>NC_135783.1:203714471-204393637 GCF_051106095.1 Pogona vitticeps
TGGTGTATGGAAATGGAACCAGAACATGATGTCACATGTTCAGTTCCACTAGAAATTATAAAGATCTTATAAATGAGAAGAGGAAAGAAAACACCTGTTCACCAGCGTAATTGGGTAGGATATATGGAAGTCTGAATAAATTTAGGCCATTCCTTTAAAAAAAAAAACCATGAATTGATGAATACCTTCATTATTCGTCGCTTCATGGAGGCAACTTCGTGCTTTGTGAGTCATCAACTTTTGACAACTCACAAAGCGGGACGACTCACCAAAATGGTGAGTCGTCCCCCTCTCTAATTCTGAATCTTCTTTCTCTCTCAGTCTCACTGTGAGTCTATCCATTTCTGCACAGTCTAAAATCTTCTTAATTATCTCTTCTGTTGGTATTTCTTCATTTTTCCAATGTTGTGCAAATACAATTCTAGCTGCTGTCACAATATGCAGTGTTAGGAAAACGCATTGTTTATCAAAGTCCTAATAAAAACAGTTCTGGTTTGAAATCTATACATTTTTAAAGCATTTTAACCAACCATGTGTGTATTTTACTCCATTTTTTGGGTTTTTCACATGTCCACCATACATGATAATGGGTATCTACTTTTTGTTCGCATTTCCAACATTTACTACTAGACATATTTGGAAACATTTTTGCAATTCTGGTGGGTGGTAAGTGCCATTTATAAAACATTTTATAAAGATTTTCTTTATACGAAGTCGCCATTGTTATTTTACAATTTTTATTCCACAATTCTGCCATTTCTCCATTTCAATATTGTGCCCAAAATTTTTAGCCCATTGCACCATTGTTTCTTTCACCTGTTCATCTTCCATTTTCCAATTCAAAAGCAGTTTATATAGTTTCTTAATTAGTTTTATGTCTGAGGTTAGCAATATTTGTTCGAGCAGTATTTGTTCTTTATAAAAGCCACCTTTAACATCTTCATCGTATCTAGATTGAATTTGCATTAATGGCCACCACGACAAGCCTAATCCCTGAGCAATAAGATCTTGCTTTGGTTTTAATTTCCCTTCTGTATCTAGTATATCTTTATAGCATAAAATTTCCTCAAAGTTCCTAAGATTGGGTGCACAAATGCTTCCATAGGCAAAAGCCACCTAGGTATTTTTACGTACATTTTCTTTTTTTATCTTTTCCCATATTATCAATAGTGAGTTTCTAATATAATGATTCCAAAAATATCTATGGGTTTTGGCTTTTTCATACCATAAAAAGGCATGCCAGCCCAATTGTAGATCATGTCCTTCTAGACAGAGCAGTCTTTTATTCCTCAAAGGGATCCATTATTTAAGCCAGACTAGGATACATGCTTGGTAATACAGTTCTCAGTCTGGTAGTCTGAATCCTCCTTTACCTTTAAATTCTTCCAGTATTTTCAGCTTAATTCTTGCCTTCTTCCCTTGCCAAATAAACTTTAAAATCATCTTGTTTAAATCCTCAAAGTATTTCTTTTCTATTTTAATTGGTACTGTTTGGAACAAAAAAAAGTAATTTTGGTAAGATATACATTTTAATTATCGCTATCTTTCCTAACATTGATAATTGTACGTTCTTCCATTTTTCCAAGTCTGTTTTTATTTGTTTAAGTAATTTTACATAGTTGTCTTCTTTGATGGTTGCACATCTTGCATATTCCCAAATATTTAATTTTTTAAATTATTTGTAACTTTAACATTTCCAATAGTTGGGTTTTTTGCCCAGCTGTTAATTTTTTATAATAACTTTAGGTTTTTTGCTTGTTGATTTTCAGCCCTGCTACTTGTCCATATTCCTCAATCTTTTCTATTAATTTTGGTGTTGATTCCAGTGGGTCTTCTAAGATAAATACCAAATTGTCTGCAAATGCTTGTCGCTTGTAGCTTTCACTTTTTATTTTTGCTCCTTTAATTTCCAGATCCTGTCTCACATTTCTATTGAGCACTCCCAGGGTCAATATAAACAGCAGAAGGGAGAAAGGGCATCCTTGTCTTGTGCCTTTTTAAAATCTTAATGTCTTCAGTCCGTTCACCATTTATGATTATTTTCGCTGTTTGATTCTTATAGATTGTCTTAATTATATTTATAAATTTCTCTTCCAGGTCCATTATGTTCAACTGCTGTATCATAAATTGCCAGCTGACATTATCGAATGCTTTTTGAGCATCAAGAAATAGTAATGCCATTTGCTTCCCTGGAATAGTAATGCCATTTGTTTCCATTTCATTTCATAATATTCCAGCATATCCTAAATTATCCTTAGGTTATATCTTAGTTGTCTTTTTGGTAGGAATCCATTTTGATCTTGGTGTATAAATTCGATCAGAAATTTTTTGAGTCTCTCTGCCATAATTGCTGTTGAAATTTTGTAATCCACATTTAAAAGCGATACTGGTCTGTAGTTTTTTATTTGTGTTAGATCTTCTTTTGGTATTAAAGTAATGTTTGCCCCTAGCCATGTTTTTCGTATTTTGGCTTCTATTAAGACTTCATTGCAAACTTTTTTCATTGGTAAGGATAGTATGTCCTGGAAACATTTGTAAAATTCTGTTTGTAATCCATCTGGTCCTGGAGTTTTATCTTTTTGTTTTTGTTTTTGTTTTTTTATTCCATCATTGTTATTTCCCTATTTAGTAGATTTTTAATGTCTTGTGATACTTTTGGTAAGTTTGCTTTTTCAATATACAGTGGTGCCTTCGCTATGTGAAAACATCGCTGTACGGATCAAAAAAAGCCATTGGTCAAAAACTCACCGTACAGCGATGTTTTCTGGGTCCGGCAGCCATTTTCGCGCCCTCGGTAAGCGAGGGGAGGGCGCAAAAACGCTGCGCGCGGCCATTTCGGCCGTAGCGAGACCACGGATCAGCTGTTCGGCGGGTCAACAATGGCCACCGGAACAGCCGAAATGGCCACACACAGCGTTTTCGCGCCCTCCCCTCGCTTACCAAGGGTGCGAAAACGCTGCCCGCGGCCATTTCGGCTGTTCCGGCGGCCATTTTGGACCCAACGAACAGCTGATCCGCGGGTCGCAAAGCAAAGGTCGGTAAGCGAAACGCTTACCGATCTTCGCTATGCGAATTTCGGCCATAGGGGCTGACGCGATGCCTTCGCATAAGCGATCCCGGAAAAGGGATCGCTATGCGAATTCATCGCTATACGAGGCGCTCGTAAAGCGAGGCACCACTGTATTGTATTTTTTTTCTGGAGAATTTTTTTTGTGTATCATTTAATTTCTCATATAAGTCTTTAATTACTCCCTTATTTTTTTCATTGTGGAATTTTAAGTCTCCTTTTTCATCCCCCAATTTATTTATCACTCTTTTTTGTTAAGGTATATAATTTTTATATAGCCTGAACATAATATGTGTGTGTGCAGAACAAGATTGAGATGACGTCATTCCTTCATCCCTGGCTGATGCAATTTCAATGCAATATGAAGATTGCCACACCTGTGTGCATGAAGTCACCTTAGACGGGATTGGACCAGACTGATGCCAGAATTGTATTTAAGAAATGAACTCTGTACAGTCACTCTCTTCTCCTGTGTACTGATGTCTGCATGTCATGCTGCCGGTTTGAATACTGAATACTGAAGTGCTGTATGTATGTATATCCTGTATATATTTTGTAAATACACTGCTGAAAAGAAGAAGCTGTTGTGTGCGTTTATCTGCTCTTTACTCTGCGAGAGACAAGATAAAGTCACAGACGCACACTCCCTTAACAGAGGTTATGCGCCCAGCAACGTTCCGCTGCGCTGCAAACGTGAGTAAATAAGTAAATGAAAGAGGAGGAGAGCCTAAGCAGCAGTGATAGTGAAACCAGTTCGTCTGTAAACCCGGGGAAGGGAAGGATACAGAGAGCTGCAAGGATGGCATACAGCACGGGAGGAAATATAGGTGGCCTGGCCATAAATAGACTGAATGAAAATAATTATAGAACGTGGGCAATTAAAGCGGAGATGTTGTTGAGAAAGGAGGGTCTGTTTCGCTACGTTACAGCCCCCCCAGTGCAGCCCAGTGAGGAGGAAGAGGCAGAGCATGAGAGAGCTCTAGCCACGATCATTTTGGCCATTGAAGATTCGCTTCTAACCCACATTCAAGGACTGACAACAGCAAAAGCAGTCTGGGATAAACTAAAAGGCATTTATCAGAGGGAGACAACAGGCACAAAGATTTCTCTTACCAGGAGGTTGTTCCAATGCAGGATGAAACAGGATGAATGTGCTTCGGAACACTTAAAAAATATGAAGGACATGTTTAATCAACTGCAATTAATGAATGTTGTCTTCCCTCAGGAACAGCGCGTTTATATTTTACTAAGTTCTCTGAATGACGATTACTCCATGCTAGTAACAAGTTTGGAAAGCATGCCAGAAACTGAGCTTTCAGAAGAATATGTGACAAACAGAATTCTCCAGGAGGAACAGCATTTAAAACAGAGAATGCTGAACAAAAAGGCAAGCCACGTGCGTGCTGACCACAAGAGACAGAGATACGCTGATGGCAGCGTACCCAGGAGGCGGGCAGACGGAGAACAAAGAGGAAGAGTGATGATGACGAAAGCCTGTTTCCTCTGCGGATCCACCAATCACCTGCAACGGAACTGTGACAAAAGCGGAAGTCCTCCAAGCAACAAAGAAGGCAGGAAGAAGGTCTCCAAACGGTTTCAACAAAGAAACGACATGAGGCCGGTCTCCTTGGTTACCAGAGGAACGAGGGACAAGGTTCCCGGCAGCCACACATTTGAGGCGTGGCTCATTGACTCGGGGGCTGTCGTACATTTGACTAATAATAGGGATCTCTTTTGTCTTTTAGATGAAACCAGCCTCAGAAGTGTGATGATGGCAAATTCACAAGAGACAGCCGTTGAAGGACAAGGAACTGTTTACATTCCTTCATTGAATACTGAGATAAGTGGGGTATTTTACGCTCCTGAATTGTCGTTTAATATAATAAGTGTATCAGCGTTGGCTGAGCAAGGGTTCACTGTCACTTTTGAGAAACAGGAGTGTATAATTAAGAAAAATGGTAAAATAGTTGCAAAAGTGAAGCAAGAAAATAATCTGTACATGTTAAAGAGCCAGACACATGAAAGTGCACATGTGATACATACAAACAAACCACAACATGATAACTGTATACATTTACTGCATAGGAGGCTGGGTCATGTAAATTTTAGATCATTACAGAAAATGGAACATTTTGCCAGGGATGTAAACATAAAGGAATGCAAAAATTACTTGGACTGTAATGTCTGTAAAAGTAGCAAGACAAATGTGGCCCCAAAAGGGAGGGAAAGTGACAGAGTCACAACCAGGCCATTTGAATTAGTTCATGCAGATTTAATGGGACCATTTCCTCCATCATTAGGAGGAGCGAAATATGCAATGGTTCTAGTGGATGATTTTACAAGGTTTTCTTATTGTTATACACTAAGATCTAAAACAGAAGTATTTGATACATTTAGAAAATGGTTATTTTCAGTAGAGAGGAGATTTAACCACAAGGTGGCGCAGTTGCAAACGGATAGAGGTACGGAGTTTACAAACACTAGGTTTCAAAGATGGTTAGAAAGTCTGGGAATTAGACATAGAAAAACGAGCCCATATAGCCCATTTCAGAATGGTGTTGCTGAGAGACGCAACAGAGTGTTACAAGAGATGAAAAATGCATTGTTGGCAGACTCTGGGTTGCGTCATGGTCTATGGAGTGAAGCGATACTAACCTCTAACTTTTTGGTTAACAGAATTTATTCTTCCTCGATAGATGACACACCATATTTCATGTTATACGGTAAGAAACCATGTTTAAAATATTTGAGGGTGTTTGGATGCACGGCTTGGGTGCATATCCCGAAACAACTCAGAAGAAAAGGTAAAAATAAAACAAGAAAAATGACATTTGTAGGGTATGAACTCAATTCAAAGGCATACCGGTTTTTTGATGGGGATAGAAGTGTGATAATCTCTAGGTCAGCCAGTTTTAATGAGGGGGAAAACTGGGACCAAGTACATGCAAACTCACAATTATACATCCCTCTACACGAAAGAAAAAGTCAATTAAGACAGACAGGAACACTTAAGCAAGGCATGGAGTCCTGTGCTGATGATGAAGAAGGAGGAGCTACTACAGATGATGAAGAAGAAAAAGAAAAAGAAGGTAGTGATGAGGAAGGACACGAAGAGGAGGAAGCACATACTAGTAGTCAGATAGAAACACACACAAATTCACATGGTCCCAGGAGGTCCCAGAGAGCAAATAAAGGTGTGCCGCCCAATAGATTTGGAGTGAATGGTATTACAGTGTGTAATGTTTATATTGAGCCCAGAAATTATAAAGATGTTTTGAAGCTTCCTGATTATGAGAAGAATAAGTGGTTAGAGGCCATGGAGGAGGAGATGAATTCCATGAAGGAACATCACGTGTTCACTGAAACCAAACTACCACCAGAGCATAAAGTAATAGGTAGTAAGTGGGTGTTCAAAAGAAAATTGCAAAATGACGGAAACTACAGATATAAAGCAAGGTTGGTTGCACAAGGTTTTACACAGAAAAGATTTATACATTATGATGAGATATTTTCCCCGACAGTTAGATCTGAAACATTGAGAACAACGCTTGCCTTTGCTGTCAGTAAAAATTATGTAATTTACCACTACGATATAACAACTGCATACTTAAACGCAGACTTAAAGGAAGAGTTATATATGGCAAAAGCACCAGGTTTTGAGGGTACTAAACCAGAACTAGTGTACAGGCTAAACAAGGCAATTTATGGTTTGAAACAATCTGCTAAAAATTGGAATGATTGTTTACACCAAGTTTTGATGAAACTAGGATACAAGAACGGTCTAGCAGACCCTTGTTTATATACCAAGAAAGTTGGGAATGATTTAAATATTCTTCTGGCGTATGTTGATGACCTATGTTTTGTAGCAAAAGATCAAAGACAAGTAGAGTTGTTTGAAAAACAATTAAAAAAGGAATTCAAATTTAAAAATCTAGGGCCAATACAAAATTATCTGGGTGTACAAATAAAGAAAACAGAACATGGACTTGAATTAAGTCAAGAACACAAAATAAAACAAATGTTAGAAAAATATTGTATGGGAGAGTGCAAGAATGTGAGTACTCCCATGACAGTGGATTTTCAAAAGGAAGATGAAATAAGTAAAGATTTTGAAAATAAAGATTTATATCACTCAGCAATAGGGAGCCTAATGTATCTAGCGAACTGGACGCGCCCGGACATAGCGGCATCAGTAAACATACTCAGTAGATATATAGAAAAACCTAGTGAAAAACACTGGCAAGGATTAAAAAGGATTTTTAGATACCTAAAGGGAACATATAATTATCATCTAACTTTGCAACCATCAAAAAATTTAAAACTGTCAGCTTATGTGGATAGTGACTGGGCCAACGATGAAAAAGACAGAAAATCTATGACTGGATTTGTCATAAAATTTGGAAGTAATATAGTTGGTTGGAAATCACGAAAGCAAAATTCTGTAGCAATCTCAACTTCTGAAGCAGAGTTTGCTGCTTTGTCAGATTTATGCTCTGAATTAATCTGGTATAAACAATTAACAAAAGACTTAAAGTGTAATACAGATAATGCAATAAAAGTAATGGAAGATAATACCACTTGTATACAAATGGCCAAAACAGATAGAGTAAAAAACAGGAGCAAACATGTTGATATAAAATATCATAATGTAAGGGAAGCTGTAAAAGGAAAACTAATTGAATTAGAATATTGTAAGACTGAAGAAAATATTGCAGACATATTGACTAAACCGTTGTGTGCTCAAAAGCATGAAAAGTGTATAGATGCATTGGGAATGTGTAATGGGTTCAGGCAATTTAAAAATTAGGAGGAGTGTTAAGGTATATAATTTTTATATAGCCTGAACATAATATGTGTGTGTGCAGAACAAGATTGAGATGACGTCATTCCTTCATCCCTGGCTGATGCAATTTCAATGCAATATGAAGATTGCCACACCTGTGTGCATGAAGTCACCTTAGACGGGATTGGACCAGACTGATGCCAGAATTGTATTTAAGAAATGAACTCTGTACAGTCACTCTCTTCTCCTGTGTACTGATGTCTGCATGTCATGCTGCCGGTTTGAATACTGAATACTGAAGTGCTGTATGTATGTATATCCTGTATATATTTTGTAAATACACTGCTGAAAAGAAGAAGCTGTTGTGTGCGTTTATCTGCTCTTTACTCTGCGAGAGACAAGATAAAGTCACAGACGCACACTCCCTTAACATTTTTTGTTTCTCTTTTCTTGATCTTTTTGCTAGCTATCTTCCTGGTTTGTTGGCATTTTCGGGGGAAATTTGTTTGGCTCTCATAATTTGTTGTGCTACTTTTTCTTCCTCTACTAGGTTTATTTTATGCTTTAATAACTCAGTTTGTTTTTTGAATAATCCCTTCTGTGGATCTTTTTGCAATTCTAATTCCCATTTCTTATATTTTCCCTTTAGTTTTGTATATTGTTGTCTCTTTTCTTTATTTTTCTTGGCCATATATGTCGTAGTTATTCCCCGGCCTTGGCTGTGTCCCAGATAGTTTGGAGAGAGGTCTCTTCTATTTTCTCTAAAGAAGAATTCCATTTCTTTCTTGGCTCTTTCTATAAATTCTTTTTCTTTCAGTATCGTTTTATATAAATTCCAATTTAGAGAGGTTTTTTTCCTCCTTTCTAGTGTATCTTTATTGGATTATGGTCTGCCCATATACTTGTTTCTATTTCCACCTCTTGAGTTCCTGCCCCCAGTTCCGGGGAAATCCAAACCATATCAATTCTGGACCAAGATTTATGAGTAGAAGGTTTTTTAATGTTTTTTTCCCTCCATATATCCTATAGGCCCAATTCTTCCATCATCTGAAAGAAAATTTTGGGGTGTTTCTTATTTCCTTTTTTCAAATTTAGGCCTTTCCTATTGGCCACTTGGTGCTGTTTCTCACCATGCCCTGTTGAAGTGGTTATGAGGAACAGAAGAGGGTATGCCTAGACTCTTGTATGGACGGCCTTTAATAGCTTAGTTTTAACTTGTGAACAAAAACTTGATCTAGGCAGGCCTGGTGTATCTCCAACTTTTCAAACCATTTAACTCACTTGTGACAGGAGCAGGGAGGAGGTTAAATGTTTGCTCAGGAACAAATGAATCATTTTCATAAGGGAGATTACAAACTAATCATCCAATGTGCAACTAAAATGAAGAGTCAATGCAAAAACGTGGTGGGGGGGAAAGATTGTGGTGCTCAAATAGAGATTCATCAAGTCCAAAGGAAGCAACTCAGCAAATGTTGATATTGTTGTTGGTGGTGGTGTCATTATTTCAGATGTTGCAGATTGTTTGAACACAATTATGTGATTTGGATTTCATGAACAAATAAATGTAAGAAAGAATTCAAAGGAAACACTAGACAATAAAGAAGACCTTTTATTCACCCCTAGTTTTAATAAGATGTAGATTTCCATCCTGCCGTCATCACATCTGGATAATAACGGTTGCATTGCAGAATTACATAAAAACAAACCCCTGAATCTCTGTTAATGCAAACCAAGTGGCCTCACATCAGTTAAAGAGCTGCTTTGCTGTCTCACTGCAATATGTTTCTGATCTCTCTTCAAACATACAAGCAAGAGCTGTAGTATGTACTGTACTGACCTTGATACGACCAGCACTGAGCTGTGGAGGCAACGATCTGGATGCGGCTGTCACTCTTGCTCTTGTCTGAGCCAAGTTACCTGTGGAGAGAGAGACACAGTGAAAGAGAGATGTTGTGCGGGCAGTAAACATTTGGACCACGGTAGGAAAGACTGTGAAAAATAAAGGAAGGAAGATGGAAAAGGAGTCTGAACAACAGCAACAGGAATGCTACCAGGAAGTATAGAAGAGTGCAAAGAGGAAAAGGTTACTAAGCAAATCATTATTACTGTTAATGGGGGTAAAGAGTTGAGTTTTCACAATGAAATTGCCTTTTTATATACAAATGCACACACAGGGAATAGTTGTGAGTGTAAGATATCACTCTCTAGGCTAGGAATAAGCAACATCCAGAGGTCCAGTGGCTGCATATGGCCATCTCAAACCTTGGGAGGAGGAACTGTCTCTTACATCTCTCACCCCCCAAAATATTTTTCTTTCAAAACCATTCTTTTTACCCATGTCTCACCCACTCTTGTAGCCAATTAAAATAATAATAATTGGGGATGTAGGGCAGCACCAAAATTTGGCAAAAATGTTCTGCTTGCTCACCAAACGGCATGAGGAGAATTTTTGAGCATTACTGTATTTTTAAATTAACTTTTTGTGGAATGGGATAGGAAAACAAAGTGTGATGAGCAGCACTTTGTCCAATCTGCCCTAGCCTCAAGCTTTATTTTTCCATAGGTCCATCACTCTGTGGAGAGGCTCCTTGTTAACAGCATCAGCATCTTGAATGGATAGAGGGCAGGGCAGGAGAGAGGCATGAGGCACTGCCCCAATCCTTTTCACACGTTTAGACATTGGTGTGCAAATGCATGCATGTGGGGCTTTACTCTCTAACATTAACATCACTGTACTTGAGCTCAGCAGAATATTCCGGAATATTGTGGACTTGAACTGAAGACTGAATCTGGGACCTAACCTTATGTAACCGTTGGGACTGCGTTTGCTGCTTAAGCCCCAGAAGCCATCCTTCCAGGAAAGAGGGGAACAGGCAATTACAACAGCCCAAGCCATGATTTACACCAGAGACAGAATGTCTTGCTAGACCAATCGGGCCTAACATAAACAAAGGCCGAAGCCGGGCCTTGTGCTCTTGCCTTGTCAAAAGAGCAAAAAGTAGCTCATGAAACTTGAATATTAACTCTGACAGGAACTAAAGCCGAACATACTTCTAATTAAGTGACTATGCAGATTGTAGTTCAGAGAGGGTCCAGGAATGGATATGCTGTTGTTCCAAATTTGCAGCCTGTTGGCAAAGGGTATTCCTGAGTCAGCTTTGTGTTGTTGAGCCTGCCAAACCTGCTTTCTTTATTTCATCCTTAAGACTCCCTATGGGACACAGGATGGCAGCCATTGCTGTTCAGCCTTTCTTTGCATGTGCGAAAACTTCTGTCAGGGCCATCAATAATTCACTGTCTTACAGGTGAGGCGGTGGTGGGATGTGGGGTCTTGTTCTCAGGGTTTATATTCCTAGCTAGCTTGTTATATGCAGAGTTTCTGAAATGAAATAAGCCCTCAAAAGTGTTGCCTACTCTTTTATTTGCAGCATGAAGTGGTAAAGTTCAGATTCATTCTGCTTCCTGATTCTATGTATCATATGGGAAATGTTGGGGAGTCAGAGAGGACTCGAAGGTGAAACCCAAAAGCTTAAAGAGGGAACTGCTGAGTATCAGCACTAAGATGCCTTAGAAGAGCTACTAGTTCCAGCTTCTCATAAACTCTGATCCGCTGGGCTGGGACTGAAAGTTGATGCAGATATGATGAAACAACCGTTGACTTTCTGACACTAAAAGATGGCTTTCTCTTCAGCGGTGAATGGCTCTATCTCTGTGACACTCTCTAATCTGGATGATGTTGATTAAGCCATAGGGGGTTGACCTTAATTTCCCTTAGAGTGGGATAAGCATTTGAACTATCTCACCCTCCTGGTGCTATGGTTTCAAAGTCTGTCTAGATTAATTTATCAAAAACAATGGACGTGATCCAGCCCAAAGTTAATCATCTTTAAATACCTTGGGTTTTAAAAGAAAGAGTAGACAAGCATTGATTTCTCTCCAGCTAAAACCTATGGGTCAAAAAATATCCTATTTTGCCTAGAGTGTTGGAGGCTGGAAACCAACTGTATAGCTTGTGGACATCTTTGAGGAGTATTTTTGTCAACATTTTTAGGGGTTTCTCATTTTTATTTTTGCAGACTGTGCTCTTTTTTTTTCTTTCCTTAAGAGTGAGCAGGAAGTTTTTTTTAAAAAAATAAAAGCTTCAAGAAGAAGAAGGGATGTGATGGGGACTATCCATGTGCAAGCCATTCCAGATACATTTCAAAGTTTTAAGTAGTGAGTGGAGCACAAGATGTCCAAATGTTTTCTCTGGCTACATATCTTCAGAGGCTAAACTGTGATTAATAGCATTGAAAGAACCCTTTGAAGCAGGATTGGTGACATCAAAGCCCTAATCCATGGGTGGCAGGATTTTTATAATGAGTGGGAAGCATTTTAACACATTTCAAAGGATTTACAGCATGAATAAACAATAGGCCACTGCAGATGTGCCACACACCTTTCAGAAATATAACACAAATAAGTTTCCATTTTAATTTAAATGTAAATAAAGTGTTAACATTTCTTTCAGAAGTTTAAAAATGCCCTGTTTGCAGCAACGCCAATGTTTTACTCATTTCTTTGCAAAAAGGGTATATTAATTCTAAGCAACCTTCTTTATCTTCAAATTATAGCCAAGAGTATATCATTGAAAATGGATGATATTGAATCAACAAAAGCAGAGCCTGTTTTTTTAAAAAAATGCAATTTGTTGCATAGGATGCAAAATGCAATTAATACACTGGCAACATTATATTGAAACAAATCTTTCACATTCAGTGTAGTCGTTTTCGTTTCTAGCAAACTCTTTTGAAAATACTGTCAGAACCGGCACGGAAAAACATAAATTTTATAGGCAGCAAAAATTGTCATTCACATCCAATTTTTCTTCCTTAAAAACAAAACAAAACACCCTAGCTATTGGGCAAATTTGAAAAAATATGCTCAGAAAGTTTTTTTTTTAAATTGTATTCGCAAAGGCTTTCATGGCCGGGCTTTTTTTAAAAATTCTATTAATTTCTTTTTTTCTCAGTGGATTTCTATAGCCAGTAACACAGAGACACATACCTCTAAGTTTGGATTATAATTATTATTATTTTACAGTATTCTTGCATTTCCTTGTCAAGATATATTTAAAGGGAGAAAGTTCGAGCTGAGGGTGCAGAAATCAGCAAGGTTTGGGGGCTCTAGTGTTCCTTTGTGGTGCCTAATACAGAAACATATTAGTTGTAAAGCAATAGGTGTATGCAAATGAAAACACTCATCAGAACTGTAAACAGATGGGAGCAGACTGGGTATCAGGCAAGGGAAAATTTCTTCCCATCCCTTTTCGCATAACGACAAAATAGTTTATGGAGCTCCATCTAATGCACCTTATATAGAAAATGTTTTTCAATCTGTCCACCAAATGTATCTTGAAGTAATGCATCAACACAGTAACCATCCCTTCCTTTGCCCATTAGCACTTGGAATTATGGGTTTCTTGCAAGATCTATGTGTATTGCTTCCCAAGGAGATGAGGAGGAAATGCATTTGTGTTTACAACAATTTATTTTTAAATACCGTGTTTCCCAGAAAATAAGACAGGGTCTTATATCAATTTTTGCTCAAAGAAACGCATTAGAGCCTCTTTTCAGGGAATGTTCTATTTTTTTTTAATGTACAACCATCTACATTAATTCAAATAAAGTCATGTCCTCTTCTTCTGGTTGCTGCACAATGGTGGAGGGTGGGGTTTCACTTAACTAGAGCTTATTTTTTGAGTAGGACTTATATTACAAGCATCCTGAAAAATCATACTAGGGCTTATTTTCAGGTTAGGTCTTATTTTCAGGGAAACAGGGTAATGGGGACCACAGGTGTTTTCATGGGGAAATGGTATTCTTAGACTCATTGGCTAGGCTGCAGAGAAGCCTGCATATATAAATGAGTGAACAGAAAACCAGCACTCAGTAAGACACTTCAAACTTCAGGCTTGCTTATTTTTTAACTAGAAGATCTAAGTCCATCAACAGGAGCCAGTTGCAAAACAGTGGCTGAGTGTGACATGGGGTGGAGCTAGCTGGCAACAAAATCATGTACCCTTAAAGCTCATGAATGCTGCACATATATTCTACATACATATAAATATAGATCTGCTCGAAGTTAGACTTTCTAATACCTAGATTGAAACTAGTCAAGTGATGAGCACAAAGAGTTTAAAAAGATTAACAGTGGATATTTATATTTTACAGGCAAGGAACACTTGTGTTATAAGGTAAGCAATTAGCACAAGGTCATTTACAGCAAATATATTTTCTTTTCAGTTTTTTTTCTTCTGTATACTAACAGCAAATTTCTTTTCCAGCTGCTTACCATGATGCAGCCCAAATGGGACAATTCATGGACTACTGGGAGATGCAACGTGGATGGTAGGGAAACCTTATTTACGGCAGTACAAAATATCTTTTGGGGTGGGGAACTAAATGAGAGGGTGACACTCCTGGAGCAAACCACCAGAATGAACATTGACATTGTCTGGGGGATGGGAAAACAGCAAGGGGAGGAGCAATGGTATGTCCTTGAAAAGGGTATAACTGACTCTCTGGAACTCTGGCTGGGAACGCTTCACACTGCAAAGTTTTGTTGCAGTTCCCCCTTCTCATTTTCAGATATTAAATGTTTGGAGTGGGACTCGCAATGACCTACTGGACATCTCCCCAATATCTATTCTTAGCTCCTAGTCTGCCTTCTCCTCATACACATGGAACAAGCTTCATATTTGGACATTTCCAGAGAAGTTTCTTTTAACTGGGAGTGCAATTGCAAAGGGCAGACAGTGTAGTGGGAAGCTAGATTTCCAAAGGAGAAACTGGCATGGTTGAATTTCCAATATCCCTATTTAGCCCGAAGGAAAATATTATATAATTTCTGGTGACAATATTTATTATAATTCAGTTCCGAAACAGCTTTCCATGTAATTGTTTAAAGATTGATTTAGTAAGCTTCAACAATGTTGCAGCATTATGTGTTCCTGACTACTAAACAGAAGCTGGAAAACTTATTTTAATTTCCTTGCTTCCAATACGTAATATCTGGCAAAGTCAATCTAATCAGAAACATCGGTTCCGAATTCTGGTGTTAGTACTATTAGGACAACGCCTAAGAGGAACACAAGAACATGTCAACACGTGGAGGATATATATTTTTTGTTTCTGTAGTGTGCTATCTTCAAAATGCTATCAAAGGAAGGATACTTAGTCAGCCAATAATGGAAATTATGTTTTCTCCTAAATACTGTACATGTGATGGCAAATGTAGAAACATGTTAGTGATGGTGGGCCACTGTCCCCTAACTCAGCATGGAAAAAGTTGTGTTTTTCAGTTTCTCCCAGAGAATCTCCAGGAGGAACTCAAGGTTTATCTCCATCTTTGCCCAGAAAGTTTAGAAAAACTAATGGAAAGGGGCACCCTTACGCTTTTCCTGTGAGTAAGCAGACTCCTCACACCCACTTCCAGGGGCGACCATTCTGCTCATCCATCAAATCATTTCTGAAAAACTTTTATTCAAATATTTAAAAACTGAGAAATGATCCTGCCTCCAAATAGAACAGCCATTCCATACTCTGTGATTTAGAACACCATTGATGTGCTCCCCTACATATTAAAAACTGCTGCCATAGTGCAGTTCTCCAGAATTAACTAAAGCAAACATCTTACAAGACACTAGAATAGGATGCTCTTCTGTAATGCTGTCCCCTGCCCAATAACAAACATGCAATCACATTTTTTAAAATTAGGGGGGAAAAAACAATTTTCCCAGTGCTGCTCCCCGTGTATTCCTGCATCCTTCCCTGTGTCTTTCATGCATTAACCTTTTTTTTCCTCCTCCTCTCACCCAAAACAGCCTGTCACTATGGAACTGATGTCTTTCTTCTCCAGGCATGGGAAGCCTTTGACTCTCTGCATGTTTTGGATTTCCAATCCCATCAGACCCACTAAGCATAGCCAATGGCAGTGGATTATGGGAGCTGTAGTTCGAAACATCAAAACAGTAAAATATTTTCCATCCCTGCTCTGACCCCAGTGAAGGTCAATGAAATGTTAAGAGGAAGCATGGATGTCTGGAGGTTACGGGCTATGTAAGAACAATATGTCAAGACTGTAGAACAGTGATTCTTAACCTTGGATTACTCAGGTGTTTTTGAACTGCAACTCCCAGAAACCCCATCCAGCACAGCTGATGTTGAAGGCTTCTGGGAGCTGCAGTCCAAAAACACCTGAGCAACCCAAGGTTAAGAACCACTGCTGTAGAACATACCAACTTTTAAGATAGCATGAAAGTTAAGAAAGGCACCCAGAACAACAGTGCCAATTTGCAATGCAGATTTGTCTCCTCTAAGGCTACCTTCTGAAATTAGGAAGTGTAAAGTAGCCGTCTTGAAACAGCAGGTTTTGAGAAAGCGGTAGCAAATTATCCATCATTTACTTTGTTATTTTTGGACCTTTACAGCTAGTGAGAAGAAAAAGCACTTACAGCAAATTCTGTATTTATAGATGGAAATGATTTGATTGGCATTAAGTACTGTTTACCTTGACTTTGAAGGGGTGCTCTTCCTCAGGTGGCAAAAGGTTGGGGACCAAGTCTGATGTCCTCAGAAGAAACAGCACCCTCCTCCGGCTCCTCAAAACCTGCTGGCCGTGAAATGGACCTCCTTGCCTATCACTGACTGCATTCAAAACTCTGCTCTGCCCCATTGACACCCACCTGCCAAGAACAACAGTGGTGTCTCAGCCCAGCTTTGTCAGATGGATTCAGATCACACGACCCATTGATTCTCTTGGGGCTTTATTGAAAGGTGGTATAGAAATGGTAGGAACAAAATGGGGGATATGTGTGTGTGTTAAATATAATTCCACAAATCACAGAAGTAACTTGTCACCAATTAGGGATTCATCATGCGCATTTCTGATCACATGCCAGTCATGTGACTTTGCGTGCAAGCAGAAATGCAAGCAGCAACTTGTTAATAAGCATCAATTCACTGCTGCAATTTATACAGTGATAGTTATGCCAGTGTAAATCCCCGATTAGATTCTGGTTAGTGAACACAAAAATAACCAAGATTCATCACTAGTTGAGCAAATGTCACCTATATAAACTTCCTAGGATGAAGGTTTTATCTTCTTGTTGCACAAGAGAACAGCATGACTATGACACCATCTACTGTCTCTCTCCTGTCACTTCTGTTTCCGTCATTTTGCTCCCCAAGCCTGAGATGACGTCCCTTCTCTTTTTTTTTCCCCAACAAGCCACCTGCTTGCTCTCCTTTATTGTCTCATTACGAGACCACTTCTCTATATCACACGAAGGACATCGTCTCCCCATCCATTTCCCTGTCATGTTCTTTATGGCTCCCCAAATTCGGCTGCATCCAGCGGGTAAGAGTTGCCAGGAAGGTTGCTCTGAGAAAGCAAGTGGGTAAAAGGCAAAAGCATACAGGTTGCCAAGTCTATGCACACTTACATGGGAGTAAGACCTCTGAACCCAGGAAGACTTATTTTTGGCAGACATGCGTTGAGCAGTCCTTTTCCAACCGTTATCCTAAAAATAGGAAACCCCGTTTCACCCACCCACCCCTGTCAAGTTGATTAGAGGGCTTTAAGCCTGTCACACTCTCTCAACCTGATCGACCTCACAGAGCTGTGAGGATAAAACAGGGGAGGGGGCAGTGAGCAGTATATGCCACTGGAGGAAAGGCGAAATATCAATATAAGCAAGGAACAAACAGGAGTGTACTGTTAAGAGCATACCTGCACGCTTTCTTAAAAAAAAAAAAAACAGGCTGTTTTGTTTTATTGTTAAGATCTCCCATGGGATTCATCTACCTCTTCCGCCCTTTGCATTTATAATAGAGCACCTTTTGTTTGTCTGTTCCAGACAGGGGGTTCCCGGAGATGTAGACCCTCTATTTAGGCTGCAGGCTTATGCCCCCTGAGTGACCTAGGAACAACTCCACGAAATTCACTTCAGAGTCGAGAACCAAAGTGCAGGAAAACTAGTTTTCACTATCTTGGGAATTCTAGGAACTGAAAAGGGATTTTTCCCCCCAAGCTTTTTTTCCCAGCAAACAAGCAGAGGAGTATGCTGTTAGGCTATCTCACAAAAGCATCGCAATCATTTCAGATGAGTCCCTCCTTCTCTTGCTTTCTCTCAATTGACCATTAAAAAAAGCAATGCATTTGAGGTAAGGCGACAGCTCTGTTGACCTCTCCATGCTTGCCTTTTATTTTAAAAGAGCCATCCTTTGGGGGTTCTGATTTTACCAAGTGGCTCTGGGGCAGGTGGTGCTTTTCAATCTCGGCTACCAGTGCTGTTAAATAGGTGCTCTTGGGCGCATATCTTTATCTTCTGCCCCTGCAGAAGATCTTAAGATAGAGGAAGGCTTGGATAAGACAAATCCCTTCCTCTCACAGCTCCATTGGGTTTTTAAAAGTCAGAATATGCAGTCATTGATCTCTCACCCCAGGGCTGCTGCTTCTACTTGTTTTTATTTCTAACACCTCTTCATGATGTCTTTCTTAGCCCTCTGAAAATTACTCTGGTTTCATCCTCGCCCTCAGAAAGCCTGCTACTCCCTCTCACTTGGGAACCTTACAGAGGCTTCTGTTAACAGTATTTCCTCTCAGGTTCGGTTTGTTCTACAAAAACCAACAAATGCTGAAGACACCCAGTCTTTTCTGATTTCAGAAACTAAGCAGGATTGGACCTGGTTAGTGTTTGAATGCGAAACCACCAGGAAATAATAGGAATCTCCAGGCAGGGCTAGGAAAAATCGGGCCTCAGACCTAGAGGGAAGCTGCCAGCCTGTGTCGACAATACTGGGGTAGATGGACTACTGGTCTGCCTCAAGAATAGAGGAAGCTTGTGCCTTCATACTAGACAAATCTCATACATCACAACCTTCTGCAACTTGGTGTCCTCCAAATGTATTCAACACGACCATGACTCCTAGAAACCAACATCCATGGGCACCACATTTTGAGGTGCATGGAGGGCTCTCCTACATGAATCTGGCTGAAAATTAAATTCTCCCTGAGAAACTCTTTTCCAAGCCTCCCAACACTAAAGGGTCAGTAATTTGACTACTGGGGAGAAGTACCCAAACACTCTCCTCTGACGCATGTTGGCCGGATGTCTTGCATTCTCTGACCGTCTTCCAGGCACAAAGTCCAGCCTCTTGGTTCTTTTCCGCCTTTCCTGTCTTTCACCTATGACCGGAGAGTTCCTTCATCTGTTGCTTAACTTCTGTTTGATACCAGCATCACAACACAAGCATGTATTTATTTACTGGTTTGCATTGTTCTCATGGACATCAGCCTCTTCTGTCTTAAACGGCACTATGGTTTTTTTGCAAGGGAATCCACCCTTCCCCCCCCCAAACAGAAACAAACCACCTACAAATGAGTAACTACTTTTAATGCTGGAGTTGACCTGACCGAAAGGAAAGTCTCTTTTAGACCTCAGAATACACAGCAGATTTCAGCAGACCACTAATTTACACCCTTCTCTTTGAGTTCCTTAGGAACTCAACTACAGTACTACGTCTTCTTATGTGTTTATTTATTTAAGCTTACATTTAGTGATTAACACAACCCCAATGTCTCCCTCCCTCCCTTTTATTCCCACAACAGCCCCGTGGGGTAGACTACAGCGAGAGATGGTTACCTAGTGAGCCTGATGTTTGGAGCCTATGCTGCACAAGCCCACCATTCCAACAAGACATCATGCTGGTTCTCATGCTGGATGTTGCTCCCTAAGCAAGTAAAACAGAAGCTAAAACTAAGGAGCCTTAAGTGGAGATGGAGGTGCTAATTTTTAGAACCAATAAACTATTGGAGGTGGGATATTATTTCTTCTTTCTGAATTAGTATTTAGGCTCACATCAGTATGGGCTTTTATATAAGGACAAGAAATAAAAATATTCAGTTCCTGAAGCACATGTAGTCTTCGAGGGAATTCGTTTTCATTTCTTCTTAATTAATGGCACGAGCAAGTGCTCAGCTTCGGAAGGTCTCATACCATTCACTGCTCTTGCTTCTCAGCGTTGAGCGTGTACAAGGAGTCAAAAAGAAGAAGAAAAGCCGAAACCACTGGCAGGAAAACAGACAGTAAGGGTTCTGAAGACCACTGACCTTTGGCGCCTGCTGTGTGCTGAAGGGGCACTGAGGGTGGACCTTGTCAAAACAAAGTACAAAATCAGAGCACTACAGCACCACCTTTGTCTTCATGCAAAACGCGAACATCAGCATAGAAGTAAAATTCGGCACAGACACGGAGGTTGATATTCCAAAGCGTAGGGAGTGGGGTGTTATACTGAAAGAATGCACAAGGGGAGGCTGGTGGAGGGGGTTTACATGAGCTAGCCTTGCACCCCTCTGCCGCCGTCGAGAGCCACACCCGCAACCAACAGGGTGACCGGTTGCCCCACTTCAGCGTGTTCAAAATGCATTGGAAGGGGCCTGAAGTGGACGCCAACGTCCAGGCACAAGAGTGCTGTCATGTGATTAGGTTGCTTTCTCACATGCAGGAGTTCTACGTTGTATACACAGGTACGTTTATAGAGCCTCTTCTGGCACAGACTGCTGGGGCAAACCTGTTTTTCTTTCTCCCATGTTCAAACCAGGCATATTTTCGTAAGTTCTGAAGAAAAATGAACTGAACTGAAATTCTCACCCATCACAATGGACAGGCAATTCTGGCAATCTGATTTCCCTCCACAAATTTAGGATTCCCCCCCCCCCACTCACCACTAAATTTGAGATTTTTTTTAAAAAAATCAGAAACTATCGGAAACAAAATTGCCACTGAAACAAAAAGCAGGGAGGAGGAGGGGACACGAACCCACGTTATCCCACTGCCCATCCACGGCATTCTTTCAAAATGTGCAAGGGTTCACGCAAAGCCCATGTTTCATTGCTAAGTACTATAAACATTAATAGGAAATGCTGAAGAAATAGATAAACATGCAAAAGTCACACAGAGATCAGGCCGACCGACAACACTGGTTTCCAGAGGGAAAATAGCTAGCTACAATTCATATAGATTCATGCACTTAGTAGCTTTGAATATGAAAGAAAGAAAGAAAGAAAGAAAGAAAGAAAGAAAGAAAGAAAGAAAGAAAGAAAGAAAGAAAGAAAGAAAGAAAGAAAGAAAGAAAGAAAGAAAGAAAGAAAGAAAGAAAGAAAGAAAGAAAGAAAGAAAGAAAATGCGTGCCAACGGCAGAGTTCATAAAAATGAACTAGCCTACTGGACATAACACTCAGTGCATGCAATAATTTAACGCTTCAATATCCAGCCTTAGACACCCATGACAGCAGCATTATTAATTATGCCATTGGAACTAGTTCATGTTGTGCTGATACCCATGTTCGATTCTCTAACTTATAAGACACTTCACAACTTCTAAGTTAGGCTTTATAATAAATTCACTTTTAATTCAAAAAATTCATGCTGTCAAACCATTTCATTGTTTCAGTTACTGCCTCTGTAGTAAAATGTGCTTTTCAACCCAATAATATCAGAAACAGTTATTTTTTCCTTGTGTGCACACATCTCTATCTTAATATCTATAACAATTTTAATGCCTTCATGGTAAAGAGAACCATTAAGATGAATTATTTTGCAGAGAGGAAAAAACCCACACATTTGTTTATTTATACATTTATAAAATGAGCTGTAAAATAAATGTGTCAATAATTCATTTATACTTCAGTCACTCAGTTGATGGAACTGCTTCTGTCTGTCAGCAGAACTGCATGTGAAACAATTCCCTCTACCACACACACAGACACACAAACATGCACACACAGAAACACACACACACCATACTTAAAAACCTGCTCCAGACTGTTTAGTGACTGACTGTTCAGCCTCACTGAATTTGATCAGACTTCCTCCTCAGTAGACAAAACCTAATATGTCTGTACCCAAATCTTGGAAGTAAGTTCCACTGAACATATTCAGTGGCACTTACTTCTGGGCAGATGCATATAAGATTATGTTATACAGCACCATCCCCAGGGTGATGCACAGCAAAATGGAAAACATTAAAACCAATATAAATAAAGTAAAGTAAAACCACAATGAAAACAAGCAGTGAAAAAACCAACAGCAGATAAATCAACTTTGATTATCCTTTAGAAGTCAAATCTGGCTTTGCCTGGTGCCAAAAAGATAATAGAGCAGGCAGCTGTGAAATAAGTAACTAAGAGTACACAAGGTAAGGAAACACCTTTAATGGTTATCCCTAATCTAAATAGTACATACTGGAAGTAGCCCACCATTAAGGACAAAGCAGCCTTAGCAGTACACACACACACACACACACACACACACACACAGAGAGAGAGAGAGAGAGAGAGAGAGAGAGATTTGTGTGAAGCGCGGCAGGAATTTAATTGCAGGAGACATTCACATCAAGGTGGGACACATTTTTGTGTGGCCACATCTTCATCCTCCTTTAGAGGGAAACTTCAAGGCCAGAAACTGGTCTCCATCCCTCCTTTGATTTTCAAGGCATTCAAAGGATACAGGTGGAATTAGAACGCAGCAACTTCAGACAAACATGCTTTCTTTCTCCCAACAGTGAGTGAGACAGACTTCTATGCACTGCAACAGTGCAATCCTCAAGCTACCAATGGATAGTAAGGACTAAGAAGGCATTGTCATGGAAAGTCACTTCCACTGGTCCATATAAATAATGTCTCATAGTCCACACCTCTGGGCTTACTTGTTTGCTTTTCTCATATTATCACATTAATTCTGCAAGGCTTGCCTTGATTCTATCATCCATGCCTGAGCAACAAAAACTGTTCATTCTGGAATCTTTCTAGAACAGTGGTCCCCAACCTGGGGGTATCCCAGATGTTCTTAGAATACAACTCCGAGAAATCCAGGTCAGCACAGCTAGTGGTGAAGACTTCTGGGAATTTTAGTCCAGGAACATCTGGAACCTACGGTTGGGAACCATTGTTCTAGAACAGCATTTTCCAACTTGGAGGTCATGACCCCAAAGGGGTCGCAAGGTGTTTTCTGATAATTCTGAGGTGCTTCACACAGGCTATAGTGCTTTTTTAAAACATACAGTCCCTGAGCCTTTAGCTAAATAGGGGAAGACAAGTATATAAAACAGGAACAAGTGATTCTTTATTAACAGAAACTCTACTTTTCTGAGGATGTATACTACAAACAATGAAATCAGATCAATAACTATTTTGGCAACATGGCATGTGACTTTTCCATTCTTTTCATGGCAAATCATTCTCTTTCTCTTCCTGGAATCTGCATTTTCGTGAAATTTGTTGGGCCCAAACCTGAAAAGGTATCTCTCTTCTTATCCTGTGGTACTTCACGATCCTGGAGCTAAGTTTCCAAATGGTAAAATCTGCAGGAGTGGTGCCTGTTGTTTAAAGAGTAATGTGTGTATTACTTTTTGGATTGTTCGGAACAACATGGGTTCTACATGGAGATGAGACAATCTCAGGACAAGGAGTTTCCTTGTAGATTTGGGTTTGACAGGAACATAGAGACCCTGAAAGAAAGATAGTCGTCTAAGGAATGAGCCAGTAGAAACAATGGTTAATTTCATGTATCCCTTGAAGTCAACAGAAAAATAATATTTTAGCCATGTTTCTTAAGGTTCAGAATGAGTTCTTCAAACCAAGAGTGATAGAAGAAAGTAGTAGACACTTGGGGCAATTGGCAGGGTATAAGTCTGTGCAGCAGCACCTCCATGGGTATTGCACAGTATCTTGTCTTGAATAACTGTGTTTTCCTTTTCTAGCTTATGTTATGGGTCCCCTAACAATCATATCACTGCAGCCTGGAGAATAATAAAATTGCTGCCCACTACCGGACATAATGTGGACTCCTAGTGTGGTATAGTGGATAGAATGATGGATTAGGAGTTTGGAGAACAGGGTTCAAATCCCTACTTGGCTATGGAAACTCACTGGGGGAGTGGAACTGGTAAAAATACCCCTTAAATGTCGTACATATTTATGTTGAAGGCCCTATCAGGGTTGCTATAAGTCAGTTCTGATGTGACAGCACAGAACAGACAGCCACTAGGCACAAAGGACAAAAAGACCGGCAGAGAAGTGGGCGGGCGCAGCCTTCATCTTCCATTGAATGGGTGCATTTCAAGGGAGTTGCTTATCTCCTTGGGCAACTGTCTGGTGTCTTGATGCATGGAAGAGATGTTCTTGATTTCCCTTTTGAGCAGTTATTGTTTGGGAGAACTTCAGTACTTAACTATACAGCTAACAGTTTTTCACATGTAGCTTTGGAAGAGGCCACCATGTTAGTCTGAGCAAGCAGATCAGGCAAAATCCAAAGAAACAGAGCAAAACAAGGACAAAAATATGTGGCACGTTAAAGACCATTATATTTTAATGTAAGCTTTCATGGACCCATCCACTTTGTCAGACATTAAGAGACAAAATGAAATGGAATGAAATGTAGATGAAATATCACTTTCACATTCTAAATCAGCTTACGTGGATTGAATATAACCCTAGGTTTCCTAAGTCATTATCAAATGTAACACTTCTTTTGCTACCCGCTGACACTGACTGTTATTTTCTTCACAGCTATCATCTCTCATCACAAGGCAAAAATTGTCTATATTCTGTACATTGACAAACATGATTCATCTGCTAACTTCTTTCATTCTTTCTTTCCCCTCTTGAGGTTTAACTGCCTCTTCAACCCCCGCACATACCCTTCTCTCTCTCTCTCCTCTCTCTTCCCCACTCTACCTGGGGGCTGTTTTCTGTCTTCTAGAAGATCTTTTACATCAGGACCCTAAAACTTTAACACATAGGCCTAATTACTGCATGTAACCAATGAACCTTTAGAAAGTGAAACTCGTATTTCACCTACATTTCATTCCTTTTCCTTTTGTTTCTTCCTGTCTGACTAAGTGGATGGGTCCACGAAAGCTTACACTAAAATATAGTACTGTAGTTCATCTTTCAGGTACCACATTTTTTTTTGTCTTTGTTTTGTTTTGCTTTGTTTCTTTGGATTTTGCCAGATACACTTCTTTACATGAGATCAGAGGACCAATATCAGTCAACAGT
This sequence comes from Pogona vitticeps, assembly GCF_051106095.1. Taxonomy (NCBI): domain Eukaryota; kingdom Metazoa; phylum Chordata; class Lepidosauria; order Squamata; family Agamidae; genus Pogona; species Pogona vitticeps. Next base: position 203,739,425 of record NC_135783.1, read on the forward strand.
GGTGTAACAGAAAAAGTCACCACACCAGACTTGCCTGAGCTGGTGTCCTTTATGTGTCAGATCAGAATGTCCATCTTTCCTAATCGTGCTAGTGCAGGCTGAAGGGAGTTGTTGGCCAAACACTTGCGGAGGGAGAGTCAGACTGGAGAAGGCTGAGCTGCATGATGAGAAACAACTGGTTGCACTGATCAGCTCTGAGTCTCTGCAGAGGCCCTCCGAAAGCCTACAAAATGTATTAAACCTCCCACATAATCCTTGATTTAGTTCAACAATATTTAATATCACTCAGCGATGTCCCACATCTGCACGCCAGCGAAGTTCACCAAGTGTTCCCTTGCCCAGCTGTGGTTTCAGGCTGCACTCTGTGCACAAAGCATTGGCACTGTGGCAAAACACAATTAGTTTTTACAAGCTTTTATCATATGGGTCAGAAACATGCAAGCAAGAAACGCTTCTCTGAGTTTTAAAGTAAGCACTTTAGACTTTCAATTAATTTTGCTCAATTCTTGGAAAATACACATTTTGATTTATCTATAAATGGGGATGTTATTATTGCAATAGCTTTTGTTACTGATCCATTATTTTGGGGCTGGGGGGGTGAGGAGAAGTCTCTGGTTATCTTTTAGTAGAAAAGGCACACAATCCCCAGCCTCCTTTCCATGTTATTACGAGGTGAATTCAGAAACTGTAAATAGCTTTGGTGTCTTTTTTTCCCTTTGATTATTCATGGAAATAAGAAAAGAGGATGGAGAGCACGAACTTAAGTGGAAGCAGATTATTTAAGTGAATAAATATGGTATGTGTCAAGCCATGGAATACATTTTGTACATAATGTCAGTTATAGGAGTCTTGGAACTGAACTGGCATAGGGAAAAAACTGATCTCTCTGTCATCTCCTTCAAAAGCCATTAAATTAGCAGTAAAATAATAGCTGTGCTTTATGGAAAGTTTCACCTGGGATTCCGAAAGAAAGGAAGATCTGGTGAATGTGTTCTCTGGGAACCAGTTTGGCTTCAAAAGCTAAGATGAACCAAATGAAGACAAAAAAATAGAAACCTGCCTTAGAACAAGTCAGCTCACTGTCCCATCTCCTCAAATAGGACAATGAGTAGCGTGCATAAGAGGAATCTTTTAAATAGGCCACCGGGCCTGCCTGCATTGTTTAATACTTAAAATACATAAAACATAATGTGGTCTCGGATGCAAATTCTCTGGATGATGAGTCCATCTTTAGGAAAAATGGATATTCCACTAGACACCTTAATTCAGTGCTGGATTATAACAACAGAAAAGTGAGACAAAGGGAGGAGGAAGATGAAGAAATAAAAGGAGTGGGCATTCTTCCTTTCTGCAGACAAATTTCAGCAAAGATAGGAAGACTGGCTCGTAGGCTTTATTTCGAATTTGTTTTCCCATCCTATTAACGAAATCAAACAAATGGTCCATCCAGCTAAAGACCCTCAGGGACTCAGAGTCCCAGGCATTTATCAAGTACCGTGTTGCTGTGGTCAAGCTTACATCAGCCAGATTGGAAGATATGTTACAGGGAGAACGTCAGAACATTCACAATATATTAGATCACAACAGCTTGAAAAATCTGGACTGGCTGAACATTGTATCAAGGATGGCCATCAGCCCCAATGGAATGGGGTGCAAGCACTGGCCAAAACCCAATCAATTCTGGGGTAGGATCATTATTGAGGCTCTCTTGATAAAACCTGAGCCACATTCCATCAACAGAGAAAGTGGTGTTACTTTTAGTGATTGCTGGACGTCTCTGTTTTGTAAACTGGATAGACTTGGCAGGTTGCCCTTATATAATGCTGGCTGGTGTGGGGGGACAGTCTCTTTAATGTTAATCTGCCTGTGTTTGGTCTGAATGTTTACCCAGCCAGTTTTGATTGTACCTTGTTGTATTTAAGGTTACCTTTAGTTCGGTTGATACCTTGTTTTCCTTGATGAAGATGGCGCAGGGTATTGCTATTGAAAGCTTGGACCTTTTTTTTTTTAACAATAAACATGTATTGACACGACTGGAAACCCATAAGCTGTTTACACAAAGTGTTTGTTGTGAAAGATTGAGATCTCTAATTACTTAAAATACTGTTTTTCAAAACCGGATGTGAACTTCTCCTACTGTCAGTTCAAGCCACCACCACATTCTGGCACACCTCCCTGACCCTAAGGGAGCTTGGAAATGAGGCAATTTTCCCTTCAACTTGCCAAAGTTATTTATCTTGCCAAAGTTATTTACTGGCAGCCCTGACTGGCAACGGCTCTCTAGATTTCAGGCAGGCGTCACTTTTCAGCCTTACATGGAGACTGGAGGGGAGGGGAAGAGAGAGCAGTGGAACATGAGCATTTCTGGATGTCCTACCAGATCTAAGAGTTCCTCCCTTCCCCTGGTGACAGATCATCTAGGCTTCTGTTCCAGAGGATCTGGTTACCTCATTTCCTACAAACGAAAGTGAAGTCAGCAGAATTCTCTGGAACAACTATTCTCAACTGAGGGGGCATATAGCCCCCTGAGGGCCCTGGCACATTTGAAGGGGGCCACAGACTGGAAACAATTCTTCACACACCACCTTACAAGGTTTGTTATGCAACTTACATATCACTGCTTTGACTTATATTTCTTCCATATTGTATCTATGGCTGTGGCGAAAAAAAAAAGGTTGAGAATGATGGGCTGATAATGAAAGGCAAGGCTCAGTTTTCCACACCTCCTATTCCACTGTCATAAATGGGGGGGGGGGGGGTGTTCTTCCTGTGTCATGGGGCAGCAGGTTCTAAAATAAGCAATTGACCCAAGGTTAGGCATGGCAGATACATATTTTTTTTGGTTAATCTTTCAATTTTATTTGCTATTATTAAACTATTGGGGGTCAGAAACCTTTGTTGATCTTCTGCAGGCCATACAGATAGCCATCTTCTTTCTGCCTGCCCTGTCACACTGGAGAGGAAAGGGAGGAAATTAGGAAGAACAAACTCTAAAGGCAGACCATGTTGGCGAAAAAGGAGGAAAGAATGTAAAGAAAAACAGTTTGGAAACCAAAATAGAGGTAACGGATAGAGAAGGAAAGGAAATGTTTAAAAAATTAGCAAAGAACGTAAATCAATGTAGAAATAAGGAATTCTTGCACATAAGAATATGACAATTCAGCTTTGGCTTTAGGAGGACATTACTCTCTACTGGTGATGATGTCAAATCTAGAAGAAATACCCTTTTCCATCACTTCATTTAATCTGAAGAATGTTTTCCGTATTATTGAATTAAAAGCCATGAGCCATGTGGCCATTGCAAAATACAAATGGAAGAATAGACAATACCTTAATAGGCCACTAATAAAAACTAAACAAAATCACACACTATGACAGCTTTTTTGGGTAGATCCCACTTCTTCAAAGCAAGTACCAAAAATACAAATGTTTGTAGCTAGATGGGATTTGCCAGGAGGTGAGTCTTACATGTAAAATTCTTGACAAGACGAATTTCGTCAGGCACTTCTGCCTTAGATGAGGTAGGAAGCTGTTCTAAAGTTACGGGTTGGATTTCCCACTCCAGTTCTCCAAAGGGGCACAGGCTGGGCGTAATTTAGTGAACATACTAAGTATAGCCAACTGGAGTCAGATTGAAGTCCAAATAATATTACCTAGTGGTTTTCCTGCTGTTGAGTCTTGGAAATGCAAGAATAGGCGATACCTGGCAAATCCCATCTTGACACGAACATTTGGACTTTGGGCACTTGTTTTGAAGAATTGGGATTTACCCACGAATGCAAGAATAGACAATACCTTTATAGATCACTAATAAAAAATAAAAAATCATACACGATGCGGGTTTTCGTGGGCGAATCCCAATTCTTCAAAACAAGTGCCCAAAGTCCAAATGTTCATGTCAAGATGGGATTTGCCAGGTATCGCCTATTCTTGCATTTCCATATTACTGATATAATGTACAGAGGTAAATGAGCAACAGTCTTCATTCTCCCTCTCAGGGTTATGCTGCCCTAGAAACAATATGGTTCACAGTATTGTAGAGATTAAGAAGTGTTATCTTTCCAGTATCATTTACTGCTGTGAACAACTGTTAAGCCAGCAGGGATATACACAGTTCCCTAGGAAGAAGTCCCATTGAACTCAATTGGCTTTACTCTTGAGCAGACATCATAGAATTAGTTTATAAATGATAGACTGTGAAGTAAACACAGTGTTTTCAGTTATAATGTCATGAGTGGACAACGCTTTTAAAGAAATTCCACATTCCAGTATACAGTGGGTGCCTTTTGAGAGAACTATCTTTTATTCGTCCCTTTGCAAAATATTTCTATGTTCTGTGATAGCACCACCTAGTGGAACTACTGTGATCCTATGAACTGCAACGGGGAAACATTTCCCCAGAACAACACTGGATCAATGCAATAATATTGTGTGCGCTTTGTTGTTGCAAGCAATTCTATACTTTTCATGTATGAGCCCTCTTTCTAATTCCCATCTCCCATGTCTCTGATGAGGAAACAGAAGAAGTTGTCTTTCACCAGCTGAAACCATTACCAACTTAAAACATTAGGCCACCAAGCACAATGTTGTCTAAATCTGCAGGATCCGAGACAAAATGCTTTCTCGGTGTGACCTTGAGGCGCCAAGGACTGCATCTGGGACAGCCTGGCTGGACCAATGTGTCAGATCTCTTTCAAATTGACATCCGCACGCAGACATGGTAAATCTGTGAAACCCTGGCCTGGTCTGGGCAGGACAGGATGTAACGAGAAGCACATGCTTTTTAAAAACCTGAATTCTTCACAGCTGCAGCAAAAGAAAATAGGGTGTACAAATATTGTTGTTGTTGTTTAGTCATTAAGTCGTATCCAACTCTTCGTGACCCCATGGACCAGAGCACGCCAGGCCTCCTGTCTTCCATTGCCTTCCCAAGAGTTGGGTCAAATTCATGTTGGTTGCTCTCCTATGTTTCATGGCAGGCAACTCTGGAGGAGAATGTTCTGTGCAGCCATTCCCAGACTTAGTGGCTGCCTGCTTGTACAACATCATGTGTTGCGCTGTCTACAGCATTGTTCTTGCACTTAATGGGGCCCTTGGACTCATCATACCATTTGGAACGAGGCAGACAATGGAGCAGTAAGGTAGTGATGCATGAACCACCTGGCTGCACAGTCCTTCGAAACAGCAGCCACACAAGGTCTGGGAAACTTCCCTATCTGGCATTTATACATGAGGTAAAATCACACAAGATGAGAGCCTTAGTGGGAATGTTGCAGCGGAGGGGGGGTGAATCTGCTACCTGGCCAGCCACCAAAATAGTGTTCTTCCCTGCTGGCTCTGGTTTGCCATATTATCAGGTTATTCGGGTTTTATCTACATTCTGCACATATTTAGCTGGGTGCCTCTTATGCCCATTTCTGCAACCAGCAGACCCAGAAGCAGTTCTGGCCCCTCTTCCAACCCTTGCTGTCTTGCCTTTGGGACATCACAGGGATTCAGTGCTCTTGGATCACAGGAGTTTGCCCCAGGCCTCAGTTATGGCCCTCAACCTATCTCAGGGAGTAGGATACTTCAGGGCAGCCAACCCAAGACGGCCAGGCACCCAACACAGTTGCCTTTCTTGCCATTTGCAGTGGCCAGGCAAAAGACGACAAGGCTTTGGGAGGGAAATAGAACAAAGCTGTGCTGGAATCCCCTGCTAATACCGTTAAGTGAAATTTCCCTTCAAGGTCTCAGTCCACAAATATGTGGAGAATTTCAAAAGGCCATTTGTGCAGGAGTGACCTGAGTTGATTTTCAAGCAATTGTAATATTTCCTAATTACTCCTAGAAAAAACATTAGGTCCCTTACTGGGGGGGGGGGGGGCTGGTTTGCAGACATGGCAAGAGGAAGGGAGCTGCAACACAGAGATGATCCCAGGGACCTGTGGAGCTAGAATGGGCTCATAATCCATCCCTCCAGCCACCCAACCACAGTCGTCCTGGGATGGAAGACAAGGAGAACGGTATCTGGCAGCAGACTTGAGAAGGTTGTCCAACCCTTCTCATAGCATACCACAAACATTATTTTTCTTTCAGGCCCCAGATATTGACAGGGTCCTTTTGTATTCAGCAGTGAGCCGGTTATGTGGCACATAGAATCATGCCTGCCTGGTCCACAGCATCAATTCTAGGATAATACAATAAATCAATTTCTCAAATGATCATTTTGATGAGACTTCTGTTAAAACATCTCAGCCTCTTTGACAGCTTTGAAATAAAAAAAAAAAACACAGAAGCTCCAGAGAAGGAATGGGAAAATGTTTCCTCTTCAGGTATTATAGACTATAGCTCCCATAATCCCTTACAGCTAGCCATTCTGGCTATATCTGCTGGGACTTGAAGTCCAAAACATCTAGAGGGCCAAAGGTTCTACATATATGATCTAGTGCAGCGGTTCCCAACCGTGGGCTCCCTGGTGTTTTTGAACTACAACACCCAGAAATCTTGGACAGCACAGCTGGTGAAAGCTTCTGGGAGTTTTAGTCTAGTAACATCTGGGAAACCACTTTTGGGAACCACTGATCTAGAGAGTAATAGATCGGACAGTCACTAAAATGCCATAGAAGCCAACACCAGGTTGAAAGACCAATCTATTCACTTATGAATCCTGCCCTATTCCTGTATCATGTAGGCTTAGTTTACACATGCAGTAGAACAAGATGGTAGAATAGGCTGTACTGCTTCACGTTGAATTCTCCCTCATATTTAAAAAAAGCAAACCCATTAAAAGAAATCTAGAATAATTCTGAGCCATCCCTTTTCCCATCTATGTTTATTTTCTATTTGCAGAGAATTCCTGGGTAGGGAAACATTAAAAATCCTGTCTGCCATCTACAGCCTGAAATTCATATTACTGCTTCAGCATTGTTTACTATGTAATTCACCTCAATTCTGTGTAGACTAGGCCTCAGGGCCTGCAGTCCAAATCACAGAGCACTGGAAAGTCCTGGATAAATTTTTCTTTCTGTCCCCAAATAGGATAATGAATTGTGAATTTCGTTGTATGGTATACTGTGTATATACTTACAATGACAATAAATTATATTATTAACCAGTCTGTTCCCCAAATATCACAATGCATCCCAAAGAATGAAATCATCATGGTCACTATCCTGTCTTTTTGGTGGGCTGGTCTTGAAACTCTGACCAAGAGGAACTGAGGCAGGGAGAACACAACTCCATATATTTAGTTTAAAAAAAATATTTCTGGCCTGACCACAACTCAGAAATGAGACACAATAGATAAACATTTCACCAGGTTTATAAGAAATGGTGAAGCCTCACATTTTGTCTCTCTCCTTTCCTCTCTTCCTTGGGCTTCAATGGGGAAATTTAGTTCAAATTATATCAGGGTTCCCCCTTATGTCCAAACTAGAAATGGGCACGAATTTTAAAAAAAAATCACCAAATTCATTCAAAAATTGCTAATTCATTGATTTGTATTCCTACAAATCAATGTCCCCAACAAATATGAATCAATAAATTTTTAGCAATTTTTTATTTGTTGATTTGGTTTCCTCAAGCCAGCTGCTAAAAGGCACTTTCCTGGGGGGCCCACTTTGTGAGTGTATAACCTAGATGTGATTTGTCAACCTTGATCAATCAGGAATCAAAAATGAATTCCCATTTTTCTGATTCGTGCCCATCTCTAGTCCAAACCAGAGAAACCAAGGTGGCATGTCACAATCACATCTTTTGTTAACTGATCTTTTAAACCAGAGTTCCCCAATTCAGATACAACATAGAATTCTAGGATAATACAAGAAAGATTTTTAAATGGAAGCTGGAAAAAAGATGAGAAGAAGGGATGGTTTGGGCAAGCATGTTCCTATGAAGCCATGGATCACAGTCTGAAAGCTGCTAGTGTGGCATCATTCAAGGATCTCTCAGTGACTTGTAGTCAAACATGTGAACCGCCTCCATTAAACATGACTGTATTTGAAGCAATGTACTGTACAAATTTTATCCATGTCATTCAGCAGCAATGGCTGGTTCACACCTGAAAATCAATACTTCATGTTTCAATAATCAGCACCATCTCAAGATATTTTGCTTCCTGAAACAAAAAATAAGAAGACACTCTCCTTTGGCCTGTGTATAACAGAGTAATTATAATAGAGTAAGTCAAAACTAAAGTAGGCCCAATTGAATCAATACAGAAGAATTGACTCACCAAATCCCCACTGATTCAATAGGCCTACCCCAGTGCAACTTCTATGCTATTGCTGCTTTCAACCAATGTGTGAAAGACTTTCCATAATCTGAACACTGAAACTGCCCAGCTCACATACCAGCGCCAGCGTCAATGAACACTAATCTTAGTTAAAAGTAATTTTTAGTGTCTTTGCAAAATGGATTTAATGATACTTCTCTAATTTCCTCACAGAGACATTCATGTATAACTAATGAATAGCCAAAAGTCCATAGACTAGAGCAGCACATTTTCTTGCTTCAATAACTATCTCATTCAGTATCCCCTTCCCAAAAATATCCCCCACAGTCAACCTCTGGTATGTTTTGTCTCCTGTAACAGACTCCACTACAAATCATCAAAAATATAAATTCATGAAGTAGAATAATCCCTGACAGTGAAATTTGTGTGAGAAACGTGTTGTTCTATGCCGTCAAATTGCTTCTCATATACAGCAACCCTAACAGAGATTTTGAGGTATGTGAGACGTTCAAGAAGCAGTTTACCATTGCCACACACCCACCCACACACCCACACCAGTGAATTTTTATGGCTGTGCAAGGATTTGAACCCAGGTTTCCTGAGTCATCATCTGACACAACGGTTGAAATCCTTTTGTTTAGGATAGTAAGTTGCTTTCCAGCAGGCCTGGTGAAAAAGTGAGGATTTGGTGACTCAACTCCTTTGTAAATTCCATTGATTCAAAAGGGCCTACTCCAGCTGTAAGTTACTACAGTATTTGAATCAATGAAACTTGCAGAAGACGTGACTCATCAACCCCCCCTTAATTCAGTGGGTCTACTCTAAGGTGACTTACTACACTAAGCAACAGGATTTCAGCCTCTGTCTGCTACAGCCGGCTCTAACAGCAAGGATGGGGAATTGAGTCGTGGGACTCGCTTTTACGTTGGACTTAAGTCGTACTGGCAACTTCATTCAGACTCAACTTCAGTTTTTAGCCCAATGACTAAGACTCGATGTGACTCAGAACCCTCCCTTTTTTCTGTGAGAAAAAAACCTTGTTTTTAATAGGGACTCTGACTTGGGGCTTGGGACTCAGACCCAAAGACTCGCCCGCTTCCCTGTCTGATAGTGAAACAAAACCTCCCAAATTATGTAGATATGCGTCTGAGAAATTAACAGCCTAGCAACCTGGAACTGCAACTATGAAATATCTGTCACATTCTTCATGAGCCACCATTTTGAAGATCCTCTTAGATCTGAACATTTTGGCTGGTCCAGAATGTAGGGACACCGTTTTTGTGAGATTCTTGCCTCAGGGAGCAGCTGATGTTGACCCTTCAGGAGTTTCAGTGCCTGCCAGGGTGTTCTGAGGCTAGATCCAAGCTACAACGTCTAGCTTAAGAGCAATCTCTCATTTATTTGTTTGTTTAAAATATGTTTATTCCACCTTTCTCCTTAAAAAGAACCCAAGGCCGTTCTTTTCACTCCATTTGACTCTGATGAGATCACTGGGAGAGAAGTTTGAGGTGCTACTGCTATCTAAGTTAAATTGTCTGTTCAGTAGAAATAGGATTTTTCTCTCCAATTGATTTACTACAGTTACTACATATTGTTTTGTCTTTTTCCAGAGGCTGGACATCATCATGTCTATGCTGAGTTTCAATGTGGCAACCCTAAACAATGCTGTTGGGTTGCATCCAAACCAGTCTCCAATATTTTGTTTCCTTCCAGCATTTCTTTTTCCGTTTATTTTACACTGAATGATCTGCTGCCACAATCTATATATATATATATTTATTGGACAAAAAGGATTCCCATTTTCTGCACTGTACATGTTTTATGATATCATACATTTGCTTCAGTAAATCTTCACGGGCCACCCTCTTGATCCAAGAAATTCTTAGCATCTCAAAATAAATCCACATTCAAAATAGATTTTTATATTAGCCTGTTTTAAAGGCCACAATTTCATGCCATTCAGTAGAACCGAGTTATTGGCGGAAATCCTGTAGTCAGCGTTCATGTGTAAATCATAGCTAGAGGAGGCCCACTGAATCAGTGGGGATTTGGTGAGTCAGCTTCTCTGTAAGTTCTATTGATTCAGTGGGCCTACTCTAGTTGCAACTTACTGTGCTGACTAAAGGATTTCAGCCATTAACTCATGCACAGAAGTTTCAAGAGCTGAAAGTGTTTCGTATTCATTATCTAGCTGTAGTTTTTACAATGCTTCTAGAAGCAGATATTTCTATTTCCCCCTTATTGCAGATAGAGGGGTAGGGCTGAGGCTGGCAGAAGAGCCTCTTCAAAGACTAGCCAGCAATCTTCCTTACAATGACCCCATTCTTCCTTTCACAACAGAGGTGACCTCAGAGATAACTCACCAATCTGACTTGCATATTAACTCTGTGCTTACCCCAAAATGCCCAGTTACAAAATGAACCACAATAAATACAGGATATAAAGGCGAGGAACAGCCCAACAAATGTCTTTCTGCACTTCTTCTGGCTCTTGCATTGGCAGAGGGCAGGATTAGATAACCTTTGGGATCTTTTCTAACTATACAGTTTAATTAGTCTGTGCCCCTCAGCTGATGGGACTCTGTCTTAGGGAGAGGCTCACAAGACAGAGAAGAGGACTTGGTTAAAGAGATGTAGCCCTTTTATTCGGCTTTGGTTGCTATTTTTAATGGTTATCTTGGGCTGCTGATTTTAAACCAGCACACAAAAGAAGTTCAGATCACAATGGAAATGCCATTTTGCTTCAACTTTTCCCTCCAAATATACAAATCTTCCAAAGCTATGTGCCTGAGAAATCAAGCATGCAAACAGAGCAGCGCTTATCTTGCCATCGCCAATGACAAAGAAAAAGCAAGCTAATTTTCCAAATGCTGATTAATGCAGTTATCCTGTTACAACAAACACACAGTTGTTTACCCCTTAAGAGAGCTTTGCTTAACTGTGCCATGCAGTTTGTCCCAAATTAATTAGTCAGGCAGTTGCCACCATTCCTGGCTTGAGTGAGTGCATGCAGCATTACCTGAGCCTGAACCCATGCTTGTTTCGAGTATCATCATCTGTATCATATCTTATAACCACATTCAGTGCAGCCAGTTAACAATTAGCAATATGATTTTCCCAGCACTACAGCCACCCTATTTCTTTCCTCCCACCCCTCTTTTCTAAGGTGAGACTTTATCTTTGTTCTGCTGTTCTAAAAGACATAGGGTTTTTTTTATCACTGCAAGCCCTGTTTTGATATTTCCTGAGTTAAATTCTGCAATTCCAGTTTAAATGTTGTCATCTTAAGTGTAGGCCTAATAAGCGGTAGAGAGGACACCCGAAACAGGCAAGAGTAAACAGTGTCCTCCCCATAATTGTTCCAGTTGACAAATATACTGTAGGTAAAAGTAAAGCATACATCTGGTAATTAATTGGAACATAATATGTATTTTTTTTTTTAAAAAAAAAACCACCAACCAAGCAACTTTCTAAATTCAGAGGACGAACTTATATAACTGACACTATAGGGTTTAGAACAATGCTTTGCAGATGGAGAGTACCTGTTTTGGTTAAAGGGCTTGAGAAAAGTTGCTGCAGAAGTCTGTTCTCTGATGTCCTCAGTACTACCACGATATCAGCAGGAAGTGTGTCTCTGTTTTTCTCTAGGAAACCATTGGCATCATAGAGAACCTACACAATGGAGGAGGTAATGGCGAAAGTACCCATCAAGAAAAAAAATCAAGAATTACATCAACAAACCTTGAGAGCTACCCATGTTTGTAGAACACAATGGATGAAGAGGCACCAGACGTTCCTTGTCCACCCCACAATACTCCATCTGTTAGCAGGGACTAAGATATGTAAACACTCGCTAGTGTCCTGCTTGCTCACTGGTGGAGTGCTATGCGCCCTGCATTCTCTGCACAAACTTTGTTTCAGAGTTGGAGAGGGCCAAAGGCACCCTAGAATGAGAATGGGACTTCCAGTTGCATCAGAAGGTATGAGATACCTCCTTGCGCAAACTCTGTGATGGCCCAGCTGCTTGTGAAACAGAGCACTGTGCAAGCAGAAGGACACAACAGGACACTGATATTGTGGGTCTTAAAATAAGGCATCTAGATTTCAAAATACAAGCACATTTCAAACACAGAATCAAGCAAGAAATCTGAAAGCTGCTTAAGAGAGATGTTAGGTGCTAGATCCCTCTCTACAGTTCGATTTAATAAAATTATCCACAGCCTTTACCTTTCCAGCATAGTGCTGAATGCCAAAACACAGCTCAACTCCTTTGGGTCTCCAGAAATACTTGCATCGTAAATTATCTTCAAATTTATCTAATCATTTCAAAAGAGAAAACATCGTTAATGGGCCATTCCCCCAGCCAGAGATCATCCTTTCCCATTATGTCTGCCTCCTGATTAGATTATCAGAATTGATAGTGTTGTTTCCCCCACAGTAAGGTGGCTGACTACATTAGTTCTTTGATATCTCTTACAACTCTTTTGTTCTTTCTTTCCATTTGCTTAAAAAGGGAATTAGCCCAGGAGAGGTATAGTTAAATCACTTTCCCCTTGCATTTCTCTCAGCCTTCTGCCACTCACTTTGTGGCTTTTTAGTTTGCTTTTTTTTTTTTTAATTCTTCAGCTACTCAAGGGAAACTGCAGGAGGAGGGCTGGCCCCGAGTTCTGCTAGTTATCTTTCCAAAGACTATTGGTGTAAAGACTGCCTGGTATCCCTCTGTTTTCAGTCAGCCAAGGACAAAGGACTCGGCATGCCCAGATGGAATGAGGGCAGCTTTGGGTTCCCTGTGGAAGATAGAGAGGGTGACCACACTGGCCTTTAGTCTGCTTTTTGAGCCACTGCAGAGATGAATCAGTTCACTCCTAAGGATGGTGATCAGATGACATTTTTGCTGGAACAAACCAGCCCGCCACCAGGATCATCCTACCTGCACCTTCCTAGACCCTGGAAGGGGTTTCAGTTTTATTTTTTTTTTCGGTGCAGGTAAGATGGTGCGTGTGTGCGTGTGTGTGCATGTGTGCGTGTGTGCGTGTGCTCATGCACACACACACATACAGGTAAAAACCTAATGCAAATCTAGAGCGTTTAGCTGTCTTTTTTGGTGATTGTTTCCTCCTTTTGGACCATGCGTGAAGTGGCCAGTCTGCTAACAGCCATACTGGGGTGACCCAAAGACCTGTCTGGACCTTCCTCATGGAAGGAAAAAAAACATTGAGTGGAAGGATGGCTCAAGTGAGAAATAAAATAGATCACCCTAAAGATAAGAACCTTTTTTACAGCAGACTAGACTGCTCTAACTTCCCATCTGATCCTGCCCTTGGCGACTATTCTATCAAAAACTTGGGCGAAAATGGCCACTGGTCTCTGTCCGCCTAGATAGACCTTCGGAGTAACAAATATTTCCAAAGGGCATGCAGGAAGAGAGCAAAAACATTTCTCTAAAGCCTCCTTTAGACACAGAATCGCACTGTAGATTTCTTGGTTCACACTTCAGTCTCATGACCAAGCACCTGCAAAATGACCTCAAGACCAGTAGCAGGAGGAGAGAATAAAATACGTTAAAATTTGCAATTATGATATTTCTGACTCTGAGATAAACCTTTAGTATTTCATTATTATATGAATGTCACGAATTTTGCCCCTCCCCAATTTTTTGCAACATTACAGTACTAATTTTCCCCCCGCTTTCTGTTGGACAATGCATTAAATGACACATGTTAAAATAAAGCAAAATATCTCGGCTTGGTCAATATGTAAAATAGTATCACACTGGGGTTTTTTTGTTTGTTCGTTTGTTAGTTAGTTATCATCACTGGAACAGGAAGTCTGTGTAAGCAGAAAATTGAAATAGTGGTTCCAATATTAGCAGATGCCTAGAGTGAACTGGACAAATGCCCATTGTTTGACCAGCTGGCACAACATGGGTAATAACAAACAATTTCTGTTTTGTCAGTAGAGAGCCAGCCGAGGCTTTGGAGCAAATGAGTAGCCAAAAAAAAAATATTTCTATTTCTCTCAAGATTCCATTCATATAACCAATTTGAATCAGAGGAGTCGCCTCAAGGTGACTTACCTTCTTCCATTGTGAGATGGTTACAAAATTACTTCAGTGCCTTTAATTCAACACACACACACACGCCACACGCCATCACCACCAACAACAACTAATCAAGCCCTGAAAAATCCTGTCTAACACTCTCCTGGATGTGGTAAAAACAGCAATTCCACCCCAAAGGACACCAGTTGAAAAGGTCTCTTCAGCCTGAATAATGGCTATGTGAATGGCCTACTGCTCCTTTCCCATGGAACAGGCCAGTAAGAGAGAGCAGTTTTAATCCAAGGGGTGTGTGTGTTGTTGTACAAACACCACAGGGGTGGTAAGTAGAGGACTCCACCACCACCACTGTGGAAGCGCATTCACACTTCCTCAATTTACCAAGATTCGTCCCGCTGCAGCCTTCTAAGCCCATCTGTTATTTTGTTCCGGGGGCCCCTCTCCCTCCTCAAGTTCAAACTGGGGCAGCGGGAAACACAATGGGCTGCAGAGGCAGGAAAGGTCCATCCATGTACAGCCCTCTGTTCCATTCAGAGAACAGAAACCAGGCTCTAACAGTACAAACAGTACCTTCGACACAGTAAGATGACCTAATCCTATTCATGGTGTCCATAGTAAGTTGGAGTGGGCAACTTCGATAGTTTAGGAGCCACACTTGCCTCTCCTTGGAAGCCCGAAGGCTCTGTCCCCAACCCTACCCTCCATTTTTTAATACGGTGGTGCCTCGCAAGACAAATGCCTTGCCAGACAAAAAACTTGCAAGATGAAAGCGTTTTGTGATTGTTGTGGTGACTTGCAAGACAGCTTTTTCTATGGCCGTGCTTCGCAAGACGATTTTTTCCCGCAAGAGCAATGCCTCGCAAGATGAAAATAATTCATTTGTCTTGCGAGGTTTCCCATAGGAATGCATTGCAATGCATTCCTATGGGAAACCGTGCTTTCGCAAGACGAAAATTTCGCAATACAACGCTAGTCACGGAACGAATTGCTTTCATCTTGCGAGGCACCACTGTATTCTCTTTAAAAGCCCCTTGGAGCTTTAGAGAATATGAAGGGCAGTTTTTGTCATATTTCTCTTCACACAATCTTCAGGCACTGTTTTAAATGTGGGAGGAGACCTTTTTCCAAAACCAGAAGTGATTGGAAGTCACCTGTCGTTGTGAAAAATGCCCCCCCCAACTAAAACAGATACTTAGTATTCTGTAGTGGATAGAGTGACAAACAAGGACTCAGGAGGCCTGGGTTCGAATCCCCACTCAGCCATAGAAACTCACTGTGGGTGTGAAACTAGTAAAAAACACTCCTTAAATGTCTTACTTACCTTGAAAGCTCTATTATGGTTGCTATAGATCAGTTTTGACTTGATGGCATATTACAAAACTAAAACAGGCCAGGGATGCTTCTTCTGTTTCCCCGTAAGGCCTAAAGGCCTCAGGACACTTCTTAAGAGAAAGCTTTCAAAATGGAGTGTAAGGGATGAGGGACCCTGGCCTTCACATGCAACTTGCAGGGCCCAGTTTGCCTCTCTTCATAGTAGAAAACAGCCCATCAGTTAATGATAACTCAAAATGAAGGGTGGGCAATGTGGAGAAAATTCCTCCTGACAAAGCTTATTAAGAGGACATTGGGTTGCTTCCTAGCTCTGGTCATGAACTACCTATGCCCAGGAGGTTGATCAAATGGCAAGAGACTGAGCGCAAAGTCTTGAATTACAACAGTGTAAAGGTACTAATGGATCTCCTGCTTTTTTCTGCTAACGGTATATGCAATGACAATTTGGGGCTCCTAGACTGGACGTACCAACTAAAGTAAGGTCTGTTGCCTGGGGGAATCGGCTTTCTTCATCCAGTAGAGAAAGGAGACCCATCGGTTTCTGGAGGAACGTGTCCAGGAGTGGCCTGTTGTCTTCATAGTTAACCACAGGGGCATCAATGCCTTCATTCTGGTACTCCATCTAAAACATTAGGAAAGTCAACCATAGCCGCCTAGAGTGGTCGAAATGACTACATAGGCGGGGTATAAATACAATAAATAAATAAATAAATAAATCTAAATTTTACCATGAGGGCATTCAGCCTCAGCAATCTGTTCTTTCCTTCCATGATATACTTGAACACATCATATCAGAGTGAAGCACATCACGGTGAGGCATATTTTTTTTTCAAAAGATTTTTGAGGGAAATTTCACTCCTTTTACTTACTTCCCCTAGCTTCTTTGGGGGGATTTGTGAAACGAGAGATAACACAACACTCATTTTTGTGGTGATTTTGTGTAGGCTTGTCGGCCCTGTCATGAGGAAGACTGAGGCACTTGCCTCACGCAGCAGGTACCATAGGTGTTTTAAATAAAATAAATACATGTTACAACCTGGGAATAGGGACCCAGGTGTCACTGGCAAGACATGGCTGTGTGTCCACAAAACCTGCTCATACCCACTCAAGCAGCTCCTTAAAGATCTTCCCTCAGACAAAGGGCAGTATCCAAATGGTCATATTGAATTAATATTCAGCTGCCAGTCCGGTTACATACCTTCCATACATGGGGGAGGGGAGAGGACATTGTACATGTTCCACTCAATACAAGGAAGGTACAAGGCATTGCTACAGCAGCAAAATATTGTCACAGCTCACCATAAATAGGAGTATGCTGTTTCCGTCAGCGCTATGTGAAATATGTTACAAGGGTACCAAATCAGAATTGTCTAACATATGTAAAAGCTGCCATCATCATCATCTTAGAACTGCAAAGCTGTGAGGGGCCCTATGGCTCATCGATCCATACCCTGTCAAGGAGGCACAGTGGGAAATTGAACTCCCAGCCACTGGCTCCAGATACCATATTTCTTTTCTTGTATGTTTTAAAAGGGACGTGGTGGCGCTGCGGGCTAAACCACAGAAGCCTGTGCTGCAGGGTCAGAAGACCAGCAGTCATAAGATCGAATCCACACGACGGAGTGAGCTCCCATCACTTTGTCCCAGCTCCTCGCCAACCTAGCAGTTCGAAAGCATGTAAATGTGAGTAGATAAATAAGTACCATCTCGATGGGAAGGTAAACAGCGTTCCGAATCTAAGTCGCGCTGGCCACGTGACAACGGAAACTGTCTTCAGACAAACGCTGTCTCCACGGCTTGGAAACGGGGATGAGCACCACCCCCTAGAGTCGAACACGACTGACTAAAATGTCAAGGGGAACCTACGTGAAGATGGGCCTTACCCTTTGGTGTAACTACAGTATATACAGAGGGACAAATGAATTAATAGGAAACCCTCGTAACACTGAAAACCAAGTCACTACCTGTGGGTTGTACGCCTGACAGAACCCAAATGTAGCCATTGCTAAAGAGGCAGCCAACTCTGATGCAACAAAGCTTACCTGCTCGAGTGCAAAAATGTGCTGATTGAAATAAAACTGGATTTGCTCATTTGCAATGTTTATGCAAAGCTGTTCAAATGAGTTCCTGGTAAAGTTCTCAAATCCAAAAATATCCAGTATCCCAACGTTCATTCCACTTTCAGCATTGCTGGTAGGGGGGGAAAAAACACACACACAACTGAATTATTTTGGGCAACTACTGGAGGGCTAGAATTCTATTGCTGTTCACATAAGGTTTGCATAATTTATGCTGTGGCTAACAGATGAAGTGTCGGGCAATTCTTGACCATGTGCTTGGTTACATGCAACCAAGATGCACCA
This sequence comes from Pogona vitticeps, assembly GCF_051106095.1. Taxonomy (NCBI): domain Eukaryota; kingdom Metazoa; phylum Chordata; class Lepidosauria; order Squamata; family Agamidae; genus Pogona; species Pogona vitticeps. The sequence continues at coordinate 203,757,392 of NC_135783.1, forward strand.
CAGCACCTTGGCAGTTAGCCATGATAAATTATGCAAAAAATCTTATTCAATTTTTTTTTTTACGATTCTGGCCAATAATGTAATCCTGAGTGATATCCCAAATCAAGTCTTAATCTCTGACCTAGGGTTCTTCGAAGCTCAGTCTTGTAACTGCCCTCTTCTTGGTCATAGAAACTGTTCTATAGTTTTCATTTATATTTGACTGTAACTATCTAACACTGCTATTACTAGTGCCACTACTCTTGTTGCTCTTACTCTTGATTCACTTTGAAAATTACTGAAAAAGTGAAATATTGAGTACAATATTTGACGTAGGACCGAGTCTGGGCACTGAACATACATGAACATAGGGCTCTAGTGTAGCCCCCCCCCTTTTTTTTGGCCATGGCCATAAAGACAATATGAAAGAAATATAGGCCGAATCAGAATTATATAAGTTGCATAATGAACTTTATAAGGTGGTGTTTGAAGAATTCCTTCTATTCCTTCAAATGTGCCACGCCCCCCCCCCAAGGAGGCCATATAGCTCCTATAAGAATGGTTGCTGCAGTGCATTCATACTCCACAGAAAAATCATAGTTCTACCCCACCCTAGATCCTAGACATGGAAGCAGGACTTCCATGTGTAAAAGGTGCAAGCCAGTAAACAGCAGCTTTGAAAACCTTTTTGTGAAATGTTGTGCTTTTTAAAACACTATTATGCTGGAGCTACTGAAGAGTGAACAGTGATCCAAAGGGAGCTGTGGAAGGGGAGTAAGGTAGGGAGTCAACCACCAGTTCTGAAGCCCTAGCAACTCACAGAGACAAACTGAGCCTCTTTACTTTTTTCTTAAAAACTAAAATCTAACCACAGCTCTTTGACTCCCTCCCTAACTTTCTGCAGGCTTCTATAGAAATGATTTCTACACCGGCTTCATACTGCCATAAAGGAAGGGGCTTAATCTGGGCCCTCTAGAAGGAGCAAAGTGCTGTGAAGTCAGTAGATCAAAGCTGTCTCAAATCCACTTCTGAGGGTTTACTGGGGTTGCCATGTGGACTTAGTTAGGGCTGTGCTCAAAATGATCAGCCCTTCCAGCCAGGGATACCCTTCTGTTATTGTATGAGAAATCATCCACAAGAAAAAAGCCATCAGCCTATTTAATCCAAAGGTCTGCAGCACGCTAAAGATGGTAATGGCAATAATAAAAATGAAAAGCAGAAGAGAAGAAAAGCAGACAAGAAGAACACAGAATGAGAAAAATATACACTCAAATGTCTTTTCCAAGAGGTTGATGGAATTTGAACTACATTGACCTACTTGGTTCAACCCAATTCAACTCTTTGAAAATACTGGAGTTAATGCTCTGGAAACAAAAATGCAGAATCACAGCACGAAGGCCATTTAGAGGCATTATCTAAAGCAAACAGTAAATTCCTCCTGTAAAATAAAAAGAAATATATAGACACAGGAGATGCCACCAGCACACATGCTGTTTATTGACGGGTTAACTTGCCATATATTTTTATCAGGCTGCAGAAGGGTATTAATACGATTTACGATCCAACTGAAGAGTCGGCCATAAAGTGCTTTTGACATGGCATCACGCACATCGGTGGCTTTGTCCACTGTGTTGGTTCGGATAATAGTCTCGCCACGCGTTACTACACAATGCGAGGTAAGAGCTTCCTGAAGTTCCTCTGAGCCGATACTCAGTAGTGCAGCTGCTGAAAGACAGCAGAGACATGCTGTCAGATGGATACTGTTGGCACTGGTAGCCATCTTGGCTTCTTATGCATATTCTGTGTATTCTCGGACACAGCCTCTGGAATTTTAGCAAATATTTACCATTATCTAAGGCTTCAGCATTGGGCACTTCACTTTTGTCTGTTTGGTGTTGCGAAGAAATGGCAGCAAATTCAATGTTTCCCGTATTCAAGATGCCAGCCAGAATTCGATACACCGAGTGGACCTCCTGTAAACAAGGGGCAGTCCTTTAAGGTCATAACTTTAAGCCTCAGCAAAATTCTGATTCCATACTTTGGAGCCCACACTCCCTCCAAGAAAAGAGAATCTGACTTTGCTATCCCATGGGAGCTTCTCTCAACCCTTGGGATACTTCTGTTTTGAATCCTGAGTGTTTTCCATAGCAGATCCAGGTCGAAGAGGCAGGTGGCAAAATGGGAAGCCGGTCCAGCAGGAATGGTCTGCTGAAGTTTGGGAGACCAAAAGCCAAGTCATGACAGTTTCTGGGAATTCAAGAATGGAGCCAAAATGGGCTTTTTTGGATAGTTTATTTACTATCTCTTTATTAGTTACACTGATCTTCCACCTTTCCTCACTTAAGGACAACATGGTGTTCATGACTCTCTCTTCGTCCCCATTTCCTCCTCCTAGCAACCCTATGAAAGAGAATTATGGCCCAAAATCCCTATTGTAAATTTCATGGCTTAGTGAAGACTTGAACATGGATCTCTCAAATCCCAGTTAAGCCTTGCAAGTCCTCCACTATGCTGATTTAATAAGGTAGAGGAACTGAATCTTCAATTTAACAGTTTCTCAGCCTTCCTTCCCTCTTGCTTAGCCAAAACAAAACAAAAAACCCCAAACCGTCTGATAAAATACCCAACCTGAACTAAATAATTCTTGAGAATATGTACTACTTTTTTGCTTCATGGTAACACTGTGGCTTGCTAGCCTCTGAATTAGCTAAATGCTTCTGCCCCATTCTGCCCCCTTAGCTTAGTTATCTGCCCCTCCTAGTCTTGCCTTTATGGAAATAGGCACAGCTACACAACCATTGCCTCCGTGACCACTTCCTTCTGGAGGAAGGACATGGGCATGTAATCAGCCAACTTTCTTGGTATGAGAAGCTCCCTTCCAAATCAACAAAACAAAACCAACAGGACAAAATAATTGGAAATGAAAATAAAAAGGGGTGAAATGCAAATATAGCTTCAACTGCATAGAATCTGTTCTCAGCCTAGAGCACAATTTTGTAGAGGTTGACATTTGCTTACAAGCACAATATGGATGAAATATAGCTGGCTCTTTCAAAAGCATAAGCCTGCATTAAATATGCCAAACAAAAATGAGAACCTGATGCTTTCCTTTCTTGAAGCAAGACCAATATCTTTCTGTCATTTACATGTTTACTATACTATTTTTTAAGATTGTTAGCCGCCTAGAGTGGTCCTCGATTGACCAGATAGGCGGGATACAAATAAAATAAAATAAAATAAAATAAAATAAAATAAAATAAATAAACAAACAAACAAACAAACGAACGAACGAACGAACGAACGAACGAACGAACGAACGAACGAACGAATAAATAAATAAATAAATAAATAAATAAATAAATAAATAAATAAATAAATAAATAAATAAAATGTCAGCTGGCTGAGAAGTCATCACTTACCTCATCAGTAAATCCTATGATCCTAAAGCAATGTTGAATTGCTTCGAATTGTGTTCCATACGATCCTTTACTAATAATGTCATACATCACTCTTCCAGTGTCATTATCAATATATCTAAATGAAAAGGGACATTTGAGATCAGCAAATGATTTCTAAAAGGAAATTCTCCCTGAAGTTAAACTTAGATGTTCTAGAAGTCTGTCTTGACAACTCCATATATCAGAAGTGGTGAAAGTTTTGGTGTTCCAGGTGTCTGTGGCTTCAACTCCCATTCAGCTCCCCCCTCCAACATTCTAGGAGCTGACATTGAAAACATCTGGGAAGCCAAAGGCTCTCCAACCCTGACATGTATTAAGTCACGGATGGCTCATGACCAGAGCTGAAGGAGCACCAGCCCTGAAATTTTGAGCAAAGGGCCCCATGCTCAGTCCACAAGCCACATGTGATGCAAACTCTTTGGAAGTATTAAAAGATTTTTAAAAATCTGCATTGTCTCAGATACAAGCGAACATTCATCTTTCCATCAGTTCTTGGAAGAGAGATCTGAAGGCTGAGCCCCAGCTCAGGTTAAGCCTTTATTCAACATGCCATCTTTGTACTGGCTTGGGCAGATGTGGCCCACAGATGCTCTTGGACTACAACTCCCTTGGGACCAAGACAACATAGCCGTTGAGAAGAGACTGTGAGAGATGCAGTCCAACAAAATCTGGCGTTCCATCCCTAGGCCAACTTTTTCAAAACCAATTAAATTGAAAAGAGTAGGAAAACTACAACAGAAATGCCTTTTTTGGGGGGGGGAAGCCTTTTCATTTATGCAAGTGAGGCACCCCAACATTCACCGAACCCCAGTGCACAATGTGGCCTTCTGCACCTTATCTCAAGCTGCTGCAGAGAATCTTGCTTTGAGTGGGCATGAAATGTATGTGCATTGGATGGAGGGCATGTAATAAGACCCAGGAAAATCCACCAAGGAAAACAATCCAGCCAAAGAAAAATGTATCCTTTAACGAAATGAATAAAGTCGACATCAAAGAAAGTATCTAACAATTGGCAGATGTCATTCCGACCTAAATTTAAATGTCTGCTTAGATAAAAACCATTGTTACATTTTGGCATGACCAGCAAACAGAATGCAGGCTGGGCTTCTAGAGTCAAGAAATGGTTTCAGGCTGTGCTGGTCACTCACTTCCCAGTAGTTTTTGCCAACTTGTGGAATGAAGAAAGAAAGCTGCAGTTAGCAGGGTGGAAGAGGGCCAACACCTGCTTCCTCCTTAAAGAAAGGAGCCAGAGGAAAGATTAGACACTGATGGGGTGTCCCAGAGTGATGCTTCTTTTTGCTTCTCCAAAAAGGGGAAAGCTGTGATTCACTCCAATAAGGAACTTCAAACTCTGTATTTGAGCGAGACTAAAACGTGTCTTTCTTCTTTGCCACTGAGTTATTCTGTCCTCACTACACATTCAGACTTTTCCTCCCAAGGCTTCTCTCCGCAATGTTACTGGAGATCACGAGCAGCAAATGGCTAGTTGTCCTTGTGCAACTTTTTTCAAAGACAGATTCATAAATGGTTACATTAGATGTTTATTGGTCCAATCATAACAAGGCAATGGAGGCAAACTGGGACACCAAAAGGCGAACTTTGCCTTCCAGATCCTGAGCCCAACAATCAGGGGCAGCCCATGACCTAGTTGGCAGGAGTGGATGTTCATTTTCCAACTGGTGTTAACGTTTGGCCCCGCCCAGACCATGACTTGCTGTTGCCAATAATAGTGTACCATTGTGAAACAATCCATTTGGGTAGGGGGTTGTAGAAGGCAAACATTTTGTTAACTCTGTAACAGGGATAGAAAGCACACTTCTTAAATGTCTTGCTCTCATCAACTGACATAGACTCAACACTACGAGACACCCCAACCTTGAATTCGGAAGCCCCCGTGAGATTCCTCCTCATAAGCTGAGAGAAAGGCAAAGCGCTCGTTACCCCCTCTCAAAATCTCTGTAATTTGTGCAAAATTTCTCTAATATACATCCTCTTGACTTTTTAAAGTTCCCTTTCTGCTCATAGGCAGTTGTCTGTTAAGTATTTATATATAGATCTTGCAAGTACTTCTGTGAGGAGCTTGTACATTGTTGGAAGGCATCTAATTGGTTGATAATTACTGGGTTCATTGCCCTTTTGATGATCTTTTATTATCAGAAATCTGTGGCCTATTGTCATCCAGTCTTTCCTTTTTTCTCCTGAGCACATGGCCTGGGGGTGGGGCCTAGGGGTGGCACTTCCTGCTTTAAAAGCGTGTGTTCCAGGACCCTGGACCCTTTTACCTAGGAAGCTGGGCTGAGGGCGAAGGCCAGGTCTGTTTGCATGGATGCCTTGCTGAGTTTTTTTTTTCCTGGGCTTTCCTTTTGTCTCCTGAGCACATGGCCTGGGGGTGGGGCCTAGGGGTGGGACTTCCTGCTTTAAAAGAGTGTGTTCCAGGACCCTGGACCCTTTTACCTAGGAAGCTGGGCTGAGGGCGAAGGCCAGGTCTGTTTGCATGGATGCCTTGCTGAGTTTTTTTTTCCTGGGCTTTCCTTTTGTCTCCTGAGCACATGGCCTGGGGGTGGGGCCTAGGGGTGGGACTTCCTGCTTTAAAAGAGTGTGTTCCAGGACCGTGCGCCTAACGGCTCGCGAAATTCTCAAATTTTATATCTGGCCTTAATATGGTAAATAGGAAAGCCAATGAGATTTGCATAAGCCGGGTACTCAGGAAAGTTTTAAGGATCAGATCATACTTTTGCACTATTAAAGAGCAGGCCGGGTAGGTGGGGCTCGTCAGCCATGGAAGGCAGCCCATCTAGGAGAAGGAAAACTCCAATTTCAAACCTCCACTGCCTTGTGGCTATATCCACTCATGGAAAAGGCTTCAGGAGTTAACCTCGAGGCAAAATCCGGAGCTGGAGTCCCGAAGGCAGCACGTGTCGTTCTGCCAACTCCTGCGACATTGCTGGAACCAGTTGTATTGGCTCTTGCCTTTCCATTGGACCATTTCAGCAATGTGGAGAGGGGGGATCTGCTGCTTGGGTAACAGCCTATCCTCCATATTACCTTACCCGGGCTTCATGCTCTGGAGAGGACACTCCTCGATTCAGAGCATGTTACCATAGTCTCTCGAGACTGAAGGATGCCTATGCCTATGCTTCAGTTGTAGAATTTTGAAGTAAGCTGTTAAATTGCACTGCTATATGTTGATGGAGACTTGTTGTATGCTTTAACCAAAATCCATGCAGCTCATCTGGACCAGGTACACTCCAATTTTTCACATCATTTACTTGCCTATTAATCATTTCAGTTGTTATTACAATATCATCCATTTGTTTTCCTTGAGTTTATTTACAAATGTCTTTAATCCACAATGCGTTTTTGTTGGACTTTTGTTGTTGCTGTTAGTTTAGAACTGCAGACCTGAAATGGACCCTATGGATTATCAAGTCCAGCCCCTGCCATGGAGGCATTGTGGGGAATCGAACTCCCAACTCTGGCTCCACAGCCTGATATTTACACCACGGAGCTATCCAGCAGATCTTGCATGTTATTAAATGATATTTAAATAACAGAATTCCTTTTTGCCCATCTGCTTTTGTACCTGAGAGAATTATAAGGGATCCTTAAGCAACAGAGAAAGACTATATGGCATTTTAAAGCATCACTCTGAAAGCAAGAGCTAATCAATAGACAATTATAGCTGGCATTAAAAACAAATTAATAACAGTTACCTGGGAGGTTTTTCCTCTGGGAGTTTATATTCAAAGAGTTTCTTCTGATGATAAAGGCCAGCATAAATATAATAAAAGATATGGAAATTTTTCTCCCCTCTGTTAAAATTTAAAAAAGAGTCACCACATAAGTTGCATACTTATGAATCATGACCTTAATAGGTATGAAGAGCAGGTTCACAAAGCTTGGCTGTTTTAGGTGTGTAGCAATGAACAGCAAGCAAAAATTATTACACATATTACCCAGATATATATACACACATCTCAACCTGAGGTTTGATCTACAGAGAGCCTTTCTAATCAATGTGACTTGACATGATCTGGGGGGGGGGACAGTTCCTATATCTGTCAAATGCTCCCATATGTGCAGCCATTACAACGTGGAACTTTTCTGATACATGCAAAGGTGTCTGGATATTCCGGACTACAATGGCTGTTCTTTCCATCCAACACAGCATGTGTCTAGATATGGTCAGGAAAAAGGCAGCTGTGGTCAATGTCCATTCTCCTATGAGTATTGTATACATTCGTATAATTCAATTCCATTGTTTTACTAAGATTAGAAGAAGTGACCTGCTAAGAAGGCAATGATGTAAAATACAGTGGTGCCTCACTTGACAATTACCTCATTAGACGAAGAAATCGCTTGACGATGAAGTTTTTGTGATCACTTTTGCAATCACAAAACAATGTTTTAATAGGAAAAAATCGCTTAACGATGATCGGTTCCCTGCTTCGGGAACTGATTTTTCGCTTAACGATGATCTTTACAGCTGATCATCAAGTCTTCAAAATGGCCACCCGCTGTTTAAAATGGCTCCCCACTGTGTTTTAGGATGGATTCCTCGCTTTACAGGCACCGGAAATGGCTGCCCTATGGAGGATCTTCGCAGGACGCTGAGGTATTTCGCCCATTGGAACGCACTGAACTGGTTTTCAATGGATTTCAATGGGCTTTTTCATTTCACTCAACGAGGATTTCGCTTAACAGCAATTTGAATGGAACGGATTATCCTCGTCAAGCGAGGCACCACTGTAATGACTGGGATGGAATTTGAACAGAGATCTCCTAGTTCTGTGTCAAAAGTTTAAAAAAAACAAACTAGAAGCGAATCCTCTTCATCGTTTTGTCCTTAGTGCCTATTTGTTGTCTGGATAACTCTACACATGCTTACAGGACTTTTTTTCCAGGTCAGGGAATCAAAAGGCTCTCAGGGACCAAAATTCCATAAGGTCAGCCATATCATGTACTGGTTTGGAAGTGTAATCCAGTCTGTAGAACTTGTACTCCAGCAACCCCAACACAGCTCACCAGTCATGCATTGTGGCCTACTTATTAAATATGAAGCCTAGAAACCAGAGGAAATAGATAGTGAAGAACTAATAAACAAACAACATTTCTAAGTGAAAACAGTCTAACTTCTACCTACACAGCTTGTTTTATAACTCTGGATTTTTCCAACAAATATTCAGAAATTTTTGCTCCCATTACAGCTCCAGTTGGCGTGAACATCATCTCCAGGTACTTTCCAAAACGACTGGAGTTGTCATTGATTGCAGTGCAGGCATTCCCAAAAGCCTCTACTAGAGGATTCACCTGGAGAATCTTCTCCCGCAAAGCACGATTGCTAGCCTTCCAAGACAAAACAGGTCCGAGTAAACAGGTCGGCCTCCTTATTTGTTCACGTAAGCATTTTTACAGATGGCCGATAATAAAAATGTAAAACAAGGTAATCCATCTAATACATCAGTAAAAATAACTAAAAGTCCTGGTGGGGACGTAGACGGAGCTTCCCTGAAGAGTGCAAACACATTGTGAGTACAGTTGGGCATCCCTTTGGCAACGGAGTGCAGCCAGCCCATCCTTCACTTTCAAACGTGTTGCACTGGCTTTTATGGAATATGCTAAATTGATGGGTAACAAGGACAGGGTTTTTAAAGGGATATCCTCACATCAGTGGGACTAACTCCCACTGGGAAATCCACAGGTCTCCATCATGACCCAGTTCTACTGGACTACTTTGTACGACTTAAAAAGGATCCAAGGTGGCTTACACAATTAAAAGAAAATATTTTAAGCTAAAAACAATGAATATGAAGAGGAAGCTTACATCATTAAAATACAATACTAAAGCTAAAAACACTAAGTATAGAAATATGAAAAAGGAACAAATATATACTATTCTGAGGGTGCTAAACACAAGGAATACTAAAAACCTAGTCAAAATATTAATGCCTAACAATCCATCTAAAAATTACACTCCAGTAGCCAGTCACTGAGTTTAGCAAGTGAACTGGATAATTGATCCCCTTGCCTCTTTTCTGTTATAAAATGCATGTCATACAAAAACTTTGTCCAGGCATCTTGCATAAAAAGGCAACGAATGCCAGGCCCCACCTCCCAGGTTCCCTGAAGAATTGCCAGTAGTCCTGAAAATAATGCTACCCTAAGCCATCTGCTTGGGGTATTTATATAATCAGGCCAATGGATTGTTGCTCCTGCGAGTAATTCTAAATTACAGTGGTGCCTCGCACAACGGGCACCTCGTAGAGCGATGAATCCGCTCTACGAGGCCGGTTTTGCGATCGCAAATGCGATTGCAAAACGATGCCCGCATAGGGCAAAAATCGCAGAGCGAAGGTCAGTAAGTGGTTCGCTTACCGACCTCGGCTTTGCAACCCGCCGATCAGCTGTTCGGTGGGTACAAAATGGCTGCCGGAACAGCCGCACACAGCGTTTTCGCGCCCTCGGTAAATGAGGGGAGGGCGCGAAAACGCTGTGCGTGGCCATTTCGGCTGTTCTGGCGGCCATTTTGGACCCGCCGAACAGCTGATCCGCAGTCTCACTGCGGCCAAAATGGCCACGCGCAGCGTTTTCACGTCCTCGCCTCACTTACCGAGGGCGCGAAAATGGCTGCCGGACCCGGAAAAGCATCGCTGTACGCTGAGGTTTTGACCATTTGGAACGCATTAAACGCATATGACCCCCACCAGGTACACTGGCTTTTTTTGATCCGTACAGCGATGCTTTCACACAGCGAGGGTTAATCCAGAACGGATTAACCTCGCTGTGCGAGGCACCACTGTATTTAATCTTATAAGGACAATGGTGTGGGAGACTTTGATGAGGAGTTCAGAAGCTTTCATTCAATTCTTGGCTAGCCATAGTTTAGCATTGCATCCAGATCTGAAAAAACTATGGCTTGTTCCAAGATCAGAAACTAAAATAGTCAGAGCTTGGGAAAACGCACATCCCAGCTGGGGGATTCTAGGACACCAAAAAAGTAACTTTTCCAAGCTTTGCAAGTAGCTGATTTTAAAGTTTGTTCTGTTAACTCATAGTTGAAATACACCCCATGGTGTCTGTGTTCAAGTATAACAGCGAAGTATTCCTGACTGAAAATGGAGGCTTCTGATCACCTCCTCTTGCGTCCAATGAAGGAAAGCAGTGAAGAGTACGTAAGCCCATGACTTGGACATGCTCGTCCAGGTAATGCTAAATTATGGGGCCATGTCATGCCGGTGCAGCCAGCACATTGCCACATAGTCACCCGTGCTCCATGGTAGCCAATACCTACCTTTCCCAGGAAGGTCAAGTGCTGCACAATGAGATGGGCACTTTCAGTCTTTCCAGCACCACTTTCTCCACTGATAATAATGCACTGGCACCCAAAACAGAAGCAGAGATACACAGTTTACAATTCAGGGGATCGAATATCCATTTAGGGGATCGAATATCCATTTAGGGGATCGAATATCCAAATCCAAAATGGATTTGAATATCCATTTAGATTTACTTTCTTAAATTTATTTCCCAATAAAAGTTGTACAAGATGGTGTACAGCAACTAAAATACATATGGGTGCACTTGAACAAACCATTACAACATCTATCCATCTTAAATTTGACTGCTTCTGTAGAGTTCAACAAGTAATTCTTCATTCTGTAGAGATAAACACAGCTGGAATAAGAGAAGCACCAAATTTACAAAGCCTAACTCTCCTTGGTGTAAGTGCAGATGCCACTTCCACAAGAAACTTTCAAGATTTATCATATTCACCAACAAATAACAATGTGTGTCCCTATGGGTTTCGGATTACTGATCGGCAAGACTGTGCCATGGGAGGAAAAGTGTGTATGATTTTTGTCAATTTCTTCCTTTTCCCCACAGCCCTCGTGTCCCCCAGTTCTTCTGGAATAGCATCTCCCACTTTCTTCCACCAGCAGTCTCTCTACTGGATCTTTGATTCTTGTATGGATGGAAAGAGATTTTCTCTTTACAAAAGAGCAAGTCTAGAGCCAGTCCTCATACGTTTGTCCCCAAGCATGGACCTATTCCATGTCACTCCCAACCTAGAAAAATGTTATCAATTAATGTATGGAACAGAACAGAACACTTACAGGGTGATGAAAAACCACTTGATCTCAGCATGTTTTGTAACTGCAAGGTCCTTTGGCATTTCATTCCAAGGGAATCCTTTCGCACTTTCTGTAACCTCCTAGTTGATAAGAATTTCTCAATTGGATGTCATGATATGAGGAGTTGCCCTCAATTGTCTCAAAAGCAAACTTTCAGCCAAATAATCTACATTCCCTGCACTCACTGTGCAACCATCTAGTGCGCAAACAATTGGATTCTTTTGGAGCATGTGCAAGGGGCTATTTGTTACCCCCTTCTCCAAGTTGAAACCCTGTTGTTTTGATGAGGGCAATGTATAAAGATGGGATTTTTTGATCACTTGGATTAGAAATCCCACGATTCCTCATTCTGATTTGCATATGCCTTACAGACACATAAATGTGGGTCACTTGGGAGAAAAGGCTTAAACTGGAAGGCTTGAAGGCTTAGCTAGGCCTCACTTGGTCTCGGCTTCCTGTTCCTGCCCCATTGTTAGCCGGGAGCTTTCTTTCTGAAGAGGAAGCTAGGTGGAGCTATGTCGAGTTAAGCCTCAAAGTCTTCCAGTTTTCTCCTAGGTTTGCCACGTTTAGGTATCTATAATGTGTGTGTACATCAGGCAGGACTCTCCGAATGTGATGTCATGGGATTTGTAGTCCAATTTATGGGATTTGTAGTCCAAGAAATGGAAAAATCCTATCTCTAGTAACATCCACTTGATGTCCAGCTTCCCATACTGCAAGTGGGGATAGCATGGGAGTTCAACAGGCTAAACATGATGTTCTACCCCCACTAGAAAGGATTCTGGTCAACATCAGACAAGTTAGTGGCCTTGGATCATGGAGACGAGGCTTCTAAAGGCCAAATTAGGTATCACATTAAGCCAGAGATATGAGCTTACACAGCTGTTCAGATCATCAGGGGTGGCCTTTCTCTCCACCCCGTTACCCTCAAAAGTGTGCTTGGTGGGGAAATGACAGAGGACCTTCTCTGTTGCTGCTCCCAGGCGTTGGAACTCCCTCCCACAGGAGGCCAGACTGGCCCCCATCTTTGATGCCCTTCTGCAAGCAGCCGAAGATCTTTCTCTCCAGGCAGGCTTTTTTTAAATTCAAGAGGATTTTTTAAAATGGGTTATTTTATTTTGTTTTTATTTTACTTCAATTTTTGATATTGCTCTTATTCATGGATTTTAATATCATATCTGTTTAATGCTTCTTAAATACTGTAATAATGTATTATTTAGCTTTTAAATGTTCCTATTAATACTGTAAGTTGTCTTGGATCCTTTAGGAGAAGGGTAGCAAATAAATAAATAAATAAATAAATAAATAAATAAATAAATAAATAAATAAATAAATAAATAAATAAATAAATACAAAGCTGCCACAGTGGTTCATGGGAGCTTCAGTCTTGCTGCCTTTTAGGTTCAATAGAAGCCACCTTCCAAAGAACTACAATACCCAGAAAGCACTGTGGCAGTTTCTTTTTTCCCCTCCCCCTCCCCCTTCCCCTCCTGTCTTTTTTACTTTAACAACAAGAAGCAAGATCATGCAGCCTCAGAAACAGACTGAGCTGCAAGTGAACAAAATGTAGTTATCTGTAGGTTTCGGTCTGTAGGCTGGAATACCTAGAATTGTGCTAGGGAATTTCTGGAGAATTCTGGCAGTTGCCGGGGGGGAGGGGGAGAGCAAATGGCACATCCTTACACCTATATGCTGCCTGTGAACAAATCAGTCATCTTAATAATCACCTTGCTTAATAAACATTGTGGCACTGTCTTTCATTCTGTGTGCTAGGCTCCTTGTTGATAAAGGATAAAGTACATCCTTGTACTTATTTTCTAGAGTTTTTAAACTGTACATGTAAAATTGCACTAACCCAGAATTACTGTACATCATGCAACAAACCCTTCCAAAGATATATTCGCATTTTTAAAAGCACTGTGCCTTTTGTTATAGCCATCAGCCATCTCTATAGGTTATATTTCCGGTGAAAAAGTAGTGCAGGATTGCAGTCTTCGGGGTATAAAGACTCCTGTTTCTGCCCCACTATATTCCATTTCCGTCAAAATCATTACTATATAATTGGATTTGCATCCTTGTTACATTCATATTAAAAGTATCCTTATTGTGTGCTACCATGAAAATGGGTGATGGCAGAGGTAATGATGACAGCTCTTTCCCATGACCTACAGTCAGTCACAAAGACTGGTCCTTCCCAGCCTCCTCCCAATGCCAACACAATATACCTGACCTAAAAACAGAGATGCAAATTGTGGCACTAGATACCAAGCAGACAAATTACTGCCCTGTATTAAGAAGAGCGACATGGCTGCTTTAGTGGCAGATAGTAAGAAGAGGGCTGTGGGCAGCACTACATGTGCTTTACAACCCCCATCTCCTGCCCTCCTCCTCTACACTGGAGAATCCTGGCCCGCCCTTAGGGCTGACGTTAGCTGAATCTCTCAGTTTGGCTCTGCTTTGTAACCAGCAATAGGGGAAGGTGCCATCCTTCACCTCAGGCAACCGGGTATCTTGGGGCAGCCCTACTGAAATAAGGTTGCTTTGAAACAACTGTTTTTGAAATCACAAATAACTACTGACTTGTAATTGTTTTCCTTTCCTTAGTAACAAAGGCACAACAAAGTTATCTCACAACTGTGATTTAACTAGGGGTAATCAACTTTTAATACATCATGCGAAAGGCAGGACTGGATGAATACCAAGCCAGAATTAAGATTGCTGGAAGAAATATCAACAACCTCAGATATTCAGAGGACACCACTCTGATGGCAGAAAGTGAGGAGGAATTAAGTAACCTTTTAATGAGGGTGAAAGAGGACAGCGCAAAAAACGGTCTGAAACTCAACATCAAAAAAGCTAAGATTATGACCACTGGTCCCATCACCTCCTGGCAAATAGAAGGGGAAGATATGGAGAGAGTGACAGATTTTACTTTCTTGAGCTCCATGATTACTGCAGATGGTGACAGCAGCCACGAAATTAAAAGACACCTGCTTCTTGGGAGGAAATTTATTTATTTATTTACATGACCAAAGAGCCTGAAAAACCCACAACTATTTATTTATTTATTTTATATCCCACCTATCTGGTCTTACGACCACTCTAGGCGGAAAGATGACAAACCTAGACAGCATCTTCAAAAGCAGAGACATCACCTTCCGACAAAGGTCTACATAGTCAAAGCTATGGTTTTTTCAGTAGCGATGTATGGAAGTGAGAGCTGGACCATAAAGAAGGCTGACCGCCGAAGAATTGATGCTTTTGAATTGTGGTGCTGGAGGAGACTCTTGAGAGTCCCCTAGACTGCAAGGAGAACAAACCTATCAATTCTGAAGGAAATCAACCCTGAGTGCTCACTGGAAGGACAGATCCTGAAGCTGAGGCTCCAATACTTTGGCCATCTCATGAGAAGAGAAGACTCCCTAGAAAAGACCCTGATGTTAGGAAAGTGTGAAGGCAAGAGGAGAAGGGGACGACAGAGGACGAGATGGTTGGACAGTGTCACTGAAGCTACCAACGTGAATTTGACCCGAATCCAGGAGGCAGTGGAAGACAGGAGGGCCTGGCGTGCTCTGGTCCATGGGGTCACGAAGAGTAGGACATGACTTAACAACTAAACAACAAATCAATTTATATGGTGTTAACTGTAACTTTACAGTGACTTTTAAAGTTACAGAGAAATGTCTTCTCTCTAGATTGGAGAAATCTTCCATGATTCAACTGCTGGCTCAGGCTCTGTTGTGAGTACTGAAGTTACTTTTTGAAATGCATTCATTCCCATTGCTTGTTATAGTGTTTGAAAGTAACTAAGTTCTGCCATCCATGACAATGCACCAAAATTTGGTATTTAGAATGACAGAATGGCCAAAAAAAAATCCTTTTTCCCCACAGCCAGACAAAATGCCTCTTAAAATGCACTTTGTCTGGCTGTGGGGAAAAAGGTTTGTTTTTTTTTTCTTAAAATGCACTCAACATTGCTTGATAAGCAAGGGAAGGAAGTATACAAAGAAAAGGAGATTGAGGAGGAGATTTATAGATTCTTCACTGAACTATACAAGAAAAGAGAAGGAGAAGAAGAGAGGATTGGAAATTACTGGAACAATATCCCAGAATGGAGATTGAATCCCCAACAACTGGAAAAATTGAATAAGCAAATCACAATGGAAGAGATTGGAGAAGCATGGAAGAAACAAAAAAACGGTTAATCTCCTGGCCCAGATGGACTACCCGCAGAATATTATAAGACATTCGAAGAAATCTTAAGTCCACAATTTAAGAAATTAACTGAAGATATACAGACTAAAGGGGAAATTCCTAACTCATGGAAAGAAGCATACATCTCCCTAATACATAAAGAAGGCACGGATAAAAGATCAACCAAGAATTACAGACCGATCTCTCTTCTAAATGTTGACTATAAGATCTTCACAACCATCTTAGCCACAACATTAAAGGAGATACTCGAAACAATAATACATAAAGATCAAACAGGCTTTCTATCCGAAAGGAAATTATCCTCAAATATAAGGACAATAATAGACATATTGGAATATTATGAAATGCACCCTGGAAAGCAGATGATGCTAATCTTCCTGGATGCGGAAAAAGCCTTCGATAATGTTAACTGGGACTTTATGCTATCGTTACTGGAGAGAATGGGCCTTCAAGGAACATATCTGCAAACAATCAAGGCAATATATACTAAGCAAGTAGCCAAGATAAAAGTGAATGGTAATTTAACCGGAAATATACAGATCGAACAAGGAACAAGACAGGGCTGCCCACTATCCCCCCTATTATTCATTTTAATATTGGAAATACTCAACAGACAGATCAGGAATAATGAAGCTATTAAAGGACTTAAAATTGGGGGAGAAGAATTCAAGTTACAAGCATACGTGGACGATTTAGTAATAATATTAGAAAATCCTATGGAAAATCTTGAAGGATTTTTGGAAGTTATAGAAGAATTCAGGCAGAATTCAGAATTTAAATTATTAAAAAACAAAATTTATGACAAAAAACATAAAGCAAGAAGATGTTGAAAAATTAGTACAGAACTCCAATTTTGAGGCGGTGAAAAAAATTAAATATTTAGGGGTGATCATCACCAAAAAACCCAAGTAATTTAATGAAAGAAAACTACTTAGCAATGCAGAAAGAAATCCAGAAAAACCTGGAGGAATGGAGCAAACTACAAATTTCACTTACGGGAAGAATATCAACAATATAAGTGATGATCCTACCTAAACTCTTATTTTTATTTTCAAATCTCCCAATATTACTGAATTTTAAATATTTCAAGGACTTGGATAGACTAACAGCAAACTTCCTCTGGAAACACAAGAGGTCAAGAATAAAACTTAAACTGCTACAAGACCTGAAAGAAAGGGGGGGAGCGGGCATGCCGAATTGGCTACTATATTATAAGGCCTGTGCAATGACATGGATTAAAGAATGGATAACTTTAGAAAATCAAAGACTTCTGAAATTAGAGGGACATGACTTAAAGATGGGATGGCATGCATATGTATGGTATGGGAGACACAAGGAACACTCTCAGTTTGGACAGCATATCATTAGGAAGGCCCTAGGGATGGTATGGCAGAAATTTCAAGCACAAACTTATGAGAAAATCCCATTGTGGGTGGCACCGATAGAAGCATTCTCATTAAAAACCCAGAACCAGAAAGGAATGTTAACCACATATGAAAATCTGTTAACAAAAGAACTGAAGATAAAGGATAAACAAGAGCTCGAAAAAATGGGTATAGCGATTGATTGGTGGTCAATGGTAAAATTAGAATCAAGATACAAAAAAGACAGGACTGTGGGTTTTTTCGAGGGCAAAGTCCAGGTGGACAGACTGTGGTTATATACGGATGAAGGAATAATTAAGAAAATGTATACATATCTATTAGAATATGAGCTAGAGGATGAGAGGGTGAAAGAGACAATGATAAAATGGGCAAAAAAATTTGGGTACAATGTGGACCTTGATGATTGGACTAAGATGTGGAAAGAAAGCTACAAGATGTTTAAACCAGTAAATTTAAGAGAAAACATACTCAAAATGTTCTACAGATGGCATTATACTGTAAGATTAGCAAAAATGTCAGAGGGTAACAGCAATATGTGTTGGAAATGTAAAAAAAATTCAGGAACTTATTATCATATGTGGTGGACATGTGAAAAGGTCAAAATTTATTGGACACAGGTATGGGATCTAGCAAAAGAAATTACTCAGCAGAAGTTAGATATAAAACCTGAAATGGCATTATTGAATGTCATTTCAGGAGTAAATGATAATAAATTGAAGCATTGTCTCATGTATATACTCACAGCAGCTAGATTACTCTGGGCCCAAAAATGGAAAACAGAAGAGGTTCCGACGATAGAAAAGCTGTTAAAGAAGCTATGGGACACAGCAGAACTGGATACTCTATCAGAAGCACTACTGGAACAGCCAAGAGACTATGTAAAACAAAGCTGGGGACTAATATATTCTTGAGCCCAGAAGAAGACAGGAGTCTTGGGTAAAATTTATGACATATGTATGACCATTTAGTATATATTGCAAATCGATATAGGGAGAGTAGAGGGGCTAATGAGGCTGGAGTCTCTGACTCCAAAGGGGGAGGGTGTACTTAAATAGAGGGATTAGTTAGGGTTTTTTTCCCCTTTTTCTTTTTTTCTTGTATACGTGGTCTGGTTTTTCCCCCCCTTTTTTTTTTCTTTCCTTCTGTCTCTTTTTTTGATGTTCTTATGGTTTCTGTATGTTAGAAATTATTTTAAAATAAAATATTTTTTTTAAAAAAATGCACTGAAATGCTTTTAAAAAGTAACTTCAAAAAGTAATTTAAAATGCACAGGAACCATAAGTGTTCTTGTGCCAGCATGAGGAATTCTGATGTGCATCGTATGCACTGTGCATGCATAAGCCAAACCACAAAATGTTACCAACGAGGATATGGGTGCTGAACTTGATTAGACCAGACAGTAAACGGCTTCGGATGTAGTCAGTTTCAGTTATAAGGAACACTTAGTCCTTTTAAACTTTTCAAAGCTTTGTCAGCATAATTTAAGAATTCTGAAAGGACTCTAGGCACAAGGAAGGAGGCACTGATGTCCAGGACAATTACACCAAAATGTTGCGCACAGATGTTGCGGCAGTTCTGGCTGCATTGCATGGAGATAGGTTTGCTTTTATGCAGTACTGGTTAAAAGACATGAACCAGTTAAACCAGTTTGATTGCTCGTACACAGGCATTCACGATCTCAGATCAACCAAGTCATAACATGGTAATCTCTGAGGGAGACCCATTCCCCTTTGAATATTTTGCCATATGGGGGTATGTGCATAAAACAGTGAATGAATGAGAAATGGGTTGGGGGGAAAATACCAAAAACTGCCTACATTTTATCAACGATTTGAACATGTAGCTGCACTCTTGAAGCTGGAGTCAGACCTGGCTCCTTATGAGAAAACTTCCAGGACACACACAGTCATGCATCTGTCACATTCCTAAACTGAAATCAGTGAGTGTTAAGTTAGTTATGACTAACTTAAGACCCATTCATTTGATGGTCTAGATTACCAACATCATGCTAGTACTTCACTTCCAGCACAATAGAAAATACTTATATGGGGGAGATACAGTGGAGGGGGATGGCCCCACATATAATTCCACTGTTGCAAGCAGAACCATCTTTTTGGACTCTGGACACTGGGTTTACTCTTTATACAGCTAAGTGAGGATCCAATGAATTGCATTCATTGGTGTGCTGTTTAAAAAATCTTAAGCGTACATCTAAAACCATCAAATGTTTAAAGCTATGTCAAAACCTTCTAGGATCAATTTTAGATCTGCAAAATCTTACAGAGCTGCACATTGGACATGTTTGAGTAGTGTATCAAAAAGACTTAAACTCTGAAAGACCTGTTAAGTGTTCTCTTACCTGGTCTTTGTTAAAAGTAATCATGCCTTGGTAAGCAGCATCTGCAGAGGCAAATATGTGGGGAGGATTTGAGGAACGCTTCACGCCATGGTAAAGCTTGGAAAACTAGATAAGAAAAGAGAATTGGCAAAGCGCGACAGGTCAGCTACGCAAGTGGATGCTCCCTCATAGGCATAAACATTTAAACATCTCACAATGTGTGTGGGGTTTTTTTGTTGTTGTTCTGTTGTTGTTTGTAAGATCATTAAAGACAAGTACTTTGTATCCAGTTAGGAGATTTATTCATCTAGCCCAGTGTCATCTACTTTAACTGGGAGCAACTCTCCAGAGTTTTGGGGGACCAAATCACTCTCCATCACCTGCTTCCTCATCCCTTTAAAGGCACATGTGGGATTTGAACACAGGACCTTCAGTGTTCAAAGCATCTATTCTATCAGTGAGCTATAGTCCCCCCCCCACCCTCCAGCCCTTTATTTTTTACTCCTGCCTGTAGGATGCTCCACAGCATAATCAAAACAAAGGGCAACTATAGTTTCATATATTTATTTATTTAAAATATTTTTACCCCACTTTTAAACCATGACAGAGGAAATATTAAGTAATTTATTCTCAGAATGCTGTAGCCTATGTTTAAAAATACATTGTTCTGATTGTTTCCCTTTTACAAGACAAGCAAAATGGTGTGCTTATCCATTATTTAGTAAATACTTTTAGAGCCAAGGCTTGAGCTGTCTCTTACCTGTGGAGAATATATGCTAAGATTCTGGAAGGGGTTTAAGGCGATTAAGATGTCTCCGACATAAGTATAAATTTGCAAGTCTGCGTAGCGCTTCTGCAACTGATGAATAATTGTATCCTGAAAACATTGCAAGTTTGACAGTTAAGCAGTATTTTTCAGATAGGAAAGTTATTGTAAGGAAGTCCACCACATGCATGAAGCAATAAGCTAGTTATTTGTCATGTCAAATATTGACTTCACTATATCAAACTGCCATTTTCACAGTCCCATATCTCTCACAATGATACATCTATAACTATGTCAAGTAAAAAGTAATATGCCTGTCTATTAAGTTTCAGTTATAGTGTGGGTTGGAAAAATAAATTGTAGAAATGCTAATGTGTAGACACAGAGTAGGAACAGAAAAGTACAATAAAAATCTATTTAGTGTTTTTTGTGTTTTTAAAAAACTCCATTCCACGTAATACCAATACCATTAAGCTGAATTGCTTGCTATAAATACAAAATGTACAATGATTTTGCTTACGATTGTAGCTTTCTAGCTAAGGCTCAAAGCAAGCCAAAGTAAAATGCTTTTACATGTCATTAATTCCAATCAATTGCCCACTAAAATTTATTTTCGCATAGAAGTGCTTAAATTTGGCAGGATTGAGACCTGACTGCCTTTCATGTAAAATAATAAAAATGGGGAAAGAATCTAAAGGAGCTACCAAATCTCAAATTTTCCTATCCTACATAAATGTTATTAAATTATTTTCATTATGAAAGAAAGTACAGTTTATGTGCCTCAAGTCCACCATACACCTGAATTACATGACGCTAGGTGAACAATACATGAAGGTGTTATCTCAGTTCATATGCAACTTAATCTACCATTTCTTTTGTATGAGGAGCGGGAATGTTGGATATGCAGAACAATTCTTACGCACTGAAGCAAACTAGTGAATCTAGCTATGCACAGAAAATTATTAACACTATTATTTATTTTTATGAGACAATCTAAATAGGCTACCTTTCTGTATGGCTAAGAATTCCAAGAGGATTAATAATTAGAATAATTCTGTTCCAGCAGGAAATACATTTGTCGTCAGTTCATACATATGGGGTGGTACTTAAGGGCCAAAATGGCAGTAGGTTCATGTGTTACAATCACATTGACTTTATATGAACCCTCAACCAATATAAAACAAAGGGGGGGAAAGTGATTTAAGCTACAGCATGGGCTGAAATCTCCCCAGAGGCTTCTCCAACGGATGTCATTTTCCTCAGTTTTGTGTCAAAACACAAGAATTTCTACAGTTCAGTGGGCCTACCTACAAGCCAGAGGCCAGGAGTTTGAATCCCCAGTGAGCCTCCAGGGAGAGAGTCTGATGAGGCCTTGTGCCCTGCCACCTGTGTAGCCTTCAGCAAGCACCACGGTCCCAGAGCACCACCAGAAAAAGGGACTGGCAAACACTTCCGAGTAATTTAAACTGAGAAAAAC
Source organism: Pogona vitticeps (assembly GCF_051106095.1). Lineage (NCBI taxonomy): Eukaryota > Metazoa > Chordata > Lepidosauria > Squamata > Agamidae > Pogona > Pogona vitticeps. The sequence goes on from NC_135783.1 coordinate 203,779,142, forward strand.
CTGGCAAAAACTCAGAATTGTTTTGATGGCAACTAGTTACTATTATCATAAGGAGAAAAGCCACCAAGACACAGCAACTGGGGTATAAAATGTATGGCAGGGAGAGTATCCAACTCTGCTCCTCTGCCTGTCCGTGCTGCATTTTCAGCACTCATCCCCATTGTATACAGACTGCGCCAGAACTGAACAGGGTTTGGTTTTCCACATCTAATTTGAGTCTTCCCCTTCAGCAGACTTACAACACAGTGTTGTACTCAATGACCTTTTGGCATGCATGGATCAAGCTCCTGCATTTTTCAATTATCACATAAATGCAATGTCAATATCTCATTTTTAATATGAGGCTCCCATCCGAGGGATGGATCAGATCCATGTACGGTATGTTTAGCTTAGCAATGCTATTGCCGAGACACTCCCAGACCTTTTCATGGCACTGAACAGCCATACAGATAAAAGCTAGTTATTTGTTCCCATCTGTCACACTCTCACATGGCCAAGAAATAAAACTAATGGCAGGCAGGAGCTGGCTAATTTTCCATGGCCTCTGTTTAATCTTGAAGGAAAGAAAGTGAAAGTGCCAACACTTTGGAGAGACGTCCCAGCCCCAACCCTCTCAAAATCCAGTCCCAGGAGGTGAATGCGGGCAAAGAGAAGTTGGGAAATGGACTTTGGTTGGATAATCAATGCTTTGGGGGGAAATGAATAAGAAAGAACGGTCATTCCAGAAGTAGAAGACTTGTCCTCTCTATCTGGAAGGCTGTAGGCAGGAATGGACCAACCCCCTAGCTCTTATTTCTGCTGATGGAATCAGTCCGGTCAGCTCAACAGCTCCACTGCCCCCCAACTATTTCTGGACCACATATTGATTTTATGCATGGAAAAGATCACTGGATAATTTATATATAAACAATTTTATATGCCTGGAAAGCCCTTTGCATGATAAAAGGTAAAGGTAAAGGTTCCCCTTGACAATTTTTGTCCAGTCATGTCTGACTCTAGGGGGCGGCACCCATCCCGCTCTTCAAGCCACAGAGCCAGTGTTTGTCCAAAGACAATCTTCCGTGGTCACATGGCCAGTGTGATTTAGACACGGAACACTGTTTATCTTCCCACCGAGATGGTACCTATTTATCTACTCGCATTTGCATGCTTTCGAACCGCTAGGTTGGTGGGAGCCGGGACAAGCAACGGGCGCTCACTCCGTCGCATGGATTCGATCTTACGACTGCTTGGTCTTCTGACCCTGCAGCACAGGCTTCTGCGGTTTAGCCCGCAGCGCCACCATGTCCCCTTTGCATGATAGTTTCTATATAATTTTCAGATATGTTTCTAATGCCCACACACAAAGCTGAAAAGTAGTTCTGAAAAAACACACCATCTACCCTTGATGTTCAGAAACTAGGCTTCTCGCTATAGGAACCTTTATTATTTGCGTGTCCGTCATCGGCCTCTCTCACATAACCAAACAACTGAAATGTTCAGAATATAAATGAAACTATGACAGATCATAATTGACTTGTATGATACAGGCCTTATTATGTCATAGATATGAACAATTAATTTAACAAAATTACGATTTATTATAAGAATGCCTTAGTAATAACAAAGGCAACACCAGGCATTTCCTACTGAAATTCATGATATAGGTGTTATCTTACCTCATCCAGAACTTCCAGGTTTACAAGATCATCATCTGCACAGTATTTGTCAGATGCATCAACACAATACGGTCTTCGAGTGTGTATTCGTTCGTGCCTGCAAGAATTATTGAAGTGTCTGTGTGAAAACACACTCCTCAAAAGGATCAAGACAACAATAGGTCCAACTGTAGCTGTTTCGTTTTTTGAGGGCACACCTTTGGATCATTGGCCAGGATTTCATCAAGCAAGAGAAGGCCAAAGCATGGCCACCCAGAAGCTGCAACACAGATGTGGAGGCATACAGTGGAAGCTGGGCTAGCCCTACCCAGCTCCTTGATGTGGAAACCTCTGTGCAGTGGTTCCATCAAACTGTTAGAACTTCAAGAAGTGTTCCCTGGCCTCCTTCCTTAACAGTACAACTGACCCTTGGAGGCCCTTGGCACAGCCACGTAGGCCCAGGACAGGTCCTCCTGGCAAGAGAAGGTGAACCAGATCCCAGATATTCACAATGGGTTCTCTCTAAAATTAAAAGCATTTTCCTTATTCCTCCCTGAGAATCTGCTAGCATTGATGGAAGTGGGAAGAACTCCAAGAGAGAAACTTGCAAAGTATATTTTAATTGTATTTTAATTGTTTTATCTTTTTCCTGAGACCTTTGGGTAGTGTGGGCTGCATATAAGTTAAATAAATAAATAAATAAATAAATAAATAAATAAATAAATAAATAAATAAATAAATAAATAAATAAATAAATAAATAAATAAATAAATAAACTCCAACATAGTTATTTTCACCTCATCATTGAACTACTAATCCTGACCTTCCTTCCTTCCTTCCTTCCTTCCTTCCTTCCTTCCTTCCTTCCTTCCTTCCTTCCTTCCTTCCTTCCTTCCTTCCTTCCTTCCTTCCTTCCTTCCTTCCTTCCTTCCTTTCTTTCTTTCTTTCTTTTGAAAAAGCAGTAACAACTAGATTCCTATAAAACCTATATACTATATATTTGTAGAGTGGAGAAGCACAATGACAGAGCTGAAGTACACATTGTGAAACAATAAAAACTTTAGTAAGAATCAATGTACCAACCGAGAACCACAGTACAACAACCACATCATTTTTCATAACATGTATATCCACACATTTCGTCTTACTGGAAAAAAAGAAATACAATGAAATAAGGATACGCTGCAGATCAACCATTTCTGAGCTTTTCAATATTATACCTCCTTTTCTAATTTTGGGAAACTACCATGCCTTCCCCCCTCCTCTTTTTACAAAACCTCCATCATCCAATCCCTATTTCAGAAACTAATTTCTGAGAACTATGACTGTTTCACACATAATTCAAAATGAGATGGTGGAATTCTGGGCTGCTCCACTCACCGTGTGGAGGAAATGTACTATTTTTAATGCATCCTGGCCCACTTTCAAATTTCCTTGTATATTGTGAGCTAACATATCTGGGAGCTGGCTATACTAAAATCTTTTATTGCTGATATGTTACATGCAGGCAGATTGATTTATAAAGGAGAGCTCTCACATATTTGACTCCCAGCGGCACTCTGAAAAGGTACAACCCAAGTGTAATTTGGTATATGGACGAATTTGCAAGAATGGCGTTTATTTTCATTTAAACATAAATAAGTCTCCACTGCATACAAACAGAGAACACAACAAGAAAAATGCATTACAGAATATCTATCACTTCACTGATTCCACCGCTGTGTAATTTAAGTCCATCAGGGCTGGCTCAAGAGATCTTCTCGCCTGACACAACAATCAAGGTGGTACTCTATCCTATTCTACGTATAAAACCTAATTGGATCGGAACTGGGAACTTGAATCAATGCTGGAAGTGGGCTGCTCTCCCCCACCACATTTAAAAGTAGGGGGTTTGCTTAGGAGGCACAGAGCAGTCCGTGTGGAACACGGCCCTCTCTTCTAACATCTCGTCGCCACACCTCCCATCACCTTTTTGGCCACCTCACCTCATTTAATGGTAAAATTGGCCCTACATTTGACATACACCCAAAGACATGACTATCGTGTCACATTCTTAGCCCTCCGCCCCAAAACACCTACCCCATGTATCCTTAATATGGCTATTTTCTAGGCCTACGCTTTTAAAAAAATCAAGGGCTTTACCCCGTTATTCCGAAGGCTGCCAAAGGGTCTTCTTTTATGACTGTGGCAGTTGTCCAAGACCACATTTCTGAGCCACGGCCCCTGCGACATACTAAGGACCAAGCGTATTCCAAACAGCTTCTCTTTTGCAGCTTAACTGACCATCTTTAAGTCGTACAGTTAGAAGAAGAAGCACAGTGTGCCAGAACCTCCCTGTAATCTGATTACTGTACATAGGAGGGAATCTTTGAATATGCCGATTAATACCTTTTGTTTTTAAATGTGAAGTCCTCATTTCTAGAATTAATTTTAGGACCTGAAATGCTTTTTAACTGTATTGGTGATACAGTATGCTTCTTTTTTTTATTAATGCAGCAGCCTGAGGGCCGTTTATTCCTGCAACCAATATAATCAAAGAACAGAGAGGAGGGCACCCACTGAGTTACAAGAGCACCCTGCTGGGTAACATTTAGCGCTGATCCTCAATGACACCCTGACAGATTGCTCTTGTGCACAACTTGCTGAACAGAAGAAAGTACCAATTCAATAACACTCAAGAGCATGTAAGCCAAATACTGTAGAACAATGCCACAATTTTTCAAGGCTGCAAGAACTGTGTTCCAATTCTGTGAGTCTAGGAAATGAATTCCTGACCAGAGAAGGCACACTGCCTTCTTACAATTGGCTCAATGTGGATTCTCCGTTTTAGAAACACACACACACACACACACACACACACACACACACACACACACACACACACACACACACACACACACACACACACACACACACACACACACACACCCCATTCTATAGGAACAGCCAAGGTTGCTAAAGGAAAAAAGTGCACAAAGCAACTCCGATGAAACCATTTAAGATAATAACAAAATCTACAAAGCTTATTAATGTAACTGCAAAACACACACACACAAACACACACAGACAAAATAGCCATCTTAACCCATTGCTGGGTTACTGTTTGTTAATGGCTGTAGAGGAAAGGTTAACATTTGTGGCTTTGTAGGAGAGTACATGCTTTACACACCAAATCAACATCATCTCCATATAGGGCTGGGGTAGGTTTTTATCCGAAGCCCAGAAAACGGCTGACAGTGAGTGTCTGAGGCTTATGAGCTAGAGCCACGACTCTCTTTCACAATTGCCAAGGAACCTGCAACTCCACCCCACATTTGGTCATCATCATCTTTCTCCAACATGGCAGCACTATTGATGCTGATGCTGCTCGCCCTCCTAGTTTTCCTGCCACCAAATCTGCTGCTGCTACTTTAAAACCAGGGAGGGAACAGGTGGGAGGAGGTTAAAAATGGGGAGAAAAGCAGGGAAAGGACTTCAAAGATGAGCCAGACAAGGTAGAAGGACACTGTGGTACCCAGGGAGGTGTCAAAACAGAGAGGATCCTCTTCAGAAACTGGCAAGAGGGTTTCCTTCTACCTGCTGTAGAAGAGGTGGGCTGTTTTTGTGTCCCTCTCCTGTTTTTTTTTAATGTGGGGGATTCTTTATTGCTATGAGTTGCCTCTGCTGTAATGCCAAATATTCAAAGGTGGTTTGGCCTTGAATGGACAATTGTGAACCATTAACTTGAGACCCCCCCCCAAAAAAAAAATTGATGAGAGGAAGTAATCCAGCTATGTGCATTTTTGGACCTTATTGATTGAGGGTTGTCTGGGGGACTGTCAGGGCAAGCATCTGGACTCCCCAGTTTCCCGTTACATCACTGGTAATATAACTCAGTGCAATGCCACTGTGCTCATTTCATCAAGCCAAGCTTTGTGTAGTCGTGGAACAAGGACAGACTTGCACTTCCAAATCCTCCACTCTTCTGCGCTGGGACTAAACTAAGGAAGAGGTCAGATAAGGTTTTATTCAGGAACAGCTATTGGGGGAGGGGGGAGGCATTTTCCCTCACCGAAGGAGGTAGCTTGGTGGCATCACAGAACACATGTTCCCAGGATTATGTCCTCTGGGGGCAATAATATAAAAATGTGATGCAATGACCTGCTCTTTGCATTAAAATTGAACATCAGGGCATTATTCCCAATTTTCAGTTGGGATCTCCTTTCCCTTAATTTGATTCTGTCAGATTCTGCCCAGATTTGTCCATAAGGGCCTCTTATATTTTGAAGATAGATTTCATGTCCCCTCTCAATCTTCTCTTCTCCAGGTTAAACATACTCAGCCTTCACCCATTCCTCATCGCAGTTGGTTTCCAGAGCTTTTCCATTTCAATCACCCCCATGTGGACACATTCCAACTTATTTATCTTAGGCAGTGGTGCCCAAAACTGAACAGCTTGTGGGCCACAAGCAGTACAACTTTTAAAATAGATATGATTTGCTGTCTCACTCCTTCACCATCTTCTCTATTTTCAACCTTTCCTGCCATACATTTTCACCAACTTCAGTAAATAAGGGGGGGGGCTTTAACCATACACCATAATGTTGTATAACTTGGGATGCATTGGCTGGAATCTTGTTTCTATAAATTCAACGGCATAAGTTTTTGAAAATTAAATATTCCTCCACCCCTCTCCTGTTCTGAGGTCCCTACAGGTCTAAAGTAATCCTGGTCATCGTTGGGAACCTGTGCAGCTGAGGGATGGGAAGGAGCAATGTTTAATTTTCAAAATATTTCCCTGGCTGATAAGATCATCAGCCTTACACTACAGAACTGACACAAACAAGATTTCAGCCACTGTGTAATTGAACATTTCTTACATAATATATTACACAGATTTCTGATCTGCTTTTCAGACCAGTTCAGCTGGGAAATAACATCATAAACATATATTAAGCACTTGGAAGGAAAATATTGGAGTGGGGTGGGGGAGGCTTATAAATATTAAAACCTTACTTCCATGCCATGGCCTGTATACGGCCAATTGAAATAAAGTTTTACGTTTTCTGGAAGACGATTGGGAACTGATGAATTCCCCAGGAGAAAATGACTCAGCAGCAGAGTGCAGTCCACAAAGCATGGCTCTTTAGATGCCTTTGCAGCTCTAAACTGTTGCATGGATGGTTTGCCACCAGCCTTTTACTTGGAATTGGGGGCAGCATATATGGACAGCCTTTTTATGCTAAGCCATTTCAAATTGCTGACGGTTTGCAAATGAACTATTTCCCTGAATAAATGTAAAACTCCCACTGCATTTTCCCCCTTGGGCAATGGAAAATGACAGTTAAAAACAAAAAGAAACTCAAGGCTATTTGGGGAAGAAAGAAAGAAGACACCACTCTGAAACACACATGCTGCCAAGGCAACTCCACTTAAATATCACTAAAACACAGGACTATCTCTATGCTTATATTCTACTACTGTATACAGAAAGGCAGTATTAGGAGACAACATAACATCAGATCAGCCCCAGTTCCCCTGCTGGCCTCATCCATTTTCGACCTTTTCCTGTAGATATGATGGTAACAGCAAATCTTTATCAAGGAACCAAACATAATCTCACTCAGAGCAGCTCTGCACAGACAGCTTTCCAACACATCTCAGTGTTGCACTCCACTGTGTTTAATCCTTAGATACTTGTGCAAGAAATCCGACACATTCCCCATGTTTCGGGAGGTGGCAACTGGAGAAAAACACTCTCTATCTGCTTCCCCCGCCCAGTGTGCTCCATTCTGACCTCCAGAAGAAAAAGTGTTAAGTGATTGGGGGAGGGGAACACAAAGGCAGGGCCAGCATTGGCATGGAGTGATTACTTGGAGTAATCTCCTCATGGACTCTGGCTCTACCACTCAGTAGGATGGAGTCAGTGCCTCAGGCATCAGGAGAAAAGCAGTTCCTAGTTCCTCTACAGCCCCTCCTCTCTAGGCAGACCAAGTTGGGCGCTCACAGCCTCTCCTGCGCCCAACAAACTGCTGCCTTCTGAGAGGCTGTGGAAGATCCTGTCCCACCACTGTTGTTGAAATAAGAATTTGCCTATGTTGGGATAATGACAGCCTTGCATAAGATTAACGCTGGGTATCAGTGGGAGGGGGCTTTTAAAAGCTAAGGTGACTGCTTCTTTTGGCCACTAGCCAATTAGCAAAGTTAGAATAATAGAAATCTTAGAAAATTGAAGTTGGAAGGGGCCTCCAAGGCCATCAAGTCCAACCCCCTGCTCAACGCAGGAATACAATCAAAGCGCATCTGCCAGGTGATTATCTAAGTTTTTCTTGAATGCCTCCAGTGTTGGAGCACTCACCAACTCCCGAGGTAACTGTTTCCACTATCGTACTGCTCTAACAGTTAGGATGTTTTTCCTGATACAGTATTCAACCAAAATCTGGCTATTCAACTGAATCTGGCTACTCAACCGAAATCAAATGCCAGAGACAGGAAAGAGTTCTCTTTCCTGTCTCTGGCATTTGAGGCAAGTCTCTTCAATTCTGCTGCTCCTCTTCTTGCTTGTCCTGCTTGCTTTTGTTTGCTTTCTTTTCCTCTGACCCTTTCCACCATGTGGAAATGTGGGCAGTTTCTCCCATGTGTGGAGACTGCAACCTTCCTATTATTCTTCTGTTTGTAACTGCTGATCCCAACAGTAAGCAAAAATATGTTTTCTTTTTCTTTTTCTACTTAAAATGCTTCCAGGGTAATTTTTAACAAATAAAGTGCTGTGAAGCAGGGTGGCTCTTATGCTTTCTCTGTAAAATTGTCATTTGTACTTGAATGATAACCAAAAGGGTATTACTAATTTCCACAACAGTCTACAGCAGGGGTCCCCAACCCCCGGTCTGTGACCCGGTGCCGGCCCATGGGCATCCTGGAACTGGGCCGCGGAGACAGATCTCCCCCCCCCCCCGCATGCATGCACGGTGGCCATGTCGCACTTGCAAAGGGCCATGTTGCTCCACGAGCGCAACACACCCCTCCACGAGTGCAACATGGCCCTCTACAAGCGTGACACGCCTCCCCCGCGCACAGAGCCCGCACCCCTAACTGGACTGCAGCAGGACTGGTGCAAGCTGATGTGGGCTAAACAAGGTCTCTAGGAGATCTGGTGTGCCATTTGCCGTGATCCTCCAATGACATACAGACCTCAAGTGATCCTACAGTATTTGGTCCACTTTTTATAAGTGTTAGGTATGTGTATAATAAGTAGAGATCGGCACAAACTGCCAGCAGGCATCCACTCAGAGGCAGCAGCCTGACTTCCCTGCCCTGCCTCCTCTGGGCCCTGCCTCTGAGTGGGCACCCACCAGAGGAGGCAGGGCTTTGAAATGCCAAATGCCTGTTTGGTTGACAAACAAACCGAGAGTTTATCTCTAGTCTTAAAGCATCTTGTTCCGGAAAGCTGACAACCTGAGGCATTAGCTTGCTCAGATCTTGTGGATCAGAACTTACATAACACAAAGCGAAGGACAGGCTGATCACAGAATAGAGGATTGCTGGGGAAATGGACTATTTTAGGACAGTCTGAAATTCACCATGACCCATCTACAAGCCCCACCCCCACCCCATTTCATGAGAGTTCCTAATTTTTCTCTAAAAGTTACTAGCAGCACACAAGGGGAAGTTATATAATCCTCTTTGAGCAGAGGGTAGGCCTCTATTTTGCAGATCTCCATTGCAGAGAACCATAAAGTGCATGATCAGGAACCTCCTAATTGTCCATCCACAGTGGGCACATGGGCAGCAGACTCAGTAGGCACACAGGTCCCCTCCTCCTTGCCTTCCCCAGTCAAATAATTCTGTTCAAATCATAAAAATCATTTCTAATTATGCATCTGGACCTATAAATCAGCAGATGCCTATTATTATTATTATTATTATTATTATTATTATTATTATTATTATTATTATTATTATTATTATTATTATTATTATTATTATTATTATTATTATTATTATTATTATTATTATTATTATTATTATTATTATTATTATTATCCAAATGCCACTTATACAAACTAAAAAGGTGCTTGTTTGTAAGAGCAAATCAGAAAGCTTTGAAAGCTATCAGTACAAGTTTCAAAATATGGCAACCTTTTTTGTGAATACCGTATTTAAAGACCTTGAAGAACTGAGAAAAAGACAAGCTACTAGTATTCCATAATGGAAGACTATAGTGGAATTAGGCAAAAAATCTATGCTCCTAAACAACATTATCAAAATTACTGTAATTACCAATATTCAACTGGGTAGGTTCTTTGAATATTAGAATATTATTGGCAAATCAGTGTCCTCCTTTGTCCTTTCTGATTAGCCTCATGGCGCAGTGGTTAAACTGCTCTGCTGCACCCAAAACTGTGCTCATGACCTGGGATTCAATCCCAGGTAGCCGGCTCAAGGTTCACTCAGCCTTCTATCCCTCCGAGGTCGGTAAAATGAGTACCCAGCTTGCTGGGGGGGGGAGCAATGTGTAGCCTGCATAATTAATTTGTCAACCACCCAGAGAGTGCTTGAAGCACTATGGGGCGGTATATAACCAGCACGCTTTGCTTTCCTTTGCATGTCCTTGATTTTTGGTGATGTGCAAACAGCCACCCTAACTACAGATTTCTATCCCACCATTACCACCATGAAGGAAAACACCATAAATACATTCTGTTTATAAGAGGCATGGAAGTAATTGGACCTGCTTCCTACCTTTCACTATCTGGGGTGGGGTCAGGGTCACAGAAGCAAGAAATAGAATTGCCCTGGGAAATGAGGGACACTTCCCCACACTGGGAACAAACCAGATCTGTTGACCTCAATTACATGAGCCTTATCAGAGTTTCAGCACAGTGAAAGTGCTAACTCTTCAGCCCAGGACCATCACCTTCTCAAAGAGTTCTACTCCGTATATTTCACTGGCAGCACACTGACATTCCTGGCACCACTTTAACTGCCGCATCACACATGTTACGACTTGTAATAAGAATCTCTGTAATCATTAGCACTGACAGTGTAATTAGGCTGCAAAATGAGGATTTCCTTGCCCACAGTAGGTTTTCAGGTTTACAATCTTCCCCTCATGGTATTCACTCAGACAAGGCAATTTGGAAGAAACCGCATTTTTAAAACGTTTATCCCTCCATGGTCATCACTTTATGATCCAAAAGCTATTCCTGGGTTTGCCTGGTGTTCTCTATGAGAGCTAGCAGAGTGCCTTGAGAAAATTACAAACTTGGCACAAGCTAGTTTCTTGCAGCTGCGTAGTTTCAAGCTGAAACTGGAACTGGAAGAATAACTGGCTCCCGTTGCAAGCCTTGACTGCTGTTCTTAAAAGCTGTCATAACCTGGATAACTTCTTAACAGGGAACTCTTGCAATACTTATTATTCTGCACGGCCATCAGGTCGTCATCGTTAGTGTTGCTGCCATTCAGGAAAGTATTAATTGCATTGCTCCTTATTTGTTTCTAGGATTAGCTTCACCATTGCACCATTCAAAACAGCAAAAAAATAGGATTCATTTCCCCCCAGAAAATCCCTCAGACTTTTTGTCTGAGGGATTTCTGGTAGCAAAAATGACACAACATTAACAAATTGAATAACAAGTGAACAAAATACAGTAAATAAAGGCAGCCCATTGGTACCACTGTGTTACACTGCAAGCATTCACACATCTTGGCAAGAAAGCGGCTATTCAGAGTACCAGAGTTTACTTCACACAACCTTGGAGGCCAGAATAGTCTTTTTATTCTTTCTTTCTTTCTTTCTTTCTTTCTTTCTTTCTTTTTCTTTCTTTCTTTCTTTCTTTCTTTCTTTCTTTCTTTCTTTCTTTCTTTCTTTCTTTCTTTCTTTCTTTCTTTCTTTCTTTCTTTCTTTCTTTCTTTCTTTCTTTCTCCATAAAAAGAACCGAAAGTGTTTAATAAAGAACTGTGCTCTAACAGATTTTAATCCCCACTTCATCCATAAGGATGCAATGTGAACAGTAAGGGCATGTAGCCTCGCCCCCTCTAATCACCCAGATGTGAACATAATAGCTGTCAAAAGAAGATCTGCAACTATTCTAACCTCAAACAAGGAAAATCAAACATTCCTGGGTGAAAGGGATCATGTTTCCCAAATCCCACCCATTCCTATGGGATCAAGCTGGCAAGATGAGGAGGACTAATAAAAGAAGATTTGCCACATAAAACATAATAAGAAAAACAACAGTTTTGAAAATTTTATATAGGTATATACAGTATATGAATATACTGTATATGATTTATATAATATTACAAACAATAAATCATATATTAACATTAAAAAACAAAATTCAAAAACCATTTAAAAACATTTAAAAATCTGTAAGATTAATAAACACACATTCGTGAGACACTTACTATTAAAAAGTCTGCCTCAAAAGGAAGGTCTTTGCCTGACAATGGAAAGACACGAGGGAGAGGGCCAACCTGGCTTCTTGGGGCCAGTGAATTCCAAAGCCTGGGAGCAGCCACTGAGAAGGCCCTCTCTCGTGCTCTCACCAAATGATCTTTGGGAAAGTAGTGGAATTGAGAAAAGGACCTCCCCAGAAGATCTTAAAAGCAAAGAAGGCTAATATGAGATGATATTGTTACATACAGCACTGATGTTACCTGTCTGTCATGGGTTGGAGGGAAAGTTCCATCCTATGGGGAGTGGAAGGCGGGACATCAGGAGGAGGGGCTGTACTGTATATATATGTGGAGCGTGTGAGGAGAAGCTGGAGGAAAAGCTGAGAGAAGGAGCTGGGGTGGGAGTCTGTGTGTCAGACAGGGTACTACTGTGTGTCAGTCAGTACCTACCTGATAGGTTCAGGTGTCTGTATGGTTAGCCAGAACTGATAGGTTCAGGGTCTGTGCTTTATTTAAAGGTGTTCTGTGTGAACCAAACTGGTGTATGTATGATTGAGACTAAGCCACGTTACTGTATCTTATTCACTTGATCATTTTATTTTCCCTGTGTGTTGTTTAAATAAACCTTATTCCTTTATTTGTTAAAAATCCATTCCTGGTCTGTGTGACTCCTTACAGGGAATGGTTGGTGGCAGCTTAGTGAAACTGTGGCATATCCCAGTAGGTCTGGGTTTGTCACATTGATTTGTGTCCAGCGTGTGGGATACGACTGGTCCAGTTGTCCAGTGGTCCAGCAAAGCCTTGGCAAGTGTGCCCAGAGCAAGGGGGGTCTAGTCAGGGACAATCTGAGGGCGCGTAGGTAATCTTCTAGGCGTACCTCACGGGGAGGTGCGCTAGTGGAAGAACGTGCCAACTGGGGACTAGATTAGGGAGCTCTGAGGCAACCTGTTTTGGCGGGAAAAAGCTGAGGCAAAACTGTGTAAAGTAGCAGTGATCTAGCTTGTCTGCTGAGAGGCCTAGCAGAGGGGGGTAGACTCTGGCTTGCAACAGTTGCAAGTTAGTGCTGAAGAACAGCAGCAATCTATAGAAGGCTGGTTCTGAGGCAAAAGAGAGAGAGAGAAAAAAAGTGGTCGCTTTATTTTGAGGCTTGACTTTTGAAAGCAGCCTGTTCTGGGGGGGGATTATGCCCTTGACTCGAAGCCAAATGGCAGAAATGGGTGAAGTGAAAGACCCCCAGGTAGACCAAGGTTCTGAGGATGAATTTGGCTCAGTGCAGGATGACAGCACGGGAGAACAGAACCCAGAACTCAGGAAAATGCTCATAGCCCAACAGCATGAACTGAGGATGAGGCAATTGGAAAGAGAAGAAAGAAGGGAGGAAAGGGAGAGGCAAAGGCAATTTGAAATAGAGAGAATGGAAAGAGCAGAAAGATTAGAGAGAGAGAAAATGGCGTTTGAGTTGAGAAAATTGGAAATGATGAATCAGAACAATAACAACAATAGGGATTCTGAGGGGGGCCAATTGTCTAAAGCTGACCTGAAGAAATTCCCTGTGTACCACAAGGGAGATTGCCCTGAGGTGTTCTTTTCCCTTGTGGAAAGAGCGTTTGTGGACTTCTCAGTAAGGGAAACTGAGAAGATGACCATCATGCGATCTTTAATCAGTGGCAGCCTGGCAGAAGTCTATGCAGAGATGCCAGAGGAGCTGCTAAAAGACTTCTCTGAGTTTAAAAAACTGGTGTTTGCCAGACATGGGATAAATGCGGAACAGCTGAGGCAAAGATTCAGGTCACTCACCAAGAAACCAGAGCAGACTTTTACCCAAGTGGGGGCCCAATTGGTGAGGCTGCTAGAGAAATGGCTATCTCAGGAGAGGACAGAGACCTACCAGCAGCTCAAAGACCTGATAGCACTGGAACAGCTCTATTCAGTCCTGCATGGGGAACTGAAGTTCCAGGTGAGGGAAAGGAAACCGAAATCTGTGGCAGAAGCAGCCGAGATCGCAGATTTTATTTCCCAAATAAGAAAGCCCTTGGGTGAGGGGAAATCGATGGGGAAACCTAAAGAAACCTACAGCAAGTACTCTCAGGGACCAGGAAGAAACCAGCAAGGGGGAGGGACCCATGGTGAAGGGAAGCCCTCAGACATGAAACCAAGACCTCAGATTTTGGAGGGAAAACCAAAACAAGATGAGAAAGACTCAAAATATAGCAGAAAATGTTATTTCTGTCAAGGAAAGGGCCATTTAATCTCAGAGTGTGAGAAATTAAAGCAGCTAAAAGGAATTGTGCCTCATGATTCGAGTGGAACCAAGCCAAAAGCTGTGTTCTGTGTCCAGAAAGAGCAAAGCTCCTTGTCACTGAGGGAGCCTGTTGCCATGGCTACTCAATCTGGAACAGTGACATCTGCTGATCAGGCTGAGGAAAATGGTCCTCTTGTGGAGGTCAGGCGCTGCTTACTTGTGAGAACAGATTCTCAGTTGTTTGAAACAGCAGGGGTGGACGTAGGAATACTTGACCATCAGTATCGGGGGTTAAGGGATACTTGTTCCCAGGTGACCCTGTGCCATCCAGATATTATTCCTAGGGAGTATATAATCCCGAATGAGAGCATAAAGGTGGCAGGGATTGAGGGACAGGTGATCTCGCTGCCAGTAGCTGAGGTACCTATGAACTTTCAAGGCTGGAGGGGAGTTTGGCGGCTAGCAATTTCATCGACTCTGCCAGCAGCCGTGCTCGTGGGAAATGACCTGGCTGAACATGTGAAACGGGTGCTAGTGATTACACGTTCACAAGCCACCACGGGGACAGTTCCGGGGGGTAATGATGAGCCCGAGACGGAGGCAGGTGGGGGGAGTTCCGAAGCTGTGGTGGAAACCTTAACCACAGACAGCAGATTTGGCCAAGAGCAAAAGGCAGACGCCACTCTCCAAAAGTGTTTTGAACAGGTGACAGACGCCCAGCTAACACCTGAAACCCCAGTGAGATTTCGAGAGAAAAAGGGAATTTTATATAGAGAGACCCTGAGGAATATCTCAAAAGGGGGAGATGGGATCAGAAGTCAGCTAGTGGTACCTGAAAAGTATTGCCCCATGATCTTACAAAGGGGGCACTCTGACATGTTTGCTGCGCACTTAGGGGTGAACAAAACACAGCAGAGAATCACACAGAATTTTTACTGGCCTGAAATAGGGAAGCAGATCAAAGAGTTCTGTAAACAATGTGATGTGTGTCAAAGGCAGGGGAATAGCCGCGACAGGACCAAAGCAAAGTTGTGCCCTTTGCCTGTGATTGACACTCCGTTCAAATGTATAGGGGTGGATATTGTGGGACCTTTGCCCAAGGCCACAAAGAGGGGGAACAGGTTCATTCTCACCATTGTGGACCATGCCACGAGGTACCCTGAAGCCATACCCTTGACTAACATTGAAACTAACACAGTGGCAGATGCCTTGGTGGGGTATATGTCCAGGATGGGATTTGCCTCAGAAATAATCACAGATTTGGGCACATCGTTCACATCGAAGCTCATGAAACACTTATGGCAAATCTGTGGAATTAAACACAAGGAAACCACTGCCTATCACCCTGAAAGTAATGGGTTAACTGAGAAGTTCAATGGGACTCTAATGCGCATGATTAGGGCTTACTTGGCAGAGAATCCAAACAATTGGGACCAGAAGCTGCAATCCCTTTTGTTTGCTTATCGATCAGTGCCACAAGCCAGTACCGGGTTCAGTCCGTTTGAACTTTTGTTTGGGAGGAGGGTGAAAGGGCCCCTTGATTTGATCAAACAAAATTGGGAGCAGATCACCCGGGATGACCCACAAGATGTTGTGACATACATAGACTCTTTAAGGAATGACCTAAAGAGAAACCTAGAGCTAGCAGAAGAGACCCTGCAAGCTCAAAAGGTCAGAAAGAAAGCTTGGGATGACCAGAAAGCCAGGGAGAGGCACTTTGGCCCGGGGGAGGAAGTGCTTTGGCCTAGGACCTGCAAAGAGAACAAACTGCAGCTGGGTAGCCCAGAAATAAAATATTTAGGTCACATAGTAGGGGGAGGAGTGATAAAACCCCTAGAGGCTAAGATAGAAGCAGTTCGTGATTGGCCTAGACCCAACACCAAGAGAAAAGTCAAATCATTTCTTGGCTTGGTGGGCTACTACAGAAAGTTCATCCCGAGGTTTAGTGAGATGGCGACTCCGCTGACCGATCTGACGAGGAAGAAGACTGATGACCGCATCCCGTGGACCAGCGACTGTGAGGAGGCGTTCCAGAGGTTGAAGGAGGCCCTCATCAACTATCCAGTGCTGCGTGCTCCAGACTTCGACCGGGAGTTCATCATCTACACCGATGCGTCTAACAGCGGGGTAGGAGCAGTTCTTTGCCAGGAGGATGAGAATGGTGACCAGCATCCAGTGTCCTACCTGAGTAGGAAACTCCAGAAAGGTGAGAGACATTTAGCAACCGTGGAAAAGGAGTGCCTGGCCATAGTCTACGTGATCCAGAAGGCCAAGCCTTACATCTGGGGAAGACATTTTATTCTGTGCACTGACCATTCACCACTGCAATGGTTAAAGACAATGAAAACCCACAATAGTAAACTTATGAGGTGGGCTTTAAACCTGCAAGACTATGACTTTGAAGTGAAGGTGGTCAGAGGGTCAGTGAACTGTGTTGCTGACGCCTTGTCAAGAAGACCTGAAGAATGAAGACGGCGAAAGAAACATGGACTATGTATATATTTTGATGACAAAAAGTCAAATGTGTCTGTTTATTAAACATGTTGGTTTGTATGAATAAAGGTAACTTGATGTATTGTAAATGTTATTGTTTAAATGCCTAATTGATATGGTTAACTTAGAGTGTAAGTATAAGTAAGTATGGTATTGTATGTTATTATATAACTGTTTTTGTATGTTTTGGAACCAGGTTGTTTTTTGGAGAAAAGCACCTTAGCTTTCCCCCTACAAAACAACTTATAAAGAGGGGAGGTGTTACATACAGCACTGATGTTACCTGTCTGTCATGGGTTGGAGGGAAAGTTCCATCCTATGGGGAGTGGAAGGCGGGACATCAGGAGGAGGGGCTGTACTGTATATATATGTGGAGCGTGTGTGGAGAAGGTTAGGAGAAGCTGGAGGAGAGCTGAGAGAAGAAGCTTGAGTGGGAGTCTGTGTGTCAGACAGGGTACTACTGTGTGTCAGTCAGTACCAACCTGATAGGTTCAGGTGTCTGTATGGTTAGCCAGAACTGATAGGTTCAGGGTCTGTGCTTTATTGAAAAGTGTTCTGAGTGAACCAAACTGGTGTATGCATGATTGAGACTAAACCACGTTACTGTATCTTATTCACTTGATCATTTTATTTTCCCTGTGTGTTGTTTAAATAAACCTTATTCCTTTATTTGTTAAAAATCCATTCCTGGTCTGTGTGACTTCTTATAGGGAATGGTTGGTGGCAGCTTAGTGAAACTGTGGCATATCCCAGTAGGTCTGGGTTTGTCACAGATATGACCCTTCAAAGAGCCTGGACCTTAAGACTTCATAGGTTATAACTAGTTATGGCTCTGCTCTACCCCTACCCCAAGCTAAATCCAGGGCTCAGCCGTCTTAAGTACAAAAACTTCATAGGATGCCACAAATCTTCTGCCTTACTTTTAGGAAATATTATTTCTCCTGGTCTACATGTGTGGCAAAGGGACGTAGTGGCGCTGCGGTTTAAACCGCTGAAGCCTCTGTGCTGCAAGGTCAGAAGACCTGCAATTGTAAGATCGGATCCACGCGATGGAGTCCCAGCTCCCACCAACCTAGTGGTTCGAAAGATAAATAGGTACCACCTCAGTGGGAAAGTAAACGGCATTCCGTGTCTAGTTACGCTGGCCACGTGACCACAGAGGATTGTCTGCGGACAAACGCTAGCTCTATGGGTTGGAAACAGAGATGAGCACCGCCGCCTAGAGTCGGACACGACTGGACAAATTGTCAAGGGGAAACTTTACCTTACAGTACGTATGTGGCAGACTGGTAAGGAAAAGGGGCTGAAATTCTGAGGACGTTGGAGGGCCTCTACAGTTCCAAACTGCAAACTGCACTTTTTAAAAAAATGCTTCTCTGCATGGAAACCTCTCTGAAAACGTGCACAACACAGACTGAGCCGAAGCAACTGTTCCTCTCCCCCCCCGCCCTCTCTCTCTCTGTCTGTCTGTCTGTGTCCAAAGAAGACAAAGCATGTGAAAACCACATCTGCTCTCCTGTTTGCAGGTATAAGTGATCCTGTGTATTCTTACCACTGCAGAGTTCACCTCTTCAGCCGGGTATGTAAATGAACATAATGAGTTTCATCAATGTCCAAAGACTGTTTATGAAATAACAACTGTTATCAGTCCATTTGGAGGCTATTATTTTCTGCACATCCACCACCATGATTTTCACACACTGAGTCGAACAGCAGCTTTGCTGTTTGATATTTCAGCTGTGCTCTTTGTCTATGACTAATTTTTAATTTTACAAGACGACTTGCAAGTAGCAGCTGTTCACATGGGCACAATTCATACATGACACATTACGTATGAGGTAAGTGGGGGCGTTTTGTTTTCTTTTGTTTTAAAGGCAGAAATGTAACAGCGTAGCCTTCAGAAGTATCTCTGACCAATTTGGATTCTTCTTACAGCAGCGTATTAGAATAGTTCCCTTGCAATACGAGTGGGAAAGTCAACTTGGAACTGCGCTTTTTCCTTTCCCTTTTTGTTTTTAAGTTTTACCTTAAGGATTTTGGTTTCCTAATAACACATTTGCTGTGTCTGGGTATGCATGTACATTTTAATGACTTATGAATCATGACATTTAATTTTCTTCATCAACATTAGTAGGTATTTATTTACAATAATGGTTTACAGCTTATCTAGCACCAGGCAAATTTCATATTACAAAATGATTGCTGAGCAGAAGCAGGATGTTCATTTGCATTTAAATTCACTCTGAAAACAGTGAAATCCT
Source organism: Pogona vitticeps (assembly GCF_051106095.1). Classification (NCBI taxonomy): domain Eukaryota; kingdom Metazoa; phylum Chordata; class Lepidosauria; order Squamata; family Agamidae; genus Pogona; species Pogona vitticeps. The sequence goes on from NC_135783.1 coordinate 203,798,155, forward strand.
GCCACCCTCTGGACAGCCACCAAATCAAGAGAGGGCTATGGCACCCAAGCCTCACTGTTGTATTGGGGGGGGGGGGAGGAAGCCTCTCCCTGTGAATATTAAGTGCCAAGCTTTATACAAACAATGGCTGCTAATAGTTTAGCCCGAAACAAAGCAATCAAAATCATATTTGCAAACAAATTGTAATGTCTTTGCCATTTTGTTGCCTTGATATGACACCACTATCATTTTATTATTCACATCTGATTTTCCTCAAACAAAACAAAACAACGCATGAGGATGTTCCTGTTAAAAGTTTGTTTCCTGATTAACAAACAGTGATGGATAATTGCTGCTATTAGCACTTAATTAATTTATGTATTTATGTATTTATTTATGTTATATCCCGCCCATCTAGACAAAAGTCTACTCTGGGAGGCTAACAAATTTTTCTTGTAGATGTCACTCAGTTACAACAAATTCATAAAAACAATAGAAATATAAAATAACAGCAGCAACACAATATTGTACAAGATGGCAAAGTAAACTTTGCAGTGACAGGAGGGAAGGCCTGCCTAAAGATCTGGGTCTTGAGTTTGCTCTTAAAAACACCCAGCGAGGGAGCCAGGCAAATTTCTGGGGGTAAATTGTTCCAGCGACAAGGGGCCACTGCCGAGAAGGCATGGTTTCTTGTTCTTTCTCTCCAAGCCTTCCTCGGCATCAGGCTGCTCAGCCGCCCCTCCTGGCTAGAATGAATAATACAGGTAGATCTAGGTGGAAGAAGGCATTCCGCCAGATATTGAGGTCCTAAACCATTTAGAGCTTAATATGTCATTGTTAATACTTTGAAATCAATGCAAGATCGGACAGGCAGCCAAGGCAGAGCAGCCAGAGATATGTTGATGTTTTCTCACTTCAGTGAGAAGTCTGGCTGCTGCATTCTGCACCATCTGTAATTTCCGCATCAACCTCAAAGCCAGCCCCACATAGAGCGCATTGCAGTAGTCTAATCTCGGGATTACACGCGCATGGACCAGAGTGCTAAGCGACCCAGCATCAAGATAGGGACACAGCTGGGCAATCCGCCAGAGATGAAAATAGGCAGAGCGGACCACTGACACGACCTGGGTTTCCATGGTAAGCGCCAGATCCAAGCTGCGAACCTCAGTCTTTGTGGTGAGAGTCAGCCCCCCCCCCCAAAGTGAGGGAGTTTCCCAAACCACTAATGTCAGGGCCGCCCACCCTCAAGACCTCCGTCCTGTCCAGATTCAGCTCACTCCATTCTCCTGCATCCATTGCAGTACAGTCTCCAGGCAGCGCTGAAGGGATGGAACGGCATCCACTGTTGTGGGAAAAAAGATGACACGAAGCCCCACATCCCCTGATGACCTGACCCAGAGGCCTCACATAGATATTAAACAGCATTGGGGAATCCAGGAAATCTACCAGTATGTGAAACTTCTATTACAGTTTAGTGTATTTAAAAGTTGTGAATGATAATCCACAGGGTCCCTTCCAACTCTGCAGTTCTGAAACTATTACTATTATATTGTTATTTTTTTTTTTGTCTTGAAGCCCTCCATTTACACGGGATGTACTAATGATTGTACATAAAGATCCATGATAACTAGAGCGCTCCAATTCTACTTACAGACATCTGGACTTGCCTAATCACTGATGACTCCATATGGTGAAAAGCATCCCCATGCCAATGAAATGTTCCTAGCCTAGAGATGAGGAACATGAGTTTCTCCAGATGCTGTTGACCCACAGCTTCCATCATCTTTCACCATTAGGTTGGTAGGAAATGCATTTCAAGAGCATCTGGAAGGTCACACAGTCCCCATTCTCACTAACCAATGCTGTGAAACAAGGATGAACCTCGTGATGGGAATAAAAAACAGCATCCCCATACATCTCAGTGCTCCACAGAGATCATTCTTGCTGAAGTGGGTGACAAAAAGCTTTAATCTGTTAAATGATCTCTGTAAGGCAACACACATCTTTTTGTTAAAAGCCCAGTGCTTCTGAAATGGAGTAGTTTGGGGAAGGTTATAGAAAAATGTACAATACCTTGTCTTGGCAACAGAGCCTAATGGTTGCTGAGCTTGAATGAGATCAGCCAACAGTTTCTGGAGTGCCATTTCTTTACCATGGGCCTGCCTTATAAAAGGATGTTCTAAAAGATGAGTGACAGATGGACGTTTTTCAAAGTCCTTAATTAGACACCTGCAAAACATAGTAATCAGCAATCAGGTTACCTGTACATGGATAGATATGTAGATACCGTTCTGTCACAGACAACTCTTGTTACAATATTTGATTTTGGAGGGGCTCAGCCATGTTGGGTTTGGCTACAGAGTGTATAATGGGCTAAATATTTGCATGTTGCACATGGGAATAAATCTGAGAAAGTGTTCGTTCATCTTAACAGTATCACTAAAATTGGTGTGTCGCTATATATAATCTGAAAAAAAATCTGACCAACAAAATATACAAATTAAGAGAATTATGGCAGTATTGGGAACCTGGGCTTGTCAATTACAACTCCTGAAACTTGTGATCATTCGTCATATGGAATTCCAGATGGTGAAGTCCAAAAAACCTGGTACCAGAACTGAGCACACCCACCACCACCCCCCAAAAGTAATTTTTCCACACTCTGCTATAAACTCGAGGTTGGGGATCACTTCTTTAAGGTACTACAAAACAACCGCCTATTGACGTTCTCTTGTAGTGATGTTTTATATTAAAAAGTATAATTCAACTTCTACAACTGAAATTGTGACTGACAAGAAAGCCAAAGAACAATTAAAAGAATTATTTGAGATTATTTAATTTACTTATAATGTCGGAATGCTTCACTGCTGTAGAGGGTGGGCCTCCAATCTCACTGACGTTGTGACTAAGGGCCTGTCCAGATGGGAGAATCTGGAGCTGTCTGGTTTGCATTTGAAACATTCATATCTTCAGTGCGATCTGTTTTATCTCTCACTTGAGCGATCCTTCTCTTCACCATGGTTTACTCGTGTGCAAGTCAACCTGGTTTACTCCTGAGTAAGGTTCACGCCATTCACTCGTAAGTTTACGCAGTTTACTTTTGAATAAAGAGGCGGCAGCAGAGGACAGAGGCAGCAGAGGTTAAAATGTTGGGATGAAGGTCAGGGAGATGGAAGGCATGTAACACCACCCCCATTAACACCTCCCCCATTTTCCTGCCATTCTACTCTGCTGGGGCTGCACAGCCCTGTGGGGGCAGAACCCGTGAAGTCAACATAGTCCCCTTCTCCTCCTTTTCTTGTAGATGTCACTCAGCTGACTGCAGTGGCTTTCCTTCTTGCTGTTGTTCATGAAAATAAGTGGCATATCAAAAGAGAAATGCATCAGCCTAACACAGTATTAGAATTGTGCTGCATCAGCTAGGGAAATATTTTTAAGAAGAAGATGAAAATAGAGGAGCAGGGAAGCGGGACAGCTAGACTTTCAGCTAATAAATGTTGGCTTAAAATTAAGCAATGGGCTTAAAATGAAGCAATGGGCTTAAAAAAGTACCATAGAACACATTCTTTCCAAAATTCTTTCTAAAAATTCTTTTTTTAAAAAGACATCCATTATGTCTATTTACATTAATCTATTAAACATGACTGAGTTCTGTCATATTATTTCAGAATCTGAAGGATGAATGCACTATTATAATTGTTCTTCAATATATCCTGTAGTTTCCCAGAGTTTAATATTAGTTCTAGTCAAAACTAAATTTGATTGAGCACACATTTTCCAGCCACTATGTTTAAACTTGTATTTCAGCTTTGCAAACGTTCTATGAAACAAGACAAAAAATGGGAGCCACTGTATACAGTATGACCAAGCAACAAAACAAACGTACTTAAAACCTGCAACAGGTGTTTCATATGAATGACATGTTGTCAGTTCAGCTGCTTCCTGTAATAACAACTTGCTATGCCATCTGTACTACATATTTCCAGAATCAGAGAAGAACAAAACATTTACCCACATCGCAACCTTTATTATTTTTAAGGAATATTAATGTGCTATTCCTAGAATAATCCACATAGAACATCTGGTAATCAGAACAACATTCATGCCCAGAAATTTTCCAAAGAAATACAGCCTAGGAAATGTTCTGGGATATTTCACAAATGACCGAGAGATGCTTACCTCCTGTTTGAACTGGAGCTTCCTGATATAAAAACTCCAGGAAGAAAACCTACCTTATATCTATCCTCCTACAGCAGAGGTTATAAATACCCCTCCCACCCTGGCATGAAAAGAAATCCATCACTCGGCTTTTATAGGTTCTAGTTGCTTTTGTTTTGTTGCCCACCGTTATTTAAAAAGTCAATGTGACCCAATATAAAATATTATACTTGTCAGTCTCTACAAGTTTATATCTCCTCCCTGGTAGAAAAGGTACTCTAGCCTGAGAATACTAAGCACCACGGGGAAGGAAAATTGCAAGCTGTTTGAGAAAGAAAGCACTATTGGTAATTCCCAGTAAATCTCTAAAATTAAAGGTCAGTACAAAAGAGAAATCCTTTAGAAGCAATCTAACCGTGGAATGTGAGGGCTCACTCTGCTTTGGAAACCATAAAGGAGCAAGCCATCCCTCCAGTTAAGTGCAACGTCTGCCGATTCCCATCAATTATTTGTTCATATTATCTGAAATTCTGACAGAACCATCCCACAACCACAGGGAGGAGGTGCTTATTCGCTAATGTGGACATACTGCTTTCAGCCAGTGATTTACACAGGAAGTGCAAAAAAAAAAATCCAACCTGCCGTTTTCACAGAATACGGCAAGGAACTTCAGAGTGGCTGGAGAGTTCAGTGGTTTAGAGGTTGGGAGTTCAATTCCCCCACTGGGCCTCCTTGACAGGGGCTGGACGTGATGATCCATAGGGTCTCTTCCAGCTCTGCAGTTCTAAGGTTATTACTATTATTATTCCTTCAGATCGTACTTTACATGCTCCATGTAACTGCAATCCTTTGACAGCCAACATAGGATGCTGTAGTGAATATTTAGGGATCCTAAGTAACCAAACCAATTCACCTCAGCCACGTTGCCCTAATAAGAAAGACAAAGTCAGAACATTCTAGTTTGGAACAAAAGTAAGAAGCCTAGAGAGGACTCATTAAGGGTCTACTAATTGTAAGCACTATAGAGAAACACACTTCCTTTCTCTCTCTCCCCTGCATAATATTTGAAATCACTCATGGGAATATGACTGAAGGCTGGTATAAAAATCCCTCTATAGTTATGAGTCATGCAATGAAATTGACTGAGAGCATGTTAAAGGGCTAGGGACGTGGTGGTGCTGCGGGTTAAACAGCAGAAACCTCTGTGCTGCAAGGTCAGAAGACCCACTGTCGTAAGATTGAATCCACGCGACAGAGTGAGCTCCCATCGCTTGTCCCAGCTCCTGCCAACCTAGCAGTTCAAAAGCATGTAAAAATGCAAGTAGATAAATAGGTACCACCTCGATGGGAAGATAATAGTGTTCCATGTCTAGTCGCGCTGGCCACGTGACCACGGAAACTGTCTACGGACAAACACTGGCTCTATAGCTTGGAGACAAGGATGAGCACCATGCCCTAGAGTCGGACATGACTGGACTAAATGTCAATATAATATAATACCTTATATTAAAGGGCAAAGGAAAGCATTACTTCATGGAGCATATAACTAGCTTACTGGGATTCTTTACCATCAGTTATCGTGGTAGCCACCATAGTTCTTTTGGTCTTTTGTTTAGATAAATTAACGGAGGATGGCTCTGTTATTCCATCTACTTCTGGCGTTCAGAAATGACTGCCAGTTCGTACATAGTCAAAACGGCACAGTCCATGCAGAATAGAAAGGTATCCATAGACTCAGGGAAGCTCCAGGGGTTGCCAAAAGTGCAAATCACAAAACAGCGTAAGAAGGACTGTGTGTGCTGTAACAGAGTAGTCTAGAAAATGGCATGGCTGGCTGGCTGACTAGCAAAAGGAACAGCAGCACTTCATACTGCAACATTTTGCTACAGATGCCTCTATCACTATCAGTCAGATTATCAAGCAAGAACAAAAGAAAAATAAAATATAAAGGATGAGGAAGTGAAGTTGTCCATGAAAGCTCAGATAAAAATAATAGCAGTTAGTCTTTAAGGTGCCATAACATTTTTGTGTTCTTTATTTTTCATTTTTGTTTTTGCCTGATATGCTAGAACAGGCTAACACAGCTCCCTTTCCTAAAACTGCTATCAGCCATAAGCACATTTTCCATAGCCAGAAGATGCAGATCTTAACAAATCAGACTCTACAGTCCTGAACGGATGACAGAATTCTCCTTTAGAATCACAACTTGTGGTTCAAATGCATGATCCAAAATGGTGATCTGAAATTAATAAACTGATAATCCATTTCACCTTAACACCCAAAGCATGTATGTGTGCATGTTAAATAGATTCCAGTGTGAAACAGCTGAGGAAGAATTCAAGAAATAGACCTCTGTGTTGCACAATCCAAATTTGGACAAAAGCTTTTAATCTCACTAAATTTGTTAATTAGCTCATCTATACTAGGATGTCACTACTGAAACCCCACTACTGTTTATTAAGGGCCACTCAAGCTAGGGAGGCTTTGCTTCAGAAAGCAATATGAAAACATTTTAATATATCAATGATTTAATTATTTCCACAGTATCAGCAAGATAGAAGTATTGAGAACCCCAAGTGGAGGTCACTGTGCTCATCTTGGGGTTTGTTACACTGTCAAAGGCATCCATTGGAAAAAGAAGATGGGAAAATCCCAAAGAAAGTAAAACCAGTAGCCAGTGTGGACTGGATGAAAGTTAGGAGAGCTAAAGCTGAAAATGAGCTCAGGTTTGCAGAAGAGGTTATAAATATGGTGTTTTTCAACAATGTTCTGAGCAAGGGGAAGAAGAAGAAAACAATAGGATGGAGAAAAGGTAATGAATGACAAACAGAAAGCAGACACACTCAACACCTCCTTGGTCTTTGTCCTCTTCCAAAAGGAGAACAATACTGTGTCTAGCACAAATAGAGTAAAACCGATACAGATAGGTAAATAAGTGGGTACTTTAATGAATTCAGGTCTCCAGGATCAGGTTGATGGCACTGAAGGGTAGAAAAGGAACTAATAGATGTAATCTCATAGCCCCCCCCCCATCAATTAAAACTGAGAATTTTTGGAGAATAGACGAGGTCACTGAAAATTGCAAATAGGCAAATGTTGCTGCCATCCTCAAAAGAGGAGAGAGGATTCAGGAAGTTGCTAACGTCAACCTGAATCTGATCCTGGAACATGTCAAGAGGAAGGCAACTAGAATAGTATCAACAAAGCAAGCCAAGTGAGGAATATTTGGTGAATTTCGTCTGGAGAAGACTAATAGCCATCTTCAAATATTTAAAGAGCTGTCAGGTGGAATATGGACCAAGTTCGTTTTCTGTGACTCCATAAGATGGAGTCTGAACCAACAGGTTCAATTTAGAAATAAGAAGCTTCCAGTGGAACATTAGGAAGAATTTGGCAAAAGTAACAGCTGTCCAATAGTAAATGGAGCATTTTAGCAGGTGGTGGATTCTCTTCACTGGATGGTTTTAAACAGGATTTAGTTAGCATTCTGTCCCAGATGTTTTAGCTATGGATTTCTTGAAATCACTGGGAGTTGGACCAGATGATCCCTGGGGTACTCTGGAACTGTACGTTTCTATGACTCTATGGTTCAACCAAATTGAAGAGTTGGCTTGTCATGTGGACATGTTTACCTCCTTTTGCTTCAGGCTGGACATTCTGTCTCTGATGTCACATGAAATAATTGCTTCAGGTAGCAAATACCAAAGGAGGCCACTGCAACTGTTCCTCTTCCACTACTCTACACATCACTTCCCTAATGTTTTGGTACTGCCTCCATCATCAGAGGAAATTGCCCATGCATTGTTTGTTCTGGCAGGCAAACAATACTTTTAATCTATGATCTGGTAATAGGATTTCATAATAATAATAATAATCAGCAGCAGCAGCTTACAACTGCAAAGCTGGAAGGAATACTATGGATCATCAGGTCCAACCACTGACAAGGAGGCACAATGGGGGGATCAAACTCCCAGCCTCTTGCTCTGCAGCAAGATGCTTAAACCACTGAGCAATCCAGAAGTTCATTTTCAGGTAAAGACACATACCGGTATCTTATTGCACAATGAGGGATGGAATAACAAAATACACTGACAATTATCCTCTAATGTTGAGAGCAACTTAACAGAAGTAAAACACATTTTGTCCACTCATCTCCTAATGAACATTAACATGACAGTCTCATGTTAATACTCTAAATATTTTGTGTGGCTCCCAATTGTGGGAACCCTATTTATAATTCACATTGAAATATTCCTTTACTTCATTTTATAAATTACAATGAATTCACATGATATTCTACATTTCTACAAAGAGACATACAGTATTACCAATTAATCACATTGACTAATATTTTGGTTACATTTTAGCTTGGTGGTGTGTGACTGTTGTTAAAAGGAGGGGGGGAGAAAAACTATCTCCCCCCCCCTTCTCTTTCGTGGCTTTCTTGTTTCTTGCAAACAAAAACTGAGAACAAAAATACCAACTCAACCCCTGACTATAAACAGACGGTCTTCAATATTTACACCTCTTCTGACAAGGGATTCATTTATTTGATTTGCAAAATAGCTGCTACTTCTACTTCTTTATGTGTTTAGACTGCAAAACCTGGAACAAGAAAGGGACTGTGTTACCTTCTGAGACGGATTGCGGGGTGCCAGAGCTCCATACAGAGCTATTGGCCTCTCTCAATTTAATAAACCGGCTGGAAAGCAGGAGTGAGCAAATTCAGTCTTCTCAGGTCATTTTTGTGGGCTGGCTCTCGGCCTCTTTAGGGCCTCACCAGAGCCAAAGAGGAAAAATCTACTGAAAAGGAAAGAAGCACAGCACAGTTTGACCTTGGTCCATCCCCTAATTTCAGCACCTTCTATCCTGTTTTCTCGGCTGAAAATTACTCTTCAGAATTTGTTTTGTGTCATTACATTAAGCATAGGTTGCAGCCATTTGTTAGCCATTTGAAATCTCACGTCCAGGTTTCTAAATACCAATTTCATTCTGTCACAATCACAGGCAAGGGTGAATAAGGCACTTATTAGACGAGAACAAGGAACACAGTGGCCTGATTCAAAAGCCGTTCCTGAAAAATCCACGGGCTGCTTGCGTTCGGATGATAACATTGTGTGAACAGCTCTGCCTCAATGGTGTGAGCTATCATTTTGCAGCCACCAAATCAGAAGACTGAAGAGGGGAAGTATTCCTCCACCATTCTGATGTGAACAAATATTTACAAATGAATAAAATGGATGGAAATAGATTTGACAGCCACGGTGGAGGTGGTGGCCTATCTTGTCAGAAACAGACCTCCACAGGAAAAGAAAACATTATTGTGGCTCGAATAGATATATCCAGCTCTGCATTTATTTCTTAAACTTGGGGTGGAAGTTGGCATAAAAGCTGATCGACCATGGCAGCTGTTTTCAAACTTCCATTCTTCTAGGAATGCTCTTGATATCAAATCATCTGCAGCAGAACCTTGATAAGCGTTCATGATACTTTTCTAAGTATATAACACCCATTTAGTGATGGAGGGCTAAACATTAACTACATGTTAATGATATGATTGTCTTTTGTGTGTTTGGGTCCATTTCATGCAACAGAACCTTTGGGAGTCCAGAGTAAGACCATGTTGTGGGAAAAGAGGGCTTTAATAAAGATGTGTAGAATTAAGTCTCAGTTTTGTTGCAGTTCTCCAAATTTTCCATCCTTTCTCTTTAGTTCATATCAGTTTGTAAAATTTTGTTTTCTTCTTCTCATGCATGGAAGTTCACACTCATCTGCCACATGTGTTATACCTAATGTATATACTTTCATTTATTTTTCACAACCCCATATTATGCATGGTAGTGCATATCTTCCAATTGTCCACATATTAGCCATTTGCATTTTTATAAAAAAAAAAAGTGTGCACCATTGTGCGTGTAATTGTGATCTTGCCAACTGTCATCTACCTCCTTTTTCTTAACTTTGTCCAAAGAAGCAGTCATCACATTCAGTTCTTCTAATAAAACTGGTTTATTATTTAACATGTCTTCATCACTTTTTGAGTCTTGTTTATCATCATCCAAATTCAACAATAAATCATAAGTCTTAACGTTATTAAAACTGGGTATCTCTTCATGGTATGACAACGGGGAATAACTGGTAACATTGTGAGACCACCTGGGTTTGGCACCCATCAACTCTGATGTGTTCTCTGCCCACTTCAATTTTGTCAACTGAGCATCAAACCTTCTTGGTGTTCCCCCGTTATCTAGCCATGAACTGTTCTCTGTCGGGATCTGAAGAGGGGGATCTTCGGGATGTCTCTGGACTCACGGGATGTCTCTGGACTCACTATACATCTCTGCCTTTCTCCTCTCTGTTCTTCCCTCTTAACCCATGCTTTGTACTCTTTCTTTTGCTTTCTCTCCTCTGTCTTTCTGCTTTCTATACATCTGTCGTCTCCATTCTCTTTCAGCGTACTCACGGGGCAATTTGAATTCCACCCACTCTCCTGTCCAAAGGTCTCCTTGGATCAACTCTACAAGCTCTCCTTTTTCCTCTACGTTCTCCTCTCTTACCCAACATGCTTCTATCTCACCCCCTCCTTCTTCCCCTTTTTATCTTCCTCTTTTCCCACCTGAATTGCATCCCCTTCAGTCTCTTCCTTTATTTCTAATTTACTTAATTCCCTTTCTATTACTCCTGTCTCTTGCTCTTCTGTCTTTATTTGAGAGTCGGACGGTACACTCTCCTGATCCTGGTTGAGGTGACTCTTCGCCTCACAATAATTTATTTTTCTGAACTATTTGGCCATTCCACCCCAACCATCCTCCTACCACCACTCTGTTTTGGATGGTTTACTGCATGTTGTTATATTCACTCTTCTTAAAGATAACTTTGTCAGCTCTCTGTATTACAAGTACTCTGACATGCACACCAGACTGAAACTTCCTTTCTGTTAAATGTCGGAAAAGGAAAAGCGAACAAGGGAGTCACATGGCAGACCTCACCTCTGAGACATACACCTTCCCCATCTACGCATTAGGTGTGGGTGTCAGGAGAGAGAACAGCTATGCACCTAGGGACCTATGCATGTGTGTTTTTCATTCTGTTGACAGCAAAGGGCCCATATGATTAAAGAGGCACAAGGACCACACTGCTGGCCCCTCGACTGATGACATGTCATTTCCTGCAGTCCCAGCCTGTTGTATACAGTATGTTTAAGTGCAGATGTTAGTGCAGGAGGGAAATCAACATGTTTGATGATCTACACCAGAGTTCAGGAGAGTTTTTGGACAACCACTGCCAGAATCTGCCAGCTGCCAGTAGCTGGAGAAAAGCCTTTACTTCAATACAGTGGGATCTTGACTTGAGAACTTAATCCGTATTGGAAAGCGGTTCTCAAGTCAAAAAGTTCTCAGGTCAAATCTGCATTTCCCATAGGAATGCATTGAAAACCATTTGATCCGTATCTGCTCTTTTCCGTCCATAGAAACTAATGGGAAGCTGCTATTCCGCCTTCGACCACTAGAGGGGGATATTTTGTTTCTTTTTTTCTTAGGTCAAGAAAGGTTCAGGGAAGGCAGGGAAAATACAGTCCAGGCAGTACCAGGCAGTCTGAAGACTGTCTCCCAATCCACTCTCTAAACGCTGGGAGGAGTGAGGAAGCAGACAGGCACCCTTTTCACTGGCCAACAGTTAACTGAAAGTTCAAATTTTGCACTTTCCCTGCCTCCCACGTGGGTTTTTTTCAGTTCTTAACTCAAATCTAAGTATGTAAGTCAAGTCAATATTTTCCTATGAGAGCGGTTCTTAAGTCAAAATGTTCTTAACTCAAGCCATTCTTAAGTCAAGACCCCACTGTAGTTGGTAGATGTAATCCTAAACGAAAAACGTTATCAAGATCTAATCTACACACAGACACTTTCTCTCTACAAAGTCCACACCAAATATGTCAATACTGAAGTAGTAAAAGGCACTTTTAGTGGGGGTGGGGGGAAGCACTACTGAACCAATGTCCCTTTAATTGCATGGACCTCCTTCATCCTTGGTATGCAAAATGGGTGAGGGGGTTATAAAGGAGATGGAATCATCTCTGGAGCTGTACTGTCACCAGCACTTCCTCCCAAAGGTATCATGAACAGTAATGGATTAAAAGCTGGAGCAGCTAAAAAAATCACTGGACAAATAATATATGTTAACAGCTGGCACCAAAAGGACACCAGATTTGTCACCGGGAAAGTTTTGTTGTAGAAGACATTCCAAAGTCAGGCTGCCGTTATATATACCCTGTTTCTCTGAAAATAAGACCTAACCTGAAAATGAGCCCTAGTATGATTTTTCAGGATGCTTGTAAAATAAGCTCTACCCCCCAAATAATCCCCAGTTAAGTGAAACTCCGCCCTCCACCACTGTGGCGCAACCAGAATAAGATGGCATGACTGTATCTGAATAAATGTAGATGGTTGTACATAAAAATAAATAAATAAATAAATAAATAAATAAAACTTCCCCTGAAAATAAGGCCTAATGCGTTTTTGGAGCAAAAAATTAATATAAGACCCTGTCTTATTTTCAGGGAAACACGGTAATAAAGACCTTATTCCCGGTTACCTCACTTCCAAATGTGAGGGGAGAGGCCACAGAGAAGGGCCTGTCATGACCTTGATACCTCAGAAGGTCCATTCACAAGAAACAGAAACTTTAAGTACCAGGGCAGTTGATCTCATTACTGCAAGAAAACCTGCCACCAATTCTACTAGCAGCTCTGCCAATACCAGTGGATCTACTGAGGAACATAGAAGGTGTTCATTTATATGCTCCATTCCCAGGTGTCTAGGGCTTTAAAGATAACCCTTTGAATTTGCTTCAGAAATAAGCCAACAGGCAATGCAGTCATTTCAAAAGTGAAGAGGTAGTTTCTACTCAAGAGGGTTCATGGGCATTTTCCAGAGGGAGACGCAGTTGCAGAACAGTATATTAGCATAATTTGCATGCACAGCATGTGCCACTGCAACGCAGTGTGTCTCCATGTGAACAGCAAATAATTAAATAAGATTTAAATTCAGCACCCCCTTGTTCTCCCTGATGGATTCCCATGGTTCCGTTTGGCCAGTGCTACCTAGTCACCAAATCCAGGTGTTTCACACTGACATGCTTCTGAGAAGCCTTCAACAGCAGCCCCAACATTACAGTAGTCTTCTAAAGAGGACACAGTTTAGCTACACAAGTCTGCAGGGGGCAGGTGCATTTCACCAGATCAGCTGCAACTCAGATGTTAATTTTCTCCTCCATTAAACACTTCAGTAGGCCCACCAAAGATTCTCCACACAAGGAAGCTGAGCTAATCTGTGTTCCTCCGAGGCAAATCCCAGTAAACAACACTGACTACTGACAGAGGCAGCGGGGGTGCTGGACTGGAATTGTTTGCTCCTGTAGTTATCCACAATACCAACAAATTGCTGCCTCCAATCTTACTAGCCTGAAAGCCCATATTCTGAACCTTCCAGTCGTACACAGCTCTTTAATGGGAAGGACAGACACATTAATTGGCAACAAAGGCTCCGGTCCCCCTACCCCTCATTGAAATGACAGGCCCGAACATCCGCCTGCTTCAACATCATGCCCTCATCAGAGACATTTAATCTGTTTTGCAGAGGGAGGGAGAGGCAGGGATATCTAAACATACAACATGTGACATCTCCCTTAGTATCAGAAGTCATTTTCTTTCAATCAGCTCTTCCGGCACATGTTTAAAAGCTTGTGAGGTGCAGAAAGGGAAAGAGCAGCATTGGCAACACGACACAAAGGCAAGCTCTTCGGAAACCTGTCTCTGCCCATTTTATTCTCACTTCCCACCATTTTACCTCATAGAAAGACATCTGCCTGGGAGTGCTGAATGCTGCCTCTTTCACACGGAGCTGTGGTTCCTGCTAGCCAATCGTATGTGCTACAGGCAGGCAGGGGAAAGCAAGCACCCCCCATGGCACCAAGGTGTCATCATGATGCGGCAATGAGCTGGCCCGAGTCACTTCTTCCCATTCCCTGCTTGGCTGCAAACTACTGTTATTTTAAATACTTTTTTTTTTTTTTGTAAAATGAAGTGAAAGAGTGGAATCCATGACCTTTTCCATCATGATTCCATTCAACACATGTCATCACATCATCATCTATATAGTTGTGCCATCTGTGGCAATCTGTCAGTAAGTAAGGTCCTATGACCTATATAGCAGAGGTCCCTAACTCCCGGTCCACAGCCTGGGGCCGGTCCATGGCCTGAGCTGGACGGGGCCGCGGAGACACACCTCCCACCCCCCCGTACGCATTCACCCCCATACAGGTCCTTTGTGAATGCACACATGCGCCACCAGCGACGTGAGCGATTCCCCACCCCTTTTCACATGCACACGAATGCACAAGCAAGAGCACGCACACTCCTTCACATATGAGCGCACGTGCACAGGGGTGTCCCGCCTTCCCCAACCGGTCCGTGGGGCTAAAACGGTTGGGGACCCCTGCTATATAGGTGTCCAAAATTACCATGGTAAACAGCTCTTTTCAATTGCTTACTCTGCTACATATAGATTCTGCATGAAAGGAGGCCATGTATCATGCAGTATTCAATTATCGTGTGTAAAATGTACATCCTAGCACACTTGACACTTTTATGTCTCTGTTGATCCATCTTTTTGAAACCAAGACTCATATCTAGTCTTCCTTACTGGAAAGGGAATTCCTCAACTCCTGCAATGCCACCAAACCACGATGTAATGAATTTTCCTGCAGCAAAATTCTTAGATCACATATTTACATATTTGCTGTAGTTTTAAGTTACTGAAGGCACTTCAGTAGAAGGTCCAGTTCAGAGGCAAACAGAAAGCATAGAAGTAAATAAATTCTTAGCCAGTCATGCAATCTTCCTTGGACTCATTTTGACATTACTTCAATCATTTCTTGCTTGCACCTATTAATACCTGCGTAATTCCAAAGTCCAATTCTCTCACTGTGTGTTGCACAAGCAAGAAAAACCAGATCCAAAATACATATCTAGGGGAAATAACTGTGCAGTCAAATGGCGGGAAAGGTGTGTGTCCAATCGCACCTGAAGAGGTTACTTTGCAGGGAATGATCTCCCTTAAAGCAACTCTTCTGTCTACGCAGGAATCACTCCTGGCCCCCAAAAGCAGTAGTCCTACCACTGGACCAAAAAGGTCCAGCTTGGGCACATGTCCCAGGAAATAGCTCACACCAGACTGCTCCACCCTAAGTCCCAGTTATCAGAAGGAACATTCTTACAAGTGTGATGGGGATGGTGGCCAAGTTTAGTCAACATCTGCACAATCTGTGTTTACATGCGATAATTTGTCTTGGGTGGCCCTCTTTAAAAACAAAAAATGAAACTCCCAAACCCTGATGTCTGAGGCACCAAAGCTCCTGATTCATGAGCTGCCTTATGTCATGTCTGACCCATAGTCCATGAAGGCCAGCACTGTCACCTCTGACCAGGGTGCTTGATCCAGGTGTCAGGCCAGGGTCTCTCCTAAACTTACCCAGAGATCAGTGGTATTCCCTCGTGGTCTTTCCTCCAAATACTGTATCAGCCAGGACCAGTCCAACTTAGCTTCTAAAATCAGATGAAACCAAGGGCATCCAGGGCAACATGCTGTAGGATTACATGAGTCCAGTTCTACATATGCCTACTAGTCAACATAAATTATCCTGTGTTCCAATATGGCTGCTTCATTTGTGATTGCTGTCTCTGTCGGGAATCGTATTGTCTGATCCTGTGATCTACCTGATCCTGTGCACTCGGGCTTCTTAAACCATCAAAAGGAATGAGCGTATACAACTGTGGTGGGCAATACGTGGCCTGTGAGCCGCATGCATCATCCAACCAATCTGTGATCCTGATCCACCAAAGGTTGATGGCAAACTAGGAAACCTGATTAAAAACCTTTAAATCAGTTTTTCATCATGGCTTTAAGCACACATACACACATTATATTAGAAAAAGTCAGAAATAGTACACAGGTGATATCTGGACAGCAGATATGTCTATAATGGTGGATATCTGGGTGATCTGCAGTAGATCAATGGGGATTTCAGACTGCCACTTGTTTAACAATAGCAGCAAAAGAAATACAGCTCTTGTTCAAAAATATTCTAGCAAGATGTAGAACATTTGAGGAGTGGATTTTTGCATAGAAAGAGTACTGTGAGCTCTGTTTCATTCAGTTTGGGTACTAAATAAATTTCTGGACTCATCCTGATGTAGAATAATTGTTGCCAGCATAAAATTCAAGTCTCAATTTTTTTAAAAAAAATTACATTTACTGAATGAAATTCCATTTCACAGCTTACAACATGGTAAGGCTGATGATGTCATCAGCTTTGGCAATTTTCCATAAACTCAGAATTTCTGAAACCCATCCCCCCACCCCCAGATCCTTGGGCAACTTGGGGATCCCTTTTGTCATGGAAATGTTGTTGGGAGTAATGAGATGGGGGTGGGGGTGTCTTTAATTTCTGAAAGTCACTGCTCTGATAAAACCATCCTAGCAGCAGGAAAATAAAGATTATCCTCTTTCAATGACTGCCCCACCCATGGCTTCTCCAGAATGAAAAGTATCCCAAGGGAGGAGCATCAGACCTTCCTTGGAGGGCTTGAAATGTTTAATTTCTTAAAAAAGCACTTTGGCTGGTGACATAATCAGCCTTATACGGCATAAGTTAAAGCAATAGGATCTCAGCCAATCTGTGGTTTACATCCAATGGCTCTTTCGAGAGGAAAGCAGGATACAAGAAATGATAGATATATAATACTGTTAAAACTAATGCAATATTGCTGTGATGAATATGAACTTCTAACTCCTAAAGTTTTCTATTTTGAATTGTTTCTTACCTGATAGTGCAACCAGTTCATTAAGATTTACTTCCTGCTAAGTACACACAAGGCTGTGGCCCACATGCTTTTGATTCTCTCCCCCCCCGCCTGTAACTGACTAATTAATTAATTAATTAATTCAAGAAAGCAAAATGGCTAATCACTGGTTAAATAAATTTAAAATAAGTGTCTGCCCCTGGAGATCTCATTTCTCAGTTAATTAAAATTAGCATTTGGTGAAGCAGTGTAAATAAATGCTATTGCATTTTTCTGCTTCCCTTACCATATTAGCCTTTGGACGCCTCCAAAAAGCAATGCTGAGGGAAAGGATATGAGGAATATTATTAGTGAATTTTACACCTTTTCTGAACACATGCTGCTACTTTCAAATGTAAATCATGAGAAGCTGCCTTGTTATCTCAAGATAGCAGGCATTTGCTTTAATGGTGTAGCTGGCAAAATGGGTTTTGCCCAATCTGCCATGTACTGTCCGTTGAAAAGCATACTGTTTCTGGAGAAATTTCCATGGGACGTAAAACATCCCTCCTCTCATAGCATTTATTCATTCAATACATGATAGGGTTAGAGATATGGAAATTTATTATTGTTATTATTGTTGTTGTTGTTATAAAACAATAGTCACAGTCAATCAAAATTATGTATTTTGTTCAAAATTATATATGCTGTTCATAATATTACCATTTTTAAATAGTTCTGATAGTGTTTTTTTCTGAGATCTGTAACTACTTATAATACTGTGTTAAATGTCTTGATTTTGTTCCCAAAGCTTTCATCACGTTGGTTTGGAGCACTTGTTCTTGTGCAGCAAAAATCAAGCCTTCATTTTCTTTCTTAAGGGTCCCCAGTTTTAGCCATGCCCATGTTGAATTGGTATCAGGGTTTCCATCAATATTTCTCAGGTGCTATCCATGTAGTGGTTTATTTTTCCAATGGTATAATTTATTTTCAAATATGTATTCAAGAAGGCTTTCACAGCCGGGATCCAATGGTTGTAGATTTTTCGGGCTGTTTGGTCATGTTTTTCAAATACTTTCCTATACTGAGCCTTTGTTTCTGTTGCTTTCAAAATATTCCTCATTTTCACTGCCTTAAGTAATTTTTCTCTACTCTTACTGATATAATCATTTAGGCTCGTTTTCCCCCCCTCCTCTACTACCTACCAAATTTGCAGTAATCCACAGCCTCTGATTTTTCATGATAAATATAAGCAATCCACATTTTTGGATGTAGTGCATGATGCATGTTCATTAGTTTCCATGTTTTTCAATCCAATTCTTCTAATTCATTTTGGGTCACATCTATTATTTCAGCTGGTTATCTAATTACTGGAAGTGCCCATGTGTGCTTTTGATTGTATTTCCACCATTTAATCCTGATTTTAAGATTTTCCTCATTCCTTTGATATATTGTTATTGTTATCGTCATCATCATTTTCAAAAAAAGGACACTAAAAAGATTCTAGGTGTCTTGTAAGTAAGATAAATTTAAGAAAAACAGTACAGACAATATACAAAGCAACATCTGTTCCAGGTGGAAAAATTATAATTGATGGCTCTCAGGCTGCTGTTTTAAAACTAGCGAGCCACAGTCTATCAAATGGCTAGGAGTAGAGAATGATCTTAACTGGGGATTGAAAGAATGATAACATCTCCCTTGTCACCAGGCTCTGGTCTCCAGGAGGAAGGTCTCAGATCACCATCTTAAAGTCACAAGGAGAGAAGAGTTCCATCTAGTATGTGTACACTTCCTATATATAACCCTGTGTGGTCCTCTGTTCTATGTTTTACTAAGGAATGTAAACATGACCAAACTGGGGAAAGATGGGATGGAAACAGTGAAGAAACTCACAGACCTCCCATCTACTGGATTTTGGAAAGGGCCAATTCAGACAATCAAACATTTATCATAGTTATACAAATGGGCTAGTCCCAACTTAGTGCTGGTGATGGAATAAACCTGCCCTTGGCTCAACTAAAAGTTGATCAAGAGCTGCAGATGCCTTATATGATAAGCCATTGAACTACTGATGGGAGCCTTGTCACTGAAGGTTATTTGGGTCTGGAACTGACTCTGCCCATGAATCTGGCTACTGGATTCCTCTGGTTGGAAGGCATATAAAAGGTTTCCAGCTGAGTCTTGCTTCACCAATATACTGTTCCAGAGTTTGTTTATATGTTTTATTTAGTGTCATTTGTAGGCGGTCTTTCTCCTTAAGGGGGGAACTCAAGGGGGCTCACAATATTTAAACAAGTAGAATTAAAAACACAATAAATTATGCATTAAAAATAATTAAGCCATAATAATAATAATAAAATAAATGATTCAAAACATGTAAAACTTTAAAAACAAACTTTCGTTGTTGTTTAATCGTTTAGTCATGTCCGACTCTTCGTGACCCCATGGACCAGAGCACGTCTTCCACTTCCTCCCGGAGTTGGGTCAAATTAATCTTGGTAGCTTCAATGACACTTTCCAGCCATCTCATCCTCTGTCTTCCCCTTCTCCTCTTGCCTTCACACTTTCCCAACATCAGGGTCTTTTCCAGGGAGTCTTCTCTTCTCATGAGATGGCCAAAGTACTGGAGCCTCAGCTTCAGGATCTGTCCTTCCAGTGAGCACTCAGGGTTGATTTCCTTCAGAATGGATAGGAGCTGGCAAGCCACTCCAGTATCTTTGCCGAGAATGCCTCATGATCAGAAACAAAAACAAACTTACTAAGCTAAAAATCAACATGCAGGACTCCACTGTTAAAAGACTGTCTGAAAAGGTGGGTCTTCAGCCATTGACAGAGGGATTAAAAGTTTCTGGTATCATGAGTTGCTCCTCTGCTGTGACTCAGTTTGTCTTGTCCCTTAACCCTGCTCCTTAGTTTGCACTTCAGGTCCTCACTCTTTTTTCTATCCTGAGAACTGAGCTATCCCATGATTTCTGAGTGGCGGCCAAGCCCTGGGAGCCAACTTAGAGGGCAGAAATGTTTTGCCATAGAGGTCTGAATAAAGCTCAGTTCTGCCGTTCTGAATATCTTCATGCATCAACAATGAGTTTGGCACTGGTTTTGTGTAATTACAAAGTACCCATCCATCCAACAGGAAAATGCTTTTAAAATCCATAAGTAAATTCACCTAACAACCAGACCAGGAAGAGACGAAAGAAATCCTAGCTAATTTTAGAATACATGGATAACAGAGCCTGGCAAGGAAAGTCATTAAATAAAATGTAAATTTGTGAAAGTTCACAAAATTCCCTTGGATTTTTGGAACAAGAGTGGGAAGCTATATTAGCTGGATGTCATGTAATCATCTGCCAGTAATGATGGTATTGATACTGTCCAATAGTAGCCTTCTACTCTTTATAACAGTAAATAAGAGTACTACTTAGTTACAGCATTTTTGTGCTGACAAAAGTAGCAAGCTTTAAGTTCTGGAAAAAATGCAACATCTGCAACAATAAAAAGGCTACCTTAAGGAAAGATGCCAGCTGAACAAATGAATCAATGGTTACACTTTTATGGCACTTATAAAATGATTTCCTAGGAAGGCTCCAATTCATATACCATACTGGATGGGCTTAAATATGTCACTGCCCTCCAGCCAGCCATTATTTAGTTGTGAAGAGAGGTGCAAAAAGGCACGAGAGAGAAGAAATGGTCATTGAAAAGCCTTACATAGCCCTTTGCTAGTAATACTATGATTCAACGTTCAACTGCTTTGGTGTCAAAGGTTGCTTATGTGGAATAGCTGCATTCATTGTTTCAGCTTGCCCGCATCATCTGGTTTAGCTGTGACCAGAAACACTTTGTCTAAGTATAAAATAAAGAGGTTGTGTGGTAACATGCTAAAGTGTACCTCATTCTGCCATATTTGAGTAGGAATGTCCAGTGTCAGTTATGTGAGCCTTTAATCACTTCAGTACTGTACTGTGTTTCCCTGAAAACAAGACAGGGTCTTATATTAATATTTGCTCCAAAAATGCATTAGGGCTTATTTCTAGGGGATATTTTATTTTTTCCTATACAACAATCTACTGTACATGTATTCAAATACAGTCATGTCATCTTCTTCTGGTTGCTGCACAATGGTGGAGGGCAGGGTTTCACTTAATGGGGGCTTATTTGGAGGGTAGAGCTTATATTACAAACATCCTGAAAAATCATACTAGGGCACATTTTCAGGCTAGGTCTTATTTTGGGGGGAAATGGGTACTTCAAAGTGAACAAACTTTTAAAAGAAATAATGGACAGAGGGCTTGGCAGCTAAATGAATGGCTCGGTTCCGCAAAGGTGAAAGAGATGCTAACTTAGAGATTCTCTTCCATTTCAACAGAAATCAAGACTATGCAACAGAATTCAAAATGTAGTAACTTAACCTTTTTCATGCAGAGCTTGAAATGAAACTAATTTGCTCTTGTGTGAGATTATCTGGATCAGTAATACCATGGTTTAGATTGTTTTTTAAAGTAACTTGATTAATATGTTCTTGTCATGGTATCATTACAAAAAAAAGTCCCAGTTTGATCTTCGAAGACTAGCTTTTGTAAAAAAAATAATGTGCAAAGAGAGTTCTAGGGTATTTTCCAAACCCAAGGATATTCCAGTGCACTGAGAGTTAGCCAGTAGAGTTAATATTGTGATGAGAGTATAGGTGGCAGAAAGGTCACGTGCAGACCTGTTGTATTTGCTAAGCCCACTGATGAATCCAATCTCCCCTCCCTCGTGAAACAATTTATCAGCATCACGGTTCACACACACACACACCCAAAATAAGACAGGACTTCTTTTGTCCCAAGGTTTTGCAAAAGACTCAAGTGACAAAAAGTTATGAATGTGCTGGGAAATCTTTTTGTCTCAGATGTTTTGGCGTCTTTCAAAAAAAGAAGCCTCTGCATGGCCAAGTGGCTGAAACGTGGGTACTGTGTTTTCAAATGTGCAGGTGACAAAGCTTACAGAATGCTACCTTGTTGGCTTTTTCTGGGTCGATCCTGCTACAAAACAGGAGTCTGGGGACTAAAATATCCCAGTCTAATACATGAATGTTAAAATAATGCACTGTGCTAGCACAGTATGGGAAGAGTGAGGCAGCCAGCTCACAGCTAGAGTTAACTTCAATTGTCACAAAAGAGTAACCAAGTTCATCTGAAAATGTATTACTACTGTATTTTATTGCCTGGCCAGAGAGAGGTTCTGGTTGGGATTTTGTGATCGTTTGACTTGGGGAAGGTCAATTTTGTACTCCGCCTCAGGGATCAAAATATTGTGTGCCTATCTGCTACCACAATGGTTGTGGAGGTGTTTTTTCCTGTCAGAGTTCCTTGGCCAGCAGTGTGACAAGATTTCACTCAGGAGCAACGTTTGGGAGACCATGAGAGCTATAAACCAGAAAAGTAACTTTTCCAAGCATTGATCCTGAGCCAAGGCCTCACCACTCCATAGGTATTTTCTCCTGACCTAACAGGTCTCTGCCCCTTTTCCTTTCTCCAGTAACCTTATGCCCATTATCAAAAATAGCTGCTGACCAGGTCTGCCTTCTATAGCTATGTCCAGATGGTATTAACTAAATTACACTGATTTATGTTTCTGAAGGTAAAAGGTGTTTATTTAGATGGAGGAATGGTCATTTAGGGCACTTCCTTTGAATGAGGCAACTGAAGGGGTTTGGCAATGCCTATTAGAGGGGGAAAAACATGGTTTCATCAGAGCTGAATTCAAAATACACTTGTCTGAGCATGTATGCTCCCTTCTGTGTAATTACACAGGTCTGGACCACAACTTGATGCAGATATGGTTGCTATGCAAATGATGCATGGCATCAGGAAGGAGACAGATAGTGGAACTATTGAAACGTCAACCACTCATCACGAGGGTGACAGAAACATCAAGCAAGGTCCTAACATACGGATAAAAGTCAGAATGGACGTGTTACCATCACTGGTTTTAATTCATCAAAGCACAGCTGTCACAAGCCAGGCACTGACAAATGCATAACTAATGCATATAAATGAGTCAATTATCACTAATGGCCCAAACAGTTCAAAGCTGAATAACCCACTACTTAAAAAAAAAAAAAAGAAATAACTTTTTAAGAAGAAGCCAACCCGTCTATGAACAATGATGCAGTAGGTGTTGTTGAGTAAAAGCCACTTCTTAGAGAGGGAAAGGAAGGGAAAGAAGGGGAAGAAGGAATACCTAAATTAAATTAACAACAACGACAAAAAGCTCCTGTGGTTTAACATATCCTGTTGATGGCTTTCCATTTTCATTTGAAAACCAACATGCTGAGAAATAGCCAGTGTTAAAAGCCACAAGCTTCATAGGCATACTATTTAGGTGATACGGATGAGGTACCCTAGGCTGTGGATAATTCCATCTTCATGATTACCTTGGAGTCGGTAGGCTGTCAGTGGCAGAGTGGTGGACCTAAAGCCCAGATTTATCCGTCCACTAGGACAGACACATAGGGAGTCCAATCAACCTAAGATGCTAATCCTACAGTATATTACAAGTGCCCAACCAATAACCAAGGCCAGCCACCTGCCAAAGACTTCGAGTTCTTAGAAGGAAGCCATTTCTTATCCCTTCTGCCTATAAGGTAGCCTGTACTTTCCTCCACATCTCATATACTGCCATGGCATTCTGCTGAACCGTTTCCAGGTGTATAACATGCAGAAGCCTCTCCCCACCTCTTTTCTAGTTATAAATGGCAGAAAGAGATTCATCCAACCCATAAGTCTTAATGTTTATGTGTTCCAAAGCCTCTGCAGTTCTTGTCATCTTCTGGGTAAATGAGAAAGAGGACAGGTTCATGGACCAATACAGTGGGGTCTCTACTTAAGAACTTAATCCGTATTGGAAGGTGGTTCTCAAGTTGAAAAGTTCTTATGTTGAATCTGCATTTCCCATAGGAATGCATTGAAAACCATTTAATCCGTATCTGCTCTTTTCCGTCCATAGAAACTACAGTGGAACCTCTACTTAAGAACTTAATCTGTTTTGGAATGGTGTTCTCAAGTTGAAATGTTCTTAAGTTGAAGCAAAATTTCCCATAGGAATGGACTGAAAACCAATTAATCCGTTCTGGCTGTTTTTTTGTTATGTAGAGGTGCGTTAGTACATTAACCAAAGCTGGTTAATACGTACTCTACCACTATGGGGAGAATTTTTTTTTAATCTAAGATGACCTAAGGTTAAAAAAAGAGCAGGAAAGGTTTTTTTTCCTGTTCTTAGCTTGGATTTCTGTTCTCAAGTAGAAGCAAAATTTAGCAAATGGAGCTGTTCTTAAGTTGGATTGTTCTTAAGTAGGGACGTTCTTTAGTAGAGACCCCACTGTAGTACATGTCTCTTCCCCCCCTCCAGAACTGTGCCTTCTGAAGTAGTCAAACTGGAGTGCTACCTTTCAAATTACAACAGCTCCTCAATGTATTTTCATCACATTCCAAAGAAGAGTTTTAACTGTACCGACATGATCTGTTTCCCCCAAATTGAATCACTGCACTCCAGATTTAAGTTTAAAGGAAAAGAAAAGAAAAGAAACACTGGCTCAGGGTCACTGCTTAGAAATGTTACTTTTGTGTCCTACAGCTTCCACATGGTCGCAAAAATCAGATGAAACTCATGTTTTTACCCCTGTTCATAAAGAGGGTATAACAGTCCCTGCAACATCTGGTCCAACGCCTACTTATTCAGGGAAATGTATATTATTTTCCTCTACAACCATCATCTAATCCATGTTTACTACAATAAATATGAAGTGTCCTTGTATATTTAAAATAACTGAGCATGTTCCAGTAAGGAAAGCATGGAGATCTCTTATCACATTGCTAAGCAAGCATTCAAAATTTATGACACTGGCTACAGAACTTGGCCACCATTCACAGAAGCTAAGGATCAGTTCCTCTCCCCACAAACAAATGAACAAACCACCATAGATTATTCACCCTTTTCTAGTGAAGAGTGCAGACAGGATCAAATGATGAGTGACCTCATCCAGTTGTTAATTCTCAGCCTAACTTGCCTCTCAGAATGACTGTAAAGAGAGCAAATACAATGATGCTATTTACAGTGTTCAGAGTTCCTTGAAGGAAAATCTGGGTACAAATTATACAAGTTACTTTTGAGAAATAGGAAATAGTTACTTTGCAAAAATTATAACGACAGTTATAACTATTGCAGGGGCTTGGAACTAATTACTTTTCAACAGCAACTCTCCAAATTCTGCAGGATACTGTCTTGTTAGCAAGACTGAAGAGGTTAAAGGGCTGGTTTTTCTGCATGAAATGTAAGAAGATATGTTTTGTTCTTTCTGTCGGGCCACAGAGGCTAATATCCTATTTGGTACATCCCCTGGCATCATGCAGTCAGCATAAATTTCAGTGGTGAGTTGCTCCAAATAATAAGTCAGCATAGGCATTTGCTGTTGGACACCAAGACATGCAAGTCAGCACACAATGGTAAATGCCTACACTAACTTCTGAACTTGCAGCAATTCACTGCTCTGATTTACATGGACTGTGTTACACTAGAATGCCATCATGTCCACTGGCCTTGTTGTTAGCCAGGCTTTCTAAGGCCCACTTGACTTCACTCTCCAGGATGTGTGGCTCAAGGTCAGCAACTACATTGTCTGGGTTGTCCGGAATATCCAAATCTTTCTGATATAATTCCTCTGTGTATTCTTGCCACCTCTTCTTGGTGTCCTCTGCTTCTTTTAGGTCCCTTCCATTTTTGTCCTTTATCATGTCCATCTTTGCACAAAATGTTCCTCTAATATCTCCAATTTTCCTGAACAGATCTATTTAAAATCTTGAAAGATGATGCTGTTAAAGTGCTACATTCAATATGCCAGCAAGTTTGGAAAACTCAACAGTGGCCAGAGGACATCCCAATACCAAAGAAGGGCAGTGCCAAAGAATGCTCCAACTACCGTACAATTGCACTCATTTCACACGTTAGCAAGGTTATGCTCAAAATCCTACAAGGTAGGCTTCAGCAGTATGTGGACCGAGAACTCCCAGAAGTAAAAGCTGGATTCCGAAGGGGCAGAGGAACTAGAGACCAAATTGCTAACATGCGCTGGATTATGGAGAAAGCCAGAGAATTCCAGAAAAATATCTACTTCTGCTTCATTGACTATGCAAAAGCCTTTGACTGTGTGGACCACAACAAACTTTGGCAAGTCCTTAAAGAAATGGGAGTGCCTGACCACTTTATCTGTCTCCTGAGAAACCTATATGTGGGACAGGATGCAACAGTTAGAACTGGATATGGAACAACTGATTGGATCAAAATTGGGAAAGGAGTACGACAAGGCTGTATATTGTCCCCCGGCCTATTTAACTTATATGCAGCATACATTATGCGGAAGGCTGGACTGGAGGAATCCCAAACCGGAATTAAGATTGCCGGAAGAAATATCAACAACCTCCGATATGCAGATGATACCACTCTGATGGCAGAAAGTGAGGGGGAGCTAAAGAACCTTGTAATGAGGGTGAAAGAGGAGAGTGCAAAAAACGGTCTGAAACTCAACATCAAAAAACCTAAGATAATGGCCACTGGTCCCATCACCTCCTGGCAAATAGAAGGGGAAGATATGGAGGCAGTGACAGATTTTACTTTCTTGGGCTCCATGATCACTGCAGATGGTGGCAGCAGCCATGAAATTAAAAGACGCTGCTTCTTGGGAGGAAAGCGATGACAAACCTTGACAGCATCTTAAAAAGCAGAGACATCACTTTGCCAACAAAAGTCCGAATAGTCAAAGCTATGGTTTTTCCTGTCGTGATGTATGGAAGTGAGAGCTGGACCATAAAGAAAGCAGACCGCCGAAGAATTGATGCCTTTGAATTGTGGTGCTGGAGGAGGCTCTTGAGAATCCCCTGGACTGCAAAGAGAACAAACCTATCCATATTGAAGGAAATCAACCCTGAGTGCTCACTGGAAGGACAGATCCTGAAGCTGAGGCTCCAGTACTTTGGCCATCTCATGAGAAGAGAAGACTCCTTGGAAAAGACCTTGATGTTCGGAAAGTGTGAAGACAAAAGGAGAAGGGGACGACAGAAGATGAGATGGTTGGACAGTGTCATCGAAGCAACCAACATGAACTTGACACAACTACGGGAGGCAGTGGAAGATAGGAGGGCCTGGCGTGTTCTGGTCCATGGGGTCACGAAGAAACGGACACGACTGAACGACTAAACGACGACATGTTACACTGGCATAAAAACAAAATAGGATTTTGGCCACCAAACCTGATTTTTGCACCAACCTTGTGTACATCGCTGTTAACTCCAACAAAAGATATACTGTAAAGTATGGACTACATATATGCATGGATATGTGTTTGGGAAGTAGGGAAGCCATGAAGTTTCACTGTTGTCTCTGTTTCGGCAAAATTTAACCTCACCTGCGTAAACAAAACATCAAGTCCATTTTTTCTTTCTATTTTCCGCAATTTTGCAAAAATATCTCAAATAACTCCTTTTCCCTTTGTGCATTCACAGAAATGCAGAAAAAGGATGTCTCATAAATTCTCATAATCCCTGTATCTCCAGCAAGGAGATTCTTCTTGGCATGGTCTTGTTGGCATTGTTTAAGGCATACAAAGGAAACAAGTTAGGATTTATTTCATTACTATGAACCACCGTCAATCCAAGGCTCCGGCTTGGTAAGTCCAAGGTTGAGCAAGACAGAAATCTGGAGGACTGGTTTCATTTAGGAGAAAGCAAGGCACAAATGTAAGAAATGAAACAAATAAGTAAAATAGCCATTGCAAGATGGTTGAGATCAGTACCTACTAAGAGCTAAGAAAATTAATTCTGAATGCAAATCATAGCCTGTTTGAAGAAATTGACCTTCCATCTAGTTGTCAACTCACTGAAGGATGAGTCTGTGGGAGGCAATGCAATGTAAATGAAAACTAACCATTCCTGTCTGCTAAGGGGGAAACGTGACTTCCAAGGTCTTCCACATATCATTCTGTAACACTCTGCAGAGTAAGCAACTTAAAGCAGAAAGAAACACTAGTACTCACTGGGAAATGAAGTGGTTGAATCCTCGGGACCAGTTTTCCGGCTGGAACAAAGTTGGAGGGGGGTTCCTAAAAGAAGAAGAAGAACACTGAGTAAGAAGTGGGGATTTTCAGTGGCCCCCAGCTGAGTTCATGTCTGAATCAGGGCACACAGAGAGGTACCCCTCTCGGCCCCCTGCCCTTTTGGTGACACTCCAGGCCACTCCTTGTCCACAGCTGGTGACAGTATTTGTGCCTTCCTGGTACTGTGAGTTTGGGAAAGACCACTTTCCTGGAAAAGAGGAAATGTGAATGGCTACGACCTGGGCAGGAGGCTATGCAGGGCATCAGTTCTAGCGACATGGTAGAAAGGAGCACGTTGCTTTTGCCCACAGGCACCCTTCCAGCAATTGTGCAAAGACCAGAAAGCAGGAGGACGTGCACTACCACAAAGCAGAACCATGGCGATGGGGAGAAAGACAGACTGTCGTCTTCCAACGGCTCCACCCAGAGTTACCCTCGTGTCTCCCAAAGACTCTGGATTTCCATTCATTTTTGCATATTCGTCCAAAGACAGTGCACATGCTAAGTAGAAACTGAATCAAACTTATTGTTCAGTAGCCTTTACTGCTGGACACTGACCAAAGCTGGCTACTCTCAGCTGTTCTAAAAAAAAAAAAGATTATTGGTGTAACACCCCGTGTCTTTGTATCTCTTTCCTAACTGGAACGGAAAAGGCTGAGCTGCTGGCCCCAAAGGAGAAAGTGAGTGCCAGCTAAAGTCCCTCAATAAAGCCTAAAATAGTGGTAGGAATTTTGGGTCGCTCACATGACCTTGCATGGGACACCTTTTCTCTTGCCTTACAGTCTTTTTCCTCAAGCCTATATACACAGATTGCAGGCTGCACCAAGTTGCCTGGACCTGAGACTTCTCTGCTCTGAGAGGAGACGTCTTCCTCCAATGGCAGACACATCAGAAAGTAAATGACCCAGCAATACGGCCTAGCTAACAGACTTCCAGAACCTCCAGACCTGCATAAAGCCTACATTTAATTTGGAGCAAAACATAACAAGAGGACTCTCTCTCGAAATAGTTTTGAGAACAAACAGCAAGAGACATAAATACAGCACACATTTGCAACTATGTCAACGAGCCAGGAGAAATTGGATTTTCATTGCTTCTCATCCCTTGTTGGTGCACATCTACATACGCGGACACAGGCACACACAGTCAAAACCAATCAAAACCCAACAAAGACATGATGGCTTCGTAAGAAATGATCCATTTTCATTTGTCTCTATCTATTCAGAATCATTTAAAACCCATTGCTCTATAGTTTGCCTTGTTATCTGAGATGAATATGTTATCATCACTTTTCCCTTTGGGTGTAACACCAGCAGAAAAATGAAAAAGAAAATATCCAAAATGCTTGCAAGATATGCATCATTTATGACATTTACTATTAGGAAATAATGTGACGGGTTATATTCACTGGCAGGAATGCTCAATCCCACATTCCATGGAATAGGTTCCCAGTGCTACCTTCATCACAGAGCCAGTTGCACAACAGACATATCCCAGCAGTGGAGGTGACTTCAGAGGACAGGAAACACCAGAAGCCTACTTGCACCTGTTTTGATCATTCTGATTTAGTACTAGCAGATTTGTTACAAAAGTGAAGTACTGTACTGGACAGCAGTGGGTAGAAGAAATGTTGAGCATGCATTTTAATGTGAAATTACCAAATTCCTGATTTGAAGAAATTTC
Organism: Pogona vitticeps; assembly: GCF_051106095.1. Taxonomy (NCBI): domain Eukaryota; kingdom Metazoa; phylum Chordata; class Lepidosauria; order Squamata; family Agamidae; genus Pogona; species Pogona vitticeps. The sequence continues at coordinate 203,827,941 of NC_135783.1, forward strand.
AGAGGCTACCCTATTTGCACATTCCAGAACTGGACACACATCCAAACACAGTGTCAGGTCAAGAAATCCATCCCTTCCAGAGCTTGCAAAAATGTGTTTGAAAATATGCACAACTTATGCACAGAGACATACTTTCATCAATGAAAGAATGTGTACCAAAATACTTCCATTTGGAAGCTTCTTAAAGGTTCTACCGTCTTCGAACTACAACTGTTATAAACTATCTTTTGAAGTAACATTCCAAGGTCTCACCTTCTTCAAAAAAAGGAAGAATAATGCTTGCTTGGTGGTCCAGTAAGGATTTAATCAAGACCCCAAGATTTCTTATAATATCAAATGTAATGCAATTTATTTTTTGTAACTAAACAATAGTACTTCCCCCTTTTCTTTCTGAGACGTGTCTTCTAGATGGCAAGCCCAAAGGCCAGGACAGTTTTGTTACTTTTTTTGTCAGCCATTTTTAGCTTACAAGCAAAATGAAAATTATGATTATGACCCAATGAAGATGATAATGATGGCTTATTGTCTTTCTTTCAACAGATGGTGTAATGCTTCATTAGACAGTATATGACTTCTTCAGCATCCTTTAATCCTCCTTTGTAAACTAAATACTGTATCTATCTTATACCAATATCTCCTCCTATATATTTCATGCAGCTCCGCCCGCCCACCCCCTATATATAAACTAACAGCAGTGTCTGTGCAAACATTCCAGTCATGAGTCCTTCAACAGCAAGGCATGGTTAGCTTTAAGACACCAAATTTTGAACAAACACAGGAAAACAGACAAGAAATTCATCTCATTCTATATTACTTAGATTTTATAGAACTGTTCTCCCCTGGACTGAAACAATTACCTTTTATTGCTTACGTGTGCTTTAATCCTCCTCCAAGCCTCTGGAATATATTGTTTTTATATGGCATTAAGTCAGTTCCGACTTACAATGACCATTGCCATTCCTCAATGAGGAATTTGAACAGAAATTTGAACCTGACTTTCTTGGATCTTGTTTGTACACCCCAGTGGCCCTCGGGTTATTATTATTATTTTCACTTTATTTTTCTCAATATTCCTACCACCACTCCCTTTCAAGTACAGTGGTGTGTGGCCAGCTTCTGGAGGACAGTTACCATTCATCTTCAGCTCACGGCTGCACGGCAAGAAAAAAAAATCTATTGCAGCCTCACTGCCTCATATTTCCAATGAAGCGCCATGCTGTGGTAAACTCTTCCACTCTTTCTGATCATACACTACAGAATCAGCTCCCAGTCAGCTGACTGATATAGTTTTGTTCTCATTCCCATAACCTTCTTCGTGTGCTCTCTTTTTTTGTGTGATTTAAAATGATGGGCTCAGGGATATTTCGGTAAGTCTCAGGCCTTCAAGCACACCAAGGTTGTAAATAAACTAGGATTTAGATCTTTTGAGTAGACTGCATGAACGAAGGAGACTGCCCACTTCAGACATTTGTTCTTCAAGTTGCCTCGGAAGGGAAGGGGGCATACAAGAGAGTCAGGACTCACCCAGTGTCCCTCGTCTTCCTCAATCACTTGAAGAAACAGCAAGCCCACAAAAGGCTACTGCTGTTGTTTTGAGATTGAAGAGGCGCTGTCTTTCATAGATCTCTTAGGAAATGAAACATTTCAGCTCCTTCTGGATATTTACAAACTTATAAAAGATGGGAATGATTGATGATTATGCTAGAGATATAACAGTATCTAACATCAGCACAAAACAGGGCCTGTCCTTCAGTGAGATGACCCAATCTCTCAAGTGCAGAAGTGTGTTTTCACCATCCCTCTTCCTTAATGTTTCCTCACCATGTGACATATGACCAGTAGCCATCTTCTCACATGTGGAAAAACTTCAAATATAGCTAGTCTGGACAGCATTGATATAATGGGTACTTCTGGCTTGAGCTTTTTGTAAGCAAACTATATATCTTGGGATGGGGAAAAGGATGGGTCCTATGGAGTGAGTGACTTCCTGGGCCTTTAGCCCACTGTTTGATCTGCTGTGGGGTGGACTGGTTCAGTCCTAAAACCAACAATTGCACAACTTAATTGCTGGGGCAAATCAGCCAGTCCCCTGAGCATTCCTACCTGTACCATTCTGGGTCACTATCTTTTGGCCACTAGCCAATTAGCAAAGTTAGATTCATAGAAACATAGAAAAGTGAAGTTGGAAGGGGCTTTCAAGGCCATCAAGTCCAATCACCTGCTCAATGCAGAAATACAATCATAGCACCTCTGCCAGGTGATTATCCAAGTTTTTCATGAATGCCTAATTGTTTCAGCTTTTCCTCATAAGGCTTGGTTTCCAGGCCCCTGATCATCCTTGTCACCCTCCTCTCAACTTGTTCCAATTTGTTAGCATCCTTCTTGAAGTGTGGTGACTAGAACTGAACACAATACTCAAGGTGAGGTCTAACCAGTGCTGAATAGAGGGGGAGTAGCACCTAGCGGGATTTGGAGACTATATTTCTAATAGGTAAAGGTAAAGGTTCCCCTTGACAATTTGTCCAGTCGTGTCCGACTCTAGGAGGCAGTGCTCATCTCCGTTTCCAACCCATAGAGCTAACGTTTGTCCGCAGACAATCTTCCGTGGTCACGTGGCCAGCGCGACTAGACACGAAACACCGTTACCTTCCCACCGGGGTGGTACCTATTTATCTACTCGCATTTTTAATTTTGCATGCTTTCGAATCACTAGGTTGGCAGGAGCTGGGACAAGTGAAGGGGGCTCACTCTTTTGCGTGGATTTGATCTCACGACTGCAGGTCTTCTGACCCTGCAGCACAGAGGCTTCTGCAGTTTAACCCCCAGCACCACCACGTCTATTAATGCAGTCTAAAATATCATTTGCCTTTTTTGTAGCCACATCACACTGCTGGCTCATATTTAGCTTGTGATCTACGGCAATTCCAAAATTGATGGTTGTAAGTTTTTTGGGCTGTTTGGCCGTGTTCTGGAGATTTTTCTTCCTACCAGTCTCTGTGGCCGGCATATTCAGAGGACAGGAGTTAGAACTCTGTCTATATTCTCGTGTAGTGTGTGGGCTAACTGAGTATTTATAGCTGTGGAATTAGCTCTTTTTTTTCCTTTTCAGGAGATTGGGTGATTATGGTGATCCTGGTGCTTTTTGTTATGGGTGTATTGTTGTGATAAGGAGGGAGATTATCTGTCACTGTGATTGATGGGTGTTGTTAGCTAGTCTTTTGTGTGCAGTGATCACTGGTCCTTGTGGCTGGCTACAGTTTGTTGACCTTTTTGCTGGCTGTATTTTTCAGTGCTGGGAGCGAGGCTTTGGTGAGTTTTAGACTCTTTTTTTGTTGTTGAAGCTTTGCTGATGTTTGTGGATTTCAATGGCTTCCATGTGTAGTCTAACATAATGATTGCTGGTGTTGTCCAATACTTCTGTGTTTTGAAATAGGATTTCATGCCCAGCTTGTTTCAGGGCATGTTCAGCTACTGCCAATTTTTCCAGTTGTTTTAGTCTGCAGTGTCATTCATGTTCTTTGATTCCAGTGTGGATGCTGCATTTTGTGGTCCCAAAATATATCTGGCCACAACTGCAATGTACTGTATCTGGTATACTCCTGCAGTGGTGGTGGGGTCCCTTTTGTCCTTTTCTGACCATAACATGTGTTGTATATTGTGGTGAGCCTGAATACTGTTTGTAGGTTCTGTTTTTTCAAAAGTTTCCCCATGCAATCCATGTCCCCTTTGATGTATGGCAGAAATGCTTTATTTGTGGGTGGCTGTTTTGGTTGAGTTCGGTGCTGTGAAATTGAGCTTCACAATTCCAATTTGCACAATCTACCAGTGTTTTGATGATGCTTCTTTTTTGTTGTTTGTGGTGGTTGGAGTTTTTGTGTACATACTGGTCTGTGTGGTTGACTTTTCTGTAGACTATGTGTCCTAATAGGAGGTCAGGTTTGCTTATGACCATGACATCTAAGAAAGGGAGTTGGCCATACAGCAAATAATCCACTACCAAGTTGGCTTCCTCTTTGAATTTCCTGTATTGTGAAGTGGCTTAAGAAGACTGCCACTTCACAACTTTGAGAAATTAAACACTTCCTTTGCCCCTCCAATTATTGGCCAGCAGTGTACTCAGCTGCAGGCAAGATTCTGCAGGAAGTTTTCATGTTTTAATTAATTTTTTTATAAGTGGTGTAGCGCTGTCCTAATACAATGGAAAAAATGTTTTTTGCTTCCTATACCGCTCTATAGCAGAGCAGAGGAAGTGCTTAATTTCCCAAAATAATGAAGTTGCTGTCTTCTTAAACTTCACAATATTGAAAATTTGAAGAGGAAGGAGCCAGACCAAATAGGATTGCTTGAGGTGTTTAAGTCGTTTGTATGCAAAGATTGTACCAAATAGCATAGCAGACCTCAACTCAGTCTCTAGCAACCTTATTTAGTCAGTTTCAGCCAATTCCAATAAGCCAGCATAGACAACCCTTCTTCCCTCAGGGCCCAACCTGTTCGGATTGATCAGGAGGTGGGACTCACTCAAGCCTTTTCATATAAATTTTCCCATCTCCATGCACAGAATGCCCACATCAAAAATATAAGGGGCATCTCCTTTCCATTTGTGTCTATAACAAAAAAAATAATGAACAGGACAGGGAAAAGCTTATTGTTAGCTCTGATTTGGGATACCCCATATATCTGATTACTTTCTCATTAGACCCAATGTCCTTTAATTATCCATAAAGGAAACATAAAGTGTTATATATCCCCCTTATAGTCCCAGTAATGGTTCGGACCCTTGCTATACCTGCTTGGGTCTGTACTGGGTTGGAAGTTGTTTCAATCTACTGAGTTTTATGCGTTCTCTGTCATTGAGGTTGCCTCCAAAGTCACAGCTGGCAAAACCAAATGGGTCCTTTTTTTTTTTTCACCATCAAGGCCAGCGCTACAGTTCAGTGGACACCATTTGTCCTTTACTTTAGGCTGTGAGCCTAATTACAGACCACGGTTAATAGATTTACAATGGCCAACGGGGTGGAAAGGGCAGGGGAAATCTCTGCCTTGGTCTTGAATTCCTCTCTGACTTCCAGCCTCCGCTTCCAGTGGAGCAGTCTTTTAAAAATTTGGTCAACAAAATATACCTTGCTCTTCCTTCAGTCAATTTAGCGATATATTTTGTCAAGGGGAAAACAACAGACTGGGCTTCTAAATGAACAGATGCATTATAGGAGGCAACAACCTTGCTTCCAACGGGAGGAAATTACCAGCTGAACATTAACACCTTCCACGAGGAGCAGAAGAGCCAGGTAGATGCCCATTGTGAATTTGCTTAGAGGGAATAGGAATGAGAGGAGACCAGAGATGCTCCATATGTCAACAATTACTAAATTTTAAGACACGTTCTATTTGAACTTAAGCGTGCCTGTTTATTTCTTCAAGCAAAACAAGGCACCTGGCTTTTAATTTTTTTAAAGTGGGAGACAAACCATGTGTAATGATGAGATTCTATCACATGTGGCTACATAATTGCTTGCATTAAGGCACACAAAAATGTAAAATGGAATCTCACGCCCCCTTTGCTATGAAATAGTGCTGTAGCGATGCCAAGGCTTACATGGAAAAGCTCCAGGATGTTTTGATTAGCAGGGACACCCGCCAATCTGTTAAGGGTGCCCTGTTTTATCTGAAGTTAGATAACAATTCTTACATAGTAGCTGTCGAGAGAGGGTTAGATTTCCCCACCAATAATATATTGATGTAATCTATGCTTATTGTAATGCGCAACATTTTGTGGTAGCTTGGTCTTGCTAAATTAAGGCTCATTTGCTTTATAAAAAGCCCATTTCTGCTAAAACCACTACAGCTAGTTTGTCAGGACAAGTAAATTCAACTGCCTGCATTTTTTGGACCCTCCTTTGAAATTTGTCTATGGGTTTTGTCACAAGCAGCGGTGGCATCTCAAAATTTGCCACAGTTTCCGTATAGATAAAACACAGTGATCCAAATTTGCCAAGTCTAAGCACTTGTGCAAGTGTAGTTTTATTTCTTGGTGGGTGATGACCAAGGGGCAACTATTCAGGTCACTTGTTTTATGGTATCTGAAAGTCAACGGCTGAAATCCTGTTGGATTAAAATTTACACCATGCAAGCCAGCTGATGTCATCATTCGGTGACAGAGATCTTTAAGTTAATGTCATATGAAGTGTTCTATTTCCCTCCACCTCCCCGCTTCAGGTTCCGAAGGCTCCCTTGGGGGGGAATCCCTTTCAACCTGGCGGAAGGTTTGGGAACCTCGGGACTGTGGAGAGAAACCTTTAACTTCAGAAAATTGCTGCTTCCAGGTTTGGAGGGGGACAGGACTTTTTAAATTATTTGATTAAATTAGAGCTAGGCGTTGCTGGGCAATTACTTGACCTGGCTTGCATGATGCAAATTTACACTGACAGGGTTTCAGCCTGTACGTACGTAGCATCCAGAAGAAGCAAGCAGAAAAGTAACAAGAAAACCGGGGTCAGGGGTTTGACATCCCATGATGTCAGAGGAGGGGAAATGGATAACGCCCAGTCCCTGTCCTCTGACATTGTGGTTCTGAATCAGCGGCATATGGACCACCACTAGGACACAGAAGGAGTCGAGGTAGGGTGCAGGGCTTACATCGTGGTTAGTGCCAGTCAGGGATGGAGACTTTTAGAGTCACAGGAAGAGGCAGGTTTGAGGACCTGCCCTCGGAGGACAGCAGGCTAGAGCATCACCAGGGAAAGTCCTTGGACTCCCTGCATACTAGAGCACCCCTCCTATTCAGAGGGCCTGGCCGCCCCAGCCTATCAGCTGGCTGGCGCATGCGCAGTCCAAGTCCTACGCCTGAGGGTGGGGGCCAGAGATTCAGACTCAGGGCTTAGGACTCACAACAGGAGCCACAAGGCTTGCTCTCAGACTTGGTCTTGAAGACTTACCAACATCCCTGGCATGGGTACTCTGTCCCTCGGTCCCTATGCCTTCTCGCAAGTGTCACATGCCATCTCCTACCCTCCACTGATTATTTTACCTGTGAGTGTTTGGTATGGGACTTTGAACCCCGAGTCCTATTCAGCTGCTCTCATCCCCCCCATCCCCGGTTTCATTAGAGGGCAATACATCCAAAGGTAGAGACCCTGGTTTTTGTACCACTCAATTTATGTGGGGAGCCCCCATGGAGAATGGGCTTTCCCTCTTCAGACTCATCATCTTCCCTATACAGAAAAGTGGCAGGCATTGTGATAATGCCCACAGGATCAGAATGCTTCCCTCTTTGTGTGAGGTTTTACTCCCGGATACAAAGAACAGAACAGGGACTCAGTGGTTCTCCTGTGCGCTGTTCCTCCTCTCCGCGGCTAAACTGTCCAAAACAAGATAACAATCATAGCAGAACACTGGTACATACATAAATATCCTTCTTGGGGAAACGTGGGCTTTGGGGACTCTGGCGGAGTACACAGTGAGTCCTAAGAAACATACAAAAGTTGGAAACCCACTCCTCTCACCGATGCATGCTTCTTCCTCTGCTTTGTGTGAGTCACACTCCCAGATGAATGGACTGCATGGAGAAGTAAAAGGGCGCTCAATGTGTTTATCAAAATTCCAGGGCTCACCAAATTCATCTGGATTCAGGAGGCTTGTGGGCCTACATTTACACACTTCATTCTGTTAACACAACAGTTAAAACCAGGATTTTTTTTTTGATTAAGCAGTCACTTGGGAGTTCGTAAACAGAGCTTCAAAATGTCATATAGGTATATATTTTTAGGGTATATATCCCAGTGTCCCCATCCTGGCTCAGGGACTGTAGGAACTGTAGTTTAAAAAAAGAGTTTATTTTCCCCATTTCTGATTTAAAACATCACATTTGCCATTTACATATTTAAACATTTCCTGGCAAAGTTCCATATTCTTTTTCAAAATAAATTATTTTTGATTTGTATACATTTTGTTTACTAGAAAGATTTGCTAAGTCATGCAAGATATTAAAAATTAAATTCAAACTTTCACGGTGATATTAGCACTTTATATGAATAACCCAAAACTAAATTATCAGACTTCTAAGTCAGGTGTGCAAAGTGACACTGTGAGGTCATACAGTAAATCTAATCATGGCCACAGTCATGAACCTCTTTTAAACTGTGGCTGGAAATCTAAGTATTTGTTCCACTTAAAGCACAGTAAGTTCACACTTCTTGAAAAACAGCCCTGAGAATTGCTTTATGTTTGGGTGAAAAGTGGATAGCTGATGAAAAGAGGTGTCAGCTTCTATATAGTGACAAGATGAATGGAATAGGCACCAAAGCTGTACTAATATCAAGGTAGATCATCCTAGGCACAAAACAAAACAAAAAAAAGCAACACACACACACACACACAAACACACAGTAATTTCACAGTTTAAATGGGTGAACTTCTGAATATTTACTCTCTATTTTTAAAATGTTTTACATCAGAAATAGAAACTCTTTTAAATGTGTATTTGATCAGGAAGGAGTTAAACAGTTATCTTTGGGAGAATCATTTAATTTGATCCTGACTGGTAGGATCAAATGTTCACATCTCCTACCACCAACACCTTGTAAGAATGTTTACATTTAGAATGTTCATGTTGCTAAGAAAGCCAGGAAGTCAGAGGTTTTTTTGCCTCTCATATGGCTTTTTTCAAAATCAGTATTATCCACATTGAATTCTGGATTCCTTCCAATTTAAAAGGGGGAGGGGCCGGGACTAACCATTCTATTTCAAGGTGAGCTAGTTTGATCTTTTCAATGTATTTGATCTGTTTTAAATCTGCAGACAGAAAAGGTTGCTGGTGTCTGCATGGGGAGGCAAAACAGTTTTACTTTTACTAAATCATGACTCAAAAACAGTTACCCCAAACATCCCTAAATTTGACAGTGACAAAGAGCAGACAATCTAATATATCTGTGCCAAATTTGGCACTTTTCTGAGGTCTAGTTTAAAAATAATTGTTTGGGGCACCCCTAATTTTTCAGTTGGCTTACGGAATGCTGAATTGGGCTGTCACACGATATGTACGGCTGCACTCTCATGCAGCAATAATATGCATCACTAAATGTGTGCCAGATTTCATACTCCTAACCCAAAATACATGATTTAAGCTTTACTGCTCTGCTTATTCCTTATTGTTTTATCCATCCAAAAAATAACAAGGCACATTCAATGGAGTTTCCAAGAACCCTCATGGAAAGGATATCTGCAGTCTTACAAGTGAGGTCATTAGCCAATTGTTATTTGCTTCATTTCATCCTGCAATTCTTGATTATACACAACTTGAGGGCTCCCTCAACTGAAAGGTGTAACACACAAGGGAAAAGCTGGTGATTGTATTCCCACCAAGCTCCTTCCTCTTTTCACTGGCTAGTGAGAAGCAGCCCTGGCTCTCCCCATTATCCGAACCAGACCATTTTCAGTCATGTGCAATTTATACAGATATTTCAAATAAACCACATACTATCTTCCGCACAGAGAAGGTGAAAAGTCTTTTAAGGGTTTTGTTTCTTTTCTTTTAATATGTTTTATATGGTCTTAATATTATAGCTGTATGTTTTATAATATTTTGTAAGCCACCCAGAGTAGTGGCATGCTCACCAAATGGGTGGGGTATAAATAAATAAATAAATAAATAAATAAATAAATAAATAAATAAATAAATAAATAAATAAATAAATAAATAAATAAATAAATAAATTCAGGAAGGGCAGACCCTACCATTAAGCAGAGTGGGGCAGCCCCCATAAGCAGCAGATGCTGGAGGGGGCACAGGGAGGGCAAAAGTTTTTTTGGGGGGACACAGCTGTATGAGCCAGCTGGCCTGTCTTGTATACACTATTGTCGTTTGCTGTCCTCAGGTATGATTGAGGAGACTGTCCATTCACCCATGAAAAAGTAAAAATAGAAAGGGGGTGGGGCATCCACTTGTCCTTTATCTCAGGCACAAAAATGTCTTGAGCAAGTTCCGATTTGAAATAAATAGAACACAAAATCTCAAATCTCCTGGCATCTTTAAAAAGTTAAAATATTTGGGATAGCATATAATTAGAACCTGTTACTTCAAGTGAATGAAATTTTATCCAGAATTTCAGGTACAGTGGTGCCCCGCATAGCGACGATAATCCGTGCAGCAAAAATCGCTGCAAAGCCATTTCATCGCTATGCGGTTTAAAAAAGCCCATGGGAATGCATTGAAACCCCTTCAATGTGTTCCTATGGGCTTAAAACCCAACTTTAAGCAAAAATCCTCCATATGGCGGCCATTGTCACTGCCCGGTAAGTGAGGAATCCGGGTGAAAACACAGCAGGCGGCCATTTTTTTACCCGGCGGCCATTTTGGAACCGCCGATCAGCTGTTGGAAAATCATCGCTATGCGATGATCGGTATGCGAAACAGGGTACCGATCATCACAAAGTGATTTTTTCCTATCTAAGCGATCGCAAAAAAATCGTCGCTATGCGGATTCGTCGTTAAACGGGGCACCCGTTAAGTGAGGCACCACTGTATATAGAGAGTACAGTAGGACCCCCATATTTTCTGGGGATTGATTCCAAGCCCTCACAGATACTGAAACCCACAGATAATAGCAAACACTATTAGCATGATAAAAGGGAAAACATTTTTTTTCAATGCATTACCAGAACTGGCCACGAGAGGGTACCAGAGACCACTAACAAGTATTCATAGCAGTGTCTCTGGCTCCCTCTAGTAGCCAGTTCTGGTAATACATCTGAAAATAGTTTTTTTTCTGGATTTTTTTCTTTTACTGTTTCTAATATTTTCAGACCGAGGATAAATGAATCAGTGGATACTGATCCTGCGGATAAGGGAGTCTTACTTTACACATGAGTGTTAGTGGAAATTAAATGCTGAAAGTGGTGGTACTGACAATGACAATTACATTATTAACACCAATCATTCACCATACATTGGTTACTTCCCAATAGGGACTTCTGATGAGGGAAGAGGGCACTCCATTTGAAATATTTGGGTGAGGTGCCCCCCCCATCATGGTCCATGAGTCACACACCCTCACTAATGACACAAATGTCCTTATACAGGGCTCCTTGAGGTTTTTCCTGCACCCAGAATGACTGACGTACTACCTAACCCTTCAGAGCACAGAAGAAGTGCAGCTGTCCCCATATAAGACCGACCTGTGTACGGAAAGAATTGTACATAGATTCAGCAGCCTTTTCAAACTAGAAGTCATTATAGGGCTTGTGTGGCTGATCAATTCCTTGATTCAGGCCAGGATTTTAGATTGTCCTAGGCTAAGCACAGACGGCAGAGATGCTTCCCTTTAGGAATGTCTTTTTATATTTTTGTATTGTATATGTTATATTAGCCAAGCAAAGGTCAATATAACTGTGGCTGTATGCAAGGAAGAAATTATAAAATTAATTTTACATCTTTTGAGCTTGGCAGGAATCCAGATCCTCCCTTTTAAGAGTTCCAGGTCCCTGCATGCAAGAAATAGATGTAGACTTTTGCGAACAAATTGGTTTTCACTGGAAGTCAATAGAATTAGCAGGGGAGTATTCACAAACAGAGTTGGCATTCAAATATTTTCTTAGTGTATATAAGTATATATTATCTATACAAATAGACATAGATAACCATATTTCAGGATGAGTGGTTATGCATGATGACCACCAATCTTTTAAATACAGATTTGAAGGTATTTAAATCTCAAATGTGTGTCTGGTTACATATATGTAATTGTAAGAGGGACTAATTATCCATGTAGTTCATGTGCTGATTTTTTTTAATGAATTTTGTCTGAATCTTCCTTTTCCTAAATAAATGGTAATCATTATTTGACAGTCATAAACTTGTGTTTCTCTTCCTCTTCTAACATAGGTCTTTTATCCTCACACACAACCCCATTCCCAGAGCTGTTTTCATCATCATCATCATCATCATCATCATCATCATCATCATCATCATCATCATCATCATCATCATCATCTTAGATTATTAAAACTCCTCTGGAAATGTTAAATACTTTAATGCCATCAAAGTTTTTTGACAAATGACTGGAAGAAAATCTTTCCAACAGAAATAGTTGAGAAAGGAGAGGACAAAAATAACAGATTTTGAAAAACAAATGTTTAATCAAGAATTTTTGGCAAGGCTCCAGTACTGAGCAGTCCTTGGCAGGTGCCATCCTGAGGAGCAGGAAAACTATTCCAACAGATTATTCAGTTGCAAAATTATGCAGAAAACAGTCTGTGTTTTCAAGAAGCAGTTTATAAATCACTGCATGACTTCCTTTTTTAAAAAAAAGAAAGAAAGAAAAAGAAACAGAAGCTGGCAGTTGTATGAAAAACTAAGCATTGTGGGGTTTTTTTAATTGTCAGACTTGGATATTTAAAGTAACACCTTGGTTCAGTCTATATGTCCTTTGACATTTTATATAAATAAGATAGCTATTGTACTCAGGACTTCGTATTACTAGGAATATCAAAACAATGTTTAGATGAAATAGCTAAAACTTTAGCAGAAAACTGGAGGTGCAGTTCTTATACATGCTTGCTAAGGAGCACACTGAACACAATGAAACAGCTGTTTTAAAAATTGCATAATAAAGTATGCAAGATACCCTGGAAGACTGCATTCCTATTCACACTGAACAGGGAGTAAGCTTCATTGAACACTGTGATGGTTACTTCTGAATAAACATGCACATTATTTCACTATAATAAGCTTTCCCCCAAAAAACATAATACAAATGTGCCCAGCATTGGGTTTAAACTTTGTTTGGAAATACAGTATCTGAATTGACTTTGACATTCTCCCCTGCAATCCTGGAATTCAGGGGAGTTTGGCAGGTTGCAAGCTTTTATTAGTCTTCTTGCAAAAACAGAAAGGGTATCATTTATTTCTGTCATTCTCTATACCGCTTTGGGTGTCACTTTCTAGCTGTGCACAAACTGGAGGTGGAAGTAGAGGTGGTATGGAAGGAAAAGCTGATTCTCCTTGATTTGTAGGCAGATAAAGTCCTTCCACCTTTCTGACGGTCAGCCTTCATAAAAAAATATTTACCGTATTTAAATTTAGGGTGTCCCACAAGCCATCCAGTTTTTTATGGAGTTCAGAGGTCACTGAAATGAAAAGGGAGCAAGGAAGTGACGTAGATGATTTCTCATTTGTCATCGATCCATGTCTTTATTGCAAATTAATGTATTGCTCGTTTTATCCCTTTGTGAGTATTGGCGTGCATACAAAAATAAAAGGAAGCCAAACAGCAGAGAAAGATAAATGGATCAGGCATGTTTCTGTGCTTGACTAGACTACAGAGCTAGTCGCTCAGACAGCATAATGTTGCAGTCAGAATATTAAAATATTCCACTACCGTCACAAAATTAGGTGCACAGGCTTCTCCAAAGGTGATGAGCTGCCTACAGGGACAAAGCTTCATGCATGCTACTTTTAGTGAGGCTGTCATGTATCAGACGGCACATGTGACACACATGCATTAGAAAAAGACAATTGGCTGATGTAATGCCGTAGGAAGCAGCAGTGTGCCCATTCTGGATGGTGAGTCGGAAGACACAGCACAAGGAGGAGTAGCTAGGATGAGGGGTTGCTAGTGCTGGGTGCTGACTAACAGACACGCCCAGGAAGGCATTCACATGGGCACATCGCAGGAAAGGAACCCAGGCAGGGTTGCAACTCTCTGTGTCTGGTAAGGAGGCATCCAGGCATGGGTCAGAAGGAGGGGCTTGAGGTGGTTTGCCCCAATGGACCAGCCTCTACTGCAAAGATGTCACAGTAGCGGTCATTCTGTAACCATTCCACCTCACGTGTTATATTTGGCAATGAAGCATGTCCCAACTATCCAATATTTTCTATCTATAATTTGCAACCTATCACTCCTTGGCTGGAATCTTGTTGTTTAATAATAACAACAATAAGGCAGAGGGTGGGATCAAAGGAGGGAGGACTGTGGCACAGACTGAGGGGCCTGAGACTGAGGGGCCAGCATGGACCCTGGAAACCATCCATAGTGTCCATGGGATCATCTGATCCAAAGAGAAATATAAAACAGGCTATGAATCAAGCCACAGTAAAACCGAATTGCTCCAGTCCAGGTTGCCCGCATAGTCACAGCCTATAAGTCACAACACAGGGCCACTGAATCAATGGAACTTAACGAAAGAATGGACTCAACAAATCCCCACTAGAGATGGGCATGAACTGCCAGTTCAGTGGTTCGTGCCGGTTCGTTTCGTGGCTTCACAGGTGTTAGGCACTTCAAAGCCTTGCCTCCTCTGGTGGGCGCCCACTCAGAGGCAGCGGCCTGGTTTCTCTGCCCTGCCTCCTCTGGGCGCTGCCTCTGAATGGGCACCTGCTGTAAGAGGTGGGGCTTTGAAGCACTGAACACCTGTTTGGCTGCAAAACAAACCAACATGAAATGCCAAACCAGGGGTTTGTACTCATCTCTAATCCCTACTGATTCAATGGACCTGCTCCAGTTACAATTTACTGTACTACACTAAACAACAAGATTTCAGCCCTTGTGTCATTTTTTTTACTACAACAACAAAAACAACATTTTAAGAAGGAAAAGAGAAGCGAGGTACATTATGCCTTTTGTCTGATAGCATAAGGAGTCACAGCCTGGGCTGAAGGAAAAGAGGGTGCCTCCATATTCTGAATACAGAATAATCTCACTTTGATATGACGTAAGTATCTTCTAGAGAGCAGTGTTTCCCAATCTTGGGTCTCCGGACATTCTTGCACTACAATTCCCAGATGCCTTTACTACTTCCTGTGCTGGCCAGGATTTCTGGGTGTTGTAGTCCAAGGACATCTGGGAACCCAAAGTTAGGAAGCACTATTCTAGAGCATCACCTCTTTTCCAGCCCTTCCCACAAATGGGCCGCAGGGGCGTTCTGGAAGTAAGAGTAGGTTTATCTGACCTTTCACTGGCTGTTTCTCACTGTCCCATCACCCCCTAAAGAGCTAAATATTCATCCCTTCCTGTCTCCTACCTGAATCCTTGCTTAACCTCAAGCTGTTAAGATCTCTTTCTTTAGGACAGGCTCTTCCTTCCCTCCTCCCAGCCATGTCCTCATGCCTTGCGACATGGTCTTCTGTCTAGTTAGGACAGACTTTTCTATCCAATATCTTTTCTAAATAAAGTTAGGAATTGTTTGTTGTAAGCTCAGCTTTCGTCTGGTTCATTGCTCCATGGAAAAAAGAAATCTCCTAATAGAGCCTCCCACAGACTTAATAGTCAGGATCAATATTCACAATATGACACTCACTGGTCAAGGAACGATATCTTTCCTCACACCTGAGGGTGGCAGGGCAGTCTGGAGTATACAGTATAGGGCAGCCTGCCCGCCACACAAAGCCCTGACATATCCTTGCTGCTTTCCACCCCATTCATATCTGCCGCCTGAGGCAGCTGCCTCACTCTGGTTAATGGTCACACTGGTCTTGCTTTGGCCCTTCACTCTGGAACCACCTAGTCTTATCTCCTGTCAGAAATGAGCCCTAGGAAGGAAGTAATACTATGGCCACATGTGCAGTTTTCCACCTCAAACGTATTCCATTTTGGCAATGGTAGCTAGCTGTAGGTTTCATTTATTTACTCTGCTGGGTGAGCACAAGACATCCCACAAGCATTAAAAATGCACATCTTCATCACACTATCTTTTGAATATTTCCAGAAAAGGTAGGTAACCCTTGTGGAACCTTAAAGATGAACATATTCAGCTAGTGGCATTATAAATCTGTCCATCTTTAAAGTGACACAACGTTTGTTGACTCCTTCAGAACCTTCTAGAAGTGATCCTTGTATAAGTGAAATGATCACACACCAACTCTGGAGCTTCCATATTGAATCTTTAGTTAACTTCAGAACTTGGGAACTCAACATATAGCCAGGATTTCTGAACTTTTCTATTTCCCCCTGCCATCCTTAAGCTTTGCAACGTTCAGGATGAGGAAGAATGATAGGGAATCAAAAACTCACCCATGTACAATATTTTAGTGGCCCGATAAATATATTTTACGGACCTGTTATTTTTGGATTGTGTACATGAATGTCAAAACTGTGCTTCTTTTTAGTCTACACATGCTTGCTCATCTCTATTTGAATGATCTTCTATGAACCAAACGTCACATACGGAACTGTCATTTCACTTCACAGTGCTTTTCAGGGGAATCGGTTTATACACTTCATCTGCCAAGTCATTCTAAGTAATCCAGCAGTGGGGCAGACTAGAAGAATGATGTTTTAGCAGCCTCTTTCACAATATGATTCATGTACTCTCTCTCTCTCTCTCTCTCTCTCTCTCTCTTTCCCCTCTCTCTGTTCCCTCTCCCCTCCCCACAAATTCTGGAACATTCCAGGCAGAAAATCGGGCTCTGGTTACCTTGGTGATACACTGAAGATAAAAATTACACATAATTGTTGCTGATGTCAGAGCTCTTACATTGTTTCCAAGGTTACAAAGTACCTCAATTAATTGTGATGTTTTATTTCGCCTTTATATTGGAAGGTTTTTCCTCTTGCTCCAAGTAAATTGTTTAGAAGAGCAGGTTATCTATCTAGGCCTTAGCTAATAAGGCATTCATAACCTTTCAACCATCTTTGATAATGATGGAAATTTATAAATGGAAAATGTGACTTCCTAAATTGTATAGAGCAATTTGTTTCTCAGGCTAACTCATTCCCAGCACACACTGACAAAAGAACATCACAATCCCAAGCCACAGGGATCTATGTTCATTGGGGGGGTGGAGTTTTGTATATTTCAGTAACGACAATTTAAGTCAATAAACTAAGGAAGAGGGCTTTACTGACTACTGGCCATGGTCACACTAGAGAACTCCCCCCCCCCCGGTTTTTTCACATCTTCTGCTTCCTGTAGAATTTTGCATTGCGGTCACATGACATATATCCCATCATAGTGGTTCATACATTTTTTAACCATTTCACATTTTTTTTCATTAAATTAAACGTGGTACATTCATCTGCACCTCTGCAATGGGGCATATCTCTTCCCCTTTTTGTGCATTTATCTGCCCCCCCTTCCCCCCCTTTTTAAAAAAAATTGGTGTGTTGACAAAATGTCCTTGCTGGCCACATACTGATCTCACCCATTTCTTCCTGTTTCCATGCTTCTTTACCCCTATGGAGGAGAACGCACAACACACTGCATTGGTGGTCAAAAGACAGTAGGGGGGGACTAATGCTTCATATTTGACAGAAGCATACCAATGCTCCAACATTCCTATGTGAAGATAATAATAATTTAAAAAGACAGTTGAACTACAACGGGTGAGGGAGGCGCGACCGAAAGCTAGATATGTAGGAAATGATTCAGTTTTGGAGTACACACACAATAAAATGTTGGTTGTACCGGGCAGTGAAATGGGGAACAAATATAGTAGTAGCCTCCCAGCAGGCTGGATTTGATGCAGAGATAGCACAAAGGGGAAACGAAAGACTTGATAATGGCCGTGCATCATCTGAACCCCCCCCCCCAAAAAAAGCATTGAAATTCACAAAGAGTAACTTGGAAACATTTTGCTGGTGTCATCACAGCCTTTGAAAAGTCAAGAAAAGCAAGCATGTGCAAGTTTTTTTAAAAATAAAGTATTTGAAAACAGGAAGTGCTGCATGATGGGAAACATGTCCAGACCTGGAGCTCTTTATAAAATGGCCAACGTCTCTCTGAAGCATTTACTCTAGGCTGCATGCTTGAGCTTGGGGCTCCTAAGCCTCGTGGCGCAGTGGTTAAAACGCTGTACTGCAGCCAAAACTGTGCTCACGACCTGGGGTTCAAATCCCAGGTAGCCAGCTCAAGGTTGACTCAGCCTTCCATCCTTCCGAGGTCGGTAAAATGAGTACCCAGCTCGCTGGGGGGGGCAATGTGTAGCCTGTATAATTTTAAAAATTGTAAACCGCCCGGAGAGTGCTTGTAGTGCTATGGGGCGGTATATAAGTCCAATAAATAAATAAATAAATAAATAAATAAATAAATAAATAAATAAATAAATAAATAAATAAATAAATAAATAAATAAATAAATAAATAAGGAAAGCTCTCGGGTGCACTAGCCAGCAGAGGTGGTGGTGAAGGCTTCTGGGAGTTGTAGTCCAAGAGTATCTGGAGGCCTGAGGTGGGAGACCACTGATCTGGACCACATAGGTCAGTTTTTCAACAATTATAAGTGGAAAACTATATAATCGCTATCTCACATCCTCCTTGTTACACACTTTTGGATCAACCCCAAGCCCCAAACTGATTGCCACTACTGTAGATGCCTCACCCAGCTTTAATCACTGCTTTTATGCTCCGTTCCTTCTTTCTTTCCTTTCATCCTTCCTTCCCATATATCTCATTAGTGGGCAACCTCCATTGGGAAAGCCGTTCGTCCCCCATCTTCTGTTACCACAAAAGGGCCTCAAATCAGTTTATTATAATGGTTGAACTGGGACTCGGGAGATGGAGGTTCTAGTCTGCACTGAACCACAAAACTCATATATGGCTCATATATGACTTTGGACCAGTCATATATGAGCCATGTATCTCCCACTTTGAGCTCACTGAAGGAGAGGCAAGATTCTAACCTGACCCTAACCCTAACCCTAAACTGATCTTAGACCTGCAGGTCTGGAAAGGACCCTATGGATCATTAAGTTAAGTCCCTTGCAAGAAGACCCAGTGGGGAGTTGAATTCCCAACTTCTGGCTCCACAGCCAGAGACCTAAACTACTGAGCTATCAATACAACGGCAACTTATCAGTAGTTCTTAGTTCACCATAAATAAACCTCATGCTGGAACCGAGGCACAACCAGGCTACCTTAAGGAAGGCCGCAGTTAGCGGCTGTCCACCCTGCCACCTCTGAGGGTTCACTATTTGGCTGCACCCATACTGCACGGGCTTAACCTCGTCAGTATGGAAAGTTTCACCAGAGCAAAATAAAATTTCAGTCACTGTATTGCAGCAGCTTGCACTTATTTATAGAACAGCTTCTGAATAGTTGTAATTTATATAGGGATCAACAAGCGGGGGGGGGGGGGATGTGTGGGTCTACATAACAGGAAAAAAGGCTACATGTGGCTTTTCAGAACAATACCAGCAGCCCACTTAGTCCCTATTTCAAATGGCCTGAATCTACAAGCAATGCCAGCATTTGCCTTTTTTTTTTCTCTACAGGTATGATTTTTGCACAGGCATTGATATTTGTTCAGAGAAAATATAAAACTCCAGCTGCCTCTGGAGAGCTTTAGGAAGCAGAGCTCAGCAACAAAACTGAAAAGGAATGTGACATCCTTTGGTGTGTCTATTTAAGGAGAGTTTCATTTTGCAAAGCAAAAGCAACGTTTTTTCCCATGCTTGGATCCTTTTTTGGTTATCTTCAAACAGTTCAGTAAAATAAACAGTTGCTAAAAAATGTCTTTTTAAAAGCAAACGATCTGATGAGAAAGATGCATTTTTAGGTTTGTAGCAGGAAAACTGAATCCAAAAAGAGGTTTCTTTATAGAAATCTGTGCTCCAGTGAATGGACAAAATGCTGCTATGTGCCCAAGCAGAGAAGTAACTCATTTAGTCCCATATGATCTACTCCACCTAGAAGCTCTTTGGATCTCTTTCCTAACCCTACCAGACAAGACAGATGAACTGACGTTGAGTTGGATTCAACCTGGGACCTGTTTTGTGGGTATTCTTGCTTGAGTTTTGTTGGAGTTTTATTTACCATCTTGCATGCTTGCTGTCCGCTGTTTGAGGGACTGAGAGGGACTTTTCAGGGCTGGAGTGATTGCCTATCTATCCATCACTAACCAATCTGCTTTTTTTTTAAAATGTAGATTACTCTGTTTTGTCCCATTTCTAGCATGTGTGAACAGACCCTTCCCAATTTTCAAGGCTCCTTCCAATTGGAATTTTGGATATTGTGAAGTGGCTTGATGAGAGAGCCACTTGAGGGGATCAGCAAATGGAACTCTTCCTCTGCTCCTTGACAAAATTACTTTTAAGCCTCTAATAAACTAAAGAAAGAAAAAAATGATGATGATTATTATTATTTGGTTTGTCTGGAGGGCCAATCAAGAAACTGCTTGCAGCTGAATTTGTGGATTTGACTGCAGGCAGTTTCTTGACTGGTCTTTTAAGGAACACCAAAGATATTTTATTATTTTTCTTTCTTTTAAGTGATGCAGCACCTCAGCGAGAGTCTACCAGAGTCTTAAAAAGAAATTTCACTTCCCAAATGTAAAGGAGCAGAGGGAGTGTTCCATTTGCCAATACCCTCATGTGGCTCTCTTATTAAGCCACTTCACAATATCCATAACTTCAGTATGCCACTTGGATGCAAGAATCACACCTCCACCAGACCCCAGTATAGACAAGTCCTCACTCTCACCCTCCAAATTTGTTTCGCTTCCTCAGCTTGAGAGTACAGTAGAGAACTCCTGTTCTTTCCATGCAGCTTATCAAGTAGCTAGTCGACTAAACTGGCATTGACCCTTTTCTCCCCAAGCCATTTGAGCTGCTAATGAGGCAAGGTGGCTGCAGATGGTTCCAGATGGGATATAAATTTCACATATTAAGATCATGGAGCCCCATGAGCTCAGAGTACCAGTTCCAACATCTGTAAGTCCACTGCAGTCTCCTAGTAGTGGCAATTTGTGGTTGAGAGAGGCCAGTACACCATCCCAGTGGACTTAAAGCTGTTTCAGCGACAAAGATTTTTGATCTCTACTAGGTTTGCTAGTAGGTTTCCTTCCATTTGTTCATCCACTGAGGTGATTTCATTTGGTCTCTGTTTGAAGCTATTCTGAGGCCTACAAAGCTGGTTGTGCTGAGCCTTGTAAACGACAACCAGTGCACAATCCTTTTAATTATATGCATCAGAGAGAAGGAAGCCCATAGTTACAGGGAAGAGTCTGACTTCAGGAACAGATAAGGAACAGGAGGCATCGTCTTAAAGCAAATGCTAGGATTTTACTTTCCAATAAACACACAGACTGCTTCATCAAAATAGATTTTTGGGCCTAGCTCATAAATCTCCCAAATAGGGACCTCCAGTGCCTACAGACAGAGATAAATCATACTGAGAAGACACTGAACCATGAAATGATTCTGTTAACATGTCATCTGTCTAGAATATATTTTCAAATCTTCAGCAGAAGGGTCTAAATTATGAACGGAAGGTGGTCAGCTTTGGCAAAGTTGGCAATTTGGGATGTGATATTTTTAACCTCATCCATCTGTAGGTGGATGCTTCAGCACATAAACATTCGGCAAACGATTATCCCATGCCAGCTTGTCATTAGAGCTAACTGTTTCAAAAGTGAAATACGGTTCATAAGTTCTTCACACAGTATTTATCTTGTGCAAAGAATTACACCTTGGAGATAAAAAACTTCTTCAGCCATATTCTTTTGGGAAAGGTTAATGGTTCAGGTGGTGGCGGCGGGAGTGATGATGATGATGGAGCAAAGAGGAAATATATGTTTATATTGTAGATAAATAATTCCTGACTATGAATCATAATATAAATCAAACAATTAAAACATGATCAGGTTTGAAGCCAGAAAAAAAATGGTACAAATAGTAATAGGAGCATCAGAGTGTCCCAGCATTAGAGTCACAAGAATATAATCATCTCTGGGATTATGCCCATTAGCTTGCTTGGTGGAAAGATTGGTCCTCAGGACTTAGACATGGGACTCCTTTGAAACCTGATTTCATGAACATGGAAAGACTACCTGAATCACCTCTGCAGCATTTACAGCTCTAATCACCGATGATCAGTAACCATCTCATTTCTGGTGTTATACCTTGACCACACAATCTTAGGTTTGGTTTTATTACCATTTGAAAAATTGGATTTGCCTTCCAGAACGACAACTCCCATCATCCCTGACCATTGTCTATGTAGCAGGGCTGATGGGATATGGAGTGCAGCAACATGTGGAGGGCATTAGATTGGGAAAAGCTGAATGGAAGGCATGGAACACAGCTGCCAGAAACGGCACACATAGGGAACAATTGCCCCTTGTTTTTGGTATGGTCACTGGGAGGGGGGAAGTCCTGTCACGAGAAAGTACCAACTCTTCAACTGTCTGAATGGAAGAGAAACCTCGAAGCCCACACCTCTTTCCTTCTACCATTTCGTACTGTAATTTTACATGTAATGACATGGCAGTGGCAGTGTGGTATGATTCACATAAGCAAGAAGGATTTACGTTGCTTCTAGACAAAGGGCTTATAGTGTTAGCAATTTGAACACTGTTGTGCAGCTACTCTCTCTTTTTTTAAAAAAAAATCTCTAACCACTGGGGTTGTTGTTGTTTTTCCCCCTGATAAAGATGGACCTAATGTGAAAACACACAAGAGCCACAAGCTGAAAGCAGCCGTGCCTGGGCTGCCCTATAAAATTCTGTGACAAGAGCCGATGCATTTATTCGGGAACTAGCCACAAAATCCTTTCTGGCTAGGATCCAGACCCAAGCAGAAGAAAGTTTGAGCTCATATTGTTTGCCTTGTATTCAGGTCAGGATTGTGACCCTCCCAGATCTCCATTTCCAAACCAAAGCCTGAGATGTTCAGATGTGTTCAGAGCACATCTATAAAGAAAAGCAATATTTCAAAGCCCTCTCAGATGTCTAGTGCCCTCTTCTTGAGAAGAAACCAGAGCCAGGAGCGCTACCCTGGAACCTCTTGCCATTCAAACCTTGCTCAGGTGTTGTAAAACCTGGTGCCATGAAGACACTTAGCGGGCAGAGTCCAGGTCGCCCACATCCTATCCCTTGTGGCATTCTTCATGGTCTCAGCACCTAAAGAGACCTGCTGGTGTTGCAAGCTCTAAGACAGGCTTTCTTGAATTCTTTCCCCCTTGTGCAATGCCAACACATCACCTGAGATCTCCCCTTGCCAGACCCGCCTCTGAAACAAAGAGAGAGAGGAGGAAAAAAACATAGGCAGAGGAAGCAAGGCAGGGCACCCCCTTCTGATCATATTCAGCAACAACATTTGTAACACCTGAAGACAACATCAGCAAAAAGGAAAACACATATGTTTTTCACAGCATTATCGGTTTGCAGCAATGCACGCACCCGCACGCACACTCTGGACTGTTTGCATTCTGCTACAAAATGAAAAGGGATGGTGATGTGAATGAGATGGGAGGTCTAGCTGTTCCACGTTCATTTTTAGATTAATGTAACGTAAAAGGGTTAGATTAATATAACGTAAAAGGGAGTGCGTTTGCTTTGGCGGGTGTGCATGCATGGCAGCTGGCTCTACCCTTGTCCATGTCCTCTAGACCTTTGTCCGCCTCTTCCGCTTCCCTCATATTTAATGAACGCCTGAAATAGGATGTCTTGCTCTGGATCTTGGGACGCTCTGCAAAGTGGAAAAGAAACTCAATATACACAACCAGGTTGTGATTATGAAGCCGTCTTCTTTTTCATGTGGAAGAGCTGATGCTGCAAAAACTGTACTCTGAACTCAGAGTTTTAAAATGTTATTTTTCTGAACTACAATTTCCAGAATCCCTCAGCCAGTACCACCGAGAACTCCACAGCCTGGGAGATTCTTGGAGCTGCAACCTCCAAAATGAACTTCCCAAGCTTTTATGAATATATGGAAACAGGGGAATAGAGTCAGCCAGTTTTTAAAAAATCCCTTTCTGCATGTTTAATATACACGTTTTCTGGCCATGCTAGCTGATGGGAATTATAACTTAATGAGAGGAACCTCTCCTTTTTACTGTTAGCAATCATGTTATGTCTCTCCAGCTGGCTAGATAGCTCTGTGGTTTGGGGATCTGCCTGCGGAGCCAGAAGTTGGGAGTTCGATTCCCCCACTTGCCATCTGGGAAAAGAGCTAGCCTGGGTAGCCTTGGGCAAGCTACACAATCCCATGGCACGTGCCCCCACAGAGGAAGGGAATGGTAAACCATTTCTGAGTATTTACTTAGAACAACCTGAATAGGGTTGCCATAAGTCAGAATTGGCTTGATGGCCCAGATTATTATTATTATATATTATGTCTCTCTGGACAACACCAGCAACTGTGGCCAGCAACATTTCATGCCCAGCCAATACTGTACTCATTTCTAGCCCTCCCTTTGTTTCTGGGTGGTGAAGTTCATAACCTCCAGAAACTGCTGAAAATGCAAATAGACACAGATTTGCCAGCTTCTATTATGGAGTAATAGGGTTGAAATCATTTCAGATTACTGAAAACAAGGATGCCCTATCCCAGCCTTGTGCGTGGCATTTATGACTCCTCAATCAGGAGGCAGACCCGTCCAGTCAGCAAAAACGGCCATGGAGAATTAATGAAGTCAAAATAATAAGAAAAGAAAGGGAATTGCTTTGCAGAAATGGGTCAGTTACAGCAAATCAATACTTCATATTGTTGCTTGTCCTGTTTCTGAACTCAAGCAATTGCTTTGTGCTTCCAGATCAAAATCATGCCCGGTTCTGTTCTATTTTACTATAAATCACAACTAGGAAAAGTAACTTTTTGGACTACAGCTTCCCCCTGCTGAAGTCTCCCAGCCAGCCTGCCAAGGTCTGGCATGACGCTCCACCTAGAGGAGCTTCCCTGCCCCCCCCCCATGCAAGCTGAGGCCACCTAGATCATGACCCAAGTTGGCCACAAAGAACTGAAGCCCTCTACGGATGGCCCTCTGCACCAACACGGAGGCCCCAATCCAGACCAGGCCCATGAAATAGCTATCTGAGGAAGAAACTCTCTGCCCACAGAGGCCAGCCATGTAATTAATTTGGGCCTTGTACCGCCAGCTACAGAAAAAGAGCCAGTCTTCATCCTCCTCCTCTTAGAACTGCAGAGCTGGAAGCGATCATCAAGTCCAGCTCCTTTCAAGGAGGCCCTGTTGGGAATCAAACTCCCAGCCTCTGGATCTACCTCTAGAGACCTAGCACTCTTCCCTTCCTCCCTCACCCACTGGGTAAGCCAGAGACTTCAAAAGGAGAAGCCATTTCTATTCAACATACACCTTCTGTTTTACTTAACATGTCAGAGACATCTATAAACTATTAGGGCAGTGGGTGAAAAAGGAAGGCACCTGGTTGTTGCTAGGCAACCACCCATACGTCCACCTCTGCTTCCCCAATTTCCAGCAGTAGTAGATGAATGTACTGGGTTGTGTTGTTCTTATTTCTTTGTTTTTCTACCTGTTGTCTGTTTTTTTTTTTTCTACAGAACCAGTCTGAGCTTCGTGTGAAGTGGCGAGTGAGGTGGGGGTGTGGTGAGTGTGCCAAGAAAGGGAAGGCACACTTGTCTTTACAAAATGAACACTGGACATTTCAAAGCATCCGGCCAGTGGAACAGACAACCTTGAAGGCAGGGACATTTTAAAACAAAAACATGTTTGCATTCAATGCTGCTTCATTCCCATCATAGGCCTCTCCAAAGAACAGTATGGAAATTTAAGGGGTTTGTTTTCGGGGGGAGGCGGCAGCACAGGGCGCGCTGTCTACACGACTGAGCCATCTCCTGGACTTTCAGATTAAAAGATGACAACTCGTGTGCTCTTTACTGATCTTGACAAACAGCATCATAATGAGATCAAACCTTTAGACTCTGAGCTCGTAGAGAAGTTGCCAAGATTTGCTGTCAGAAATGAAGGACAGGCTATTAAGCCTTGTATTTATACGGGACTAAACAGTGAGTTTAATAACTAGACACCCCACAAGATATTATTTCATCCTGCAAACATACATGTGGCTGGGTAGAAAGAGATAAATCACAGACTGAAAGGCAAAAGTCCGGTGTGTCACATCCCACAGCTTCCCTCATCACCTGCTGGTCTTTTATAGCACTCCATCAGGAAAGCGGCTTACAGCCTAGATCTGATAAAAATTTATGGATGTTAGTTTCGAAATGGGGAGCCTCCCTCGTGGCCTTAATTGGTGCAGCCCTGCTCTATACATGTGCAAAGGGCAAAAGAGAGAGATGAACTGCTGCTTAAGTTTGAATAATTTTCCAAAGGAGCCTTGGTAGCTCATGTCTGGATTGTGTAAAAGAGATAATGTGATGCAGAATGTTGGAGATTCTCATCTGCATATAAATAGAACTAATCAGAAATGCAAATAGCAATCAGGGGAAATTGTAAAAAGCCCCATGACAATTTTGCAATTGTACAGATAACAAAAGGTCAAATATTTTCATTTTCAGTGCTTTTAAATCGCTGATAGCCAGTGGCTCTCCCTTCTTCTACTAAGTGGAATAGGGAAGAAGCAGACCTATTCCAACTGAGAGTCAACCTAGGGCGGACCCTTGAGGGAGGGCCGTCCATTTCTGTTAATAACTGCACTATAATTAATTTATTTTTCACAGGATTGGTTTTTTTAAATAATCCTAGTTTCTTCTACCAAAACACAAATAAACACAACTACCAAAAAATCCACATCTGTGAAATAAAATGTGCACTGGGATTCAGATATGGTAATAAAGAATATCTTATTTTCTACATGCAAATAAGCACTAAAGAAGGAATAATACTGGTGATTTACAATACTAAACAGTTTCAAAATTATATTTGCTGCTCAACAATCCATAATGAACCAAACTCTCTACTCTACAGCACCTGAAAAAGACAAAAAAACACCCTAAATTAATGACCTTTACTTATTGATAAATTGAGTTATTTCTCCATTGTGCTTTGTGAATGTATACGGAATCTGTTCTAATGATTCTATATGATCATATCTTAAGGGGAGACTATTAAAACATGAAGACTTTTATTATAATAATATCTATCTACGCATAAGCCAGGACTGACAGGAGTCTTCTTAACACTAGCATCTCTCCGCTCATATTTCTCAATTAGGCTAACTTACCATGCAATGATGCACCAAATAGGCATTTTCACTGGCGAAATGCAGCTGTCTTTGTGAGCAATAGTCTAGCGAGCCAAGAGAGCCACCTAGCGCCATACCTTGGGATCTTAAAAAGTGTTTTCACCGGATGCATGTCAAACAGAGGTGGGTCTCCATCGCCCAGTTCAATAGCAGTGATCCCAAGAGACCACACGTCGCAGCGGGCGTCATAGGAGTAGTCGTACTGCTGTTCACACGCAATGACCTGTCAAGATTAGAAAGAAAGAAAATATCCCCTGAACTTTCTCGGAATCCGTAATCGCTTGACTGTCCAAGCAGATCAGACCAACAGGCAAGATCTTGTTACCAGTTCCATTTCAGCTCTATTGTGTGCGCACACCCCATTCACACTTTTCTGTCTGTTATAAGTAATAAGCGTCCATCAAAGAATCTTTGATGTGGTTCACAGGATGTAGCAGAATTAAGAATTAAATTCCTGATCTTGAAGAACCGCAGAAGAATGTTAGCCTCCAAAATAGGCTCTATTTTATTTATTAGTTATTTTATTTTATTGGATTTCTACCCTGCCCATCTAGACCAAAGGTTTATGGCAATTAATAGCATTTTGTTCTAAAAACAGCACTGATTTTTCCACTCCTTTGCTGCTGACCTTGGCATGGAAAGAAGACTGTTTGAACCTAAAGGAAGAACAGGATTCTCCAAGAGGAGTCCTTGTAACCTCCCTCGGAACACACTATTGCAGTTATTGGTAGCCACTTGCCCATTTTTGTGGTATTCCTCAAATACCATGAAAATGAGACTTTGTTATTTTATTTTATTTTTATTCTGCCTTCCTTCCCCTAGCAGGGATCCAAGGTGGCATGCAAAGACATTTAAAACCCACCATTTAAAACATACCAATGAAAATTTAAAACTATTGCTTATAAATATTTTAAAATATTCTTTAAAATGATGAGTTGGCTCTTAAAAGGCCTCCCCATCGTGGTTGCTGGTTGATTCCCGGGAAGAGCTGGAAGGGAAAAAGGAAGAGGCCAACAGCATCTACTGAGGGAAGGAGTTCCATAATCTGAGAGCAGCCACAGGAAAATCCTCCCTTGAGTCATCCTCAGACATGCTTATGAAAGTGGTGGGACCAAAATATGGCGTTCACTGAAAACAGGATGACATATTTAGACCTGCAAGAGGTTTCGCATCTAGAATCCCTGGCAAATGAACCAGCCTGGGTACAAAATATCTTGCCTTGAAATCCCAAATTCACTGAAATCAGACATTCCAGAGCAGGAAAACATTTACCCACATGCATTATCTAGATGGTTGTTCGGACATTTATTCTGCTCTGATTCCAATAAATATTAGATTTGCAGGGAGAAATGTGAGGAGAGTTTGGGAATTAACATACAAACTAGCACAAAACCAAGAAGGAATAGGCGTTAGAAAGGGACAAATCACAATA
Source organism: Pogona vitticeps (assembly GCF_051106095.1). Lineage (NCBI taxonomy): Eukaryota > Metazoa > Chordata > Lepidosauria > Squamata > Agamidae > Pogona > Pogona vitticeps. The sequence goes on from NC_135783.1 coordinate 203,856,256, forward strand.
AGGGGAGCTCTAAGGGCAAAGAACTACCGTAACTGGATGCTGTTAAAGATTTTCCACGATGATGAACACAAAGCTATCGCGTGCTGCACCTCTTCAGTCTCAAAGTATGGAACACATGCCTATAAAGGATAGCCGCAGGCATAAAATGTACGACATGGAACGATTACGACTGTGGAGCAAGGCTGGCAGGGGACTTACACTGTACAATTAGTGCTTCTGACCCACCGAGCTGGACGGAAGCAGGAGTGTAAAAGGGTTGAAACTCCTGGAGTAAAGCTGGCGGCGTCCATAGCTTAAGCAGCTCATGAAGTATGCCAACAGCGTTCTCCAAAAATGGATCAATGCACCCAGAACTGTGAATACAGCAGTATATTTTCATCCTTGCTCCAAAGAGATTAAAACAGCTAACCATTAAGTAAATAAAATAAAGCCTCTAACTTTCCCAGGCAGCTGCATTGTACGGATTCTACACAAAGCATTGTTCAGATTTTGACAGACTGAGTCTCTGTAGCTTGAAATAGTTATTTTCATTTCCCATCTACTCCTGGTGGTTTATTTCTTCCAAGCACTTTGAAAGCAGCTTTCACTCCACTTTTAAAATAGCAGGTTCTTCATCACAAGAGTCTTCTTCTAAGGAATCAATCATCCTCGTATCTCTCCTGTATAGTTCTTCAACATATTGTTTCCACTTTCCTTTTATTTCACTGTAGTCAAATAGTACTGTATCCTGTTGATATTTCAGCATCAATAGTCTAGGTTTAAATATCCCTTTCGTTTATTGGATCCTAAGGAAGACATATCTTGTTTTTCTCTGGGAAAAGGAGCAAACTGGGCCATCCCCATCCTGGACCAATCTTTGGGACAAATGCTCATCTGATCACACCCTGAGTCTAGTCTCCTAGTGGCACTGCTCTCAGCTTCTCTTACTCACTGAAACTTACTATGTTGAGGTGTGCACCTAAGCAAGGGTTATATACAATTAGGATGTTCTAAATGTACAGAGAAGGAACAGATAAAAGTCTTCTCTTAGTTCATTACAGAACAAGCTCTCAGGGATTGGAGTCTGTGGAAAGCTTACACCATGACAATGTTTTACTCTGTAAGAGGCCACAAAATGCTTCACTGTTCTATCTCAACAGATTAATATGTCTATCACAATGAAAGTATACACAGAAAAAACAACAAAATCAGAGGCTGTTCACAGGGGTAGCTCATTCCAAGTAAGGGGGGGAGGGTTTTCATCCCAAAGTATCAAGATCTCTTTCTCTCTCTCTCTCTCTCTCTCTCTCTCTCTCTCTCTCACACACACACACACACACACACACACACACACACACACACAGAGAGAGAGAGAGAGAGAGAGAGAGAGAGAGAGAGAGAGGAGCTTGGGCTACAGATGGCCTATGGATGTAAGATTCCTGGCAGCCTATCTGTGGCTATGGTCAACAATGACCTTATTACAGATGAGGTCAATTGAACTGGGCAGAGGCAGAGCATGCATTCCTCGGTGTGAGCGGCCCCTGTTGCCCCTTCCATCACAACACAATATTTTTGCTCAAACATAACCCTAACATCAGCAGTCCCAACTATTCTATGCATCAATAGGACACCGACGATCAACTGAGAGTCTCTCTGTCCTTTGGCAGCCTCAAGGGTTGGTCAGGACAGTAGGGTAGAAGCCTCTCTCCTCTTCTAACTCTAGCACACCTCAGAGGTGGACAAGGCATGGCATGCCACAGCAGGGATGCTGAATGGAATGGGCCCTGGCACTCGAGCCTGCATGCAGATACGTCTCCGCTTTCGACCCAGTGTAAGGGGCCACAGTGCCCAAGGGTCTCCAAAGGCAGCTATGGCTGTAGCATAGATCCTTTCCAGGTTGAGGGGGACCTGGCTAGCGGGAGAAGTGAGGCTAGAGGTGGGAGGCTAGTGGGAAGACTCCATACTCTGGTGAGTCTGACCCTTGGCGCACTTGATGCTGGACCCTTTGTCACCACCAAGCTGTGTGCTGTTGCATGCCTCAACGGGCCTTGTGACACCTCTGTTGGTCCCAGCAAACCCGTGCAGTTTCCTCAGGTGGCACAAGGAGGTTGACCCACTGACCGGTCTATGGATCACATCTCCAGACCATCTCCCAGCTCTCTTTGCCATTCGGTCTCGCTCTGTCTCTGCTTGGCAAACACTCCAGTCCGCTCTGTCCACCCAGAGGTCATCTTCCTCCTCAGGGCCTGGCTCTTCCTCCCCTGACTGCCACATTCCTGGTCTCCTCCTTGGTGCCCCTTACGATTCCTCCGGTGCCTTTGATTGGCTCCCCAGTCTATTGGAAAGCTGCAGGTGGAAGGTGCTCTCACTGGGGTTCTTGAGGTGGGTGACCCACTAAGCGGTTGAACTAACCTAAAGGGCAGGGTCCAGGTTGGCAACCACATTTGGAAACATTCCTTTTATGAGTAATGATACTCACTTACGCAGCTAGTGTGGCCAGTAGATTTGTGGCTGTTTTGTCCCGGCTGAGTCTTTAGGCAAACTGACCATTTTGTTATCAGTCCTTAGATACGAGAAAGTGCACACGCTCAACAAATTCTTTTCTTCCAGCAGAGAACGCACAGATCTCCTGGTTAGATTGTGTTTGCTTTTACCCATTGAAACGAATCTGTCCATGCATGATTACTTACAAATGCCTCTGAGGCAGCAAAAAATAATAATAAATGCTTCTGTACATCTTAACTTCTCTCCGGGTTATATCATTTCCCTAGAATTTAGCCAACACAAACCCTTCTTCTTATTTAAATATTGGACTGGCTAGAGAGGAAAACTGTCCCTCCAGATTAGAGAAACCCATGTTAGCTAAATAGGAAGGCAAGGGAACTCCTAACTATTAACCTAGGGGTGACCTTGAGACCCATGATGTGGACCAGTGAGTAGTGAATAGGAGATGCTGAAGGGGGGGGGGAGGACAAAGGAGAAAAGAATCTTTCTAAGACTATTGTAGGCACTGGGCAATGTTTATTTCCAATTAATTTTAAAACATAAACACTGTGGTTGCTGTTTTCAGTTACATAAAGCGCTGTCATTTCTTCTTCGTCATTAAAAAGGAGTTTAAGGCATTTTAATTAAAGGTGCTCAAGCCATTTTAAAAGCAAGTGTGATATTACAAGTTATCCTTTTGATGGAGTAATCAAAAGAAGTCTGTTCTGATTAGATAAGAGCCTTGCTTTTCTAGCAAGAGTCAAATTTTCTAGCTGAATAGCTTTATTCAACAGGACACTTCTGGAACATCAGGGAAGATTACATCAATTTTTTTCCAGTAAGAACTTTCTTTTTTTAAAAAAAAATAATCCCCAAAAAGTTCATCCCCTTTTTTAAAATCCATGCTACTGCAAGAGAGAAAACCTTTTCAACATTTCTTTTTTGCTGTTGTCTGTTCTTCCCCATATGCTTCAGAATGAATCTTTTAAGAAAAATATAGATTTTCAGAGTTTTTGATGATTTTTAATTTTTTCAAAAAATATTTGTATTTTATTTTTTTTATTTCCATAAGAGAAGGAAAGGCATCCATCCTGCTGTTGTTAGGACAGAGCGATATATCTGGGAGAAATATGTGCCAGCATTAGAGAGGCCATGATGCTTGCATACACATGAAAAATAGTAACGAATCCTGTGTATGCCAGATATGTTTTCAGAGATACTTGCTCTACAAGAACTAATGATTTCCTTATAACCTCTTGCCCTGTAAATCATAAAACATATACTTCACAGCAGTCAGTCTGCAAGAGAAAAAGGCTTACACGTGTCCCTACAGATAAAGGGAGATCTTATTGGGCATAAATAAACTTTGACACCTGGAATGCCAGCCAAAGGAGAACCTTAGAGCAGGCTACCAGGATGCCAGGAGCCCCGCAAGAGCAAATTGCAATGTTTTATTCCTTCAAGCACTTGCTCTTTCAGACAACCAACTTACTTTCATTATTGCAGCAACTAACTAGGTTAATTGCTTTTAAAAATATATAGGTTTTCAAGGCATGGTGGGAGGCATTGTCCACCAACACTTTTGTCAGCTCAGCGTTAGAAGAGGGTGAACTAGCAAGTTGCAAAGAGGATGATCGGCCCAGGACCTCTTTTCAGGGAGTCGCAGCTGGATGAAGGCCTGTGACAGGCGCCCGCCAGGCTGGTGTTTGATATAAGTCGTGTGTGCCAAAGACACAGCATGAACTGTTTGGACTCCCTAATATACGGCGGCATTTCAAACAGGATGACGTCTGCATGGAACATATTTATTTGTTTGTTTGTTTGTTTGTTTGTTTGTTTGTTTGTTTGTTTTGTTTTGTTTTGTTTATATCCCGCCTATCTAGCCAGTTAAGACCACTCTAGGCGACATACTGTATATGTTTCTTTACAAATTGATCTGGCAAAGACCCAATTACATCATCACTAACCCTCAGGATATTGGCATGAGGAAACTAGGCCCCATCCCCTGTTGGAGATCTGTTTACAATTCCACATGCTTTCTGCAGTCTGAGGGACTGGGGAACTGTTCCTGGCCTGGGATGATTGTCAATATATCCAGTACTAACCAATCATTCCCCACACCTATCTGCTGAGTGTTCTATCCCTCTTTTTTCTTGGTTGGTGGCAGTTACTTTTTTTGCTGTTGATCTGTTAGGTTGGATGTTAAAACAGTAGGACCCCCGTATCTGTGGGATCGGTATCTGTGATCTGACTTATCCGCAGTCTGACAATATTAAAAATATTAAAAAGGAAAAAAAAAACCTAGAACTACATATTTTCATGTATTTATCAAAACTGGCCACTAGAGGGAACCAAAGACCATGCAATGTATTCTTGTTGTTCTCAGCATCTGCAGGGGGTTTTGAACCAATCCCCCACAGACACAGAGGTCCTACAGTATACTGTATATGCGGTAAAGAAAGTAGTATACCTGAGTCTGTAATTTCAAGCAACTGTAAGTAAAGAACATTTTTTGTTTTATTCTTTTTCTTACAAATGTCTCGGAATGAATAATGGAGACTTTGAGAGTTGAGAAGGACTAGAGGACAGAATATTTTGGAGATCCCTCATTCAGAGGGGCACCATGAGTCAGAGGTCACTAGATGACATGTAACAAGAAGAAGAACACACATAGCATCACTCACCTCAGGTGCCATCCAAAATGGGGTTCCTACTGATGTGTTTCTTCTCAATCTTGTGCTGGTGAGCTGTGCAGATACACCTATAATAATGAAATATTCTCAAAACATTGAGGCAATAGCATTGTCATAGTCATTTCAATACAGTCTTTTGCATACCCAAATACCCATTCATTGTCTGTAGATCAGAGTAGCCCAAGATATCCTGCTGCCTGAGGTAAAGGGCGGGATGGCTCCCCCTCCATATTCCATGTATAAAAGCCAACTGCCCCAGCCGCTAACACTATGGAAATGAGGGTGTGCTGTAAGATGAGGAACCTGGTGTTTGCCAGTCCCACCCATCTAAGACCCAGACCTCTGAGCCCCTCCGAGGGCTCTGCTGTTCCCAAGGGTTATCAGAGCCCTCTGAAACAATATGTGATCCTGAATGAAAGATGGTATTTTGTCACTTGAGACACAGGGCAAGATGGCAAATCTCTGGTGCAGAAGCAAACAAGACAGATCATTGCATGATAGATAGGTCAACATTAGAGCCTCAACAACACCATCCACCATATCAGAGGGCAGACGTTTAGTTGAGGAGGTGAAAGGAGGACTGTGTGACACACGCAGGTGTGCCCCCCTCAACAGAGGAGAATGGCCAGGGGGTTTAAGGAGACCGGGAGGAAGGACCACTGCTGCTCCCCCAGGCACCAGCCTTGCCTCCCTCTGCCTATAAACAGCTACAGCCTGGGCACAAGTGCACAACGGTGGCTGGATACAACTCGATGCAGCTTCGTAGGGGGGAAAAGACATGCACAAAGTCACAGAAGCATAAGAGGCTGCCTTTTACTGAGACCCTTGATCCAGTCCAGTCCAGCCTTGCCAACTCTGACTGGCAGGAATAGCTTTCCGGGGTTTCAGCTGAAACTTTTTCCTGGGACTCCCCGGAGACCCCTAATTATTCCTTGCTGGTCTCCCATCCAGCTACACCAGGTCCAGGACTGCTTAGCTGCTGACCTGTCTGAGAAACAGTTCTGTGCTTTTCTGTGAAAGCCATGTCCCACCTTGCATACAGCTTAGCACCCTGTTAGGGTCTGCTGAGACAGATTAACATGGACATGGCAGACTCGATCTCTGTGCTGGAAGAGGGATGACAGCCATGTTCAATGACGCCCCAGCAGCTGAAATACACAGGGTCTTTCCCATGAGGCCCTTCAGGGACTGTGTGGGGCAGCAGTCCCATGTTGTCAACTAAGTGTAACACTTGGGGTTACCTGGATCTACGAACAGTTGCCTGGTTGTATTATGTGTATATGCCATCCTAGGCATGCTCGCTGAGAAGGAAATGCCACTTCTGCATTCAATGAGCCTTAAAGGCTGGCACTTAATGGCTGTATGTGAGGTATAAAAAAATGAAGTATAGCCAGTGGTGTGTGGGTTTGCAGCTCCTGGGGCAAGGGAAATATGGTGCCTGAAGCAGCCGCGGAGGGGGCTCAGCACCGACGCAGTCCTCTCTCCACACCACTCCTCCCACGTGGCCCACCTGCCCACTTTGTTTACACTGGGGGAGGGAGGCCGGGCTGCCCCAGGCCACCTTTTGCCCTCTGGGCCACCCTCTCCAAGGAGGTGGGTCCACACATCAGTCGCCAAACCCAGTCGCCACCGCCACCTGCTGAAAGGGGGAAATGGCGTGAACGAGGCAGCCGCAGTTAGAAGAGGGGCGGATGGCTCACACACTCGTTCGCCTGCTATGCGCCCGATGGCTCCATGGCAGGGCTGAAAGGTTGCACTCCCAAGAATTTTGTTCCCAGGGCAACTGCCCCGTGGCCCCTCCCACACTAGGCCACTGAGCATAGCCAATACGCATACTGATAAAATATACGTTTTGCTTTTCCTTCATTGTTGTTTTGCAATCTAATCTTTAACACATTCAAGGACAGGCCTTTGGACTAGGGTTGCCAGATACACGGGTACTAAAAGGAGGACACAGAAAGACAAAAAGGAAGACAAAGGAGGACATATTGAATGTTTCATTTGAATCGTTCCAAATTAAACCCACAGTCAATACAATTTTATTACAATAGCTGCCAATAAATGTCCCTTAGTGAACCGACCAACAAACAGTCATGTCAAAAAATAAAAATAAATTCAATGGAGGCTTTTTTTTCCAAAATACCGGGGGTGGGCGGGCAGGTGGGAGAGGGGAAAGCCAGGAGGAAGGGGTCCTTCCACCTCTCCCCCTCCTATCCAAAATTATAACATAAAATATACAGAAGCCTGACATTTTAAAGGTTTTTATCTTTGCCTGCCTGACGGAGGACATTAGGCTAAAAAGGAGGACATGCCCTCCTTTTGCCTGACATCTGGCAACCCTACTTTGGACGGACATGGGAGTTGTCCACAGGCCGCAAATGCACATCTGAAATCTGGCAGGGACCTCTGCTTTTAACAAAGGGTGGTGGCCTTTGTCATGATATTAAAGGAGAGTGGGAATTTTAGTGAATGAGAATGAGAGAAAATGGAGTCAGTTAGGTTTCAAAGTAAAAGGAGATGAAGACATGGAAATGTGGAAAAGGCTGAGAGGCTGTTTTTCCTAATTTACAGCCAGGCTGGTACAGAGTGAATCCTGATAAGAGTGTCCCAGTGCAAAGACCCAACCAAATTCCCTTCTAATTGGAATAGAGATAAAACACCTGGGCATCTCCATGAGAATTGGAGGCGGAGTGGACAGTTACGCCTCTTTGAGTTAATTGGTTTACAGCCATGAAGAAGGAGGTCCGAGGAATGTAAAAAAAATGGATGAAGGGTTATGTTTAAGAGACCATTTTGGAGAGGAGAACTTTTTCCTGAGAAAGTTCTTGATGGTTTGTGTCATGTAGTTGAAGAAAAAGAATGTAGAATGGTAAGAAAAGAAGTTGTTTATTTAACTATGGTAATCCTTTGAACATGTCTTTTTGCTAATGAATGAGCAAAACAAACTGTTTCTATGAAACTATAGTGGTGCCCCGCAAGACGGGTGCTCCGTTTCACAACAAAATCACATCACATCGAAGTTTTTGCGATCGCAAAAGCGATCGCAAAACGATGTTCCCTATGGGGGAACTTTGCTTTGCAATGATCGGTTCCCTGCTTCAGGAACCGATCATCGCAAAGCGATGATTTTCACACAGCTGACCAGCAGTTTCAAAATGGCTGCTGGGTAAAAAACATGGCTGCCCACTGTTTTCTGAGACAGATTCCTCGCTGCACGGGCAGCGAAAATGGCCGCGCTATGGAGGATCTTCACTGGACGGTGAGTTTTAAGCCCATAGGAATGTATTAATTGGGTTTTAATGCATTTCTATGGGTTTTTTAATATCGCATGACGACGTTTTCGTTCGACAGCAATTTTCGCAGAACGAATTAATGTCGTCATGAGAGGCACCACTGTATATTTTCTTAATAAAAATAATTATAAAAATTCCAACTGAGGACTAGTCTCTTGGATCAGCAGGGTTTGGCTAAATCCAGAGGAGTGGTAAAGACCATTGATTAGCTACCATAGAGAATTCCTATTTAAATGAGCTGTTGTGAGTTCTAAGGAGTCACAAAGTCCATGTTGCAGTACTTACAAAGCGAGGCATAAAGTGTTTTTTTAAGGGTCAGGCTTGTTCAAGGCACAGATGCTATGCACTGCTGAAGGTTGAGGACTTGCCTTAGTGTAAAGTGGTAGATTTGTGGCCTGTGGAACTCCCTGCCGGAATGCCATATGCTCCTCAGGAAGACTTGAGCATTACAGCCTTATGTTTTAACAAAACAAAACAAAGCAAGATGAGGCAAAACAAGACCAAAATAATCTGACGCTATGTTGTGGATTGAATTGATGGTGCAAATTGTACTTTGCTCCTATTGAAAGATCTGCTTGAAATATAAACAGATTTCATTCCAACAAACTGGCAGTAGGTGTGACTAGAAGGCTAAGTTGTCCTGGACTAGATCATTCTTCTCTTTAAAAGAATAGAAAAGAATAGAAAAGGAAAAAGAACAACAAAAATTCTCCCTTCATGTCTCCCCTTCTATGGGGCTGCAGGAAGAAGCTTTCAATTTTTAGAAATTATTTTTTTCAAGTGAAATAGTGCTGAATTGACTTGCTGATCAACCAACTCAGTACTGGTTTAGAAGGGCTTTAAAAAACTTTTTGCGTCCTTTTCTGAGGGGGAGCAGAAGAAAGATTTCAATTTATTGATAACTGGTTTCATCTTGCAGCGGCTAAGACAAATGACAGAGGGACAGACAGCCACTTTGGTTCAATCCTGGTGATCCCACATGCCGGAATTGAACCAAAATAGAACGATGTTGCCCAAACTAACAATACAGTAGCCCTTACAAGGACCCAAAAAGGTGCAAATAGGCAAGGATCAAGGTCAGACAGTTTGAGGTTGCCCATGCATCAAGTTGGCAACCCAAAAAGAAAAGAACCCAATCCATCACCAAAGAGGTCCAAACTGCGGGACAAAGCACCATCTGAGCAAGCCCTAAAATTTGTGCTTCAAAATGTTTCACAAATGATATTTCAAAAGCCATAAAGATAAGCAAAACAAACAACCACACCACCTCCCATGGTTTTTCACTGCCTTTTCTGCCCTTTTCTCCATCTCTTTCTTAAATGACGTTTATGCAGTTGATCACTGAAATAGCTTCCTCTTTCTCCCTAATTTGGGATCCAATTTTTGTGCTGTACAAGTGTAACTTGGTGATTATGTGCAAAATAGTGAGAAATCCTAATCATCGTATATTGTTCACTCTACCCTCTCTGCCACCCCCTTTTTATAAAAACAACTTCCTCCTTCTGACGTACTCTTTTCATTTGGCACTGATAGGCTTTTTCCTGCAGCTCAGTCTGGTAGCTGGTGCTAATTATTACCCTAGGAAGACTGCATCAGATGAAAAGTGATTTCCACCCCCTACCATTTGATGCCAAAGAGGTTGCTAAAGAAGAAGCTGCTTTAGGCTAGTTGTTTGTTCAGCCCCCTACTTCAAACTTAATGTTTCAGCTATTCATCAATAATGAAGTTGTGTCCCATCCAGGAAATAAATAAGCATCTGCTCTCACATTCACACGACAGGCACTGAGTTTCCCCCTTCCCCCTTAAAAAAAATAATAAAGCTAATCTTCAAGTATCACAAAATTAGCAGTAATGCACTGTGAAATTTGTTTTTCTACAAAGCAGTGTATTATATTTTAGGGTGAGCTGTGTGTGTATTCACTGAATACAACGCAGATTACTCACAAGAGGTTTGCAGCCTCCTTAACATTCTGGAGATAATATACAATTTACAGTCTCGGGACTTAGCATGATGGTGTTTCTCAATCCAGTAATTATAAATATTTGACCTTTTTTAAAAAATCAATCCAGAAGTAATGCCTATGGCGAAGCAGACACTTTCTGTCTCCCTTTTTATCCTTTTATGGAAGCTTCTAGCTCCAGTCGTGCTCCTATTTAACAGCTATAATTGCAAATTAAATGGATCCGTTAGTTTTGGGGCCCAGAGGACCACTTCACCGTCTGCTGCAAGGGAATAAAAGTGCTGGAGGCTAGTCACAGCCATCTGAGAAAGAAGGATGACTTCTTTTCATAGGCAAAAGATAATATTTAAAATCCAGATTATGAAGAGACCGACTTTGCTGCAATGCAAATATATATATTTCTATGAACAGATGCTCTGTTCCTGCTGGGGACACATTCATGTAGGAGCAGGAAGCCAAATGATAGATTCCTGGCCTGATCCAGCTATTAGAGCTGCACACACATAACCTGGTCTTTCAGAGCCTGGGAATTTCATTTTTAAAAGTAATTACCCTGTTTCCTTGAAAATAAGACCTAACCTGAAAATAAGCTCTAGTATGATTTTTCAAGATGCTCGTAATATAAGCCCTACCCCAAAAAATAAGCCCAAGTTAAGTGAAACCCCCACCCTCCACCATTGTGCAGCAACCAGAAGATGATGACATTACTGTACTGTATTTGAATAAATGTAGATTGTTGTACATGAAAAAAATAAAATCCCCTGAAAATAAGCCCTAATGCATTTGTTTTTGGGAACAAAAATTAATATAAGACCCTGTCTTATTCTCGGGGAAACACAGTAGTTATTTTACTGTTCCAGGCACCACTTCCAAATTGTTAGTTAGTGGCTATAATTACATATTTAAAAAACTATTTGTTATGCCATTTCTGAAAAGTAACTATGACGTCTCATTTAGTTATTCTTTTTTAGAAAATGATCCGAATAGCACAAGCCAGCACACGGACCCTATGATATCCACCCTTCAACATTTTGCAAGGTCACATGTCATAGTTAAATAAGCAACTAAAATTGTTACTGTTATCCACAAAAAGAGTTATGTTATCCTGCCCTAAATTAAAACTGTAATTTAACATAGTACTGTATATCTTTTTTTATTCTAAAAAGGAACTAATCCAAATAAACAAATTGTAACATATTGTTACAAAGGGACGTGGTGGCGCTGTGGGCTAAACCGCAGAAGCCTGTGCTGCAGGGTCAGAAGACCAGCAGTTGTAAGATCGAATCCATGCGACGGAGTGAGCGCCCGTCGCTTTGTCCCAGCTCCTCGCCAACCTAGCGGTTCGAAAGCATGCAAATGCGAGTAGATAAATAGGTACCACCTCGGTGGGAAGGTAAACAGCGTTCCGTGTCTAAATCACACTGGCCACGTGACCACGGAAGATTGTCTTCGGACAAAACGCTGGCTCTATGGCTTGGTAACGGGGATGAGCACCGCCCCCTAGAGTCGAACACGACTGGACAAAAATTGTCAAGGGGAACCTTTACCTTTACCTTTTAACATATTGTTTCCAAGCTTTGGTTTTGATCAGCTATTTAGGAAGGGCAGGACTGAACTCAGATCTATTCTTTTACTACCCCCAAAGCCTGATTGGTGCTCCTGCCAATTAACTGAGCAGAGATTTGGTCACATTGTCAAAGCTGCTGTGTTTGCATTCGCTGGGATCAAAACTGAGTATTCCCTTCCTTTTTTACATATGATTTCTCCAGTTGCAGTTCATTTTTGTGCATTATTCCCATGTTCCTTCTCCTTCTATTTCCTGTGATTCCCTCCCCCAAACCCTGACCACTTTGCATGGCTATGAGCAACAGTAAAAGAAGCAAACCATTGGCCATGGTTTGATCATGCCAAACTACACATGATCCCAATTCTGTCCTTGAATGCAGAGTTGTCTTTCACAAATTCCCAACTCTAGAATTCCATTCTTACCAGAAACCATAGTGTGTGAGTAGGAGATTTATAACCTAGTGCAATGCAATGGGATGAAGCAAAATCAGCCTTTAAAAAGAGAATAATGGATATGGAGAGACTGGTAGATCTCAGTAGATGCCCCAATTTTAGAGCAACAGACATGCATAAATATCATCCGCTCCTTATGGCCTACCTATCACAGCTTGAAACGTACAAGTTTAGAAAAGCCTTTACTCTGGCTAGATGCGAGGCTTTCCCTTCTGCGGTGTTGGAAGACAGATTTAAGAAAATCCCGAGGGAACAGAGATTCTGCCCTTGTGGCTCTGGCGAGATAGAATTTATCGAGCACATGATGCTCAGGTATAACAGGCATAATAAGATCCGAGGAAAATATATTACACCTCTCTTAAAAGATATGGCAGCCCAATCGGATTCAGACTACTGTAATCAATTGTTAAACGACCAAAATCGGACTACTACAGAACTGGTAGCGAAATTTTGGGCGGTATGCTATAGCAGAGAGAATAGACAGCTAAACCCTTAGACCTTGGTCTTACATTGCTATATATGCTGTTTTAGATATTTTACTTTTTGTATGTCTGGTATGGCTCTTTGTAGTGCATACCAGTCTTTGAAGCTTTGTACTGTATTCAATTTTGTATGGCTTGATGCCGTAACAATAATGTGTGTGTGTGTGTGTGTGTGTGTGTGTGTGTGTGTGTGTGTGTGTGTGTGTGTGTGTGTGTGTGTGTGTGTGTGTGTGTGTGTGTGTATGTATGTATAACCTAGGGGAGGGGGCATCCCACTGGAATTAATGCAAACTGCAGACACAGGGGCCCAATCCAGTCAAGCAGAGTAGTGCTAAGCAAATATTTCAAGCTTCTTCCATCCTCCATGCTATGGTCATGTCTCAGTCTGGATTGAAACTTCTGTGTGGACCTTTTATGGAAAGAAAGAACCCTATACTCCTGGGGCAGAATTAAGGTCTTCCATAGTTTTTGCCCTCAGATGCAGAAAACTCTTGTTTTCTCAGGCAATCGGAAATAAATGCCTCAAGCTAGAAAAGATACAGTCATGGAAGGAAGTGGGGAAGGAGCCATTACCAAAGTCAACAAGCTTGACCCCTCCTTCTGTCGTCAGGAGAATGTTGTTCCCTTTGACATCCCGATGAATGATTCGGTTGTTGTGCAAATGCTGGAGGCCCTGAAGGTGAACAAGAAGATGAGAGAAAGGTTGTGTGTGTATGTGTGTGTGAAGATGTTTGTGCCCATATTTAAACACAGCCTCCCTAATTATGAGGAAGGTAATCAAAACAATCCACCTCTACGGTACAGAAACATGTGCCCCCTCTGTCATGCCCTTGGAAAAGCCACACACACCCACCCCAGCTGCTCCAAAGCAGCCTGCGCATGACCATCAGCATGGGGAAATATATCCTGTGAGTCCACTGCACCTTCTCCTGTCATCATAAGCTTAATGAACATCCTTACCAGGAGAGCGCCATATAAGATGTACGAGATTATTGCTTCATCCAGCCGTTGGCCACACTTCAGTAGGCCTTTGACGAGGTCGGTGACAGAGCCGCCGTTACACAGCTGCCAAAAGGGGCGGGCGGGCAAGAGGGAAGCAGAAGGAGACGTTTATTACTCCACAGGCTAACGACTCTCCACACCACACAGATCTGCAGCAAGACACCTGGAGAGCGGGCATGTCAAGTGGAATTCAGCATGACTGAGGTCAACAGTGCTCACTTCCAGGTAGCTGGAAATGTGTGAACTCCGGGGGCTTCTCGTATTTATCTTTGGAAGGGAACATGTCACATAACGTGCACATTTTTCAACATGGAGGTTGCTGGGCAGTCTGTCTTAAGGCCGCACAAAGGCAACTAGTACTCCGACGTGCCGAGGGCAGTAGGGGATAATGCATCCTGTGGAAATCATGCCCCTTTCCACCCCCAAGCCCTAATGGATCCCTCAGCTCAAAAATAAAAGTGGCAGGGGGGAGAGAGAGAGTCACTTTTAGGAAGCAGCTTTTTACTAATCCAGGACTTCTCGCTACTCCTGGTTTCCGGATAGGGAGCTCAGTGTAGCCTCCACTGGGTCCTGGGAGTGAGAAATTTGTCTTAGAGTTTGTCCAGCCCTCTGCTCCAAGGCCTTCTGGTGGCACGGTTCGTCTTAAAAAGAGGATTGTGTCTGGTGATCCCTGTGTGCCTTGCCTGAATAAGCAAAGGTAGCTCTTTTTTTCCTATTGAGAGGGAAACTCTAACCGCATGGGGAGGCACGTGGCACGTCCTGACCATCCCTGCTATAGGTCACGCCCAACAGCCCCATTTGAAAGATTACTTACAGAAGGCAGCTCCAGCGGGTACCCAAAAGCTTTCCTGTCCATGACAGCTTCTCTACTCTATTTCAAGGGGGGAGGAGATCCTCACACAAGCACCTGGGGTCTCTTGTACATGTCAGCCATTCGCCTTGGGGCCAGGGGGGCTGACGTACTGAGGATCAGGATGAGAGCTCAACGTGTTACCGTAATCTATGGGAAATCTCCCCTCGAATACTTTCATTAGGGTTACCACTTCGCAGCAGATGTCACTCTTCCACAGGTATTTTAAAATAATCCTGCTCCCTGCCCCACCACCCTTCATCCATGTTGGTTTCCTAGGAATTGTTTTGATCATCTGACAGAACTTCAGTCCAGTACAAAAAAACCAAAGTAGGGGCAAAGCTGACCGGTGGCAGGTCAGATTTGCTATCCTTGTAGCCCAACACTGTCTGTTCCAGGAATGGGGTCATTTTCCCCATCCCCAGACGTTGGTGGAGCTTCCTCCTTTCTGCCATAAGCCCCTCCCCCCCCAATAGCAAACTGCCCAGGTAGAAGCTGTGGAAGCAGGCAGGGATTCATCACTTAAATGTAATCACCCAAATCACATTTAAATGGTAAATTACTGAAAGTTCCAAGGACTTGGTTTGCTATTTGAGGGGCGATTTGTTTTTTCATGCATCTAGGATCTCTGCTAGAGGTCTTTCCCATCACCTGTTATCTAAATTTTTTTTTACCTAGTGATACCTGGTGTGGCACTGGAGACCTCCTGCATGGAAAACAGATGCTAGGGCAGATAATTCAACTAGATCAAACTGAGGGTTGTAAAAAATGTTGTATTCCATTTTCAAATGATTTAAAAAGGGGAAAAAAAATCTATATCTAGAAGGTCGCTAGCACATTTTTCTTCCTCTCTTTAGTGAGTCTGCCTTTTCCGAAACGACTTGTGTGTGAAGAAAAGTACAGGTGTTTTGGTTTGGGGTTTGTTTTTGTTTTTTCCAAAAGCAGGCTGAGGTGGGGGCAGGGGTGGGTAGAAGACCGGATTGATGCACTTGATAACTGGGAGGCAACAAATGGGAGTCATTTCACTCCATCACGGCTCCTGCTGGCAGGCAGTATAAAACAGACAGCAGACATGTCTTTCAACGCTCAAGCCGCGCTGCCAACAACGGAGATGAAGCACTCTGATCCAGAAAAAGGCACCGCTTCTTGCAGACATTTCCCCATTAATAACTTCCCGCACATTAAAAGGGAAAGAGGAAAACCTTAAATTTAAAACCCTTCCCAACATATTTCCATTCCACGCCGTGAGTTCATCGTTTCTTGCTTTTACAGCAACTATTTTGCCATTGCTTTTCTATTTCTTCTTCTTCTTCTTCTTCCATTATTCCTTTATTACATTTATCCATTGAATTCATGAGATAATAAAAGCCCTCGAGTTCCAGAGAGGCCGATCAATGCATCTCTTCAAAGCTGCTCTGTGACAACAGTTTTGCTACCGGATTGACAAAAAACCGTGTAAGGGTGCCCAGGCGTCACCATCTCTCCCTCGAATGGCAAACCCAGGCAGGGAACACCAACAGAGGCAGAAGAAGGACTTCTGAGAAACCCAAGCGGGGGGGGGGAGAGGGGTGTTGTCCTCATGATTGAGGAATCCTGGGACTTGCAGAAGCCAAAGGCTTACAAAAAAGAACAAAACAAAACAATCGAGACCGTTCTCAAGCAACCTGGTGATGTCTCAGCATGAAATGCTGAAGGTTAGGTGGGAAAGCAGCAGCCAGCAAGGAAATTTCTTTCTTTCTTTATGAGCTGGCACATCATAAGCCACTCAACAAGGGGCAGAAACAGACAGGTAGGGAGGTGGGGGAAAAGGCTTTAGAGGCCTTTCTCCAGGTTTCAGGCTTCATTCATGAAATCTAGAGAATGAGAAGCTACTGATAATTACTAATCCAACTTCTCAGGGAGCCAGGACACGTAACAAGATATGCTCAGAAACACTCTTGTTTTTCTTCATTATCTTCCACATCCCTGATGCTCTTGCTGCTGAAATTCACATGTTAACAACTTTAATATTCTGTGCCTTGGCCAAGTCCCAACTGTGTTCTTCAGTAACCAATGAAGAACCTCCTCCTTCTGCAGTCTTCTATGCACCGCCGCCACCCCCCCCCCCAAAGAAACTCAAATCCTGCCCCAGGGGATTTCTTGGGCCTCCAGATCAGGATTTCAGGATGCCCAGGGAGGTAAAGGAAGAAGGATTTCTGATTCTGAAAGAAAGAGTGAGTGGATCTGGCCTTATTTAGACTGCAGACCTCCTGGACAAATGATCCCGGGGTGGCATGAATTTCATAATTTGAGCCCCTGTGGGACTAGATGCTGAGAAAGAACTACCACTCTTGTCCTACCGTTTAAAATGGAAAGTGTGTTTTGCAAGCACGGATCTGATCCAAATTCCCCGTCTCTGGTTTGGAACACAGGGTTTGTTTTCCTTTTAGCAATGCACTTGAATTCACAAATTTGTAGCCTGCAAATTTCACCCAACAGATTCCAGGAGTGAGATGCCTGATAGCACTACTTCGCTGGCCTTTAATGCTTCATCATGCTCATCTGTCAGACATCCCTTTGCAACAGCTGCTGAAGAATGCGCCCTCTGTGAAATCAGCCCCTCTAGATCTCAGGTTTTAGCTCTGAGATCTCACAGAATGGGATGCTGCCGACCTGGAAATCTTATCTGCATATGAGGCCAAGAGGAGGGGGGAAAGTATATTTGGAGTTGTAAATAAAATGGGCCTCAGGACATTGCTTGGCTTAAATCACTGTTACTCTGGGTGGGCAACTTGTGGTCCACGTATTGCTCTACTGCAGCTCCCATCACTCTTAACTGGGGGTGTGACTCCACAGCAAGAAAAATGCAAATTTACACTTACTATGAAGTCACACCAGGGGATTTGGGTTTTCCCATGTCTATTTGTGTTAACTGGCCACACAAGGAGAGAAAAAGAAATTGGCTAAACAGCCTTGTTTGCAACTTGTTAACATAGCCTCACGGGAGGAGCAGTTACAGAAGAACTACCTTAATAAGCTGTCAACAAGGACCAAGTGGCAATTTCCTACTCTTCAATCCCCACCAAATTGGCCTCTGAAGGAGATAGGACTGGGAGAAGGGCCTCTCCACCAGATCTCAAAGCCCAAGCTGCCTTATATGGGTGAATAGCCTGTACCCCAATGAACACAGCATGATGGATGATGCCCCTAAGGTCCACACACTAGGAATGAACATTTATAGGGAGAAAGTCCCCACATCTAGACCTCTCTATCCCTTGCAGATACTGCCTCTCCTGTTTAAAATTTAGTAACTTAAACAGTCTTACCTCCAGGACCAGCCAGAGCTGTCCGCCCACATATTGATCTGCTTTGTAAAACATTCCATAGAATTTAACAACATTGGGATGATTAGGAAGAAACTGTAAGATGTTGTATTCCGCTTCAATTTCCTCATCCACATCCTAAAACAGGGACACACAGAAATGTGTACTTTTAAAAACTTCTCAACTTTGTCACTGGAAGAATCTGTTGTGAAACACACACTGATCAAAGACTCTTAGTTGCTCAAAAGTACACAAACAAACCCACATGTATTGCCAATACATACAATATGCCTCTCTTAAGTATCTTTTTGGTCATTGCTATCCAGCTTGCAATTAGGTGGCTCAGATCACACTTAAGCTAAATTCCCTTTAGGCTCACATGATGTGAGAGAACATATTTCAGTGATCTCAGCTAGCCTATGGAATGTCCTTACAGATAGGTGAGCAATGTATGGCTTTTTAATAAAACCTGAAGATGTCAGCTCTCTTGAAAGCACCTTTTTGCTCCCTGCGATTACAGCAGCATGCAATCATTGCATCTTTTAAGCATTCTTGTCTCTTTAGCTCCTATTCCAGGTGGCCAAGAAGTTTGGTTATGTGGCTATAGGACCATATACTGACTACAACGTATGTGGCATCATCCAGATAGGAGAAGCACACCGGAACAAATAAGGAGCTGAGAATCACCTGGTCAGGAAGGATGAACACACTCCAAGTTGACTTGATGCCAACCATCTCGTTCATAGCTAAGCAACAGAGACAGCCAGAAAATATAGTCACCCATCTTAGGAGGAATGACTTTCGTCTCCCCTTCAGCCTTGAGTCCCTTCAAGCTGCTGTGTCTAATCTGGCTATGCTTTCTGCCTGCCTGTCCAGGACACTGTTTCTCCTGATCTGAATTGCTGGAGAGACAAATTTAGCAGGGTATGTTGAACCTAAAGGAGAAAGAAAAGACTGAAAGAAAGGGGGGCAATAAGGTGGTGGGGCAGGCTATGGTGGATACAGCTCTTTTGGTGCTGGACATTGGCACAGATTCAGTTTGCGGAGCATGGCATGTGGGTACCTCGACAGTACAGCCAGCTGGGCTGCCTGCATTGCAAGCATGAGTTTCACACCTATTCGTATGCAGTGTGCAAGACTTTTTTTTAAGTGTTCATTTTGCTTTTTACTTACACTGATAGGATCTAGAATCTTCACTGCCGCTAGACTTCCGTCCTTCTTATTAGCCACTTTATAGACTTTACCGTACGTCCCCTTCCCAATGGTCTCAATAATTTCCCAGGTATCTGAAGGATCCGGTAAAGATTCAAGTCCAATCATATTCTGATTATATTGAAACAATCCATAGAATGGCTTCCTGAAGGAAAAGAAAGTGTAGCAATTCATATCATGACCTAACCAACTTTTCACAGATACAGGCATCTTGGTGGCTGTGCTAGAAGCTCTCAGGGGAAAAAAGAGAGAAAGAAACCAACTGTAAGTTAATTAATAGCAACTCTGGACTCCAGTTTACAATGACATCTCCTGAGATCTCAGTAGTAGCAGGACTTTCCATCCAGGACCCTGGTAGCACTGGCATTTGGAAGTCATGTTAACTTTAAATGTGTTCCCTCAAAATCCTCCACCCATTCTCCCTTGCCCTTCTTTATACAGATTGCTTACTCTCTCTCTATCTGAAAACTGAATGGCATTTGCTTAAGTATGTATTTCATTACCCACATGTCTAGGGCTTAACTCCTTATTTCTCAACTCTAATCACATTGTTGCTCTCCAAGAATCTGCAGGATCAGAAACTGTGCTGCCTTTTCCTTTTTTAGGACATTGTTTACAATAGACATGGCATGTCTGTTTGCAAAGCAGAGACATCTATGCGTTGCTCTTTTCCCCGAACAAAATTGAATTCTGTAGCGTTAATATTGGACTTCCCACTTTGCAAGGAAATGGAAAATACTTGAGAGCATAACTCAATAATGTGGTACTAAATCCAGCTTAAACATGTGTCTCTTGCCCATTAAGGGAAGATAGATGTGGCCTAGTTTGTACATTTGTCTCCTAATAAGGCAGCAGGTACAGAAAAGCCTTCTGATGGCTGCAATAGCTGCAGATTCAGAACGCTGCTACCTTGAGCTATGTCAAGATCCTTTTGATGAATGCAATTTCCCCTCCCTGCTAGGATGTGTCTCTGAACAAAGAACATGTCCAGTCAGGTTGTAGCCAACAAAATCTACACATTCCAAGTTTATTCTTCCCCTTTCACTGCCTCCTCAAATTTGTTTGCAGGAATCTTCTTGGATTCTCTATACAAAGTACACCAGCTTCTCCCACCCAGTCCCAGCTGGCTCTCAAAGGATATTACACTCACTGATAAGGGACAGAAAGTCCACAGGTTTTATTGGATCATTACCGCTCTGTATGGAGCACATGGATAAAAGGAACAGGTAGAGACTCGAAGCCTCCAGAAAGTGGAAAGACAATGAGGTAGAACGGCAACGTCATTGAAAAATGACAGCATCACTGAACAGGAATCATACTCAATTGTGGGGAAAGTAAAGCTGACCGCTGTCCATTTCTGTGGGGGAGATAACATGCAAGACTGTCATCACACCCATTATACTTGATTGCATCGAAAGCCTACGTAAACAACATGTAAGAAAATGCCAGGTTTTTTGTTTCTGTTATGGTAGGACTCATAGTCTTTGACATAATGTTTATTAGGATAAAAGACACCAGATGTTGAGAACCATTGAACTAATGCACACTAAAGCAGAGTCCCAGTTTGTAGGTAAACATATCACCTGAGAGGGCCTCATTTGAATGCCTGCAGACCTTTCCTTCTCCATCACAACTCAAGATACTATGAAGATAACATGACTTCAATATGAGGATCAGATTTTTTTTTGTTCCCCTTGCCCTCAGCTTCTGCTCTTAATAACATGAATGGCAATGACATTACTTACAGGCAGCGTGTCTTTCAGTTTGCCCTACATTACAGGTTTTGAGATGCACACATCTCATTTATCACAGACTTCTCAAGATAGCCTTTTTGACTCATGCTAATTCATCCTCAAGATGGTGCACCACCTTGTTGTAAGAAACGATGAGGAAACTGAGCTACGACAGTAGGAGACAGCAAAGGAGTGTGTCACAAGGAGAATGGGTAGCCGAGCGAGAGAAAAAGAGGAGGCTGGTGTGAGGTCTGGCAACTTACAGAGGCTATTCTCTTGAGAACCTCTACATCTGTGGAGTCCTCATGGCAACTGAGTCATTTCCTCGCTTGTTTGTGCTGTTCTCTTTTGTCAGGAGGAGGCACTGACTAACCCTCTGACTTTGTACCTGGTGTTTTCTGCTTCTTGTGGGAGGGTTTTTGCCCCCTTCCCCACTAAGGGTCTAGCATGTTTCCTAGTGCCATCTCATGTTGGAGCTCTGCGTTCTCCTCTGAAGAGGACCTGTCCAGAAAAAAAAAAGGTCTCTCTCCCCTGCCCCAGCCCCACCTTGTCCCTCTCTCACATTTTTAAATAAAACTTCGACAAACACTTCTAAAAGCTTCATGACAGTGGAAGAGGAGAGATGTTGGGGGCGCAGTCGTAGCACTAGGAAGTGCGAGACCCGCTTCCCTGGTGCCTCCTCAGCAGAAAATGTCTGAATGCCTCTCCTTGAATTTAGGCGTCTAAAAGCCTCTTCTTCTTCTTCTTCTTCTTCTTCTTCTTCTTCTTCTTCTTCTTCTTCTTCTTCTTCTTCTTCTTCTTTGTTTGATGAGAGCTTTTGAAAAGTTTCGCTGCAGTGTGAGAGGGAAGGAGGAAGCTGTGAGACAAATGGGAACATTCTGTGCCATAACAGGCTTGCAAGCTGGAGTTCCCCATCCTCAGTTTATGGTCTAACAGTCACTGCGCATGATGGGATGACTCCTTCCATGTAATGCCTCATTAAGAGGCAAACAGTCAGGCAAGAGCTTAATGGGGCCGCAGTGTGTCTTTATGGATTCAAAAAGCATAGGATATTCTCAAAGGGAACTGGTTTCCACTTTATGCCCTTCCTTTTCCCCAGGCCATATATTGGCCCATAGACAAGTACAGCATTATTATTTTAATGCTCATATGATGTATATAACTTTCAAATTATGTGCTCAACATGTTTTTTAATGTTAACATGTTAATCTTATGTACTTGAAAGCCAATTTAGTGTTAGATGGTTGTCATAGGACTCAGGAGACCCGGGTTCAAATCTCTACTTGGCCATGGAAACCCACTGGGAAGTGGCACTGATAAAACCACTCCTTAAGCATCTTTTAAAAATCCTCTTAGAGTTGCCATAAGTCAAACACTTAACAATAACACAATGGACTTAGTATGGTTGGTTTAAATATTTTGGCTCCTTGTTGCAGCATTAAGAGATGCGAACGTGAAAAGTCAAACATGCAAGAACAGCATATGAACTGTTTCAGCCAAGAGACATTACAATTAGTCGCTTGCTGTCATCACAACAGCCAGAATGTCCAAAATGTGATGCATGACATTCTGTGAATGCAGCCAAAGACCATTTTTTATTGTGGCTTCACTGCGTGGGGCAAGTGATGATAAATATGTTGTTCCTTTATAAAAGTGCAGTTTTCCATCATGTTTCCCTTACTTCGTAATGAATCACTGTACAAATCCTACAGAGTTAAATGTATCAAACTAATTCTCCCCCAACCACCCCCACCCCCGGATGCCTGCATAGGATGGATAACTCTACTCACATATAACAGAAGATGGCACATTATAAGGGCAGGCACCAGCAACTTGTGCACATTACCTGCTCTTGGTACCTTTTCTGGATAAGTTTTGAGGATAATTCAGATGTTTTTATTCCATATTTTATTAACAGACAGTTGGTGTTAGTTGCAATAGGCAAACGTGGACAGTTTCGAATCAGGGTTAGTTGGGAAAAGCCAACTTGAACCCTTTGTTTTCCCCAACTACTGTTGAGAATAAACACAGTTTAGGCTTGCAGTGTGGGTAATCTAAAATGGAAGTGGATGTGCCTGAATTTCTCCTTGTAGCCACATTTTTATTTATTTATTTGATTTATACCCCACATGAGACTCACTATAGCTTATCACGTTTCTCTCCAGATGTTCATGGCTTCAGCTCCTGTTATCTTGAGCCACCACATCCAACACTGACAAGTCAAGAGACTTACAGTCCCACAGAATACTCTCAAATCTGGTGAGCCACAGATTCTCCATCCGTGGGTTAGCATTAATCTCACCAACAAACATCTAGTAGAGAGGACACTAGCAGCCTTCACAGGCTTCGGCACAATCCATATGAGGAATCATATGTTAATGCTCTCTGAGTGCTGGCAGTTTCTGAGGTGTGGGTGGCAAGCAGGAGGAACACATTTTTTCTGGTGCCACCCCTGCCTGCCATCTAGCAAGGGATGCTCATTTTACCCTCACACTCCTATCTTTTTGTACTAGGAAAAAATATTTCTCACAAACATTGTTTTAACAAATCTGTTATAGCTACTATCTTAAAATCAATCATGGCTGTATCAATGTTTTCAAATAGTGTATTTGTAAGCCACTCTGAAAATGGTGCCCTGCCCGAGGAGTGAGATTTTATGTGGGAAAGCTTGCAATTTGTGATTATTATTTTTAGTGGCTCAAAAAAGGTATCACCTTACTCCTGTGTTTGTGTAATTCAGAACCGCACAGGCTTTTCCTAATTCACTCTGAAAAACGTAGTTGAAGCATGGAACAAATATTGCATTAAAGCAAAATAAATACTGAGTTTGACTGACAACCCATCATACTCAGGGAATTTACGAAGCCATTTCCAAATAATCAAATTTGAAGATTGACTGCCCATCAATTTGAAATGTGTCAAAGACAGAAACAAAACAATTTCTTAATTATATGTACATATGGTCACAAGCTAGACTGGAAATTGTGCCCAGTTCCTTAGTCTTCTTTGTTTGTGCTGAGAAACATGCTGTGGCTATATGGTTGAAATGTTGATGCATTAGCATTTAACATTTATTGATGATAATCACTTTTTGGGAATATTATAAATTACATATGTTACACATATTATTAGGAACGTAACAGTGATGCTTAACTTTTAATTAAACATAAATACAGTCATGAAAAATGGTCAAAAATTGCCACCCCTATGGAAATTCCCTTTCCTAAAAAAGTTATTTGTCACTTTTCCTGCTCCACCAGTTCCTCCCAGGCAATGGTGTTCCAGGTGGCCACTCCAAAGGAAACCAGGAAATCACCCATGAGAAGGAGGGCCTTCTTTGTGATGGCCCCAACACTTTGGAATCAACTCCAGGTGGAGCTAGTCCTGGCCCTCTCCCTCCCCATGTTTAAAAGGCTCCTGAAAACACTGCTTTTCAGAAAGGTCTTTCATGGCAGTCCTGCCTGATGTGCATCACACTAATGGGGCCGTGCACAAATCAAATAAATAAAATAAATAAACTATTGATAATTTTTCAAACTGTCCCCACTAGCTGTGCTGACCAGGTTTTCTGGGAGTTGTAGTCCAAGAACATCTGAGTAGGGATCCAAGGTTTGGAACCACTGGGGTAGAGCATAAGGGAAATGCTACTGCATCATAAAACTACTGATGAAAACACACACCGGAAGCCTAGAGAGGCGAAACAAAAGTGAGGAAGAGTGATTGAAGTCTGGGTACTGCTGAGATGAGGAAGCCCAGGCTACAGTAAATGCACACTCTAATCCTAGCCTCAGTTGCAAAGAAAGCCAGTCCTCTTCCTAAGAAACATTAGGCCACCATATATCATTAATTCTTTCATAGCTGCACACCCACCATGCTCAAACTGTGCTGTGGAGAGAAAAAGAACCTCAACTTATAAGTTCAACCTTACATTCTTAACCATCCAAAGTATTAACTTGACAGCCGAGGATCAGCCAAAAAACTAATGGCACAGAGAAAACAAATAACACACAGCAAACCTCAACAACCTCATCATCTCAATGCTGAGTACTAGTTGCAATGTTCTGAGATCAAAATATTCTCAAAATTAGCCTCTCAATCCTCCGTAAACCAAAAGCACAATTCCTGCCTGCAATGTCATCAGCAAATCTACCGAACTGAGTAATCTAGATTTGTTGCATGGAATAGATATGCTAACCTTTGGGCCCATACGTACGTCATAGTACATCTTGGTTGAAGGTGCTCAATTGCAAAACGGTGGATAATCATTAGCCGCCCAGAGTAGACTTCGGTCTAGATGGGCAGGGTATAAATTTAATAAATAAATAAATAATGTTCGGATGATTGACCTCTGCCATGACACAGACCTTTGGCTTGCACGGTAGGCCTTCCTGCTCCTTTCCTCATCTGAACCTTCCTTCTTCCATGTCAAATGCAACCCTCCAGATAAGATTGTGGGGTCGGAATGGCTCCTTCCTGGTTCCATTGACTGAGGTTGTTCTTCAGTGGGAAGAATTCATTGGGCCGCACCCTTAAATGCCCTTAAATCTCTTCACCTTGGAGGAGACAAGATGGAATAGTTTGCTCCTTGGTTTTCTTGTCTCCTTCCTTGAAGAGCACTGCGGATCCTGTTCATTACAGCAAGCAAGGGAAGCATCAAGGGCTATGGCTACAGGAGACTAGATGGGAGAAATTGTGACTCTCTTTTGCCCCAATCCCGTGCACTTGGGGATTTAAATGCCAATGCAAAATTGCAAGGCCCTGGGCAGCAAACCTAACTTCCTTCACACCTGCTGATCTCCCCTTCCATCTCCACACCTCCTTTCCTCACAGTGACAGAGAGGGAAGTCCATCCTAGAATGAGAATACTTGCGTACTAAAAATGCAATGAGTAGAGAAGTTTGGGTTGTCCTTTTTTCTCCTCTAGGTCCCTACAGATGGAAGGCTCCCAGCGTTAATACTCAAGAGGTGTTGTGCAGCTGTTCCATCTTACTTCCCCCTTAACGGTCTTTTTCTACCAATGAAAAAAGATGGTTGTGATCAGGAAAACAAAGGAGAGCTGCCAGTGGAAGTTGATGATGCCATCTGGATCTTCTGGGAAATACCACAAATGAGGCAGGGTGATTGCACAGTAAAAACCTCATCTGGAAGCACACTCAGGGAGCCTCCAGCTGTTCCTCCAGATCACTGGCTGCCTTCAGACATCATGATAAGCAAGGGAACCCCAGGGTCCCTCATGCATTAAGGACAAGCCACAAGCCTAATGGCTCCCACTCAGAACAGCCTGTTTACTGGAACCCATGTTTTGTTTACGGCAACATTCAAACTTGGAGGCACCCAGCAGACCTGAAAGCCATTAGCAGACGCCCACCTCACCCCAATCTACAACAATCCCAGGGTTCTTGCTTTAGTAATAAAAAGGTACTCAAGAATACTGAAGCAATACAGCTGTAGCAAATAAAGCAGTTTTAGGACAAGGGCTAAAATTAAAGACTACGAAGGACAACATCTCCCATTCTCCCCAATCACCCAAGCAAAAGGGGTGAAGCAATCACAGTACCAGAGGTAAATAAATTTTGCCAGTACAATAATCAAGAGCAGGATTGCACCAGCCTCCCAGAAATGGCAACAATGTCCAAATGCAGGATTCAGAGTCCTCACTTTTCTCCCCATCTTATGTGGCCCGTGCTGATTTTTGAGCCCAGGATGTGTCAGATCGGTGAGCGAGGATAATAGAGCCACACTCGCTCTTCCTGACTGATGGTGTTATTTCCAGCACATGTCCTCTGAAACTGTCAATATCTTCTACAATTTTCAGCCACCCCGGCTGCCTTAGAGCAGAGAGCTGTTATCCAATCCTGAGGAAGGTAAACCTTCTGGACAGGTCTGTCACAGCCCTGAAATGAGTTCAAAACTCAAGCCCAAACCAAGGTTTTGTTGGGGAGTCAAAGATATAAAACGACCAAGCCCTCTACAGGACTCAAAAAATGACTGGGGGAACATATCCCAGCATTTCAATAGGAACACACACTTGGTGCAGTGCAGCAGAAAATCCATATGTATATTTTATTGTTCCATATGTGCAGCACCACATAGTATTAAAATTAAATGCACACACAGTTAGCTGTGGCGCATGTTCTTATAGCACCAAACGAACATGAATAGATAAGCTGCTTCGTTTATTTATTTTTATTTGATTTGATTTATACCCCGCCTATCTGGACCGATGGACCACTCTTCGTTGTCCAGTTCTACACAATAGCTGAGAAAGAACATTTGGATGGAAATTAGCATATACTATATGTGAATGGTTATTGTGTTCAGATAAACACAAACCGTATACTTGGATTGTGGTTGGCTTCCTTCAAGGAACAACAACCTAAGAAAAGACGAGAAACACAAGTAAAAAGGAGACTTATGGGTACTTCCAGAAGGACAACTGCTGGCATCTAATGAACATCAGGCAGCCCTTCCCTCTCTCCCTCTTTAACAGGTTTTTTTTTCATGGTGAAAAAAGAGATAAAGAGGGAAGGAGAAACATAGGCAGGTCACCAACAGTGGTGTTTTGTGACCAGAATGGGGGGCAGCCCCCCCCAACATATGCGGATGAAGCAGCCCCAGTCCAGGTCCATAATCCGCCCCCAGTTATAAATGGACTGAAATTGAAAATAAAATGCTCGTACAAGTTACAATGATATCTGTAACATATTACCCTTTCAAGTACAGTAATGACAGCATAATAATGTTTGTTCAGCAAGGCAACCTAATGCTCAGTATCATTATTCATTTTTTTCCCTCAGAGCAAGTAATGTTGACTTGCTGCTTTTTCCACATTACTTTTTGGCTGTTAAAATGCCTTCCTGGAGTATTTTGTGAGGCGTTTTTAACATTTGGGGGCATTTCCTTACCTTCTGGGGTTGGTTCCCCTCTTCTATAAAGAAACTAGTAACTGGGAAGAAGGTGTTTGAGTAACAAGTAGTGATAAACATCCCTTTTTAAATGGAATTTTAAACCTTCCAATGTCTGCAAAGCGAAGAGGGCCTGTTCCATGAATGGGGCAAGCCAGCTGCTTTGCTTTGGGGCACCGTATCCCTTAGCCTTTTTTTCTGTATGGGTTTTCTTAGAAGAGTTAACTAAGAGCATATGGGAGTAAGTTAAACTCCTGGCTGAATCAGAGATAACATATCTCAGATATTCTTCATTTCAAAGTAATACAGATCAGCACTAGAAAATATTCACTAAAGTTAATTGTAGAGAAGGGGATATTGTCACACAAATACGAATATCCATGGACAGGTGGCAATAACAAGGGTCCAGCCCCATGGAGCCAGCCAGTTCACTCATAATTCCGCCTCTGCCGCGACCGCCATGATCCTTACGAGGACTCCAGAGCTCGCGATCGGCTCGTCACTCCTGGAAGGAAACGGGACGACAAGCCTCCCTGCCAGGTCAAAGAGTGGCTCGCCAATGGCGAGCTCTGGAGTCATTGGAAGGATTGTGGCAGCCACGTCAGCAGCGGATTGGTGAGTGGACCTTGTTATTGCCACCTGTGTGGGGATATTCATATACGAACACGAATACTCCCATCTCTAGTTAATTGGCAATTGTGTTATATTATGTCTAGTCTGTGGAAATCTCCAGCATCATAGTTCAAAACATGACTATATCTGTTCCTGGAAGATGATATTATTCTTATAATTTCAGTACATAAAGTGTTTTACAGAGTCATATCAACAATGGAACGATTGTATTTCAAATAGCTCACAACCTAAAATTGGACAATAAGGTGGAGGTAGAAGGAAAGCAACCAAGGAAGAAGGTAGAGAAGCCAGGGTAAAATGGAGTGAATGCAAATAAATGCAGTTCCTTCTACTCTGGTTTAACTTTAGTTGGGTAAGGGGTGGCATTATTTAAGTCAAAAACTTCATGGAAGAGATTACTTTGATGGAGAAGGTGCATCACAAAGATGCAAGAGGTAGCAAATAAAAATGGCCAGAGTCAAGTGCTGTAGTAGAACTGGACAACTGAAGATCATGGGCAGGAATATATTAGATGGGGAAAACGATGGGAGAGGCAGAGGGGGAAATGAAGTTACGGAGGTCTTTGTAGGTAATGGCTCATGGAAGTAGTTTGGAATGGAAGTAGAAGTCAGCCTAAGGATTTCAAGTGGGAACATTATGGTATTAACAATAGGAAAAGGCAAACGGTTTCGGCAAGGAAATCCGGAAGGACAAGAAGACTGTGGTGCAACTAAGGACCACCAAAGGGAAGACAAAGGCAGTAGTCAATGAGGGAGCTGGGCGGAGAGAACAGCAACAACAGAAGCATTAGGATGCATCCTGTATAGCCAATAGGGTCTAATAATAAAGACTGCCTCTAGATCTTCTCAGACTGAAAACAGAGGTATGGAAAAAGAGAATTGCTGTCAATAGTACTCAGACCTTCTGATGGGCATAGATCCAGGCAGTGTCAGAAATAAATCAGCAGCCCACTTTTCACTATATCCTGGCTCCATATGGCCAGTGCCAACATTCCTGCTTGCACCAATACCTCCAGGTACTCCTGCTCAAAACCAGGGCTGCCTGGGTGTCAGAATATAACGCACAATCTCACCCCATCAGCACCTCTAAGGGATTTCAACGTCAGAACTCCCCACTCCTCTGGAAAGCCGGTTTCCAAACCAGCAACTTTTGTAAAAGTTAACCCAGCTTTTGGGTGGAATGGATAATTTGAACTGTTTGCTCTCCTAAACAGAGATTTTTGGGAACTATGCGGAATGCCATGTGCAAAACTCTAAAAGCTCATAAGTAACCTTGGGGTAGCAGAGAATTATTCAATCATTCCATAGCATGGAGGCGTGGGTTGTGCTGTTCCTCCCACAGCCACACCCCCAAGGGGAATCAAAATGGTGTGTACTGTTGATCGATAGCAACAAACCCGTTCTAGCAGTGCTCATCTCCATGAAGAGCAGATATTTTGTAAAGGGGCATTAACTCCCACTCAAGACCAAGCAGTAGCTCAGAACAATCGTTTCTGTTGATCGTCTTTAGAGATGGGACTGTCAGGTTAATTCGAAGGGGAAAAACATGAAAGAGGCTCTTCTGTTTTCGGAGTCTTTCATGGCTTTAGGATAGAAAGCCTTTGAAATGAAAAGATTTGGGATTTCAAAAGAGCAGTTAACAGAATTTGTGAATTCTTTATATTTTTTGTATTTCATATTATTTTAATTTGATCCTTGTATGCAAAATCACCTTACTTAATATGCGAGCAAATAATAGCCCTGCAAATCTCATAAGGAGAGCTGTCACCTGCCAATTAGGATTCAGAAAACATCCTGGAAGGGGTGGATGAGAAGCCTGGAAAACCAGAGTGTCTGCTCTTTTCGCTGCTCAGTGACTTTTTCACTGTTTTTGCTGAGAGAGCTCCTCTGACTTCCATTTTGGATTTGCTGTTGTTTCTTCACTTTTGGACTACATTCTGAATTACTTAGATTACCTGCTCCTTTTTGTCTTTTATTTTATAGATTTTTGCATGGCTTTCCACACCACCACCTGTTGTTGCCTGGAATGTTCGCCTTCCTGCCCTTCACTTAGTGGATTACAGCCTATGCTGCTGGAGTGCAGGCATAGAAGTGGTAGGGGCTATCACGTAGCAGGCATAGAAGTGGTAGGGGCTATCACGTAGCAGGCATAGAAGTGGTAGGGGCTATCTCCCTCCATCACTACACTTTGGGGATTTGTTCATATAGCTGTTTGGGTACGGGTGTGGGTGTGTGCTCTGTTTGTGTTTGATTTGATTATGATAACGCGTATGATTTCTCCTTCTCATCTGTACTGTTTCCTGCTGATGAATTGACATGAATGGTGAGCATGGTGATGTGCTGACAAATTTGAATTTTACAGCACCATAAATGGCTGCTTAGGTCTGTGGATGACTGATTTTTCTTTCCCATATACTGTTGTTGCTGCCAATTTTTGGAGTACTGTAGATTATTTCCTGTTGCTTTGTCCCTGCTTTTTTAAAAAAACCTAGTTTTTACGTTTGGCTGTACGTAGTGCGAAAAATTAGAAAGGGAAAACCAAAGAAAAGAACCCAAAAGTTTCAGGAAATGTTTAGAAGGTACAGATTAAAAAGTCATGAGGGTAAGACAAAAGAGCCTACACTATCCCCTTGAAAATAAGTGGACTTCCTCACCCTGTCCATTTTGTTTGACAATGAGTCAAAATGGGCTGTGTGAATTGAACACAGAAGGAAAAAAGGATAGCTTTACAATCGTATGCTATGTTTATTTACCAGTCACTTATCTCACACATGACATGTGGACATATCACTTGCTCTATAATGGCAAAGACGTATGGGATAAATAGGCCATGGCCAGTATCCCACTACCTCTCCCAGGTACAGACATCCCATTGACTGAGTGGAATTTACCATTCAGAAATTGATTCAATGGGTCAACTCTTTTACTGGTCCAAGAGTCTCAGGCCATGAGACTATTGTATCTGAAAATCTGTGCTGTGATGCACAAAAGTTCACACTGAAATACATCTGCTAATCTTAAAGACTTTGCCGCAAAACTGCTTTTTGTTGTATTTGCTGATTGTAACATAGACTACAAGATATTCCAACCAACTTCCAAGGTACGCAAATGGAAGGATAACCTTTGTTGAAATCACAGACTTGTAGAAGTCATATTCTTTTTCCCAACCACTGCTCATCAAGCCAATCCAAGAAATTGCAAATCATAACTGCCTCACATTTTACGACATCCACCCATGTTCCCCAACCATTCAACGCGTGCATGGTAAACAACACAATAGGTACAGTCAGGGCTCATGTTCTCACAGAGCCATTTTTCTTTACTTAAGTAAGTCCTGCCTTTAGCAGTCTGTCTTGTTTTGAGCAGAGGAGAGGGACTGCCACACGCGATGAATACTGATGGTTACATTTCGACTCCTGCACTGCAGAACAGCACCTCTCTCTCAAATGTCTGTAAAGCACTTTTAAAGGTCACCTGTACTCCCTGACTCGAAAGAACAGACTCACACTCAGGTGCTCCCGAGGCTTTTTGGAAAAGAACGGCAGGTATGGACCACCCCCACATATGTTCTCCAAAGTAGAGAATCAGGCATGCGTGTGGAGCACTCGGAGGTAACTAAATGCAGATAGCTGGTTACTCATAATGAATTCCTTTTTAAAATCCTAACTAAGTTACTGGATGATAAGTAACCTAACGAGGGACACTTTGATTGGTTTGGTGGCGTAATTGTAACTTTATAATTACTGTTATATTGCAATGTGTCCTTCCAAAGATTTTGTAAGCAATGGAAAAGGAACACCGCATGATTCAAGTGCTGGTTCAAGCCGTGTCTCATGCCCTGCTGTGGATGTTTAGATGGGGTAAAGCTGGATGGTTTGGTCCCCTTGCCCAATGGGTTCCTACTGGATTGTTTTTATGCAAATAGAGTAACTCTGTTATTTTTGAGAGACAGGAAAGAGTTACTTTAAAATATGTCACCGTAATGGGAAATATATGACATGGTTACTTACCATGTAGTTAGTTGTGATATATTATTGTAAAGATGGAGGGTATTCTGCATGTGGTGTTTTT
Source organism: Pogona vitticeps (assembly GCF_051106095.1). Taxonomy (NCBI): domain Eukaryota; kingdom Metazoa; phylum Chordata; class Lepidosauria; order Squamata; family Agamidae; genus Pogona; species Pogona vitticeps. The sequence goes on from NC_135783.1 coordinate 203,888,874, forward strand.
ATGATATAGGCAGTTAGGGCATGATGTTTAGGACTGGGGAACACACACACACACACACACACTTTCCTCTCCTTTGATCATCCTCTTATTTTTTTATCTTTTAAAAAATTATTACTTATATGAGATCAGTTCTAGATCACCTCATCGCTATGTCGTTGTCATCATCATCATTACCCATTTCTAGGCCCTCAGAAGGAAGGAAGGAAGGAAGGAAGGAAGGAAGGAAGGAAGGAAGGAAGGAAGGAAGGAAGGAAGGAAGGAAGGAAGGAAGGAAGGAAGGAAGGAAGGAAGGAAGGAAGGGGTTGCTGTGGGCTGGACTACAAATTGCATCACATCCAGTATGAATGAACTCCTGAGTCAATCCACAGCCCCGTCTGAGCACTGACTGCAATTTCAAATGTAATACAGGCTGCAAATCAAATCACAGCAAAGCCGAATCTCTACAATTCAGCTTTCCAATGCAGTCACACCCTGAGTCCCAAACTTTTGTGAGTCTTTAGAATTTTGGCGCATGACTAGTTGTCCTTTCACTTAAAAGCTCTTATGTTTGGCCCCCAGGAGTGCTGGGGAAAGAAAATTCATCCCACAAACTGTCTCACGGACTTGAGTAAGGAAAGGTACATAACATGAAAGTAACGACTTACACAAATCCGGGTCATTCACAGGATCCCCCTTAAAGAAAAAAGCACATTAGGTTTACTAGCAATGTTGGTGCCTGGAGCAAATGGCACAAATTCACCCACAGATCAATGACCCTCAGAACCAGAGTCTTAATGGTAGAATTAACTATGAATAATAGTCTGTCTTCAAAGGGAAATAGAAACAATTGTAAAATCAATTAAAGACCTGCATAAATAAAAGCATTTTAGCCCATGGGCTGAAACCCTGTTCGTGCAGCTACACCCCATGAGGCTGATGACATCATCAGCTGTGGCAACTTTCCAGAAATAATAACAAACAAAAAAAGAATCCAAACCCCTCCTTAATGGCTCCCATGGAATTCTTTTATTGTAGATAAATGATGGTCTGGAGTCCTGCAAGCATCATCTATTTGCACCTCTTTGTCCCAAATACTAGAATGGGATTGGGAGCAGATGTCAAGCCTACTCTGTTGTCTTCTATCTCGGATCGCTGCTGTCTTTTGCCTTTGCTAGACTGATATACTCCTAGAGGCTTTTCTCATTTTGACTTCCATTCTCATTTCTGCAAGGAATGGACCTCCTGCCCCTGCTTCAAAAATGCACCTCCCCTCCCAGCACACACATTCCTTCTAGTTAGAAACAGGATTTAGGCTTTCCTGTCTTGAATGTAACTTTACTGGGGGCAGCAGTTTTCAAAAATTAAAGACTTCCCACCCATCCTGCAGCCCCCCAATGACTTCCTGACAGTGAAGGGGATTTCATGAGAGCTTCAGGACCGTAGAGGAGGAATTAAAAATGCTCTCTTTCAAAACAAAACCCTAAAATAAAATAAATCAGACAGTGATGATATCATCAGCTTGTATGCTGTGCAAATTATGGAATACGATTTCAGCCAATGCTTCGAAAGACATTAAATGTGGTCTCTAAATGTGGAGATCCCAGTGCTTCTGCACCCTTCCCTGGATGTACACTACTAGAGAAGGAAAAGGCAGGAGGTGGCACGTCAAGTGACCCTCACAAGAGGTACTGCACACCATGCCAACATAGCCCATCTGGGCAGCCCCCCTACAATGGAAAAGAGCAGCCATCCTCTTTCCATGCCTGGAGACCTTGCACCACCCTTGCAAGAGTGAGAAATCATGCTGGGCTGCTAAGATCTCCTGCCGGTGTACAATCAGGTGTGGGACAAATCTGCACATTCTAAATCTGGTGTCCCAGGGCAAAGCCCCAGGTGCTTCCTACCCATAATGATCTGTAACTGAATACTGTATTTCCTTGGGACCATAATAGGGGCACTCGAAGGGCACGCCAGAGACCCTGCCCTCCTAAGCTCCTTTGATTTCCTTCCCTGAACCTCATAACCTATGCCCTGCACTGACTGTTCAAGTTCAAGGTTAACCAATGGGCTTCTCTGCCCTCATAAGATGCCCAGAATCTATGACCAAAACTCTCTGTGTGCATGTCATCTTTCCTTCAAGGATAGAATACTGTATCACCCATTCACTTAGGGATACTAACCGGAGTATGATGGATTGCAAAAGAAAGAAAGAAAGAAAGAAAGAAAGAAAGAAAGAAAGAAAGAAAGAAAGAAAGAAAGAAAGAAAGAAAGAAAGAAAGAAAGAAAGAAAGAGAAGGAAGGAAGGAAGGAAGGAAGGAAGGAAGGAAGGAAGGAAGGAAGGAAGGAAGAAAGAAAGAAAGAAAGAAAGAAAGAAAGAAAGAAAGAAAGAAAGAAAGAAAGAAAGAAAGAAAGAAAGAAAGAAAGAAAGAAAGAAAGAAATGCTAGATCAAACCAAGGCTGAACTCTCCTTCAAAGCTAAAATAACTAAACTATTTTGGAGAAAATAGTGACACTGTTTCGGAGAAAACTAGACTCACTGGAAAGGAGAATAATGCTAGGAAAAGGGCATCATCAGGAAAAGAGGAAAGTTGCACATGAGGTAGATTGACTTAATAAAGGAAGCCATAGCATTGAGTTTTAAAGGCCTGAGCAGGGCTTTTCACAATAACACCTTTTGGAGATCACTAATTCATGATGTCACCAGAAGCCAGAAGCAACTTGACAGCACATAAAACCTTACTTGGGACTGGGGTATTTCAATCCTTATGAATTCTCCCTTGCAGCCTCCCATGAAGGCTCTTTCCCCCGCCACCGCCACCGCCCACAGAAACATGGGGTTCTGCCTGCACCCTTCACAAATTTCACATCTGTGTTTCAAGCGTAGTGGTTTAAACCCATGGACACTCTCTAAGTCTCCTTCATGAATAAATGGTGTTTCTGTGCATTTGTTGCTTGAACGGAAGCATCCGTTTCTCTCAGTGAAAAATGCATTTGGGTATGTAATTATTTTCTATGGGTCCAGATGGCAATCGATTCAGAAATAATTTGTTTACTCTACGGTAAATCAATCCATGAAGAAAAAGAGTGGCAGGAACAGCCTGTTAGCCACAAAACCTGAAAGTCTAGGCACATTTAGCCACAATCATCATCACCAACAGCACTGTTGATTTTGTGTGCTAGGCAAACACTTGACCCCGAAATCTCAATGGCCAAACAGCTTGTGTACAAAATTATTCTGTCCCAAAAAAACAAGAATTCAACCATCCATCATCCTGAGAAGTCAATCTGAGTAACATATTGAAACCAACAATAAAATCCTGTTTTGACAAGCACAGGACCAAAGACACCGGCTGATGCCATGATCGATGTGTTTCCTATGTGGGAAAACACAGACACGGCCTTTTGTCCAACAGTTCTGTCATGCAAACGAGATCTTCCTGCAGCCACATTCAAAACATCGTAAAGCCAAAGAACACGCTCCCCCTTCAGGGGTGACCGCTGCCTGGACCATTCAGCCGAAATTTCTCTACATACGTTTCACAGAAAGAAATAGAGGGGTGGGGAAGCTGGCGAAAGAATGGCTGGCATGAGCCAGCAAACCTTGACTGCGCCCCAGGCTTGGTGTTGAAATGAAATTTATAATCTCCTGAGCCCGTTCAGTTGCAAACCGCACGTGGCAAATCAAACGACTCTGAACTATGTGCTCTGTGTGCGGAAATCAATAGCCGAGAAGGAGTTTTTTGCTACACCTCCTTTGGCAGCAATTTAACAGCAAGGACAAAATTTAAAAAAAACCCGCACATGGAGGTGAAGTGTGAGATTTAAGCACGGCGGCCGACCGCACCACAGTGACCCTTGCAGCCAGAATCAGCCTCTCGCCATCACCATTTTCTGCTTGGAAGCCTTCGAGACGGTGATGCAGGGCGAAAGACAGAGAAAAAGACGAGAGACGGTCCAGAAAGAAAGGAACAGCAGAGTTAATTCAAGAGACCTAGTTTTCTACAACCAGCTTACATTATGTTGGGTTTTTGTCCAGCAAAGAGAACATCGGACTTCTTCAAGAATTAGGTGGTGCGTTTCTTGCCCCCAAGCATGCTTTTACCCCCCTATCTGCCAGAGAGGCCGGGAGCAGCTGGTCCTGCACAATACTTCCCGATGCGTCCTTTTCACCACTGAGAACTTAAAATCCTTGTTATGGAAGGGGCACATAAACTGGCACAACCTCCAGCAGCTGCACTTCGTTATTGCTACAGATTAACGTGACACTAATTGGTCCTGAGTCTGATCTATTTATCAAGCCTTTTACACGTATTGGGCTATGGAATAAAAGCCATTTAGCTATTAACCAAGGAGGAACAGTCTCCGGCTGGCTGTTTCATTTATTTCTGAATGTATTTGACTATGGCTAGTCAGTTCACCTTTTCCGTTATAGGCTGATTGGTCATCTTTCAGAATATCTAAGTGGCAGATTTATTAGTTCTCCTTTTCAAGCAGGCCTCCGCCCCCACCTTTTTTCTTTCTTTAAAAGAGTCATTAGTCTGAGGCCATAAAACAAATAAAAAGGATCCCTTAAGATGGACTGGAGCCCGAGATGCTGTTGATGGCTTCTGCTCAAGATGAACTATTTCACTGCCAAGCTAGTTGTTTTGCACTCCCAGTGAGCACGCCGTAGCCTAGCGTGACACCAATTTACATAATTTCTCTTCTCTGAGAGGCTTCAAACAATAATAACAGGCATGTGAGATATCATCGATTAATTTTAAAGTTATTTTGGCAGCTATCTTTACGGGAGTGACTTATCAAAAGAAACTACTCGTTAACATTCATACATTATAAAATTATTATAATTTTCAGGTGTGTGGGGCCTGGATCATTTTGGAGCCACAATTTAATTCGAAAGAGAGGCGGAGGGCAGCTCCAGATTTCCCTGTGGGAGAGAAACTGGAATAAAATGACCAGAGGTGACCGATATCCAATAATTGCTTACAGCAGCTATTGATGGGGAAATTAAGTTAAATCAAAATTGCCTGGCTAGCGGGTGGTTCATTAGATGGGAAAGAAGAGAGAGATGTGCTGGTCTTAGCACTCTGCCGGAGGAGGGGAAAGTGTGTTCCCTCCAGATGATATTGGACTGCCATTCCCATTCAGCCCTGTCCAGCACAGCCAGTAGCACAGGGTTATGGGAGTTGTAGTCCAACACCATGCAGAGGGTTGCACTTCGCATAGACATGCCCTAAGTGATCCTCCGCAGCGCCTTATGGCAACATGGTGGCTGCATTACCCTAGGGCAGGGGTCTCAAACATGCAGCCCGGGGGCCATTTGCAGCCCGCTGGACAATAGTTTGCGGCCCCCGCCTTGCCTGCCCCATATGTCCTCTGCTGTCAAGAGTAAAAAAAAAAAAGCCTTGTCTTGCTCGCCGGCTCTCTCCCAAGACAGCACCTCTTGCACCCTCTATCTGGAACTGCAGCCTGCCAGCCAGCCTGTCTGTCAGCTAAGGAAATTCCTGGGCGGCTTCTTCGGGCTCTTGCTCCGCTTGGCGGAAAATCTGATGCAGCCCAGCCTCACCCAGACTCTGCCTCCAGCAGCCCCCAGGTAAATTGAGTTTGAGACCCCTGCCCTAGGGTAAAGCCTTACTGTGGCCTATTATCCCATTCACGCACCATGTTCTTTTATCTACACAAGACTGAAAGAAGCTTAAAGAAGGGGATACGATGATGAAGTGAAAAAAGGACTGGAAAGCATAGGAAAGAACTGGTGTGTGTGGAGCAAGCCAGGAACTGAAAGGCTTCATTTCTGGGATGAAGTCACGGTCAGCTGAGCAGAAGACCTTCGCTAGGTTTGAAGGAAGGGAGCTGTGCGCCAGAAAGGGAATGAAAGATCTCATGTGCTGTTAATTACCACATCAGGATGGCCTGGAGGAAGCTTTAACCAAGGCGTGAGACCCCCTGAAGCTTTAATTCTTAACACAGGTGATCTCCACAATTGTCAAGGTCACAGATTCTTAGCCTAAAGGAAACTGGAAATGTCTAGATATCCTTTCCTTAACAGGAAAACTCATAGAATCGTAGAAAAGTGAAGTTGGAAGACCATCAAGTCCAACCCCCTGCTCAAAGCAGGGATACAATCAATGCACATCTGCCAGGTGATTATCTAAGTTTTTCTTGAATGCCTCCAGTGTTGGAGCACTCACTGACTCCTGAGGTAACTGTTTCCACTGTCATACTGCTCTAACAGTTAGGAAGTTTTTCCTGATATTCAACTGAAATTTAGCTTCCTTTAACTTGAACTTCTTACCTTAAGTTTCTCCCTTCAGGAAGCATAATCAGATGCTTGGGGGAAGGCAACATTACGTGCCCCCAAGTGACCTAGGGCCAGTCACTGCATGACAGAGGCCACAAGGCTAGCTGGTCACATCCCCTGTGATGACAAAGTCATACAATAAATGTGGCATGCCATCATGTCGCTTCTTACTTACGATGATGACTCTAAAAAGGTCTCTTAAGTTTGTGAGATGTTCAAGGAGTAATTTACTATTGCTGTCCTCAGTGAGTTTCCATAGCAGAGCCAGAATCTGAACCTGGGTCTCCCATTCTTAAATGCTGGCCACTACATTATGCTTGCAAACACTCAATAAAGAGCTTGATTTAAATTCTAAACTAGAGTTATGATTCCATCTCTAATTCTTTCTGTCACAAAATAAACCTTAGTTCCTCTTACAACCCCCCCTTTGACTGTACGTTATCATCTTCCCGGTATGACAATAAAGTCCCCAATACTGCAATATATACTGATATTGCAATAGTATGTCACCTTCTTACACCCCCACTCTCTCTCAATCACACACACACAGAGAGAGAGAGAGGACTTTTGTAGACTGGACTAAAATGGATAACAATTTTTAGTACTCTGCTTTACTAGTTTTATCCCTGATGTATCAAACACCGGCAAGGCAATTTTCTCCAATGAATTATTCATATTCTGTGCTATTGTGACATTTGATCTATTTTAAAATATTTAGAGAGCCATTTAATTCACTAATGATAACTGAATTGATTCTAAAAAGGATAAGCTCCCTCAGAGACCCAAATAAATAACTTGCACTCATGTCTTTGATGCATATATATCAATGTATATATATATCCAGCTGATACACACACACACACACACACACACACATACTGACAAAAGATAGGCAGGAGTTTTGCCTTGAACTGATTTTCATTAAGGAAGGAAAAAGAGCTGGAAGTATAGTATAGTACTGTATTGTTCTCCCTGAAACAGACTGAGGCCATGTGAGGTGATTTGGGATGTCATGAAAGGATACAAGTTGTTAGCTCTTTGCTTTGCTATTATTGTGTTTGTACCCCCGGGTCAGGGGAGAGGCATTTGTAAGACTTTCTACTCCTCTACAATCCCTCCGAGTTTGGGTTTCCCCAAAACAGCTGCTAAAGGGCACTGTCTTGGGGGGACCCACTTCGTGGGTGTATAACTTGGATGTCTGGAACTAATATTCACCAAACTTGGAGGAATTGTAGAGGAGGGTCAAGAGAAGCTTCTCTGTGAAGCTGTGATGCTTTGGTGTCTCTAGGTGCCTAGGAGGAACTTTCCTGGGGAGGCCCTCCTTGTGGTTGTATAACTCAGCTATCCGAAATCCAAACTTCACCAAACTTGCCGAACTTGTAGAGGAGAGTCAGGGGAAGCTTCCCTGTGAATTTGGTGTCTCTGGTTATTTGGAGGGCATTTTATAGGGTTTTAAAGTAAAAAAATGAACTGACAAATTGATTCATAGATTCATCAGCAAAAATCGTAAATCCGTAATTAATAATTAATCAAGCTTGAGGAATCATAAATCAAAACAAAATCACAATTTTCTGATGCAAGACTCTCTATACTTTCTACTCAGGCAGCAAAATACCTGGGCAGCCTTTAGGTACAATGTGGCTTAATAGGGGTTGTGGCAATTTGCTTTTCTGCCTTGAAGAGACATTGTCTTTGGCTGGCCCTGATAACTCTCCAGCAGTCAGAATGGTGTGGGGGTGTGCTTGACTCTGGGAGGGCCCAGACTTCTCAACAGTGATGTTATGATAAACTGTGATGTTCAGTTGTCATTCTACCCATCCCCATAGCCACACCTCTTAAGGGAGCTCAAAAATTTGGGCAATGGTGTTGATACATACAAAAACTCCAGTCCACCATGAGCAAATGTGTAGTTTCTGTAAAAAAATAATTCCCCTCTCCCACCCAAGCTATTTTGAGGATTGTAGCTATGGTAAGAGGGAACAGGGAAAAATTGTAAACTCTGTCTAAGATGGTATTTAACACCGTTAAAATTAAATAAGATTAATACCAATCATCCAATTGTCTGTTGGAAATGTGAGAAAGAAATTGGTACACACTTTCATATGTGGTGGGAATGTGAAAAAGTACAAAGATTTTGGAAACAAATTTTTAAAGAATTAAGCTATATATGTGGAAAAGATATAGAATTTAATGCCAAGATTGCTTTGTTATCAATATATGAGAATGTGGAATATGACAAAATGACTAAAGAATTGATAACCAATTTATTAACAGCAGCTAGACTGATTATTGCTAGGCAATGGAAATTAAAAGCTGAATTGCAGATTTAAGAATGGCACAAAGAAATATGGAATATAGCATTAAATTGTAAATTAATTTGTAATTTAAAGATTAAGAAAGGAGAGTTGAAAAAGAATAATTTTAATGAAATATGGGGTAGATTTTTGGAATATGTGTTAATAAGGAGGAAAGGGAAAGCTCCAAATCAAGAATCAATGCAGTTTTGGAGAAGAGGACAGAAGAAGAAGAAGAACAATAAGGAGGAAGAATAATATGGCAAGAGGTCCCGTACATGGTGGTGGTGAACACAGTTAAATTGTATTTGAGTTTATATATTATATGTTTTTGTTTATGTTATAGTTATAGCAAATAAAAAAAATATTTTAGAAAAAAGGGAACAGGGAGGCAGGAGGTGCGTGGCAGATGACCTACTAATGCTAAGGACCCTGGCTTCCCTACATCCTTAGTCTTTAATTTCTAATGCTAACAGACACTGCAACCTATTTTAATGCTGCCTGGTGATTAGCACGCCACAGTTTCAAATCTGGATGTGTGAAGGTTTTTAAGGAAATACCAAGGAGAGTTAAGGAAGGAAGGAAGGAAGGAAGGAAGGAAGGAAGGAAGGAAGGAAGGAAGGAAGGAAGGAAGGAAGGAAGGAAGGAAGGAAGGAAGGAAGGAAGGAAGGAAGGAAGGAAGGAAGGAAGGAAGATTGCCTTCTACAAAACAGTCCTCCTTCCCTTCTGGTTCTTCTTCTTTTTCTCAGCTGCTCCGTTGCATTCATACATAGCAACAGCCAGAAGTGCTCCTCAGCAACCCAGGTCTCCTCACGAGGATATGCAGTTAAGCTCCCTTCATCCTGCCCTCTATGTCATGCCATGATACACACCTCATGTTTTGCTCCCACGAACGTGCTGGGTCAAGGTGCCACTGATGTCAAAGCAAAGGCTCTGAACCTTAACAGCTGTGCATCGTGGGACCCATTTTCTGTAGAACAGCCAGTCTCCTGCTCACTCCAGCTCCGTGAAAAAATAGAACGGGGGCTTCGGGAGCAGGAGTTGGCTTGATTCTCAGTGGTTACGAGATCGCCAGGTGTGGGTACAACTGTGTCCTAGAATATTGTTGTTGATTTGTGCCGTCTAGTTGGAACTGACTCATAGCAACCCTAATGGGGTTTTCAAGGTAAGCAAAATACTTAAAGAGTGGTTTTACCAGTTCTACACCTTTGATGAGTTTCCATGGCTTAAGTAGGGATTTGAACCCAGGCCTTCTGAGTCCTAGTCTGTCACTCTATCCACCACACCATGCTCAGTATCTTTCCTTAGCATATATACCCATTTACTTTCTCCTCTATAAGCGAACAGTTGCAGTCCCTCCTTATGGAAATGTCATAACTGCTGATATCAAGAGTAAGCACAGTAATGTCGCAGTCATGGTGGAAAAAAAAATACATAGACCTGCTTATGCAGACACACCTCGACCTAGCCAATGTTCAGCTGGTGCTCCTATTGACAAATATTGAACGCAGCTGTTGTAAAAAAATGATTCAGCAAATCAGCAGTTTTAACCGTTTTGCATACTGATTGGCATCCTTTTAGACAAGTCCCGGCCACATGTCAGCTGCCTGAAAAGAAAATTCAAATTCAAATCCTTCAGAATTTGGCATTTAAAATGCAGCTGCCTACCGTTCAGTTGCGCTTGTCAATCTTGCCTCGAGTTAGATCCCCATGCAGCCATCGGGGAACGCCTCTCTGTTTTTATTTGGTCACGACTACACTCAGTCATATTAAGAAAGAACTAAGAACATTAGCAGAGAGGCAAGCTCGTGAGAGGTACATTGATGCCAGGCCCACAGGGTAACGTTATACAGGTCTGACTGATAAAATATTCATACCGATTTGTCATCAAGGGATAACGTGGCTTGCCAAAGGGTATTTGCTCGTGGCTTACAGTGAGCAGAAAGGGCCGCAGAAACTCTTTTGGTAGAATGGGAGATTCATCTGGGCCCAAACGAATGCAACATTTTGCATAGGTTCCCCCCAGGACCTCCGGGAAATACGGTTTTGTTGGGAGAGTTGAACGCTTTGCCTATAGAACTTATGGCCCTCTATATTTTCTAACGATAGATAAAGCTGTGGTTTTAATATGAATGTTTTTAAATGTTTGTTCAGCCACATTATACAACTATAGTTGTTATATGTTGACCTGTTATAGTTTATATCTCTGTTACATTACCTTTGATATCTATATTTATAGTTTTGGGAGTGAGCTGCACATTGAGACTTAGCAAGCCTTTTTATTTGTACATGGAAATCTTGATTGCGTCAAAGTGCTGCTCAGTGAACCTGTTCATCCTCTTCTCCTGAAAATGACAGGTTTTCAGAATAATAAATACAAATGGCACACATTCTTAATATCAATATTCTTAAAATACAAATTGAAAACAGTCTGTCAAAAATAGACTTGTTGAGAAAGAGCGCACCCACAAAAACTAGCAGGAGTCAGCGTAATGCAACACACTATCTGTAAAACCATCGACAGCATAGTTCTGTTGCAACCTGGGAACAGATTTTGGTGCCTCCTGAAAGCTTTTTCCCAAAGGCTCTAACTTTGTCTAGTAACTTGGACGCAGGCAGGGGTAAAGCAACAGGATCCCTTCCTTATATCTCAGTGCCACCATGAAAAAGACCCTCTCCCACATTGCCAATATCCAGCCAAACGTTAGACATGAACGAGGGGATATAAATGGGAATATCCTTGACCCGGGTCCATACCATTAAGGACTTTGGGCTGTAGGGCTCTCCCTGCTAAGCTGACAGTAAATCCCATTGGACTCCATGGGACGTGTACCGATGTTAACATGCATCAGATTATCTTGTCTAAAGATAAAAGTATTTTAAATTGGGGACAGGAGATATCTATCTATCTATCTATCTATCTATCTATCTATCTATCTATCTATCTATCTATCTATCTATCTATCTATCTATCTATCTATCTATCTATCTATCTATCTATCTATCTATCTATCTATCTATCTATCTATCTATCCACAATCCCTGTTACCTTTTTACTTTCTTCTGTTTGTCTATGAGTCTTCTTTCCTTTGTCTTCTCTTCCATGAAGGATGCTGGGAAAGTCCACTAATATATAATTATATCTAAAAAACAATTCCTTAAAAATACCGGTAATTATTAGAAAAAATACTAGGTGCCTCCCCCGTCAAACTCCTGTTTGCTCTCTCTATTCGCTTACTCCCCAGGGTCTGTCTCAGTTTTATCACTCTGCTTGGAGTCAGCAAACAGAAAGGACTACTCAGTGCTCCCAGGACTGCCCGGTGGCCTGCCTGGCATGGGTTTTCAGAATCCCAAGACTTTCAATTCCAGACATCACCTAGAATCCCCTAGTATACCATAGGGAGCATTGTCTCCTTATCCATTAAACTCTATAGGGAGACCTCTCCCTGAGCTCCCCTCCCCATAACGCAATAGGGCGATTCCCAGCAAGCTGTGGGACTGAAGGGGTCTTCCTTTCTTCTCCCAGGCCAATGCAAGTGAGATGAAGCAGATAATGGGAGTTGAAAGAAATCTATTTTGACTTCTTCTTTCTCCACTCTCAGTCCCAAAAGTCCACCTGGAGGATTTTAGGCAAATTCTGGAAGTCCCAGAATTCCCAGCAGGTACATGGCCAAAGATACTAATTTTATGGTATCTCAGATGTTCACTTTAAAATATAAAATAGTAAGTGTTTTATTTATCAGGAAGACCCACTTTGCACATATACTGTGTGTTAGTGATTCTCTGCTTTCAAAAGCAATAAAGTTTTATTGTTTTATTACTAAGATCCACTCTGTGTTCTGTTTTGCGACACCTAGCCAGTGAAGTTCGGCTGAAGGCTCTTTCTTCCCCAACGCTCTACACACACCTTGTAATTCCATTCCTTTGTAATGTGAAGTACCTTCCTTATCATATACAGATGATTAGAACACAGGGTTGACAGCAACAGAGAGGGATAGATGCAGAAAGAACTGAATTATGGAATACTGAGGACCACACGAGCCCAACATCACCAAAATATAACCACGGCCATCCTTCCTAGATTTGATTGCACATTCACAGTTCACTAAGAGGATAACACTGCTGAAGTCAAAATGTTTTAAGAGCAGGACGTATGATTTTCTCTGAATATCTGTTTCAAGCCTTAAACTAATCGAACAGCAACTAAACATGGCCGACCCTTCTCTCTTGTTATTTGTTTTTAAGCAAGTGTTGTATTATATGGTGTTATACGGCACTGACTGCTGGTTCATTTTTTCCAGCTACAGAAGTGGCTGGAAATCTCTCCTGCCAGTATCTTGCCTTTGGTAAATTTCATTTGTGATGCTCCTGCTGCGTTTTGCAGCATGCAGCTGATTGCTGACCTTTCTAATTTCCTAGAGATGCCCAGTTTCACCAGAGCTGAAACAATACAGACAGCTTCGGAATGGTCAGCAACTTCCATTCTCCCTCTAGCGCTGTTTCTCTCAGCCTCCCTTCTTGTGGGGTATTAAAATGCAGACTTTGGGATTCAGTAGCAATTTTGTCTCAACATCCATAAAATACACTTTTTTTAAAAAAAGTGAACTCAGCTGAGAACATTCTACCAAATTTGCTGGAATTATGTTCGTATTGCAAGGAATTATATTCCTTCACAAGCAGGCAAAGACCATTCTCTTCACGCAAGCTTTCCCCGAGCGACTGGCTGCCTGAGTGGGCTTTTGTGTTTATTGGATTGTTGTACCTTATGGCATTGATTGTGTTTTTGGTGTTGCTTATGTTTTTCAGTATGGTATTCATTTGATCCTGTTTAATATTTGTTGCTCCATTGTTGTTAGCTTGAATATTATCTTGTGGTGATGTAAGCCACCTTGGGTCCTTTTAAGGAGGAAGGTGGGGTAAACATGTTTTAAATAAAGAAATTATGCCACCAACTTAGGAAGCTGAGTGTCATATTCCCACCTGTCCCTTCATTGTTTCCCCAATCAGAGAGCACAGGCTATGTGTTGTGTCGCTGCCCCAAGTTGATTACATCAACATGGTTTATTATTAATCACAGAGCTCCAGGCAATGTGTCATTTTATAAAAAAATACAAATAGATGTTGTTTATTGTTAGAGGTGATGAAGGTACAATCAATGTCTTTAACTCTTAACAAAACATCCTTCTTCATACAGTGGGGTCTTGACTTAAGAACGGCTTGAGTTAAGAACATTTTGACTTAAGAACCACTCTCATAGGAAAATATTGACTTGACTTACATACTTAGATTTGAGTTAAGAACTGAAAAAAAACCACGTGGGAGGCAGGGAAAATGCAAAATTTGAACTTTCAGTTAACTGTTGGCCAGTGAAAAGGGTGCCTGTCTGCTTCCTCACTCCTCCCAGCGTTTAGAGAGTGGATTGGGAGTCTTCAGACTGCCTGGTACTGCCTGGACTGTATTTTCCCTGCCTTCCCTGAACCTTTCTTGACCTAAGAAAAAAAGAAACAAAATATCCCCCTGTAGTGGTCGAAGGCAGAATAGCAGCTTCCCATTAGTTTCTATGGACGGAAAAGAGCAGATACGGATCAAATGGTTTTCAATGCATTCCTATGGGAAATGCAGATTTGACCTGAGAACTTTTTGACTTGAGAACTGCCTTCCAATACGGATTAAGTTCTCAAGTCAAGACCCCACTGTACACTCTCAACTGCCAACCTTCTCTCTCTCTACTCCAAACTCTCAATTCACCCAAGCCTCCAATCTCTAAAACACCAGGCCTCTCTTCCCCTGCAGAGACTCTTATATCTCATGACTCTGCCTCTTCAGCACTCTCATTGGTCCATGCAGATAGAAAATGAATATTCATGACCTGGGTGGATGCCACACTGAGAAATAAAGAAACTAATAAAAAAATATTAGCCATATTTGGTGGCAATCTAAACATTTATTGTATGGCTCTTGTAAATGTCCATGTTCGTTGTGTGCCACTGATCTAATCCTACCTTGTGAACTTCCTATAAAACAGCTCCCCTAACAGTCTGAGCTCTAATAGTTAAGATTTCTTCAGCTGTATCACAAAGGCAATTTAAAAACTGAATTTTAGTAGGTAGGAGTTCCCAACGACCAGGGCTCAGTGATTTCCAACAGATTTTGAGAGTTCTCTTTAAATAAATGGGGACTCTCTTGTGAGATAAATCATGCAGACAACCATTGCAACAAATTTTGCAAATGTCATTCAAGTCATTTCACCTGTCATTGCAAAACTGCAGCTATTTTTCCACCCATAAGCAATAAAGATTATCTTTTAGAATATCAGTTTGAAGTGCTCAGAGTTGCACAAGTCTTTTAAAAAACATATGTTCTTTGTGATAAATATTCTTGTCTAACAAAAGAGCCTGCTTAAAAGAAACATAGATAACACAGGCGCTTTCTGGTGCTGTCTGTTTGTTTTTTAATAACTGAGCAAATTTGGTGAATATACTGTATCTTTTCAAACTCACCTTGTCTTCTTTCATAAAAGAAATAACAAAGGGGGCGGGGCGGGGGAAGCGGCACATGGATTGTTATTAAATCTCACACAGCAGGGCCATTGATACCATCCGTAGAGTGCCTTGATCTGTCATACACCAAGTGATGCTCAATGTTCACCTTTGTCTCTTTGAAGGGAAAATGAATCAGAGAAGATGTGTGTCTGACAGGGATTTACATCTACTTCCCTTGCTTGTGTAAAGGTGCAAGCGTCGCCCATGTCATGACTGTCAGAGAATCTGAGCCTAAGGCAACAACATGTGCCTTGATCAAGAATAAAAAGTGATCAATCGATGCCCATTCATTTGTCTCTTGAAACTGCTTTGAAGAGGAAAGTTTGTTCCAGTGGATGAACAAGCAAACCGTGCAACATAAACTGCTCTCTGGCACTATTTTGTCTTCCCAGCCACTATCCTGAATGGCATGACATGAAAAGACAGCAAGTCGTCATATTGTCTTGCTACATTAAAATGGTGAACTGCTTGGGGCCTCATCCATTAGTTACAGGTCATTAAAACACGAAATTAAGCACAAACTGCTGTCCACTCCTTACTGTCTTTCTTTCAAAAGGATACACACCCCGTAACTACCCATGTGAACTTCCAAAGGACTCAAAGTTTAAAAACAAAACTGTGCAATATATATTTCAGAATACAGTAAATCTAAAAGAATAAAACCACTGGATTGTCCCTCCTCATTATAGTAGAACCATCAAAATCAATGGAAGTTACATTAGTGTCAACAATATACAAATCCCATTCGTTTCAATCAGCTGGCATTTAAGTTTGAGGTTTAAATATTCGGCTACAACCCAAACCAGTTTGATTTGTATTCCTGCACTGAGCAGAGGGTTGGACTTGATGGCTTTACAGGCCCTCCAACTTTATTATTCTATGATTCTATGACATTGCAGGCACACGAAAAAAAAAAAGAATGGTCAGGTGCCTCCAGGCAACCCAAACATCTTCCTGAATAATGGAGCTACCAATTTTTCCATGGGTTTCAAGGGGAGGAATGACTTGCCCAAGTGAGCTTTCCTTGGAAATGAAACAAGACGTCTTGTTTCACCTTGAAGTCTAACTGGTTTCTATTTGTCATAAGCTTTTGTGTGTCTAAGCTCACTTCTTCAGGTGAAGAAGACTTCTTGCCATATTCAAAACAGCAAGCCACTCAGCCAAAGAAGTGTGCCTGGACACACAAAAGCTTACGAAGAACAAAAACTAGTCTTAAAGGCACTACAAGTCTTCTGGTTTCTCTTGCGCTACAACAGGACATCATGGCTACCTAGCTAGAGTACCTTGAGAAGCGAGCGTGCCACTCCAGAGAAAGCCTTGGAATTTACAGTCACGTCATATCAAACCCTTGCAAAACAGGAGGTCATGGGACTAAACTGAGTCATGTGGGGGAAACGCTGAATGGGAGATATTTAACAAAGATGACATAGGACATACCATCAGAACCAGGTAAAATCACAAACAGTGTTTTGAACTAGGACTGGTAATGAACATCCCTTTGAGAAAGTCCTTGTTTCAGCAAGCAGCAATCAACAGCAGTTCCTGGTGACTCTGTGAAGGCAACATTGCAAGCTACAGTAATGCAGTAAAGGTATTTCCCAGCAAAGGAAGGTGGTAGCAACACCAGGCAATAAAACTTAAAGCCTCCTTGGCAGACCTTGGAAATGTTAATATTTGTTTTGACTACAACTCCCAGAACCCCCTCCCCCACCCTGTATGGCCAGGGCTATACATACTGGAGCATGCTCGAAGTTGTGGTTCAGACATGTGACTCTGGAGCAGAAGAATGTCCCTCCCCCACCCTCAAATTCCACAACAATAGGATACAGAAGTAATGAATAAAGGTATGGAGAAAGATTATGGAGAAAGATTGTCTTAGTTGTTTTTGTTTAAAAGCTTTAAAATAACAATGTGCCCTTGTTGTTCAAAAAGGTAATAAGCAGCGCATAACTATTTTGCTTTTCACACATTACTCCCAACGTGTGTGCTAGGCACCGGGAAATCTGGCGTGTCTGGAATACAAGTTCCCGGCCTCGCCTTAATGAGCCTCCCCAGTAAGGAAGAAGGTAAAGGAAAGATACGGGACAAGAGCCATTCCTCTTGTTTACTTTACTACACAGCAATTTATCTTTACTGTATTGGAAACAAGAGGGATGGGCCTCTCATTAGTTAGAATGGTGCCACTGTCTCAAGTGGCACGTGGAATGGTCAGCAGTGTGGCCATTCCATCTGAGTGCCCCACCCCCACCCCCACCTCTATTCCCCTGTCCCCTCTACCCCCTGGCTTGTCCTTTGCTTTCTAAGCTAGCCTGCTGTTCCTCAAGTATGAGGAAGCTACAGTAAGACTCAAGCATCAGTAGGCTTGGCTTTTGTATGTGGAATAGAAGGGGGAAGTGTCTTATCCTTGCCTCAAGCAGCATTGTGTCTTGGTTCAGAACTGGAAAGTCATGCCAGGAGAGGCAAGGTTCCAGAAGTTTCCACAGCCACTTCCCAAAGGGTTTCCTTCTGCATACGCCGCCAGCGGCTGCCACACGCAGCGCATTTTCAGAAAGGAGGCTCCCATGCATGATGCAAACCACAGGGCAGTTGATATCGGCATTGATCTTGCAAAGAGGGCTTTGTCAAGGGCAGAGGCATCTGTTCCTGAGCAGATCTTTGACACAGATGAGCAACTTTGCCTAGCCCTGTAAAAACGCGCTAATCTAAAGTACAGTTTGCTTTGCAAGATCGAAGCTCACCTTAGCGCAACAGACCCAACTGTCATGTTTCCCTCTGCATTAATGCTGTGCCAGAGAAACTGAGCTTGTTTTGTTACTACATTTGCTAACGAATCTTCAGCCTCCCTCTGCTACCACTGCAGGCACACGGCTTTAAGAGCTTTGGAGGTCATTCTGGTGGAAACAGGAGGTGAGTCTTGGGTTCTTTTGAAGACCAGCACAGCCACCCCACAAAGCTGACTGCTTACTCCCAGGCTTATGTGTACTGAGTCTGATGCTGAAAGTAGAGAACACATGGCAGGGTTGGAAGGCACATGGGGAGCAGTGGCACCATTCCATGTCAACACAACACACACAAGAGTGAGCAATAGGGTATTGTTTTGTTTTTTGTTTTCCTTTTTGGAAGAGTTTAGACAGCTGAAAGGAACCCAGAACTGTAAAGTAAAGTGAAGCCAAAAAAAAGGGGGGGGGGTGTTTTTCACAAACATTTTGATGACCCATGAAAAGAACACACCCCTACTTTTGGTGATATTTCAAGGACAGCAGCGATGGCAAGATGCGAAAAGTGTTTGTGCATTCAGAGTGCGGTCAGGAAGTATCGCCTCCAGTCTGTGTTAACTGCATGACACTAGTGAATGAAGGGGGAAAACCTTTAATTCACACCAGCATGTAAGGCCATCAAGTAGCCAATTCAGAACAAACCAAGAAAGTATTTCCTTTACTCCGAGTTAGCTTGGTAAGAGCCTTGAGTATCTGACAAGATACCACAAATATGCTTCGTTTAGCAAGGGAGAAGCTTAAAAGGAAGCATGGATGTGAAACCAGTTCTGAAGCTAGCAGTTTCAGAAGAGGAATAAAATCCATTCCAGGAAAAGAAGATTTTGGGAACAGCAACTAAAATGAACTAGGAAAGACAACACATCGTGAACCTCCATTGTCTTTGCAATGTTTTCATGGTGAAGAATGGAATTGTAGGCTGGGATCCGGTTAGATGCCTTGACTCCTTTTGACAGTTACACCTGCAGCTCTGCCGTCCTGCCAAGGATCAGCGTATAGAAGACAAAGGAGGAGGAGGAGGGGCCACCGCCAGGTAATTTGGCTATTATCAGATTATATTGTATAGTTCTGTCTCAGCATTGCCAGGAGATCCTAACGGAAGACATCAAATATGTCGTGTGTTGTATATAAAAAAGCTGAGGAGCAGGACCATTATGGATAAGTATTATCTAAATTTGACCAAAAACTTGTTAAGATCTTTTCAAAATCTTAATTTTTTTTTTAAAAAAAGAAAAGAATCTTATTTCACAGTTAAGAGTATCTCACCAGTACTGTAGGGGCATCTTTCTGACATCTTTGTCAGTACGCAATAGGGAATTCTGGAATGTGGAAAAAAGAATGGAATTGTTCAAGGCCGGTCTTTAAGGAATGCGTGCTACCATTTTTTTCAGTCTTGGATTCTGTGAAGCACTTTCAGGTGAGTCGCCGAAGGGAACGAGAGAAGGAGAAAGGCATGAGAATGAAAACAAGGGATGTTGGATACCATCGTAGCAGATAAAATAGATGAGACAGAGAGCCCAAACCAAGAAATTATGATTTTTTTTTTCTGTACCACAGTAGGATATGAATTTTATCATCTGTTTGTTACTCTCTCGCCTCCAGCATGGCTTGCTTCTCTCAGCCAAACCCTGTGTGTGTGTTTATGCAGAAGCAGATCATATAGACTTTACTAAAGAATACTCCCATGTAAGTGTGTGCAGGATTAAAGCCTTTAGTTTGCTTCAGGGGACATTACAGAACTCATCAGCCTCCTAGCAACAGTAAGCCTCCATTGGCTCATTTGGATTCTCATTATGATTCATCAGTTGACCCAAACAAGGGATTTCTTTATCTCCCATTCTCTGTTTTCTGGAAGCACGGAGGCAAGAGTGCATGTAATACCTTTTACAGAATTCAACCATTGCTGAGCTTCTAACCTTTCCTTTCTAACCCTTTAAAAAATCATCATCATCATCATCATCATCATCATGATAAGTCCATCTTACCTGCTTTGACTTGCTTCTGGGCTCACAGCATTCTCAGATGGGGCTGCAACAAGAAAGAAAGGAAAACTCTGAAGAAAGCAAGAACACGACACCTTCAAGACATTTGAGACCCCTGGCGTTCCTCCAGCAGTACCTCCAGCTCAACAGCTGTTGAAGAATGCCCTTGCGTACCTTACACTTCTATTCTAATATACAGCCATGGTGGGAGGAAAGACGAATATTTTGGGGAAATAATGGCATCGTTTCCTACCTGCCATAGTTCACGTTGGCCATGTGCTGCACTAAGCAAGAAGTTTTGTCTCATCCAAGCCACAAACCTAGAACAGATAAAGATTTAATAATTAACAAGAACTTGAGGAGGAACTTGAGTGTGAGAGGCAGTTAAGAAATGGAGAAACCCAAAACTGGGGTGGGGGGAAATCCGGTTCTATTGTAGAGGCTATGGAAAAACTTCCTGAGATCATGAATACGTACATGGTTTGCAGATTGATCAAAGGCACATGTTGCAAGAACGGGTCACATTCTCAGATGAATGTCTGTTCCCTTTGCAGCTTTGACTTACCCTTCCGAAAGCTTTAGAAACCTGACGTTCTGTAGGATAAGTGAAGGAAATATATATGGGCCGACTTTTCATAACACTGTAGTGGTATCTACGCAGAGGCTTCTGCCTGTTGGCCAGTGACGAAACTTGACTGCGTTTCACTGCATAAATCATTTGGAAGGTTTCAATTTTTATATGCCCGTTCTCTTTCTGTTTTACAAGATTCTCTTTCACTAGTCACTCCTCTTTGCATTGATTAGCAAGTAATGTCCTTCCAGAATTACAGCTAGTGTTACTGAAGCCAAACCATTTTGTTTCCTGATTTATTGATACAGGTTTGTGAAGCTGCCCTTCTGCTAAATCAAAGTCATCTTTCCTACTGTTTGAAAGCTGCTTCTGTTGCACATTGGTTGTTGTGGTCACTTCTGTTTGTACGCAGAGGAATCCACCCACCCACAAAAGTTAAACTGGAGGAGCAGAAAGCAACTAAGAATTTCTGGAGAAACAGGAAATGATTACTTCATGTTCTTCCTGGTTTTGAAAATGGCCTCCCATTCTTAGTGATTTCTTTGAAGCATGTTGATAAAGATGATTTGCAGTGGTTGAAGGCTGTTTATTATGAAACCTTCTTTGTTCTTTACTCTCACAGTCCTCATCATGAGTTGCCCACCGTATACTTTGCCATAAACTTTCTAAGTTTGTTGATGAAGTCACTTTTTGAAGTAATGGCATCAGGGACATGCAGTAACTGAGGATGTGACTAGGTGATCAAATATTGCAGGATTTGCTATGGTGATAGCCCAGGTTGATTTGAAGTTGTTGTTGTTGTTTTCCTTTTCACATGGTGCAAAGTCTGATTCAAATCAGTCCAACCCTTTTGCTCCCAATGCAGATTTTTCTCCTTTGCAGCTGGAAGCTTTTATATTTTTTTCAAGTTGGAATGACTCAAGCACACTTTTCACCATGTGATCTGTTGACTTGTTCTTGTAAAGACTTGGGGGGGGATGCCTGTGGGTAGTATTTCAGTGATGTAGGCAGCTGTGGTGTGATTTCAGGACCGCGAGGACACCTGCTGCCATGCTCTTTCCAACAATCATCCTCATATACAGTATATACATACAGAGAGAGAGAGAAAGAATATGCGGTCATGAAGCGACTCAGACAAAATAAAAGGTGTTTCCACGACATGTCCTATTTTTTTAGATGTCAAAATATCAAGAAGGACTTTGGAATGTTGCTACATTTTCTGGAAAACTTTTTAGAAACCAAGTTGCTTGACAGCGAACTATGAAAGGATTTGCAGGCATGCGACCAGAGGAAGGAAGGAAAGAAGATTTGGACAATGTTACGTAAGATACCGTATTTTTCGCTCCATAAGACGCACCTTTCCATAAGACGCACCAAATTTTTAGGAGAAGAAAACAGGAAAAAAATTATCTGCTTTCTTCTCCTAAAACTTGGTGAGCCTTATGGAGAGGTCCATCTTATGGAACACACCCTAGGGTCCTAGGGTGTGTTCCAGGACCCTTTGGAGCCTCCCCCTGCCTCCCTCGGGGGCCAGAGGGGGTGAAATCGCCAGCTTCTGGGGCTCTTCTGAAGTTTCCCAAGCCTCAGAAGAGCCCCCAAAGGTGGCGGTTTCATCCCCTCTGGCCCCCAGGGGAGGCAGGGTCAGTCTCCAAAGAGTCCTAGGGTGTGTTCTAGGACCCTTTGGAGACTCACCCTGCCTCCCTCAGGGGCCAGAGGGGGCAAAATCGCCACCTTCTGGGGCTCTTCTGAGGCTTCCCAAGCCTCAAAAGAGCCCCAGAAGGTGGCGATTTTGCCCCTTCTGGCCCCCGGGGGAGGCAGGGTGAGTCTCCAAAGGGTCCTAGAACACACCCTAGGACCCTTTGGAGACTCACCCTGCCTCCCCCGGGCGACAGAGGGGGCAAAATAGGCAGCTTCCAGGACCTTTTCTGAGCCTTTCCAGGCTCAGAAAAGGTCCTGGAAGCTCCCGATTTTGCCCCCGCTGTCCTCGTGGGGGTGGGTGGGGGGGAGCCTGGCAAGGGTCCTGGGAGGTTCCCTTGGACCCTTGCCACGTTCCCCCACCCCCCCATGGGGCCAGGGGGGGTAAATTCGCCAGCTTCTGGGAGTGTTTTGAGGCTTGGGAAGCCTCCAAACACCCCCAGAACCTGGCGATTTTGCCAGTGCTGGCCCCGCGGGGGGTGGGGGGAGGGTGGCAAGGGTCCAAGGGAGGCTCCCTTGGACCCTTGCCACCCTCCCCCCACCCCCCACAGAGCGGGGGGGGGGGGTTAAAATCGCCAGCTTCTGAGAGTGTTTGGAGGCTTATCAAGCTTCCAAACACTCCCAGAACCTGGCGATTTTGCCAGGGCTGGCCCTGCGGGGGTGGGGGTGGGGGGAGGGTGGCAAGGGTCCTGGAAGGCTCCCTTGGACCCTTGCCACCCTCCACCCACCCCCCCATGGGACCAGGGGGGGTAAAATCGCCAGCTTCTGGGAGTGTTTTGAGGCTTGGGAAGCCTCCAAACACCCCCAGAACCTGGCGATTTTGCCAGTGCTGGCCCGTGCGTGGGTGGGAGGAGCGTCGCAAGGATCTGAGTGAGCTTCCAGGACCCTTGCGACGTTCCCCCCACCTGGAAGCTGGCGATTTCGCTGGTGCTGGCCCCGTGGGGGGGTGGGGGAGCCTCGCAAGGGTCCTGGAAGGCTCACCCGGACCCTTGCGACGCTCCCCCCCACGGGGCCAGCAGCGACGAAATTGCTGCATTCACACCATTAGACGCACTGACTTCCCCACCCACATTTTGGAGGGGGAAAGTGCGTCTTATGGTGCAAAAAATACGGTACTTATTTACCCTACCATGAAGTTTCCCCACCTCCATGTGTCCCAAATTAAGTTGCTTTTGTTGAGGTAAACATGAGCTTTATTTTCAAATCTGATTGCTCAGGCTCTGTAGCTTTGAAGGAATTAATCTCTGGAGGGACGCTTGAGTGTCATACAATGTGACCCTATGAAAGACTGAGCAATACAACAAATTACCCAGGTTGGTACTGTTAGGATTCCTGCCTTTTTTTCTACATCACTTCCTCTGATGACATGTGTTGTGGGAGGGCTCTCCTTACTGGACAAGCCACCTGTTGTGGATCCTCTCTACTTAACATTTAAACCAGACATTCTATCAGGGTCTCTTTCATGCTATGATTTTATAAATCAATGTTATGGCTATCACACTTCACTGTTCTGAGTATCAATGACTGAAATCCCGTTGCTTAGCATAGTGAGTCACAACTAGAGTAGGCCAACTGAATCAGTGCAGATTAGGTAACTTTCATTGATTCAAATGGGCCTACTCTAATTGCAACTTACTTTAGTATAGTAAGTCACAACAGCAGTAGGCCCGTTTGAATTAATGAAGCTTACAGAGGTGTTGACTCACCAAATCCCCACTGATTCAGTGAGTCTAAGCCAGTGTGCCTGACTACGCTGAACTGCAAGGTTTCAGCCAAACTGTCCAATCAAGCTAAGGAGCAGGGAATGAGCGGGCGTTGCTCGACTGAAATGCCCATCAGCCGTAGTCAGCATGGCTCATGGTGAAGGACCATGGGAACTACAAACCAATAATGATCACATTCCTCCTTCCTCATTGAGCCTTCTCCAAATCGTAAGGCATTTCTACACACAGCTTGAATGGATTTTTTCTGGCTTTTTGTTTGCCATGCAAGCAAACGTCCTGCGTGGGTGAGAAACATCCTTTGTATTCCAAAAGCATGGCCCATTTAGAACCTCTGAGCCCTAGAGACTGACTACACAGGCATTTTGCCTACTGTTTGGTCCACTGCGGGAACATTGGACAACATCCTTGTTGGAGTGAACCAGCCAACCCTCAGACTGGTCCTATCTGTATCTTTCTGAGGTCCCTATCAGGGGCTTCTACCTTGTTTTGATGTGGGTAGGATTGGGTTCAGTATGTGAGCACTGGAACCAATTGAAAGCAATCCTTCCCTTTTGAATTTGTTGATATTGTGAAGTGGCTTAATAAGCAAGCCACTTCAGGATATTGGAATATATATATAGTGTTGAGGGAGGATATATAAAAAAATAAAGAAACTTAGTGATTAGGCGGTAAAGAAACTGCACTGTATATATATAAAAAAAGAAGGCGTGGTCAATAAACTGCCAGCAGTGGAAGCCACCGCTGTGGATTTAACTGTGTGCAGTTTCTTTACTGCCCCTTTGAGAGAAGACAATATATTCTTTGTCTTCTCTTAAAGGGCCGATAAAGAAATTGACCCTAGTTAAATTCACAGCGGTGGCTTCTGCTGAGGGCAGTTTCTCAACCAAATCTTTAAGAGAAGGCAAAGAAAATATTTTTTATAATAATGGATGCAGAGCATCAGCAATAATCCATTACACAGTCTTCTTTTTTAAAAAAACACTCCTCCTGCCTCACTGCTGAGGAGCAGAGGAAGTGATTGATTTGTCAATACTGTATCCTGAAGTGGCTTGCTTATTAAGCCACCTCATTATATTGGTAGGAGCGATTTCCACGTAAACCCACCATCACAAAAAAGTGGCTTGTGGTTCCATTGCCTGTCACTTGTCTTAGGTCCTCCCCTCCTCTGTGGTCAGTTGTTCCCACTCTCCAAGAGGCTTTTCTCATCTTTTCCACCTCTTTTTATATTTATTTTATTTTTTGATACATGGAAAGATACTGTGCCGGGCTGACACATTGTTGTGTCAATTCGATGCTGTTATCACCTATCAGCTGTTATTAATGGAAGGAGCAAAGGGATAAAGGGGAGGGGAGAAAGGGTAAGGAACAGGGCAGTGTTGAGGGAGGTACTTCAGCTGGTAATCACAGCGATTTCAGGTAAAGCGTGAACTCTTGCAATGGTTCTGTCTGTGGATAATTCACAATTTCCTGTGTGAATGACAACAGTAGTTTCAGCAGCAGGAATTGTACAGGGTTTGGGAGAGATAATCCCAAATCAGCCAGCATCAACCTCCTTCTGTAGCTATACTTTAAGATGCTTGAAGGATGGCCACTTTGTCTAGCTAAACCAGAAGAGCAGGGGGAAAAGAAACCTGGGAATATTAATCTCAGTGTAAACCTAGAAAAAAAGAAGGGGAAATGCCTGCCGTGTGTGCACGCGCCCATTCTACACCTTCTCCTGCGAAATCCAGATTATTCCCTATATGTGCTGGCGCTCAGTTTCACACGTAGAAAACAGCTTGAGAGTCACTGGCGGATCTCTGAATGATTTTGCAATAGATTTCTGAGGTTCCATTAAATTGCCAGCATTAGAAAGCAAAGACTTGCAGCCTGGGAAAATGTCTTGAAGAGTGGCTTATAAAATACCTAAAATATAATACATACAGTCACATTGTACATCTTGTTTCATTTTTAAAATCTTTTATAACTATTCTCACTGTAATTGTCTATCTTTAAATCTCTGTGAAATTTTAATATTACTGTGTTGGCTTTGAAGAGCACTGTGAGCAGAGAGATATGTTGGAATTGTTCATCTTTAGCAAGCGGAGGTGTGGTGCTATATTCCAGTTTCCGCCAATACAGTTTATGGGGTGCAGTAGGTAGTTGACTCTACCCCTTGAGCCGCTGTTGTGTATGGTTCTACCACAACCACTCCATTATGCAGCTCCAGAGTTCTGTTCAGCGGCTGTTGATGTGCTGGGGGGGTGGGCGACAGAGGAGGTCCCACCAGCCTTAGGTGCAAACCAAACACTATAATTTGTCCACCATTAGGAGAAGGAAAGAAGTTCGCATTCCAGACACAAAACAATGTCTGAGGAGATGTAGCATTTAACTTGTGATGACCCACCTCAAAACCAAGGAAGTGAATTTGCAAACAATGGAAGATCAGAAAAGCTTTTGGGATGAGGGTCAGACAGCTCTGAGCACTTAAGGAATTGCCACTTCTTACAACAAAGTCACTGTAGCGTTTTTGTTTCTTTTGAATGAAGGACTACCCGCAGTTGCACCTTTAAGGCATTAAGATGGCTCAGGAAATTTCTCTGCTTACCTGCTTCTCCAGACAGGGAGACAAATCTCAAGGCAAGGCAGAAGAGAGGGCCTCTCTCTCTATGTGTGAGAGAAATGTGACTTTAAAAGTTGGGCACCCATCTTCACTCATTCCTGGCTAGCACAACAGCTTGCTGGATTATCCTGAAGATAATTGCAGATTGATGCTCCAAATGACATTATGAGATCAAGCACATTTGCCCACTGGCTCTTTTCTTACACTGGTCACTGGCTTTCTGGCACTGACATTGGGGCCTTCATCTGGTTTGGAACAAGACAGGGACTGGAGCACCAGCTGAACAACTCTTGAGTCTTCCTGTTCTGCAGGCCCTGGTGACAGTGGGTTACAGGCTGCAAAAGTCTCAGTCTGCTGGTTGTGCATGTACAGTGTCACAGACGTTTGTTCTGTCTGTGTGTGTGTGTGTGAGAGAGAGAGAGATCATCGTTGCAGAAAATTAATGCAAGAACTGGTCTAAGCATTGAAGCTGGAGTCTGAACATTAAACAACAGTGTATTCCTGTATTAACTGTTTTAATGAGTACAAGTATTGTGAATTTTCAGAAGTGTGACCTCTAAATATCTAATAGTCTATATCTGTTTCTATGGAAACAGACTTTGCTTCACCTTTAACTTCCTACACACCTCCAACAGAAACCTCCAACACACGCAGATCTGCATATTTCTATAAAGAAGATGGGGTGAGCCTGGCTGTATGGGATCTCCTCGCTGCTTATACTGGTGTGTTGGCAAAATATCCCCTTCAGATTCAAAGTTAGGCCCTGCAAATTCAGCTTTTCCTTGATTAATTAGATGGCAGAGGGAAGGAAGTTAGTTTTTCACCCTTCTCTGCTAGGACAGAAATATGCGGGGTGTGAATTGTGAGGTTGTTTGTGTGTGTTTTTTAAACCCAATGAGAATTCTAATAGATGCGATGGGTGGGTCTGAACTGGGTAAGATGAAGCGTTCCTACCACCACAGACAACAAACCACCAGTAACTATGGGGGCTTAAAATGTGCCACCTCCAAAGTAGTGTTTTTAATTTGCATAATTATGTTCACTCAGATCAAGAGAAGTGGAATGAAAGCGAAGTTTGTTTTTTTTAAAAAAAAACACATAGATTTCTTGTATCACAGAGTATTTCTGGTTGATGTCTGGAGGGTGGAAATGGTCAGAGCATGGACACCATCGCTCTTAAGGGTCTCCTTCCACAGAGAAAACCCCAGCTGCCTCCCCCCCCCCCGGTTTACTTGGGAGCTGATGGTGAAGAAGAAAATAGTTGCCTGGTTTAGGACTGTTGCGAGCACGCTGAAGCCTCTATTATCTCAGGCCTCCAGGAGGTGCTCACTCTTCTTCAGAAGTTGCTGCCACCAATATCAATTCAGTACTGATTATTTACTGAGACATGTGTTGCTTTGAAACTTAAACTTTTTTATTTGATCAGTAATTTATAATAGGTAAATCACAAGTTGCTAATCAATTTCTCTCAATCACTGAACTCACTGACACACAGAACCCTACTCTCACTCACTTTTCTTGCTCACTCTCTCACAGACTCACAGATCTCTCAAAACTCCCTCTCATACTCCATACACCCCCCTTTATATCCCAGCCCCGCCCCCTTTAGCACCACCTTCCGTTCACTCATTGGCTCCTTTTCCACTGCTCAGCTGTGACGGACAGGTGAGGGCAGGGCTGAACGCTACAAGGACTGAAGACTTTCCACAGACTACAGAAATGGAAAGAAATAAAAACTCAGCATGGGGGCAGGGCTTTGTAAAAAAAAAAATCAGAGGTGGGGAGGAACAACTGGCCAGTCTTGGACTGATTGACAGTCACCCTAGCTGAGAAAAGCCCCTCCCAGCCACACAGACCACAGACAGCATGTGAGCTTTTCAAATCTCCAACACAGATTGCATCCTTAGCCGTTGGTGAGGCATTTCGGTCTTGTAAAAATGAAAGGAATGGGAATCTGTAGAAAAGCTGGGAAACCTGCACCCATTTGGAAGAGATTTTCCTCTTTATTCCTGAACAGAAAGGACTGGGGAAATAAATTCCTTCTGTTTGCTCAAAGTGTGACAAGGATGTGAAGTGCTAGTTGGAAGCAAGATAGATTTTCAATATAAACAGGGCTTAAAGCAGCAAGAGGGGTCCAAGCTTTCTCTATAGCCGTGTGTCTTCCTCACTTTATGAGTCTGTTGGTTCTAATTATAGGGCATTTCCTTGGCTGCAGTTTTAAAGGAGAGGCTTTTATGGGACAGCCACTGACACTGAGCAGGAAGCTTGTTAACAAGTTATATATAGTTTCCCCACATCTGTAAGAAACATGAAATAAGCTTAATTGACTTCTGAAGTGGCCATTTGAATCTCTTCAGAGTTCCCCAAATCAGGAGCAGGCAGAGGGTGTAGTGAACAAAAGAGGAAAGCACTTAGAGGAAATATAGGAAGTGGGAACATTATATTTGAAAAGTCAATAGCTATTGCTACAGTTCCATGGCACAGCAAGTGACTAGTAATTGTTGTAATTTTAAATAAAAGTGTTACATCAAGGTTTTTTTTAGCCTGTGAGAACTTAAATATATAAAATCTCTGAAGTCTTTTATTAAGGTCTTCATGTTACATAGTTTGAATACCATGTCATAGATATACTATTTATCATTGTAAAAGAACATATTCCACACTCCATATTTTTTTCCAGAAAGAAACAACAATAGCTGGAGGGGGGGGGAACCTGCTTTTTATTGCCACTTTTCCTGGTTTCTTTCCAGGCCTTTCCATCTCTACTTGTGATATATTAAAAAAACAGCAACTCTTGCCTGCCATCCATCTGATTTTAATCTCAGCACTATAATAAGGAACATGTAACAAGAAGAGGCTCAGCATGAGCCAATGCTAGAGCCACGTGATGTTCCTCCTCCTTCCATTTTGCAAGGCAACTATTAAAAGAACTGGGCATTTACATTAATATATTCGCGAAGGCTTTCACTGCCGGGATCTAATGGTTGTTGTGGGTTTTTCGGGCTCTTTGGCCGTGTTCTGAAGGTTGTTCTTCCTGACGTTTTGCCAGTCTCTGTAGCCTGCATCTTCAGAGGACAGCACTCTGTGCTCTGAAGATGTGCTGTCCTCTGAAGATGCCGGCCACAGAGACTGGCGAAATGTTAGGAAGAACAACCTTCAGAACACGGCCAAAGAGCCCAAAAAACCCACAACAACCATTTACATTAATACCACAAAAGGAGTGATATCATCTATTCTTAAATTATTGCTGCAATGTAATGGAGTTGCACCAAATTGTTGGAAAATTAAATCAGTTACAAGGAACTAGATATTTGTAACAAATCACATCCTGACTCTGATGGACCATCAGCTATTTGTCTAGTTTAGAATTGAACTTCCACAGAACAATTGGCATTTAACTTTCTGTTCTTCAAACTGTTTCCTTTCAGGCTGGTTATTGTAAGGACTATATTGGTTTTAGAAATGATGCCAGAGAACACTTGTTTTCCTGTCCTAGCCTGTCTCTGCAGGCTAAAAAGGAGCCTAGATATTCCACAGTTAGTTTCAAATTTACATATAACCAGATGAAGTTTTATCTTCAGAGAAGATCATAAATTTCTGAAGAATTAAAATAATTTTAAAGGGGTTGTCTGTCTGCCTGTTAAATCTGAGCCTGTTTTACTAATCAACAGCCACTACCCTCCCAAACGTCCAAAGAGTTGTGTGCCATTTGTGTAACATAACGATGTGGGAGAAGCCGCTCATTTCTCATGTAAAAACAGTGTCGCATAAATGTTGGGAAGAACATCGATATGCAGCTTTATAGACTGACAAGGCTATGCAGTAAAGGTACATTGGGTGGTATCTCAATCGTGGAGACAGAAAGATCGAAGACAAAATTAACCAAGAGTCGATGAAAATTCTGATACTCGCCTGATTCCGAGTCCATGAAGCTGACACCAGTGCATCGTGTTTCTTACTTCTTTTCCCTTCTTGTTCTTTCATCTAATTTCTTTTCACCATTTTTGGATCTAATTATTTTCTTGCTTAAACTTCTACACTAAGACAGGGTGTAGATGTACTGATCAGTCAGGCTCTGTTGTCTCTCATCTTTAGCAGTCTCCCCTAGTGTGAGAACAGGTCTCCAGCGCAGAGGACATCCATCATCACAGTAGTTTTTAATGTGGACTGTCCAGATCTAGTGTTTCTACATTGTGTGTCACCCCTGGCAGCAGGAGACGATCTTTCTCCGCATGTGGTTTACATGTGATTGTCATCCACCCTCTCCTCTTTAATTCAGTTTTCTGTTCCCATTTGGCACTATGTCCAGGGTCCCTCGCTAGGAGCTAGCCTTCTGCCTGGTAGGAATGGTCTTCATTGTTTTTGTGTAATGAGTTTTTCTTCTACAATCTACCATCTTGGAAGACGCTCAAAACAAAAACAAAATGGACATAATTGGTTGCTGCTCTGTCTAGAACCCATTTGGCAACCATTTGTCTCCTGAAAACTGATTAACGTCATTAATGAGAACTTCAGCATCCTCACAGTCGATGGTTTTTGGCAGACAAATAAATAAATACGTGGAAAGTGTTGAACCAAACAAAATGTCTGCAGAAGGTAGGCAGACAGTAAACATTCATTATATCACTGTGGGCCAACTCCGTCTCTGCTGTGCTCTACTGCTTCTGCCATAATGGCGGGAATCCTGTTGCTTATGTAGTAAGTCATATTAGAGTAGACCCATTGGATCAGTGGGGACTTGGTGAGTCAGCTCCTCCATCAATTCCATTGATGGACTTAAAACTAGTTACAACTCACTACACTAAAAGAAGTAATGAAATCAGTGGGACATACAGGAGGAGTTGACTCTCCATAACCCATATTGATTGAATGGGTCTACTCTAATGCAACTTACTATGCTAATCAACAGGATTTCAGCTGATGTTTCAATAACTGACCATTACAGTCCTGTGTAGTCATTCTATAATTGGAAAGACATCTGTGTATACCCATCAATGGTTTCAACAACAAACATGCTCATTGCCTAGTAGGGCTGTTCAGGCCCCCAGTGATGGCTAATCTATAAAGGCAAATGATATCCTGACCCACCCACCCCCTGCTCTCTTGCCAGAGACAGAGGGACAGCTCTCTCCATCACCTCAGATCCCAGACTCTCTGGGTAAGTGTGGCAGACAGGCAGTAGAATATGATGGCAGCAGGAGTCAATCATCCTTGCCTCCCCCCCCTTCTGCTATACCAGCCCACATTTGGCATTACCCTCCACAGCTCTGAAGCGACTCATCAGGACCGCATCTCCCTGAGGCAAAGAGAAATCCCTCTGGAGCAGCTTTTAAGATCACAGCACAGGAAGGGACCAGAGCAGCCCACCGCTAACTGCTGAAAGAGAGTGGGTATTAACGACATGCTGGAGCCACCCATAGCTGCTCACTTATGCAATCGCTTCGGCATGCCATCACATTCTGTGTTTTTAGAAGTAACTTTCCAGTCCACGAGCCTGACCCGCTCTAGGGCTCTCCTGAGGTAGTGTGCTTTATCCCTAAAGCTTCACTGGCTGTTCTCTAGGCAGTATCCTCTTTTTAAATTAGAAACTTGTGGGTCTTAGCGTGCTGGCCTGTCTGCTTTCTCTTCTCATGTCACTCACACGGCTAGTCTGGGACCTTGCACTTGTGAGGGGACCGAAGACAACCAGTCCTCAGCCCTTCCAGAGGGCAACAGCCATTGTTACCACCCATGTGCTTCTGATACCTTGACAGCTTTTCAGGGATGATCTGTTGCAGCAATAAAGGGAACACATGAGCCTTCAACGATTGTCCGTAACACTCCTGCCGGCTGACCCCCATGAGTGGTTTAGCCAAGGACAAAGATGCCGTCAGCAGCCCCAGCTACAGTGATTGGAAATGACTTCCAGGGTTTGGGATAGAAGTCTTCTTCACACTTACCTGAACTTCCTTTCACAGGTAAACCTAGGGCTTTACCACCGAGGCACTGTCCATTGCCTTATGACCAAATATTTCCGTAATGGCTTTCTTCCCTAGAATCTGATTATTTCAGTAACTATTTAATTTTTCAGAAAAATTCCTCTGGAAAACAAATCCAGTACAGGAACTTAGGCTGCAGCAGCCGCAATGAAGGGAGACATGGCAATCTTTCTCAGCCAAACAGGAAACTTGTTTGAGGTGACTTTGTGAGAGCTTCGTTTCCTCCCCGCTTTCATCCGTCCCTTCCCCCCCCCCCGCTCCTCTTCTTGGGTTGTGGCCAATGTTTGCAGCTGAATCAACTTTTTCAGTAACCAATTTCTCCTTTTTGTTGTTGCAGCCTGCTGGTTAGTGATCAAGCACTTATCCTGCCTGTCACATCATTGAAGACTCAGTACTGAGTGGGCAGCATAAGCTAAGAGGTGCAGTATGACACATACAGCAGAAGAGAGATTGATCTATTTTTGTCATTCAAAAAAGAAGCACTTGTTTCATCCTCGTACTGTACAAAATAAAAAGGAGACAGATAGGTGATACCTTTTGTTGGGCTGTGAAAATAGGACAAGCTTTCCCATCCTTTCCAGTCCTTCATCATCTTGGCCTTTGCAGAACATTGGATGGGGTAAAGAGGGAGGAACATGCAAGCCCAGAGTCATGAGGGTGGGGATCATGACTAGATGTTAAAGCTAATTAAACTGAAGTTCCATGATGGAGAGCTGCAAACAGCTTGGGGTGTGGTGAGATTATGAGGGTTCAGCTCAGTGGATATAGTCAATTGGAATGACAATTCACCTTTTAAATAGATCACAATCCCCAACCATTTAACTCTTCAAATTACCCATATATGTATCTACATACATATACATTTATGAATGTTCATGTATGTACTGTATATACACACAAACAAAATCTGAATGAGTGGTGGTAAAAATATATATACTGTATTCTGGAGAACTTGTGGATCTCTGTTCTCTGTACTTCTACAGTGTAGCAAAATGAATGTTACAAGAAAGTCAAAACTCTACAACACAACTAAGTCTGATCAATAATGAAAGCACTGAAGCATGGATCCTTAGAACAACGGTGGACAGTAAGGGGAGAATGGTGGCGTCAGCCAAGAGGACCTTCCCACCGATTCCCCTTCTTCCACTGCTGGGCTGGGCTTGGGAGAGAACAGAGCTTCCACCATGGCCAAGGCTCCGTATTGGCATCTCCATCCTCTTGGGCTCACTGAGGATCGTAAGGTAGTATCTTGAATGCAAGGATGGTCCACAGCGACCATATCAGGTCTAAGGCTTTTTGTTGAGTAGTAGGTTCCGCTTCTCAAGCCACAATATTTGCCATCCTGAGATCATGATCAGCTCTGAATCATTTTCATTTTATATATATGGGGGATGTTTCCTTTCTACCCTAGCAGCAACACCTTTACCACACAACAGTCAGCATAAGAAATGCAGGGATAGCCAAGTACAGCAATGACATTTAACCCCTCTTCAGTCGGCTAGAAATCATCAAAAACAAAGTGGGCCGGGAGAGAAAAGGGACTAAGCCAGTAGCCAACTTTGTCATTGGAACACTCTTGAATCATGTTTTTAACTGGTCCCAGATATCAAGGAATCGTACATGGTGGCAGCAGTGGTGATGCTGGTGGTAGAGAGGACCCGCTTGCTTGCTTGATACAACCAATTCCAATGGCTTATTTCATGTTCGAGGCTAGCTATGTTGCCCAGAGGACTTACAAAGGTAAATCACCTAAATTGGGCCAGCCCTCTTCCATTTATTGTTGTCATGACAACCACTCTTTAGTATTCATGACTATAGCATGCTTGTTCCATTTTTGCATGCAGTAAAGAAATCATGTGTGCGCGCACACACTGGCTGCAGTAAACTGGATGATTCACCAATATGCGGAGCTAAAGGGTGACGAAGGAGCACTCAGCAAAAAGGGCATTTGCAATATATAATTAGTGCTCACATCCTCCCCCTCCAGCTACAAATAGGAATTTTCCAGCATTGATTTTAGTCACTGAATTCTGCATGTGTTTTGTCCTCTTTTCTGTGGCTTGTTCAAGAACACAAATTATTAAAAAATACTCCTTTGCATGGCTGATAGTCTTGATGGGAATAAGTGCTGTGCACACAATTATTATTATTAGTTTAAGCTAAGTATATTTTTTAGAATATTGATATTTCAACCGCATTTTGTAAGCTGCCCTAATTTTTTTCTCTTGTCACCAGAAGAGCTATAAATGCTGTAAATAAAGTAGAAGATATATTCTAATTTTAAAAAGACTTTTTGTCTAAAGTGAATGTGAAGAGACCAAAAAAACCTTCCAACCCAATGTTGTCTGGAGATTCATGCCACAATTAACCCTAAATTGAACCCACACCATTTGCTTTTAACACACTCCATGTGAATGTTCCTCAACATTACAAAAGCATGCTCCATGGTACAACTACCCTCACAACCATCACTACCATAGCCTGGAATAGTCATATTTCATCTCTTTCTCGTACAGCTGAGAAGGCCACTTTTGCATTGGCTGGGACCTATGTAAGGGTGTGTTTTCTAGGAGGTGAACATGAGTTGACATTTTGATCCCTTAAGTCTCAGATCCGTATTTATTTATTTATTTATTTATTTATTTATTTATTTATTTATTTATTTATTTATTTATTTTTGTCTAGCTTAAGTTTCTGATTAAAAAAGTGGTTTGTAGTTTTCTGGTTGAACAGAATTGTGGTGCTTCACAAACCCACAGAGACTTGGGATAGCCCAGTGATATCCCTTGAAAAAGAATTAACATTTTAAAATTTCTGTTCTAGTTGGAAATTCTGCCTGAAAGTTAACAACTGTAATAGAAACCAGTATACCAGTGATATTAAAGTATACCATCAACGTATTGGTGATTTACTAAAAAGGTTTGTTATATATATATATATATATATATATAAATATCCAGCAGAAGAAGGTGAGAATGAAGTGGTGAATCCTACATGTGGTGCTAGTTGAGGGCTGGGAAGCCCATCTGCTTCCAGCTACTGGGGGAAATATAATTTTCAAATGTATGTCCATGCAATATGATCTTATCAATTAGAAAAAAATAGCAAAAAAATAGTTCATCAAAAAGAAATATTCTTTGATCGTAGTGCTAGTTTGCAAAGCTTTTTTCTGAAACACAGTGGGGTTCTCAAGAATGGGGGTGGGCGGGAGATTTACAATTAAGTATTCAAGCTGTAATCGCTTTCTATCTAAATTTAATAAAACAAAAGCAGTCCGTAAGACACATATCACGACAGTAGACTTTTATTAACATATTTTACAATGTTGATAATTATGGGAGTTCTAATTTTGTATTTGATGTGCCAAAGACTGATTCTGTTTCTACAGTAATGTACTGTACTTAAGTAGCCATTCATAAAAGTTACCACACCAGTACATTTGGAGAAATAGCAGCAGCAGCAGCACACGTGTGCATGTACAGACACACATGTGCATGCACACACACGCATGCATGCACGCGCACACAGAGAGCCCATTCTAATTTGGACCTGTTATTTTTTCAAGGTAAGCCTATTAAAGCAAATTTCCAAAAACGTACGGGAATAATCAAATTTACAGTCCAGCAGCATGCAGGTATATTTCAAGTAGGATTTTCAAATGAGTACCTTTTATTTTTATATTTTAAATTGACCAGCGGATAATTCACTGGTACCAAAATGAACTTCATGAAATACAAAGTTAAGGCTGATAATTTTATGTCACACCCATATACAATATCCAAAAAGAATTCCATTTTAAATAACACATTTTATTCAGTTTTTATAGACATTATCTCTTTTGAAATTTTGAACCACACAGAGCAGTCAAACTGAAGAGCCCTGTCATAGTGCTATGTCAGGAGATGTCAGGAATATTTCTGCTTGTCCACTGTGCTTACAAAATGGCCTAGTACTCAAAAGTGAGCAATGCAAAAATATTATAGGTTTCACATATGATACATATTAAAAATGTAGCAATGTTCTGGAAAAAAGCATTTTTTTTATTTGTTTGAAGGAACTGCAGGATTATGGGAATAATCTAGAAGTGTATGAAGGTGTATTCACACACCATTTTATATAAAAACAGCAACCCATTTCCATTTTGCCTTCTCTTTTTGTAAAAACTTAGTAGGCTACGAGACTTATCACATAAATCTTCCCATTTCCATCATATTTTTTCCTATTCATTTTTCCACAGCCAATTTCCTATCAAGCCTCTGAACAGAGAGCAGTGTTTCGCCTAGTTTTAAGATTATAACTCTTCAAATTAATTTACAGATAAAAAGTTTGCTTTACAAGAAAAAGCTACAAGTTGAAGTACGTAAATATCAGAAGTGCCGGATAGCACTGTTTGAAATAACCAACAGACGTCGGGGCATTCTGTGAAAAGGAATGGGGGGAATCTTTGGCAGCCATGGGCTGGGTGTGACATTATCGTGTATTCTGCCTGGTTAAGTGTTTTTCCAGTGGCAACCTTTCAGCTGGATTTCAAAACCCTTATAAACCCTTGAAGCTGCTCAGGCCCACAACCACAGGGCCCCACACATTTTTTCCCCCTAAACTGCAGGGACCAAGCGGTGCAACTAGAAGTGGAACAGGCAGTTTGCCTTAATGATCCAGCAGTATCATTTGCGATTCTACATGTGGGAGGTCTGCTGTTTGAAAAAGGTGGAAAGGAGGTCTGGCCACGCCTCCCTTCTCCTTCTGACAAGCAAGCAGTCAGTAGAATTTCATCTATTAAAAACTGGCTCTGTGGGTCCAAGCCTTGGCTTCTCCATGTCAACTGGAGGAAGGCTATTCATGCGGGATTCTCCATATGAGATGCAAACTGGGAGAAGGGGATTATTCCCCTGCCCCTGGCACTTTGCAGTTTTGCTCCTCCCCAACAGCCCTATTCCCCTGATAAAGGATTCAAGCAAAAAGGGCAGTGATTTGTAAATATAATGGAAAGAAGCTGCTTCAACTCCCAGACATTCACTAACTAAGCCTCATCCACAGAGTATCTGGCAGTGATGTCCACCCCCATCGCTCTGGAATAAGACAGGGAGGTGGAAATGAGCCCATGGCATGCTTGGGGGGGGGAGAGTTATGATGTACCCCTTGGGACATTTTACAAATGTTGCATCTACACAGACAATAAAAATCGGCATGTTAGTAATTTACTTGTAAATAAAGCTAACTGAAATGTCCGACAGAATACTGCGTGTGTCTTGTATTACAGTAAGAGCAGCAAGCTATCTATTATACAGCTATCTCACTAATCTCTGGAGTATATCTATGAAATTCCTGAGAATGAATAAGGTATTCAGCAATGTCTGAAACTATTTCAATAGCTCTCTGGCAATAAGCGCAATATTCTCTAAAAAATCCTTTAGACCATTTTTCTATACAATCTCACAAATCAAAAGTGTTACAACTCTTGTATACTTACAGATACATGTCAAGCAAAATCTGAAATGGAACGCAAAGAAAGGCAACGGAAACAAGCAATGTGTTTATAGCGGGTGTACTACACATATACAGTGCTTCAGCATAAACAGCCCCCGGCAGGGAAAAATAAAAACACTCAGGAGCCACTTAGCGGCGGTTTTCCTTTTAAGTACAATTTGTGCTTGTTTATTAGTGGGTTAGAAAGCAACAACTATCAAGTGAATTTAGGTTTTGCACTCAAACGAAGACTAATTGCTTTGTTGTTTTTAACTGCTAAACCTCTATTAACACAGGGCTTCGTACGATGGCAGGGCTTCACGGTTTCCCCAGTGAAGAGAAAGTTTCCACTCACTTCAAGCCGAAGCCACTCAAGTTGCGTTCATGGTAAAGGCGATGTGATGGCGCAAAAGATGGCTATCGCTCTATAAACCATTATAATGTGGCCCCCATCTTTTGTTGATGTGATCAAAGGTATGCGACACCCACTGTTGTTCGAGCACTTTGTATCTTTCCTTACATATGTAGAGAGGTTTGCCACGCCTACAAGAAAGGAAAAGTCAACAGACATTCATAGTAAGACACAGGAGAGGCCTTCTCTGTGGCTGCTCCCAGACTCTGGAACTCCCTCCCACGGGAAGCTAGGCTGGGCTCCTCTTTGCTGTCCTTCCACAAGCAGGCAAAGACCTTTCTGTTCAGGCAAGCTTTCCTTCAGTGACTGCTAGCCTCAGAGGTTTGGGTTTTTTTAATGGATCGTTGTGCTATGTTGCTTTTAAATGTATTTTTAGTACTGATTTTATTGACTATTTAAAATACAACACTTGATTTATTTTTTTCGATATTTGAGCACTCACTGTTTTCTAGCTTTAAAATAATGTATTTTAATTGTTGTCAGCTGCCCTGGGTCCTTTTAAGGAGAAAGGTGGGGGTAAAAATATAATAAATGAATGAACGAACGAATGCCAGGGACAGCTGGCCCAAGAAAACTTTGCTATTGTAAGCATCTGGACTTAGGGACAACACTAAGCATTCCCTGCA
Organism: Pogona vitticeps; assembly: GCF_051106095.1. Lineage (NCBI taxonomy): Eukaryota > Metazoa > Chordata > Lepidosauria > Squamata > Agamidae > Pogona > Pogona vitticeps. The sequence continues at coordinate 203,927,820 of NC_135783.1, forward strand.
GCACCAAAAGGATACCTTAAAAGGACCAGGAAGACCATATAGGGCCTTGTCACACTGTTACTCCAAAGGACTGCTTGGCTGACTCCTACCGTTTGCTTGACATGATGAATACTTTAAGTCAGAGGCTGGGAACTTATGATGCTCTGAACTCCCATCTGCCATTACACCACGGCCAACCGTTGAGTACGAAGGAAGTTACAGTTTAGCAACATACAGTGGGACATAGATTTTCCCAACCTTGACTTAGATTCTGTGTATATGCTCTCTTTGGGCAGAAGAATAATTTGTGAGTTTTGATCTCGGGAAGATGCTCTCAAACGTCCTTGAATCACTAGAGTTTCTCACAGCGAAGCAGCACTCTAGACAGCCAATGCTTTCCACCTATTTACCAGGACAGAACAACTGCACAGAAAGTTCTGGTGGAACATGGAGTTTGGCTACGTATAGGGACAAAGCAAATTAAACCGCGGTAAGGATGGCTGGTTACCTGAGATCTCGGTCTTCTTCACCATGTGCATCCAGGTAAACGGAGCCCCAAAGGCAAAAACGATGACCACGAATTATGATGATTACCGATGCGTTGATCAAAAGGAAGATGCCTGTTCCAGCACCACAGTTTTGGGAGTGCTATAGTTTTATTTCAAATGAGAGGAAAGAAAAAGAAAAGACGTCCTTGAGAAAGGTTCGGCAACAAATGAAAAAGCCATTGTGATCCAAGCTTCTGATTATATACTTTTAGAATTAAACAATTTTGTATTTGCCTTTTCTGTACTTCAAGCGATACAAATTATCATTTTCAGCCACAAAGGGGGCAACTGTTGTCCTCCAGACAGTAATTCTCAAAATCCCTCACCACTGCCTGTGCTGATCAGGCCTGATGGAAGCTAAAGTAGAACTTCATCTAGGGGGCCACAGTCACCCATTTCTACCTCAGCATCTATGACCCCAAAGTTATAAGCAATCTTACAGATCCAGCCTGTCATCAAACTAATCTTCACTGAACACATGCACCTCCCTTAGCCAGGCACCGCCGTTTGGCAGCTGGCGGTTGTCACTCATTCTCTCTTACCAGGACACATTCACAGTAGCTCTGTTGCTTGCAGCAAAGTCCTTTCAAACACACAAAAGTGCCACAAACGAGACAAACGGCAGGATCTTTAGGAACCTTGGAACAGACAGAGCAACTCTTTCTGTGGTAGTACTGGAAAATAGTGTTATAATTTTCAGGCAAATGGAGGAGACAGGGTAGGTCCCACTTAGGTTCCTGGATAAGTAAAATCTGAAGAAAAAGGAAAGAGAATGGGTAAAAGAGGAAGAGGAAGAGAGACCCAATGAAGGCATTTAAGACATAAGACATAAGAAATTTATTTGTCATTGCGCTCACAAGTGGGTGCAACGAAATGAGGTGCTCTTCCCCAAGGTAAAACTGGACAACACTACAAAAAAAAGTTAAAATATACACAACTTTCACCATCCAAATATAGATACCCCGTTTTCTCTCAGCAATTAAAATTCCACCAAAAACCTATGGCCCCGCATTTAAACTCAATACTGCACTTGGATAAAAACTGTTCTTGAATCTGCTTGTCCTTGCTTTCAATACCCTGAATCTCCTTCCTGATGGTAATAGTTTAAAGAGCTGATATCCCGGATGAGAGGAGTCTTTCAGTATGTTAAATATCTTCCTCTTACATCTGTTCTTATACAATTCTTCCAAAGAGGGGAGTGAACAGCCAATGATGTTTTGGGCCGTCTTGATCACCCTTTGAATTGCCTTTTTCTCTGCCACTGTGCAGCTCGTGAACCATACACAGAGACAGTAGGATAATATGCTCTCAATCGAACTCCGATAGAAGGTGATTAACAAACTCTCAGTCAATTGTTGCTTTCTAAGAATCCTTAGAAAATACAACCGTTGTTGTGCCTTTACAGGCCGCTTCATGTTCTGTTCAGTTGTTAAGTACACATTCTCACAGGTTCATATGCTTTGACTATGTCATGGGTCCAGGCAGTCTCATTATGAAGTTAAGCTTGCCTCCTTTAGCTATTCTTCCTCAGAAAAGTGAACAAAGGCCATGAAGAGAAGAGTGTAGCCTAGTCTATGCCCAAAAAAATGGACACTGTTCACAGCCTGCTATCGTTTTACTGGTAGTGTGGGATCAGACATGTCCACCCATCCCTTTGGATCAATCTGGCCTAACCTGGAGCCAGACGCATGCCTTGCTTCCTCCCAACTGTCAGGTGACGGGCCCTGCGGCGAGAGCAGGACAGGCGGCACCTGCTGGGTACATTCTCTCCTTACGTTTCCCTTTGAGTAGGTGACAGACAGTCCCAACAGGCCCTTCCTGGTACCTTCGGGGAATAAAGACCACGCCTTAAGGCCACACTCCAGAGTCCTGTGCAAAACATGAGGAATTCACAGCCCACATGCAGGGCTCCTTGGGTGACAAACATGTAGAACGGGCCTTCAGGAGGGAAGAAAGTCTAAACATCACTGTCATAAAGTCTACTGTTTAAGACAACTGGAGACACAGATGTTGGCAACAGGGCATCATAAGAAAGATCAGTGCCATTTAAATGTGCATGTTTCTGGATAAATGACTCCCCTTCTAGGACAGAACTGGCCCTGAGCCCCAGCACACAAATTTCAGCCCCAGTTTCGCAATTGGCTGATATGGTTGATTTCTTAGTTATGTAATTTGGAGGGATTAATCTGAGGCTGTAAGTAACAAAGGGATTAAAGATAATAGCCTTCTTGCTAGTCTTAGTTTTCCAGTGCTGCCCAGGCAGGATACAGCAGGCAAAGAAAAAGAGAAATTTTGAGAACTGCAACCAGAGAGATTATGGTTTCAGTGTTATCATTTTTACACACTATCAGCTCCTTGAAATCACTTCTTTTATTAGTCACAGATGCATTTATAGCACTTATTTTTCTTTCCTAAAAATCTTTATGGCTAGTCATTCTCTTTTGATTTAGTTACAGGATGTAATCCAGAGTTAAGCAACATTTTTTTTCAAACAAAAGTTTTTCCTTAAGAAAAATCTAGTATGATCATTGTCTGGAAATTAATAACTTGGCAACATAGTTAAAACAAAAAATAAGACTGTGCAATCAAGCATTTTTTAAAAAATGGAGTTAGACTAAAAGCACAAACAAAGGCCAATGGAGCTACATAACCCACTGATTCAAGTAACACTATTACGATGTATAAAAATGTTTTCCCTACCTTTACTTGTGAGGGATGCTTATCTGAAAAGGAAACCAATTCTGAGCACCACTGGGATACTATGTCAAAGACTGGCACAGGCCAATCCAGACAAGAGGCACTGGGGAACTGTGATGACTGAAAGGACGATGGTAACAAACCCAGGCAGTTGGCAAGAACAGTAAACTCTTCATCTTCCTGTTAAATACAAAAGGAAGAAAATTCAAAGTAAAAGGCAATGCTCCAGTATGATGCTTCTTCACAAGCACAATGCTGTTAGTGTGAATGTACAAATTCATGTTTGGTATTAATGTTTGTACAGGATATGCCACTGCGATATTTCACATTATGAAATCTAATCCTTGCATCTCAGTGAAATGTCTTTAAGATAGCTGCGGCAGGGTTGTGGGGTTTGTTGGTTTGTTTTTTGTTTTGTATATACATCTACTGGAGATAAGAAATGTGTACCTTACATTATTAGGACAGAGGTAGTGAATTGTATTTTTGTAATACCTGACAGCTAGGTAGCTCCCCTCCAAAGAGATGATGCTGAAGAAGGCTGGTAATCCTGAGGAAAGGCAGGCAGAACTGCTGCAAATAAATCTCTATGGAATCTGGACACCAAGGACTAGTGTTGTCCTACATTAAGGTGTTTAAAAAAAGGGGGGGGGAGGAGTCTTAATTAGTGCAACTTTACTTTTTCAGAACCAGTAATACCATCTAACAGTTGTACTGATAAATAATAATGCAAACCTTTTGGTGAGATATAATTAGCATTCAAATAACACAAAGCTGACAAACTGAAATAATTAAAACTGTACCATAGCTAGATCTTCCGTTTCCTCTGGCTCATAGATCTTCCCTTTGGAGAGTTCACTGATTACATGGCTCAATAATACTTCCCAGGTATTTTTTGCATCAGATATATTCTGTGATTAAAAAGAAATTCACCATCAAATCAGCAAAATAAGAAAATGATTGACACCAATCCAGCACCTTTTTTTTAATGCCCCTGCCCTAAAGGGAGACAGTGCTAAGCAGCCCTTTTGCACTGAGGCAAGTGTAATAATCTGGACATGGTTAGAAATCTCCTGCAGTCAGGGAAGCAATGCACACATGGACTTTTAGACCAAAATATTATGTAGAAAAGTCAAAGATAGCATACTGAAGTGAATGAAGCAAAAAGCAACTCCTTTGCAAGTTCAACTTTGTTTTAATTGGTGCTGCACTGAGTATGGAAACTGTTTAATGAATAGAGCAATATACTGGTTTTTGGATACCAGAGAGAACCTCTTTATAGAAAACTACCAAATACAGTGGTGCCTCACTTAACGAGTGATTCGTTTAACGACGAATCCGCATAGCGATTGAGTTTTTGCAATCGCAAAAGCGATCGCATAACAATGTTTTAAATAGGAAAACATGGCTTTGCGATGATCGGTAAGCTGTTTCGCTTACCGATTATCGCATAACGATGTTTTTCCAACAGCTGATTGGCGGTTCCAAAATGGCTGCCCGCTGTGTTTTCACGCCCTTTCCTCGCTTACCGGGCAGCGAAAATGGCGGCCGCATGGAGGATTTCTGCATTACGGTGAGGTTTTTGCCCATAGGAATGCATTAAACGTGTTTTAATGCGTTCCAATGGGCTTTTTTGCCCCGCATAGCGACGAATCCACATAGCAACGTTTTTTTCGGAATGGATTATCGTTGCTATGTGGGGCACCACTGTACTGCTGCAAATTTGAACTGGTCTGCTCCCAAATCTGCACTCCTCCCAAATCGCACAAGTTGGCCTGAGTGCTGTGTTATACGTGTTTACTGTGCTTTACAGCTTCTTAGAATAGCTGCCAAATGTGGCACCTTCAACTGATGTTCACAATGCTTCTGGTCATGTCCTGATGAGACAACCAAGACCACTGCATGGGAAAAAGATGGTTGCCACCAATTATAAATGGGGGCAGTGATCTTTCTTCCAGGCAACTCGACAGGAAGTCATGAGGGACGTTTCCCATGCATTTTCAGAAGCACTGGCACCCACTATTCCAAGCAGTTAGGAATCATTTCTCAAAAGAGTCTGTTATATTGGGGGGGGGGGGGAATAAAACACAGTCCATCATCTGCTTCAAAAGTACAGAATCAAAATCTTTTTTTAAAAAAAGTTTAATATTGGGCTAAATGGTGAGAGTTTAAAAGGACTCCAACCACAAAATCCATTGAGAGAGAACTTGCTGATAAACACATTTAAAACTGATACGAACTGGGTCACCGCATGCAACACAGTGTAACATTTTAAAGGGCATTCTCTCTCTCTCTTTTCAGAAAGGAGCTGTGACAATATAGCCTTTGACATATTATAGAAATGCAGCATAAATATAAGTAAAGTCACAGTGGCTGAAATCCTGCTGCTTAGCTTAGTACATCACAACTAGAGTAGGCCCACTAAATCAGTGGGGATTGGGTAGTTTTGTACCTTGCAATGATCCAATGGGCCTAGCTGCAACTTGCTATGCTGAGCAACAGGATTCTAGCCAGTGATTGCTTTGCTAGAAACACAGCATTATGTTGTCTGACCCAGCAGTTTCCAGGAATGCTAACTATGAATACAAAAAAAGTTACAACAGACAGCACTAAACTGCTGCTAAAGCTACCATGTTTCCCTGAAAATAAGACAGGATCTTATATTAATTTTTGCTCCAAAAACACATTAGGGCTTATTTTCAGGGGATGTTTTATTTTTTTCATGTACATCCATCTACATTAGTTCAAATAAAGTCATGTCATCTTCTGGTTGCTGCACAAGGGTGGAGGGCGGGGGTTTCACTTCACTGGGGCTTATTTTTGGAGTAGGGCTTACATTAGAAGCATCCCGAAAAATCATACTAGGGCTTATTTTCAGGTTAGGTCTTATTTTCAGGGAAACAGGGTACCCACCTCGCTAATCTAATTTAAAAAAAGTACCCTCTCCTAAAAAGCAGGAAAGTAGCAAGCCAGGAATCGGGTTGGGACATGATTCTGTCTTAAGTTTCCTCTTGCTGGTAAATTCTAGTTACTGAAGCTGTTCCAGTTGGGAAAGTACTTGGTCAGCATGTCTCCGAACGCTTGCTCATGAATGTGAAGCCACAGTTTTCCAGAAACCTGCAAAGATGGTTCGTACTTCATTGCAAGAGCTACTGAGAATATTATGGCCAGGATCCAAAGTATAGTGTAGCTAATGTGGTACATCATGGGGGGAAGAGGGTGTTTCAGATTAGGGTTTTTTTCCAAATCACCCATCAGCTGCCCACAGTTTTGCCCCAGAGGGGTCTCCCAGGCCTTCATTTCCATGACTGTGGAAACAGGAAAAGCTGTGCCTTGCCATCTTTTTATCCTGTTCTCACAAGACTACTTTATATTAAAGCGAAGCAATCAGCTCACAAGTGGGCCAAATGTTCTTGTCATAATACAATTTACTATAAAAAGCAGTTGGACTGCTTTTGACCTATTCTGCTTTTTAAAATCTCATCAAAGGTAGAAAACAGATTACATTTTTCAAACTGACTGTGAAAGAACAGGAAGTGACAGGACTGGCGTCTACTTCAACTTCGCTCTCTCCACACTATAACCACAGAATTGTCTATCGATTCCTATCCCACTTAGAAAAACAAACTGTGGAGGCAAAGCAGAAGTGATGGCCATGAAACTTAGATTCCATGACATTTTGACAGCATCTATAAGATAAATCCTGAAGTAATGATGTGGTAACAGCCATTGTGGCAGTAGAATGTTGAAAGCTATATATTCTGATCTTATGGCCCTTCAGAGCTATCCGGTTCCTCTCTGAGGGACAAAAGGGCAGATGCAACTCTCCTCTTTGGGTTGAACAACATTAGAGAGGCACAGTCTTTGCAGGTCCAGCTGCTATCCAACACTGGCTAACTGTTATCTGGCCCAATTGCTACCTATACAGGCAATCAAAGAAGGATCAAGTCGAGGGTACATCACGAATCCTTGTACGTACCACCAGGTTAAGAGAAATCTTATACAGAATTTAGAAGCATTCTGTTTGGGATCAGAAATCTCAGCACCCCTCATCAGACTGTTTGGCTACTTCCTACGAGGTGTCTCAGAGTCAGAACAGCTGGGGGAGGAATATGCTTATCCAAGCCTAGGCTGGGATCAAGAAGAGCAATTGAAAGGGCTAGGTGGAGTACAGCTCTTACTAAGCAAGAGTAGCTCAACACATATTGCAGCCTGACCATCATTAGGAAGATCACACCAGAAACCCCAGCACTATGCCATCTGTCTTCTCTACTCAAAGGACTGAAGATGGATACGCCAAAGCAGGAAAGAAATGAATAGGATGAAGATATAAATGCTTCCTATAAGCTGTAGTACAGTGGTTCTTAACGTGAGCGATAATGCCCCCCAGGGGGTGATTTCATTTTTCAGGGGGGCGATAGAACGAAAAGGGGCGGTGTGGGGGCGCTGGAGCAGAAGGGGGCGGTAGGGGGGCCCTGGAGCAAGCCAAACCTGTTAAGATGGCTGCAGCCTTTTTACAGTGTGCATGAATATATATTTTCCTCCAATCTTAATTTAGTTTCAGAGTTTTCATCTTGAAATTTTTAGTTCCTGCATTGTGGTTTGTTTTTATGCCCTTTTTATATTTTTTTTGCATCTTAAAATTCGATTGCAACTAAATCATTAAATGTTACTTTTTGGGGGGCATTTCATTTTCTTGGAATTTAATTTTGTTTTCAGGGGTCATTAGATTTAAGTGTCTTAAACAAACAAACAAACAAACAAATACATAAATAAGATATCATCACCGCGGGGAGGGGGGCGATAACATCCACAATGGCTCAAGGGTGCGTTTCTTTCAAAAAGGTTAAGAACCACTGCTGTAGTATATCTTGTTACGATATATACATCCCTATCTCCTTTCACGCCCCCCCCCCTTGAGAAATTGGTCGTACAGCCTGATTCTATCCTGTTACTTCCATAGAAGTATCACTTTATTCAATGGCACTTGCTCTCCAATGAACGCCCACAGTGTTATAACACCCTCCAGGCCCAAACAAAGTCACAGAGACCCAACTGCATCCTCGCAGTCTACTTGAGGTTTTTCATAAAACAACAAACCTTTTTCAGAGCACCTGAGTTCATCCATGTCACTCTGTCTTCAGCACTGCATTTAACAGAAAGTGCGACGAGAGCTTGCACATACAGTAATGTGAAGAGCACTTTTATGATACAGATAAAGTGTTCTATAAAAGGATAGAAACAGACAAGGCAATTCAGGCATTTTCAATTAGGTCTGAAATACATTTATATCAACCAACTGCACACTTTTTAAATTCACAAACATTTCCTTCTCCGGGTAGGTAACCCGAAACTGCCAATGTGCCAGCTTCTGCAAATGTGGCAAGTTAAATGTCATGTGCTAGAAGGCTAGAACTTCAGTAAAAGTCTATTAAGGAAGGAGGAAATGAAAAAGCAATGTCGACTGAAAGCAGTTAATCTGACAGTATTTTATTATATCTTTATTTACCAAAGGAAGAAAGGGAAAACATGACATCAGAATAGCTCAGAGAACTAGTATGTTTTAAAATTCTACGCTGGAAATCAAGCATTCAGGTATAACTCAACTGCTTTATGCTGTTCTGCCTGCCACTAAAACGTAATCCAGAGAAAACTGCCATTTTTATTTGGGAAGGCAGTTTTACTGTCCCATGTGGCTACTCATGAGAATAATTGACAAGGTATTTTGTTTGTTATAAACTTTGCTGCTGAAATTTCCAGGGGGCAGCCACATCAGTCTGCTGCAGAAAAACCAGCCAAGACAATTATGGCACCTTAAAGAGTGACAACTTCTGTTGTAGACTGTGAGCCATTTAAGAGAGACAGAACTTGCCTTCTAGATCATTTCTTGTCATCTTAGCTCTTCCATGAATCCTTTTAAACTTCGCAGCCTATTTCATGATCTGGGGCAATGGAATCTATATGAGGTCTGCCCTATGCTCTAGAGCAACTTTCTGCCTCTTTGAAGTTACATTCTGGTGGCATACGCTAAAATGGCATGAACTGTCCTTTCAGCAGTAAAACAGGGCAGATTAATAGTAGGGCCCTGCTGAGCATACAGAAGCTTGCCTTGTGAACACCAGTCTCTTTCACTGAAACATATTTCCTGTCATCACTTTCATTGTGATTCTGCAGGTCAGTGCACAATGAATATCCAAATGAAGAAAACCAGAATCCCTGCGCAGCTATAGAATGTGTGGTGAAAATTTCCCTTTTGCACATTAAACCTGTATTTATTCTGCCTATCTTAATGCTTTAAAAACATCGGCTCTCTTCAACACAGTGACCATCTCTTAGGCCACACAGGCAGTGTGTGCCACAGAGAGGTCATTTGTAACCTCTTGCCCTTTCAGGCCCCTATTTATAAACTGACTACAAGTGCACTGACCTCGAGAACGATGGTTTCCCTACAATCAGATTTAATTTGTGTTCTCCCTTTTGGGGTGGATTCAGATCAATTTTCCTCTCAGAAAGAAGAGAATGAACAATGTAGTAGCATTTACATTGCCTTAATCAATGTTGGGTTGAAAAGAGGTAACCAAGTCTACTCAACAGTTAATATAACAGTGAATACAATTCCCAGGGCCTTTACTGAAGGTCAGGAGATGCTATTAGGAACACTGCTTGTGAATTGTTAATTTTCTCAAGAAGTACTAAACAGGTATTCTTTAAAGCAAAAAGAATTTAATTCGAAATGACAGCCTGCCGGGCTGAGCATAAAAAAATGAAGCATAAAAATATTCTGGTAACAGCAACCTGACTCTCACAAGCCTAGAAGCAGAGCTGTCTTTTTATCTGGCCTCTTAAAAACTGCAGTGCTGAAAGGATGGTGGCAGGAATGTGCACAGGCATGCAAACACACCACACCACTATGACAGCCACACAAAAGTTCTCCTTTTCTTCACCTTTTCCCTCCACTGTTGAAACAGGGATCTAACCTCTTCAGACAAAGAGCTATCCTCGTTTATTTCATGGTACTCTATGAACTTCCACAGACAATGACTGTGAAAAAATGTTTGCTAAAAAAAGTCTCTGAAACAATGAAAGAAAATTTTGCAAAAATGCAGCAATAAAAGTTTTGCTTGCTATATGTGGTCAACTCAGCAGGCATTGTTCAAAACAGGCGTTTTACTGAATCCCTTAATTTTCCAATACTGCTGTGTCATGAAATAGTGATGTTCTATTCAACTGCCTCCTTTTGTTCACGCTTCATACTGTGCTATTCACAACACTTTATTATCCTGAGATAGTCCAGTTAAAAAGATCCAAGGAAATTTGTTTTTAAGTATTTATAACTGTTTTATAGCATCTGATATGTTTGATATTATTTTAAGATAATTTTACTGACTGTACCTTCCCTAGGCATATGTTGATTTAGGGTAGATTATAAGTACCTGAGTCTTGAAATTCAAGAATGACTGTGTGGCTGTCTCATTACAAAACATACCTTCCTCTCATCATATCTGGTCCAGAGGTTCTCCCGACATCCAACTCTTATGTGCGAGGAAGTAGACTTATATGCACAGAAGCTCACATTAAAATATAGCAGTTAGTCTTTAAGGTGCCATAAAGTTTTTATCTTCTTTGTTTTTTTGTTTTTGTTTTCCTGAGATGCAAGCACAGAGTAACATGGCCATCTCTTCTAAATTCCAACATTCTGTGTTTATTGTGGTAGCCATGATACAAAGAGGTTACTTACCTGTAACCATAGTTCTTTGAGTGGTCCTCTGTGAATTCACACATATGGGTATTGTCTGCGCCTGCGCCGACTCTCTTAGAAGATTCTAGAGCTAAAAGTAACAATTTTATGGTGTGATCCTCCACGAGGTATATGCTCCTCCCACCCACCATCTTCCCCAGTTCCTGAATTTTATCCACCGGGTATGAAGGAAAGAATTAATTAATTCGTTATATAATGAACCCGTGACGGATAGAGGGAAGGATGGGCGGGTTGTGTGAATTCACAGAGGACCACTCAAAGAACTATGGTTACAGGTAAGTAACCTCTTTTTCTTTTTCGTGGCCTCTGTGAATGCACACATATGGGTGACTAGCAAGCTGCACTTACCGGTTGGTGGGTCGTCACGGTAAGAAGGATGACAGGACAGCTTTGCCAAATGCAGCATCTTGCCATGCTCTGACGTCGAGGCGGTAGTGCTTGACAAACGTGGATGGTGTGAACCACATAGCGGCCCGACAGATGTCAGGAACCTCAGTGCCACATTGAAAGGCAGTAGAGGTGGACAGCGCCCTGGTGGAATGAGCTGTCAAATGTTCTGGAGGGGATTTCCCCGACAGGCTGTAAGCCAGGGAGATAGTCTGTACAATCCAACATGCTATGGATTGAGAGGAGGCTGGGACCCCTTTATTTGGGCCGTGAAAACAAAGAAAAAGTTTGTTGGATTTTCTAAAGGTTTTTGTCCTTTCGAGGTAGAAAGCCAGGGCACGTCTGACATCGAGATTATGGAGCATATGTTCTAGGGGCGATGAAGGAGACTTGAAGACGCAGGGTAGTATGATGAGTTGGTTGAGGTGGAAATTGGAGACCACCTTCGGGAGAAAGGAAACGTCAAAGTAAAGAGTCACTTTATCGGGGTGAAACTGGATAAAGGGGGGATCAGCTCGAAGAGCAGCGAGCTCACTAGCTCGTTTTGCTGACGTGATTGCAACTAGGAAGGCCGATTTAAGGGTCAGGAATTTGAGATCGATGGATGCCATGGGCTCGAACGGAGGCCGCATCAAAGCGTTAAGAACGAGCTGCAGTGACCACTGAGGGGTGATACGTTGTTGAGGAGGGTGAATATTGTTGAGCCCTTTAAGGAAATTCTTGACAGTTGGGTGAGAAAACAGCTTGGAGGAAAGAGAATCATCCAGCTGGTGAGCCATAATGGCTGAAAGGTAGACCTTCAACATAGACTGGGAAAAGCCGAAACCGAAGAGATGCAAGAGATAGGCCAGCAGAGGTCTTCATAGCCAGATGCTATGATGGATAAAACCCATTTGTCTGAGGTAATAGATTGCCAACAATGGAAAAATGGGGCCAGTCTGGTACAGTTCAATGGATAGAGAGGAATGTCAGACAAGGGAGGTATAGGTAGTTGTCAATATTGCTTACCCTTTCGTTGTCCTTTGCGAAAGGATTGACGCTGACGAGGCAAGGTTTGTGGCCGGTACGATGCCATCAGAGGCTGGGGAGCAGGTAAGGACCTGTCGGTTTGCTGGAGGCGATACTGTCTATGAGGTTGGAACCTTTGATTTTGATATTGTAAGAAGGCTTGCAAAGAGTAGATTCATTTCGCCATCGTGTCAACTTTTCTGCCGTCCTTATTGTCAAGGGTAGGTTTGAACTTAGTCTGGGTTCGAGCCTGACTAGACTCGACGATGATAGAGTTAGGCACTGGATGTTTATTGAGAAATTCGGCCTCGACACCATGGGTCCTATAGAGGCCATCGGTGTGGCGAGAGATCTGCATGATAGAAGGAGGTTTTCCCCAAGTATCCTTAATAAGTTGAAGGACAGACTTGTTAAAGGGGAGTTTCAGAGGAACGGGACGCTCCTGATTGATATCATCGAACACCGGGTCGGCATCAGTGGACCAGGGCTGTTCAGTGTCGAGATTTAAGGCTTGTGCCATTTGAAAAATGAGAGTCGAATAGGAGGAGAAGTCATCCGAGGAAGACGAAGCATGGCTGTCCCTCGTATCTGGGATTGGAGGGGGAAGGTCAGGCTCATGGGAGGACTCAGAGTGTTGTGCCTCTGAAGATGCAGGGGAGCCTGATGCCCCTGGGTTGGCAGGTCTTCAAAAGGGCCCTGGGATGTTACCGGGTCTTGCATCGAGGGTGCAGGACATAGTGGTAAGGCCTCCCGAACCTTGTCTCGCATTCGCTTGGATGGGACGAGGGGACGTGCGGATGGAGCCGAAACTGTCAGGGCCAAGCGGTCACACGGAGGCAATTTGAGTCCACAAAGGGAACGGCATGGGGGAGTTCCGGCGTTGTTTGGGGCCGTTTAGCCTGCTCAGGCTGGAACCTCTCGTACCAGGTTTGCCATATGAAGGGATCAAAATGGTATGGTACCATTGGAAAGGGGCATAAGTCGCCTTGTGATGGAACCAACCTCGGTGGGGAGAGGTGCTTTCATTTCTCCGATCTCTTCCTTGGAGGCGAGGGGGGAACCTGCAGATCAGATGCCGAGCTTTCAGCTGCCCGCCCTGAGTCAGGGTTGGAATGGGCTGAGGCCGGGCTGGACTGTGGCGCAGCCGCATTGAGGCCAATGCTTGGAGTTTGGGGTGGCATCATGGGGGGGGCAACATCATGGGCATCGTCTCCATCCAAGGCCAAGTCAGGGGCTTCTCTGGATGATTTCTCGAGGATAGGAGATGGCTGAGGGGGCTCCACTTGGGGAACTCTGTCCTTTCTGGGCCTCTTAGGGGCAAGTTTAGGTTTTTTCTTCGAGCTGGGGTCGTGTGCTCGAGACTTCTGAGAGGAGGGCAACTTGTGCTTACCAGACAATTTTGCTTTCTCAACAGTGTCCTTAACTGGTAGCACAGAGGTAGAGTCAGAGGTAGACTGGCCCGCTGGAAATCTATCGGCGGAAAGGGCAGGAATCTAGCCGCTTCTGAAGATGAGGTAGGAGGATTCATGGCTGTTTGCCAAAGGCAAGACCGAAGTCTTTGGAGCCTCTGTTTTAGTGCCGGCTTGGTTAAACCTTTACAAGCAGGACACGAATGGGTAGGATGTTCCTCACCCAAACAAAAAAGGCACTGGCTATGACCATCTGAAAGTGCGATTTTATTCGCACAGGTCATACACCTTTTAAAAGGAGACGGTGAGGCCATTAGCAAAGAACTGGGGGGAGGGGAAAAGGGAAGGGAATAAAAAGACCACGGGAAGCCGATTAGGCAAACAAAAGACACGGAGGATCACTAAGTAGGTAATTTAAAGTAAAGATAAACGAACAAAAGCTCAAAGGAGCCTAGAAAAATAGCCAAAGGCAGAATAGCAAAGCGCTCAATCTTTCCTAAGACCCGTTCAGCTCGGCGGAAAAAAGGAACTGGGGAAGATGGTGGGTGGGAGGAGCATATATCTCGTGGAGGATCACACCATAAAATTGTTACTTTTAGCTCTAGAATCTTCCGAGAGAGTCAGCGCAGGCGCAGACAATACCCATATGTGTGCATTCACAGAGGCCACGAAAAAGAACAGTAACTTTTGGATCATCTTCAGTTGGTTTAAATGTAAAAAAACATATGGGGCTCTGAACACCAGGCCTTTTTCATTCAAGAAGGGGGGGGAGTCATGAGCTGTTTTGACTGCCAGAGTAAGCACCTCCTTCCCTTGAACCGATTCCCAACCAACATCCAACTTTCATCTTTAAAAACTGTAATTTTCATGCATCCATAGGACAAAAGGTTACCTACATAGCTGATTATACCTTTTAATATAATACGCATTACGTCAAAATACATGATTCAAGGCAGCAGGAGATCAATTTAAGTCATAAAAGTGTTCCAAGAGGAATGTTATGCTATAAAGCCTACAGTAACCCTTTATCAAAATATATCCCTTATCACTGAAAGTGAGAAAAAAAAAAGAACTGGGTTAGCATTGCTTTAAAATCATAACGTTAAAAGCATTAAATCTGATACAGTAGGTAGCAATAAATCACTTCTGCTTCAAAAATCTCTCAGGATTCCAATAGCATGTTCAATTTTATATCATTACAGATACTGTATTATAGCAATTATCTTTGTCATCTGTGACACAATTGCCACAATTTTTGTGGTTAAATTAAAATAAATTATTCACTTTTACCCACAGGGATTTACACTTCAATGTGAAGTATTAAGCAGGCCCACTGGACCAAACAAATGAAGGTCAGATGGAGGGACTTCCCCTCTGCCTCACAACTCAAGGCGTTTAATACCTGCTCTCAGATCTTGTAGTTTTACTGTAATGTTGTCTAAAAAAGGTGAAAAGACAGGAACCATAGATAAGCCTGTCACACCGCCACAACAAAACTCTGTTCAATGCCAAGTTCTAGAGATAAAGCAAAGCCATTATCTAAGCAAACACAATGGACAAGGTTGATTTGCTGCATTTCTTAGAAGCTAATGTAGGAAAGGGCTCATTGCCCCTTGTTTATTGTTTACGCACTTGGTGCAACGTACCTTTGCGCAATGGCTGTGGCATGGTTAAAATCTGGATGAGCAAAAGAGATAATACATCTCTATAAAGTACGGGAACCTCCGGCTGCTCTTCAGTGCACCTCCTGAAAAAAATCATGTATGTCTTATGATAACCATCTTTTCCTTAAGATTTTTTTTAAAAAAACCCACATTTTGTGACTGTAAAATAATCAAAGCCCTTGATTTCATTTGAAATAGAAGTCTGTTTTGAAACCAAAGACCTGGTGTTTGGACCCTTCTCAGCCTTTATTGGGGTTTAAAAGCTTCCTCTCCTTTCTCTCTACCCTAGGTTTGTGTTTGACCCCTTTTTAGTGGCTGACCCTGTTCCTCTTTCCCTTCATGCTGTCCATAGCTCTGCACACTCTTTGTTGCCCTACACTCTCCTCCTTTCTGCACCTCTTAGGCAACGGCCTCCATCTTCTTGCCTTCTGTGCTTCTTTAGTTATCTTCACCCTTCCCTCTCTCCTGCCAATGAGGAAATCTCTCTTATCCCATCCACCTCTCCTGTGCCTCATGCCTCCTTCGTTCCTTCCCTTCTCTCTCGCATTGCCTGATGTACTTCTCTGCCCTCCATGGCTGCTCCAACTCAAGTGGCACCTCATGCAGAAGTAGGTGAGCACCAAAATATATGGGGAAACTTCTAATAAGTTGCAGTTGAATTCTTGAAGAGGCATAATATGACTCCCAAGCCACAGCCTGATGGCTACTGCTCTATATGTTCACTCAAAAGTTAAGTTCAGCTACATTTAGATGGGCAAATGTTCTCTAGTAAGTAAGCAGTTTGTATTTATACTTTCAGGGTTCATCTTCTATATACTGAATGTTAAATGGAATGGATGCTTTTGTCTGGAATGGGAAAGCGGTGAATAAGCCCTTTCTAATCCATCACTTGATTTGCACAATTAGTAAAAAATCCGCAATTTGTATTAAAAATGTGTTGTTCCAGATCACATTATTCATACTCCTGTTGCACTGAAATCTATATGGAAAGTTAACAATAATTTTCCTATTTTAACAAGACACAAGTGCAAATACAATCTGGATCAAGCCCAATGTTTTTGAGACATAAAACAGGTCCCCTCTGAAATGGTTTAAAAATTCAGTCTTTGATATAGGATTACATATCAATTACTGCTAACATGAAGCATCTAATTATCACAAGAAGTTAACAGTGAGAAGCAAGAAAGGAAAAATAACATTTAAGTGAGTCAGAAGAGCTGCTAGAAAAAGTATTTTATCAGGTTTTGTACACTTGCAGTGTTTCCAAACTTATTTTTCAGACAAATGTTTTCTCCCAAAGTGATTAAAATCAATTTAAAAAGCTGAATCCAAACATTAAGGTTTGAAACTTTTTAAAAGAAGGGCACACAAGAATGAAATAGAAAGGAGAGGAAGAGGATGAAGATGTGCTTTCTATGTTTGTTAACTATTTTTATTCTTCCATAATTTTCTGGAAATAAATAAATTAGTGGACTTGTATAGCCATATGCATTTGCACACCATATTTGCCGGCGTATAAGACGACTGTTTTGGCCCCAAAACATGCCTCCAAGTGGGGGGGGTTGTCTTATATGCCGGGTGTACTTCAGTTGGGCCAGGAAGGAGCTGGCCGGGGAGGAAGGCAGGCGGGCAGGCAAGCAGTCGATCCGGACGGAGGGAGGGAAGCAGAGCCGGCCATGCCTGAGTGGCCAGAGCCCGCCACCGGGCTGCCCGCCGCCCCGCGCCGCTGAGTCAGCTGCCCGCTTGCCTGCCCACTGCCCGAAAGCCGCTTCCCCCCCTCCTCCTCCGCTGCCGGCGCCCGCCCGGCCACTTCCCCTCTCCTCGCCCTCCTCATCGCCAGCCATAAACTTCCAAATATATTTTGAGTGGAAATGTTGGGGGGGTCGTCTTATACACCCAGTCGTCTTATACGCCGGCAAATACAGTATATCATTTGTTACATACAGTATATCACAGAAGTGAGTACACTCCCTCACATTTCATATTTTACTATATCTTTTCATGTGACAACACTGTAGAAATGACACTTTGCGACAATGTAAAGCAGTGAGGATACAGCTTGTAGGACAGTGTAAATGTGCTGTCCCCTTAAAATAACTGCTGGCAACAAAAGTGAGTACACCCCTAAGTGACAATGTCCAAATTGGGCCCAGGTAGCAGTTTTCCTTTCCTGCTGTCATGAGACTCCCATTAGTGTCACAAGTCTCAGGTGTCCAAATTGGGCTCAAAAGTGTCAATATATTGTGTGGCTACCATTATTTTCTTGCACTGCCTTAACCCTCTTGGGCACAGAGTTCACCAGAGCTTCACAGGTTGCCACTGGAGTCCTCTTCCACTCCTCCATGATGACATCACAGAGCGGGTGGATGTCAGAGACCTTGCGCACCTCCACCTTCCATTTCAGGATCCCCACAGATGCTCAATAGGGTTTAGGTCTGGAGACATGCTTAGCCAATCCATCAGCTTTACCCTCAGCTTCTTTAGCAAGGCAGTGGTCATTTGGGAGGTGTGTTTGGGATCATTATGATGTTGGAATACTCCCCTGCGGCCCAGTCTCCGAAGGGAAGGGATCATGCTCTGCTTCAGCATGTCACAGCACATGTTGGCAGTCATGGTTCCCTCAATGAACTGTAGCTCCCCAGTTCCGGCAGCACTCATGCAGCCCCAGTCCATGACACTCCCTCTAGCATGCTTGACTGTAGGCATGACACACTTGTCTTTGTACTCCCCATCTAGTTGCTGCCATACTTGCTTGACACAATCTGAACCAAATAAGTTTATCTTGGTCTCATCGGACCACAGGACTTGGTTCCAGAAATCCAAATCCTTAGTCTGCTTCTCTGCAGTAAACCGTATGCGGGCTTTCTTGTGCATCATCTTTAGAAGAGGCTTCCTTCTGGGACGACAGCCCTGGAGACCAAACCTGATGCAGTGTGCGTCATATGGTCTGAGCACTGACAGGCTGACACCCAACCCACCGCATCAACCTCTCTCTGCAGTAATACTGGCAGCACTCATATGTCTATTTCCCAAAGTCAACCTCTGGATATGATGCTGAGCACGGGCACTCAACTTCTTTGGTCGACCATGGCAAGGCCTGTTCTGAGTGGAACCTGTCCTGTTAAACTGCTGTGTGGTCTTGGCCACTGTGCTGCAGCTCAGTTTCAATCTTCTTATAACCTAGGCCAGTGATGGTGAACCTATGGCACGCGTGCCACAGGTGGCATGCGGAGACCTCTCCATGGGCATGCGAGCGGAGGGCTACCCCCCCACCCCACAGCCGAACCTCAAACTGTACGATTGTAAGCCACCTATCCCTGCTACCTTCCTTGGCTGTGGCACTTGTAAAGCAGTTCTTTTAGAGATCAGGGAGAAGGCTGCTTTATTGTTTACTGCTGTAGAACAGCCCGGGGCAGTCAATCCAGCTTGTGAATTACTATTTCTGCTGGAGGTGACTGCAAGCAGGAGGGAAAGCTCCAATTAAGGCGGGAAGGAAGGTGTGAGAGAGGGATGGGTAGATTCATTAGCTTGTTTAAATGTAATGAGAGGAAACAGGAACATACTGAACTGATGCAAATGATTGCTGAAAATTTAGGGAGGGAGGTTGTGTGTGAGAAACTGACTCTTTCATAAAAACATGAAAAAAGGAACCTTCCAAAGTGTTTGTGTGTGTGTATGCGTGTGAGAAAAAAAGAGAGACACAGAGAGACTTGACTCATAAAATCAGAATTAAAAAGGCATCAAAAGCGAATCACAATTGGTGGATTGCATTGCATTCAAAAGTATCCCGTAAAGGATTTCGGTAAGATTGTATTATGGTACACACTTGATTATCTTCTGGCCAGCCTTACAAATTGCTTTTTGTTTGACAGAGTGGGGGACGGAAGTAATTTTAAGGCATTTTCCGCATAGTTCTATTTTTAATCCAAAATATGGCCCTGCAATGTCTTTTTCTGGTAAGTAGGGAAATTAACAAAAGAAACCTAAACATGTTTGTCTTAAAACAGCCGTTGATGAAAAGGTTTTTCTGCCCTCTGTACCATTTGAAATATATCTAATATTTTATTATGTGATTATTTAATGGTTATATTTTATGATGTTTTTTATGTTGAATTTATTCTATATACTTCCAATTATGTTTTTTGTTTGATTGTGTTGTGAACCACCCAAAATAGCCTGGCTAGATAGGTAGCATATGGATGGAAGGAAGGAAGGAAGGAAGGAAGGAAGGAAGGAAGGAAGGAAGGAAGGAAGGAAGGAAGGAAGGAAGGAAGGAAGGAAGGAAGGAAGGAAGGAAGGAAGGAAGGAAGGAAGGAAGGAAGGAAGACAACATGGCAGCAATAGGTCAAGGTTTGAAAAATTATAGTACTTAAGAAACATATCAGAAATATATCATTAGAACTTCACCATATATTATGGAATGGAGCTCTGCAATCCTGTGATGTAACACTTAGAAAACGCAATGCTATTTTTATACAAGAGTAAGTCCCTTGCCTACCCTGCTTATTCCCAGGGTGTTTATACAGGAAGACAGGCTTGATAAATGATTATTCATTAATCTTTCTGGACTTTTAAAGGACGAAGTAACAGTATGAGTACTTAATCCATTCATTGGTTAAATATAACATTTAGAATGTATCTTTAATTGAATATAACATTTAGAATGTATCTTTAATTGAATTCAGTTGTGCCATTTATCAGGTTCCTTAGGTGATCTTTAAGATAGTAGTTAGATCCCAATCATCTGAGGCTTCAGCAAAGTCCCCAGACTCTGTTTTCGATTCCCAGGGTCCCCAAACTGGGAACATTGAGAATCGCTGCCATGATAGATGTCAGCAGTCACGGGATATTCTGCAAAACAAACTGGTGAAGTGCAAACAAAAGTTGCTTTTCTAAGAAAAGCATACAACAGAGATGGGGGTTGAGGTTTAGAAAACACTACTCTTTGTTTGTTTTCTGTGCATTTCCAATGCGTCTTGCATGCTTGATTGCTTCCCCCCCTCCTTTGGCCAGAAGGGATTAATCGCACTTCCAATGAGTCTTGCAGTGATTTTTTTTGTGATTTTTTTTGTGATTTTTTTTCTTTGGCCAGAAATGATTAGTTGCATTTCAATGCATTCCTATGGGAAATGGTGCTTTGACTTAAATGACCATTTTGAGTTACTTCCATCTTCTGAAACTGATTATGGTCATAAACTGAGGCACCACTGTATTATACGAGCTGTATACTCACTGCTTTACATTGTAGCCAAGTGTTATTTCTTCAGTGTTGTCACATGAAAAGATATACTAAAATATTTATGAAATGTGAGGGGGTGTACTGAAATCTGTGATATACTGTATATAGACACATTGATACTAAAGGTGTATGTAAACACAAAGACTCCCCATCCCCATCAGCGGAAAGAATTAGCTCAAGTTGATACTTAATAGTTATGTGCTTATTTACTTTTGGACTATTTATATCTACAGAAATTCTTTTTATACATTTTTATTAAAAAACAAAAGTTAACTTGAGCAATGAATTCTCAATTTTCAACTGGAGAAAGACGAGAAATGTTTAATATTTGTAGTTCAAAACTTTTCCCTCAGAGATAAAAATAACTCCATTTTAAAGGATCCAAGTGTGATGTTAATGTTTGCGTGATCCATTAAATGCCTCAGTTTACATGGCATGCTGGGATGCCTGGCAACAGTACAAAAATCTGGAAGACTTGAGGGAACAAGTTTGCCTACATCTGTTCCATTCTGTTAGAACAGATGAAGTAATAATATATAAAACGCCAAGGTTTAGATAAGCTTCCGTAGTTACGTCAAGTGCCGGAGCACACTGAGCAGTTTAAAAACTGCTCTGTCATTTATTAAAAGCCTGAATAATTTCTTCATGACATTGAAAACTACCTTTTGCAAAGCCTATTTAGAGTATTGAAATAGGCTGTTCTCCTAATCCCTTCAGTGCATATAAGAGAAGCTGATAAGTGTAGCTTCCCAAATACGGATGCAGAAACAGTTTGCAAATGTATGGAGTATCAGATTATGATTAAGCAAATATTGTAAAGTGAATCAAAATGCACCATGATGGCATATACACAGAGCAGTCTAATAACAAGAACTACCTCTTACTGTCAACTTGCCTTTTTTGCCATGGAAGCAGTCGGGGCAAAATCCATTTGGGGATATGAATACAAACAGTGGTGCCACAGGTGCCAAAGAGGCCCATTCCCTCCCCCCCAGAGCTGGCTGGTCCACTCACCGTTTGGTGTGTGGTGCTCGGCTGCACTGTCATCATCATCACACTGATCGCAGGAGCCCGCCTGGCTCTTCTCTGCCATCCCGCACAGATGACCACTCCGGCACGGAGGCAGGACAGGGAGTCTCTGCACTCAGCCGATAACTGGTCAGTTGCATGGGGAGGCAGGGAGGAATCGACTGGGCTCCTTCCAGGATTGATGTGATGATGGTTATGGCTGTGCTGAGCACCATGCACTAAACAGTGAGCAGACCAGCTGGTTTGGGAGGGAGGGAATGGACCTCCATGGCACCTGTGGTGCTACTTTTGTATTCATATCTCCAGAGATATGAACGGGAATAGCCCGTCTCTAGTTCTAAGCAGACCCACTGAATCAATGGGAATTACATAAATATTATCTTAAAACTTCAGTTGAGATTAACAATTGGATTTAATCCCCAAGTGTTCAGATACAATGCTATATGGCTAAACTATGTATGGATAGGTTGCAGAAAATTCAGGGCTAAATCCAATATTGATCCAAACAAAAATAAACACATTAACATGAATAGGACTTATCAATCATAAAAACATAGAATAGTGAAGTTGGAAGGGTCTTTTATATGGCCATCAAGTACAACCCCCTGGCTCAGTGCAAAAATACAAATTAAAGCATATCTGCCAGGTGATTATCTAAGTTTTTCTTGAATGCCTCCAGTGTTGGAGCACTCGCCAGCTCCCAAAGTAACTGGTTCCACTGTCGTACTGCTCTAACAGTTAGGAAGTTTTTCCTGATATTCAACGAAATCTGGCTTCCTTTAACTTGAGCCCATTGTTACGTTTCCTGCACTCTGGGATGATCGAAAACAGATCTTGCCCCTCCTGTGTATGACTACCTGTCAAGTATTTGAAAGGTGCTTATCATATCTCCCCTCAGTCTTCTTTTCTCAAGGCTAAACATACCCAGTTCTTTCAGATTTTCCTTATAGGGCTTGGTTTCCAAAGATAGTGTTGTATAGTAGTAAGCAACACTTTTTATACAAATCCACTGAACGAGGTATTCAAGTATATCTATCTGCTTTGTGTATCAGAAGTTTGCTTCACGGGGAAATCTCTCTAAACAATTGTATGTACTTACTGAAAATTCTCATCATTTATCAACTGTGTTAGTTTTTTCCAAGGATTATACGCAGAATCAATGCTGTAGAGACGCATGTGCATAGCCAACACATGGAACAACTGATCTGAATAAGTAAATAAAGAGAAAGAGCTGGTGAGTTCATGATTCAGTTACATGCAACTAAAATACCTCACATTTGTTTTTAACTGGTTGTTTTCTATATATTTAACATTATTCTACTTTCATCACTGGTTATCCAACACACAAAGAACCCAATCCTTTGATGCTGGCTTTGACACCACAAAGAGACAGTGCTCTGTAGTAAATAATACACTGAATTTATACAAGCAAGCACAGATTCAAATCTAGATCATCCAGGAAATGCACTGAAAAACTAGAACCAGACTCTCTCTCTCTCTCTCTCTTACCCCCACTAAAGCTACTGTGAGAATAATATGAGATAACCCTATGTACTGCATGTCAATCTGAGTGCCTTAAAGAAAGGAAGGATACAAATATATAAGTGCCTTTTTGGTGGCTGCCCCCAGCTTGTGGAACTCCCACTGGAGACCAGCCATGTGTCCTCTCTGCTGTCCTTAAGACCTTTCTTTTCAGATGGGCTTTTTAATAAGTAAATTGCCAGTATGGAAGAGGAGTTGCCTTTGTTATATTTTAAATGTGTTTTTAGATTGTTTTAATAATTCGCATGTCTAACTGTTTTTGTTTAATACTGTAATTCGTTGTATTTTTATTTGTTTTAATAGTTGTGCATTAACAATCTTTGCAAGCTACCTTGGATCTCTGTGCTGAGAGAATGGCGGAGAGGTATCGGATTAATTAATTCACAAATATACATTGTAGTTCAATAGCTCTACAGGAGGAAAGTATGGCAAAGATGGGGTGTTTGATCCCCCCGCTTTTGTAGGCTAGACGGGGATGCTTTGTAAGTGCCAAGTAACAATTTTTCTAGAATAGCATGATCATGGAGGCCACTCAGAAGATAATTCTATGTTTACAGCACCTGCAGAAGACAGAATTGAACTGAGCTGTAGATATTAAATTTATGACAGAGTCCTTACTTCCCTTAAGTGGAAGGAACTCCTGAGTTTACAATGCTAGCTTGGATTGCATATTTGGTGGCATAGGTCCGTGTCACTTCAAAGTCAGTCTCAAAGTAACATCTTTCTATACATTTTTTCTCCACAATGGAAATCCATTATTTACTACACTTTATTTTACTTATTATTCTCAGTCTCCATTCTTCTGAACCTAAAGTTGCTGCCATCTGAGCAGACTCCTGGATATGCCACATTTTAATATAAATCACAGAAATAATTAATTTATTTTCCACAAATAGACAATTATTCATAGGCACCCGGGAGGCCAAAACAGTCTGATGCTGAAGTCAGCTGATCCTAGCAGTGCTTGAGGGCTGTAATTAGCTCCTGGGGTTTGGGAAATAATTGAAGGCACAGATGACATTGGACGTGATTGTTGTCACCTGTTTTCTGAATCAGATGTGGTGAATGAGGACAAACCAAGGTCTCGTTTTTCCTGGCAAAAGATTCTAGCAAAGAATTGTGTGGTTTTACTGTGAGCTTTTTCCTACAAACACATTTATCCTCCATTTTCTAAGGAAAAATATGTGTTTTGGTCCATGTCAAAATACTTCTCATTCATTCTTTGGCTCTTATGCTTTTATGTTAGTGGTGGTACCATACAGACTTCAAAATGCAAACCAATGTAGTTACATGTATAACTATATGTAGTTTTATAAAATTGCATTCCTCCATTGTTGGATGGCTTTCAGGAAGCAGAAACTTCTATGAGTAGAAAGGATAAGAGGTAATTTCCTCCTGTTTTCCCTTTCCTCTACGCCACTTCCCATGCTCTTCCAAAGTGCTGCTCTACTCTCTGGAATAGACTGCAGGCAAGAGCACGGGGATGCATCATAAATAACCCTTTTGTCGAGACCTCTACTGGATCAGACACCATCCACCAGCAGGGAGGGTACAACTTGGCAGACCCCCGGTGCTTGTCAAGATACAATGCCAGATCATGATCTGTTAGACAGACAGAATGCCAAACCATGACGTAACATGCCAAGGGGCTGACTCAATTTTGTATGCTACAGCTTGTTTTAAATCTGGATTCTCATGAAACTTTATTTGCCTTGTCTTCCAAACCAGAAAAACCAGCATACTGTGGCTTGCCAGAAACCTGGATGCATATGCAGAAACTGCAGCATGTAAGAGGAGGGAGAAGGGCCGTGCATGCAGAGTGCAAACCTGCTCCTGCTTACAACATCACAACATACAACTTAGTGTTAAGACGGGACATAAGATATATTTTAAAACCTATTTCTGTTGCTACCACTGCTTTTCATAATAAACATATTTTTGGAGAGAAGTGAAAAAGTAAATATTTTCAGGACAATCTTTACAGCTACTCCATAAAGTTTATTTCCCTAAATAGGTGTTATAATA
Source organism: Pogona vitticeps (assembly GCF_051106095.1). Lineage (NCBI taxonomy): Eukaryota > Metazoa > Chordata > Lepidosauria > Squamata > Agamidae > Pogona > Pogona vitticeps. The sequence goes on from NC_135783.1 coordinate 203,953,106, forward strand.
CTACAGACTAGAGAAATCTACTTAAAATTATATGATATCTATAGAAACAAAGGCACTTAACTCCTTGCTTAGGTGTTTGCTATTGCAATAAGTACTGCAACTACCAGATAATCCAAAGAGGTTTCTCAAATTACGTAACAGATACTCTCCCCAGTTATGTGCACATTTAAACTGTGCCTGCAACCACCACGTTCCCACAGAACTTTGACTGGACCTACTTCTAAGTAAGGCAGGTATGTATAGAACGGCACTGTTACTCATTCAGATGCTAGCCAAAATAGTACTGGTGATTTACATGTGTGCTAAGTTAAATTACTAACTAACCAGGAGCTGGTTGTGTCACAAGGCCTGCACCCCAAAAAGCTAAAGGTACATGCTTAGTAATGCAGCTGGTGCCTTGTTAGTGGCAATTTGCCATAGTGAGTTCAACAACGAAATTCCACACAGCAAACATTACTCCCTTTATTCATACATTATACTAGGAAAGTGCAACTTTTTCATTTTTTAAAAAAAAATCAGGAAATAGTTAATTTGTAGATAAGCATGCTTTGGTATCTTGTGAGTTTAACAAAATCAAGAGACACTGCATTTACCAGACCTAAAGACAGTAATATACTAAGATTATTTAAATCTAGGACAAGTCTAAGATGGATCATCATTAGGCATATCAATATGCAAGGTAAAGTAGTTTGGATCAAGAGAATTCCTATCTTTTATAACTGTTTTAAAACAAAAATGAAGAATATAGTTCTGGTTTTGCCACTATACAAAAACAAACAAACAAAAAAATTGTTCCCTAATGAGTATGTAGCAGGAATTAAGAGCCGCAGCTGAGAGTATTTGAAATTTTAAGTAAACGTGTATACTCTTATCAAGTGGGAATAACTAGTAATTACAGTCTATAGGTCTCAATTCACACTCTGCAAACATTTTCACCTTATTTATTTGTAAAGGCATTCAGCATTCAATTCCACCAGCATTTATTTATACATGCACAGAGCAGAACAGAAAGCCATGGTCGACTAGAAATGTAGAAAGTATTCAGACCGTGTCCCAAGGGCAAATGGTACTTAGCAGGAAGCATAATTATAAGACACTCCACAGGCAGTCCTTGCTGCAGTGCCAAATGCTGCAGATTCTATTGTATAGTCAAATTATGTCAAAGTCAGCAATTTGGAAGGCACACAAAAAGTTGAAAGGCCTCCCAGTGCTGCTTCACAAGCTCTTGGGAAAGTTTTGGACAAGAAGATTGATTAAAATGCATCTTATAGTCTCCATTTTATTGTGTATACATATAGATGTATGGTTCATTTACAGGGCCAAACAATGTATTGTAAGCCTACAATGTCGTTAAGCCATCCTGAATCAGCCATATGATTTGTCCTGAAAATTCAAAAGAACATAAGAAGCCAGCCTACATTTGTGTGATAAACACGGCAATATACTTTACTGTACCTATTTCTGGGCTCCCAGCACAGAAGCCAGAGCAGCATTATATTAATTTTCTCCAGCTGAAGCAAAAATTCACAAATGCTTGTCAAAGCAGGGGAATTTGGAAACAGGACGTATGGGGCTGTGGAAAGCAAGATGTATGAACATGCATATTGACAATATAATCCTAAAACCATTTACAATGGACCCTCGACTTACAGACAGCTCGACTTTCAGACTTTTCGAGTTACAGACTTCTCTGGCCGCAAAATTTAGGTTCGACTTGCAGCCGGAGACTCGACCTACAGACCGGAAAAAACCCAAAATGGAACAAAAATGGAACAAATATGGCCGGTTATGGGATTAATCGGTTTTCAATGCATTGTAGGTCAATGGAGACTCGACCTGCAGACTTTTCGACCTGCAGCCACCGTTCCAATACAGATTAATTCCGTAAGTAGAGGGTCCACTGTACTGAGTGCAGTGGGGTTTCCTGCCTAATAGGTTTGCCTGGGAGCCAGGACGGTCCATTTTACATTTGCCTGTGTTTTTTTTCAAAATCATGTTCCAGTGATTTGTTCACACAAAGGTCCAGGTGTGTTGTAGAGCCTGTAAGTGCTGAGGTCCTGCCCACTCTCAGCATACCTGCAAACTATCCCGAAGTGAAACAAAGCCAGCGTAACATACTAATGCATCTACAAATATTTCTTCTCTGCTACCTTTTATCTCATTCTACTCGTACCCCTCTTCTCTGTCTTACATTTTTCTGCAGTGTTTTAATTTAGATCGCAAGACCGTCAGGGCAGATGCCTTTTGCTTTTCTGTCCCTGACAAGCATCACATGCAGCACTGGCACTATCCAACATTAAAATCATGTCAAACTTTCCCTGCTAACATTTTGTAACAACAATATACAATGTTTATTCACACTTCTTATGTATGAGGGGAAAAAACAACCAGATTAAATAGATGCTAGACTTTGTGGACATAAGGTCATTTCCCCCCATTGATATAACTGCTTTTAGGATATTATACAAGTGTTCTATAATGCTTCCTCCTGTTGAGCACGGCTGGGCAAACATCTCCTTCAGCTTCAGACAAGACGCTGGCATTGCCCCTGCAGGTCACTGCTACCACTCTCACCACATCCCTTGCGCCACTGTGCATCCAGCTACTCCACCCCTCTGCTGCCCTGGAGATGGAAGCAGGAAGCACCGTTGATATCCTGCCTTCTCCAACACTGCATATGGAGGCAGAGACAGAGAAGAAGAGTAGCCGTAAATTCCCCACTCCCTGTGCTCCACTGCTCAAGACAACAGCCTCCTTGAGTCTAATGGAACTTTGCCAAACTCTGTTTCAAGGGATTAAATACGGCCCTCTGCACAGACGGGCAGACAATCCCTACTTCTGGCATCCAGGGCCACAGTGTGCACAGAAGCCGAGACTTTAGGGCTAATCCCAGATATTATCTAAGGAAAATTACAACACAAATTGCTTTCAGGTAGCAAATGTTGCATTACCTCCATGGCACACACAGAGCCAGGTAACCCCTTAGCAGTACTTTCCGAACTGCCTAACGTTGACAAGTTATAGTTTCTCTCACTTTTAGCAAATGTTATTCTGAAAAAAAAATGGAAGTATATTGTGAACTGGAGAAAAAAATGCATGGAGAAGCATTTTTCTTACTGCACAAGTGGTATTTACAAGCTGGTCCTAGTTGTCTTCTCTGCAGTCTGCCTTGCAGAGTTCAATAGTGCTTTCTGTTTTCTTTAATTACAACTGTAGGGCATCCACTTAGAACAGTTTTGAAAAGTATGGAACTTCATTTGATATTGACATAACTTTCCATGGAAGGCACATATCTTCTGTCCCACCATTGCCTCTAGCAATATAAGTGAGACTAGACTCACCACAGAGGGGTCTCACTGTTCAGAACATGATGGGTAAGAACTAGTACTCTGTATCATGCTTGAAAACATATGGGTCAGCTGTGGAACTGCTGCAAGGCCACATTACAATAGCCATGTAATATGATAAACATATAACTGACAACTGCCCAGTTGCAGCATACTTTCTGGACCTTGCTCAAATCAGCATAGCATACGCAGGAAGTGAATAAGGCTGGTGGCATTGTTGACATATCCATTTTCTTTTTTAAGAATTCTTAACATGTTCTTAAATTCTTAGGTGTCAAATGTGTCTAAAATATAGCTGACATTTTAAGCCTCCAAAAGCAGCTTTTAAATGGCTAGATATAGTTCACTGGTCTGCCCTCATAATCTCAGCCATCAGCATGAGCAGCTACATTAATCCTAATTTTATATTCCAACACACAGCTACCCACTCAGTACAATCTTCCAGAACAGTCCTTGACCTATTTGCTCCCACATCTTTCTTGACACTTGTTGAGTGAACAAATAACTTGGATCTGTTTTAAAATGTCAGATATGTTTTAGACACATTGAACATCTAAGAGCATAATCAACAAACTTTCAATTTCTAACGCGACTAATTAAAAATGTTGTATTTCAACACAAGGGATAGAAAGGAAGGAATTAAAGATCTATGGGAGAAAAGACAAAATCTTACAGGTTTTTTGATCTATACTTGAACTGGACTATGTCATAGACAGAAATTGCAGCAAACAAAATAACTTGACACCAGTAAATAAGACAGTCTTTGATTTCGATTAAAGCATCTAGCCCCCAGTCAAAGTAGTTTAAAGATATAAAAAAAAAATCATAAAAATGAAGAGCAGAAGTCTGTAAGTTGCCAATCAATAGTTAGCACCTGGATAAAAGACTCATCAAGCACACATGTCAAAGGTGACTTTTTTGGAAATGTAAAGACTTCAATTATTCTAGATGGTGGAAAAGGCTCAAGAATATTTTTGCATTTCCCCTGTATTTTCAAATATTATTGAATATTTATACTGAAGCCTGTATGACTGGCAAGCAATAGAGTGAGTTGTATTTTCTTAGCTGCTTGTTTAACGGGTGCAACCAGACACTTAGAAAGGCACCCACGTGATCACACTGGAAAGTGTCACTTTACTGGGATCCACCTGTCCCTTAAAGTGACCCTTCCATCTGTCTGTCGAGGAATCACTCCCTAAGAGGAGCAGCCCAACAGCTGGACCCTAAAGGTCCATCTTGGGCATGGATTGGGGTCAGGCTGAAACTCATTTCCCCATATGTTGGGGAAATCGCTGGGAAACAGAACAAAATGAACCGCTCTATAAGTGGTCTGAACTGCAATCTATTTCCCCATGTGATCACAGCCTAAATCTCTGATAATAATGCTTTTATAGATGCATGATCCCTGACAAAGTTAAAAAGATATGCTTTTCAGGCAGGATAAATATATTTTTATTAATAGTTAACACTATAAATATCTGTTTAGAATTCTTCCTTAATAAGCAACATTTGGCAACAGAAGGTACAGTGGTGCCTTGCAAGATGATTGCCTCGTGGGACGACTAATCCACAAGACGATGTTTTTTGTGATCGCTGTGGTGCTTCGCAAGACGATTTTTCCTATGGACTATTTTGGCAAGACGATGTTTTGGTCTATGCTTCGCAAGAAGTTTGGGGGGTTTTTTTAGACCAATGCTTCGCAAGATGGTTCCCCCCCCCCATTGGAACACATTAATTACCATATTTTTGCTCCATAGTGTCTTATGGAGTGAATACTGTAAAAATGGTTCAAAACCTCTTCAGCCACCCCCACCCAGAAGCCTCCCACAGTTCCACCACTGTGCCAGAAGGCCTTCAAACCAGCACCAGAGGCTGCTCACTGTGGCAGCTGCATAGGACCTTGCTGCCAATGGCTGCAAATTTAAATGGCAGAGGATGGTGGAAACACCAAGGACCAAAGGTAAAGAGATTCTAAAAAGACCAGGGAAAGCACAAATGCAATCCCCCACTATCACAAATTATGCAGTTGAGTTTCCCACATTTGGGGAAATCATAGGGATCAGCATACCTGAAGTGCAATGGATGAGCCTCCCCCTGGAAAAACCACTTTTATGACCATGGTTTTTCCCCTGCAAGGTATGAGTTGGAGGAATACCTGTGCACTACAGGATTGTGGGAGGAACACCCAGGCCCTGATGGGGTCCCGCGGGGCACCTCAAAACACTGAGGAGCTCTTGTGGCCTCTGGCAGGACTGGGGCTGTGCAGCCAGGGGGTCACCATGCCTTGGGGGGGTCAGGGGACAGAAGGGGGTAGGAGGTGCAAGGGCCACTCCAACTCATACCTTGCAGGGGAAATACCATGGTCATGAAAGTGGTTTTCCCAGGGTGAGGCTCATCCATTGCACTTCAGGTGTGTTCATCCCTGTGATTTCCCAGGAGACAACTGCATAATTTGTGGCAGTGGGGATTGCATTTGTGTTTTCCCTGGTCTTTTTAGAATCCTTTTGATCTCTTTTTCACTCATCAGGACCTATTGCAAAAGTAGCAAGTCTGGGTGATGTCTTATATTACATTCTCCCTCTTTTTCTCCCCAGTGGCAAAGGATCAGGGCAAAAGGAGTCACCATGATCAGAAGCTGCTGGAAAGAGAAAGAGGGGGACGGCCATCTTAGACCCACTGAATTTCCAAAGGCAGTGCAGGTGACAGGATTGCTTCTCCCCAATACGGCAGATTTCAATACATTCCTATGGAGAACCGCGTTTCGCAAGATGATGTTTTCTATGGACAATTTTCACAAGACAGCGATTTTTTTCTCCATTGGAACGCATTAAATAGATTTCAATGCATTCCTATGGGGAACTGTGTTTTGCAAGATGATGTTTTCGCAAGACAACGATTTCCGCGGAACGAAATAAAATCGTCTTGCGAGGCACCACGGTAAAGGTAAAGGTTCCCCTTGGCAATTTTTGTCTAGTCGTGTTCGACTCTAGGGGGCGGTGCTCATCCCCGTTTCCAAGCCACAGAGCCAGCGTTTATCCAAAGACAATCTTCCGTGGTCACATGGCCAATGCGACTTAGACACGGAACGCCGTTACCTTCCCACCGAGGTAGTCCCTATTTATCTACTCGCATTTGCATGCTTTCGAACTGCTAAGTTGGCGGGAGCTGGGACAAGCGACAGGCGCTCAATCTGTTGCATGGATTTGATCTTACAGCTGAAGATCTACAGACCTTACAGCACAGAGGCTTCTGTGGTTTAACCCGCAGCGCCACCACGTCCCTTTCTGGCAACAGAAAGACATATCTAAAGATGCTTATTAACAAAAAGAACCAGAATTGCAAATATATAAAGCACAGAAGAAAAAGATATACATGTAGTGCATTTAAGGAGGAACAAGGGAAGAAAGACAACATTATGGGTCTACATTAAGAACTTTTATCCTGGCTTAAGGCAAGAACACTGCATTTTAGCATTATTTTTTAATATATTGGAACCTATTATTTGAAACATTTACGAGGCATGTTTTTAGATTTTTAGATGTGGTTTCTTGGCTCTTAAAGAATAATTATACACTCATTATGTGATTGCAATGCCTGTTACTGGAATTTGCAGTAGAATAATTTTTATACTCTTGGAATGCTTTCTCTCTTATATGTAATGTACAGGTGTGTAAGTAAATGAATCTAAGATCAGTTTCGTATCAGTTTAGCTGATTCAATTTTCTACTCAGAAATGGGAAAATAAAAAGACAAAACATCTGAAGAGAAAGTTATTTCATCATAACTTCTGCTCTAGCAGATGGCTGAAGGATTTATAGAAGAATATCCATATGACTTTTCCATTTTAAAGCGCCAGGAGATATCTGAGTTCCAGGCACATAATACAATTCTCCCACATGAAGAGGAATGTCTCATATGGGGCTTTTCCCCCGATCCCTCTGTGTCTCTATGTCAGGAGGCTGCATGCTGGTGCTAGAGGTGAGATAAAGTGGCAGACCTTGACTTGACACACCATTCACATGGTGACATGGGGAAATTCCTGTCAAAAATCTGCACACTTTGTATTGCAGATGCAGTACAAAATTTCTAGAAAACAGTAAACCTCCAGAAATAACATTCTTACATCAATGAATGGGATGGAAGGTCTACTATATTTCTTTTTAAAACTTATATTTAAGCACCCTTTACAAATTTGAAATTACTGTTTGAGAGTTGGAAGTACTCTCCCCCCCCCAATGAACATTTCATTTGCCTGAAGTCCTCAGAGAGGGGCAAAAACAGCCCCAGGGCCCCCTGAAGCTGCCAATCCCTGTTCAAATCAGTCTATATTTTCTGCACTATCAGTTGCTTCTGTTTCTTCTGATCATTCCCTTTCAACAACTGTAAGGGTTATCATCTTCACATTTCAAATTATTTATTTATTTGGTGCATTACAAGTCAACTTTTTTCACAGAAGAAACTGTGGCCAGTAAAAAGCAAGGAGAGGCTGTTATCATGCAAAGGATTTGGCACCATGGGAGAGGAGGAGGATGTCTCACAGCGCTTTCTGTAAACTGCCCAGAGTAGCACATGTTACTGAGGTAGCATAGGAGTACAAATGTTGGAAACAAAGAAACAAACCCCAGATGGTGTTCCTAGAGCAAAAAAACTCAGGATATCCTGCATTCTGCAAAATGCGAAAGTTCCTTCCAACATAGGACTTACATATGATATCACACTAATGCCTGAGCACGAACACAATGGAACTCCCCGTCCCTCCTCACCACCATAATACATGTCACCCAAAACCCCATTTCAGATGGTCTCCTATCCCTCAAAAGAAGACTGAGGGCACATGGGCACTATAATGAGACTAAAATTTGCTACCTTCCTGTTCTGCTAACAGAAGTAATTGTGCTTTTGGAACAAGCCTACTGGATCCTATTCCAGGTGCTAAACATACTTCTACATTATTTTTGTGAGTAAAGCTGGATAGCAACATACATACTGTACGATCATGTCATTCTAAAAAAATTCACTATCATTCAATAACAAAACATTTCACAAACCAAAATTCTTCACCCCTCGTGTGTGTGTGTGTGTGTGTGTGTGTGTGTGTGTGTGTGTGTGCGTGCGTGTGTGTGTGTGTGTGTGTGAGAGAGAGAGTTTGAGAAAAATAAGACCCATATTTTACCATGAGTCTCTGCATCTCTAGTTCTTAAAAAAAAAACTACAATGGCATGCACTTCTTTAAACCATCGAGTTAAGTATATTAAGCATACATGTAGCTTCCTTTCTGTGTATATACAGTAGCTGTTACAATGATGTTACCACCATCCCCACATGGCAGGACAGGGCAACCAGGAGGCCAGAAGACATGGCAGATCACAATTATCACTCTTCCCTTTCTAAAAATGTAGCTCAACAGGAAGCTGCCTTGCACTTAATCAAACCATTGACCTATTTTGTCCAATTTTGACTCCTCTGGCTGGCAGTGGGTCTCCAGGGTTTCAGACAGCATTCTTTTCTAGCCCTACTGAGCAATCCAGGAACTAAACCTGGGACCCTCTACATGCTGTACAAGTATTCCACCAATCAACTACAGCCCCACCCCCTCAGTACAGTACCCAATATTTCCAAATGGCCTCCCATTCAAATACTGTAGTAACCCAGTGATTCCCAACCTGTAGTCCCCACATGTTCTGGACTGCAACTCCCAGGAGTCCTGGCCAGTATAGCTTAATGATGAAGGCATTTTTAGTCTAAGAACATCTGGAGACCCAAAATTAGGAACCACTGCACTCACCCATCCCAATCAAGCTTAGCTTTTCAGGTCATATAAAACTGATTGTACTCAGAGCGATTCAGAGGAAAGGAATAGAAATAAAGAATTATTCCACATTTCCAACTGTTCAAGCTATTTCAAAATGGTTCCAACTGGAGAACCAGAAACCGTATGCAAGTGAAAAGGGCTCCATCTGTCTAATTCACATCTGTGTCAAAGAGTGTGTCTAAATAGCTGAATGCATGCTCTGGTAGCTTCTTGCGTTTAGGAAAACACCTTCCACCCAGTACATAGACTCTAAGTACGTTTTAGCAGTTAAATAACTGGTAAACAAATCATAAGGTAGGTCTGACCTTGTAAGTAACCCTTATTTAATTTTTGCAGGGTAACACAGAGTCATAATATACATACTCAAACATGATCTCTTCCCAGCTGTGCTGGCACCTCCCTGACACAGATTCCCTCCCCGATGAACCAGCTCAAGTTCCAAGTTTGTCCTGAATAAAAAAAAGGAAAAGTCTGCATGTTAATTACCTACACACTGTAGAGATATAAAACAATTCCTACATATTTACCATTGCCTCAGGTACATAGTTTTCAAATTACTGTAGATCATTTACTGTGGTTTACAAAGAGGGCTGCAGCTGGTATATTCATATAACAAGGTCCCCATTGGCATCATGGGCTGAAATCCAACAGTAAGTCACAATTAGAGTAGGCCCACTGAATGGGTATGGATCTGGTGAGTCAGCTACTCTGTCAGTTCTATTGCTTCAGTGGACCTACTCTAGTGGTGACTTATGACTCAATATAAGGCATGGTGACGGTATAAACTAGCAACCTCCAAAAAGTCCTCTCATTAACAGCCTCTCTCACTAAATCAAGGTTGCAGCTTCCCTTATTGAATCATTTGCATACAATTGTCCCCATGACGAGGAAGTCATATGGTGGTACAATGCTCAACAGTATTTCCAAATATGTGTGATTCACAGAGACCATGGAGAAAAAGCAATTGTGTATTAAAATGGCAGTAAACATTGTACAGCCCAGCTGATTTGTTGTTTTTTTCAGTCGGAATGGGAGCACATAACACACCTAAAAGATATATTAAAGTGATGGAATAAGTCATTAGATTATGGCATGAGATAAAATATAGCTAGTCAGAATACAATGACTTCATTCAAAATAAAATGTCTTGCAAAAATTCCAGCGGCTTCAATAAAAAGACGGCTCAGTTTGCATGGAATGTTTGTTAAAATATATTCACACATTACTAAAATAGTAAAATTTCAAAATATTAATATCCCCAAGTTTACAGCTTATGTCATCCATTTTTGAAGCAATGCTTTAATCCTCTCTTCTTTAGGAAAAAAAGCAATTTAACATTGATAATGTTCAGGCCCTGAGCTCCATCTGGTTGCTGCTGATAAGGCTAGTCATGTGACAAGGGAATTTTCCACTCTTCGGGCGATTTGCTGTACTCACTGAACTTCTAAAAATCTACCAGCAAAGAAACTGGGACATAGATTTTGCATTACTGGGCAGAATAAGAAATGCAAACCACATGTTCATTCACCACTGGAATATTAATAAGTCAAATGTTTATTTCCACAAACCTTTAGATTTTTTTTTCATTTAACACATTCATATTTGCTAGAAAGACTCTAAGAGTAGCTTACAAATCAATAAATCAAGGCAACACAAAAGAATCAATAAATAAATCAAGGCAACACAAAAGAAAAGAGAGATAAGGAGGAAAGAAACATGAAACACAGGCAGAAATTCTTAAGATTATAAAGTTCTAAAAAGGTCAAATGCAACACAGTCAGGTCTCATTGGTCTTCTTATTGCAAGCAGCTGGAAAGGAAACACCTCCAAAAGAAGAGAAACAAAGAATAGCTGAGCCAATGGAACAGCAGAACAGGCTTGACTCCAATCAGTGATGTCACAGGCATTATCCAATGAACACAACCACTGTTACAACAAGGAATTATACATGATAGCCTCACTTCTTCTGTTACTAATAGCTGTTCCTGCTAGCACTTGGGTTATAGAACACTGTAACTCTAAATGAACATTCTAGAAGATAGCAAGATTCTGGGAAAGCCTCCAGTATATCACACCTGCAGCTATAGTCCCATTGGAGGAGAAAAAACAAATATAAATTCCTATAACAATAACGTTCTTCCACAAATGATTTAGTTTATTGGTCATTACCGTATTTTTCCGTGTATAAGATGGTACATTTGTCTAAAATCTTTAGACTAAAAATTGAGGGTCATCTTATACAGAGAAGTAAGCTGAGGATAGAACCGCATGATTCCAAAACGGCCCATACCTTGGCTCTGCAAACAGGCTCCCTCCAATCACGAGGCTTAGCTTCCTACAGTCAGGAGACTTAGCTTCCTCCAATAATGAGCCTAAAGAGACTGACGCCAGCTGATGCTGAACAAACCAAACGCAACACACCTCATCAGAGGTGGAGCCTGTAGGCAGTGCTCAGACACAATGGGGTAGTACTGATATGTAAATGTTACCTAATTACTAAATAAAAATATATTCTGCTTTATGTTTAAAATATATATTTCTTAATTTTGGATTAGAAAAGTGGGGGGTTCTTATACATGGGGTGTCTTATACATGGAAAAATATAGTATTTTCAAGATAGTTTTGTGTACTAACCTAAGGATTTGCAATAAACTGGATTAGAATAAGAACTCTGTGCTGATTGTGTATTTCTACTAAAACTATAAATGAGGGCTATATGACTGTCTAGAAACTACGGTAGATAAGTGGTCCCCAACCTTGGATAACCCAGATGGACTGCAATTCCCAGAAAACCTGGCCAGCAGAGCTGGTAGTGAAGTCTTCTGGGAATTGCAGTCCAAGAATATCTGGGTTAATCAAGGTTGGGAATCACTGGTTGGGACCATTAGTGTTCTGTTCTGTCATGTTGCACACAACATACAGTGAGCTAAATAGGGTTTTCAAGGTATGTGGGATAGTTAAGGAGTGGTTTTACTACTGCCACCACCCCAGTGATTTTCATATGACCAAGCAAGGATTCAAAAGTGCCTTGCCTGAGTCCTATTCTGTCACCCTATTGACCACATCATCAAAGTAGCATCAAAACATATGCTACAGACGTTTTTATTTTTTGACAATCCTGATCCAAATGTTCACATGAACCTATATTCAAACATTGAATAACTCTGTTTCAACCATCCCCTCTTAGTGTTTTCACATTAATTTCATCTGACCTCTCAAATGCTTTCAGTAAGTCAGTCCTTCACATATACTGTACAAGCTAAATATTGCTCCCAAACACACTGTTTTGTTCTGCAGCAGTTTGCTCACATGATGAAAATACAGGGGAGGAGGATTGTCTGTGCAAGCAGGCCTATTTTTAAAAATCATATATATACATATATATATATATATATATATATATAAATTAACTTAAAGGATACATTGGAACACAACCAGGAACAGAGGGTAGATGTGAAAGTTATCCAGATAGATGTCTTACTATACAACAAATTTATGACATCACTGGATGACACAATAGAAAAGTAAGTCAATTTTTCTTATGGCAGTTTATTTTAAATGTGCCAGCTAAAAGCTAAGAGTATCAGTTATTTTTGGACTAGACTATTTCTTCCACATTTCTATGAAATCATCTAGCTGGTCAAAAAGTGTCATGAGTAGACAAGTAATGTACTTTGCTATATATATAATTCAGAGATCAGAAGAAATTAAGACATTTACCCGCAATATAAATTTTTTTTAGGCACAACTGAATTAAATTCAAAAGTCAATGCCACAAGTTGTACTGACATTAGCTGTTTTGATATAATGAGCAATGCATTCACATTATTTTTAAAAGTTATTGTAAAAGGCAGTTTAAGACATTCTGGAGACCTTTTGACAAAGGTTTTTCATATTTTATGCCCATCTTCCTTAACCAATCCATGATGAAATCCTCGTCCTTAGCGTAGTAAGTTGTGCTAGAATAAGCCTAAGTGAATCAGTGGCAATCTGATGAGTCAACTCCTCCATAGTTTCACTAATTCAAATGGGCCTACTCTAACTGTAACTTACTACAAGGAACAGCAGCAGCCACCCTTGCAAAGTGTAAAGTAGCCCAAAATACACTGCAGTTCTTTTGCTTAATACCTGCAGAAAGGTGAATCTAACCCTGTATTAGTGGGAGATTCAAAAGCAGTTTTATACAACTGTTTCAGTGAAAAACAAGAAGTGAAAAATTTCACTAGGCTAGTGCAAACCTCTGATACAAGCCATATAGCTATTTAGACCAATATGCTTTTAGTTATACCTTTAAGGTGCACACTAAAAACTGATGTCAAAGTCACTTTAGCAAAATCCCACTCTCACAGTGCTTGTGAATCTTTCTGTATAGTGTGGGCTTTTCCTCTAGGCAGAGATGGATTATATGCCCTTTAGAGTCCTGTGACCCTGCAATAAAGGGCACAGGCCAGAAACCTCTTATTTAAGAGCAGATAGGAAAGAATCTAGGAGCAGGTAACTAGTTCTGGGACAAGAGGTTTGGGGATTGCAATATGCATCCAACCAACTTCAGTTCCTAACATTTTTATAAAGGTCAAGGCACAGCCTCATCCATCAACCACAGCTCTTCTTCACAGTTTCTGTGAGTTAGTCACAACAGAATGGCTTCCTGAAGGTTCAATGAAAAGGGTGTTCAGCCTCCTGAAACATCCAGACATGACAGTAACTTCAGTACACTTTGGAAAAAGGAGGGGAGAGGACACAACACCATAGCAGTGTCTTGAGGCATTTTTGTTGAGTTCCAAAACAGCTGGCTATTTGCAGCGTCAAGGAAAAAAACTCTACACATCCAAAGAACTTGCAGAAGAATAATCACTCAATCTGTGGTCAGTGGAAGAATATGTACAATATCAACTTAAAATGCAATAAGATGTTGTTGTTTTTAACCTACAAGGGCTCAAGTTGGGAAGAGAAGCAGTCATCAAAGCCCTGATAAAGAAATCGTAACCTTTTCAAATGTTAAGGAAACCAGGAAGTCGGCCATGGCTGAAAAGAAACAGGATGTACTAACTCCCAGCACTGTTTTACGCAAAACAACAGTAAATGAAATGGAATCCCAAGGAGATCCCACCACCATCACCAACTGGTTTTCTTTCCCTTGTTCCACTTGTTCCCACTTTCCTAAATTTGTCATTTGGGAAGGAAGGAAGGGAAATTTCAGCTTAGCAGTCTTCCAAAGGCAGAGATGTTTTTGTTTCCAGGTCTTTGCCGTGACGATTTTGAAATATGCTAGACTTCTTTACTCTCAACAGGAACTCTGGAACGAATTTATTTATTTTTCCTGGCAAATTAATCAGAATCGGCATCGAAAGCCTCAAGTCTGGTCAGAGCTTTCCACTGATGAATAAGGCATGGGCTTGTGAAATGGTTCTGCATAATTCTAGAAGCTACTCCTTCTTGCCAACCTATCAAGGGGACTGTTTTACATACATGTAAAAACACATTCGTAACCTTGACTCCTAATGGCTTGAGGATTTCTACCACTGTCTTCCAGAACTGTTCCCCTTCTCTCTAACCAATAACAAAGCATGCTGTTTCAGGAGTCTGTAATTCCTTAAGCAATACATGAAGAGTTACAGGATCAAAGTACATAAACACACTCCACTCCAACCTGTTTCATTACAATTACCTCCATTCTTTGTACACATGTAGATATAACCTCAGTATTTTATATACTTTTTGGGTGACTGCTGAATAAATGGAAGACAGTTAGCTTTCCTATACTAGTTTCAAAATCAATAATTAAGGATTTACTTAAAATGGCAATAAAGTCACCTCCTTTGGGTGATATGAATGGTCTACTGAAAATAACAGAAAGGCCAGCTCAAATGAAAGACTCTTCAGACTGAAGCTCCTACAGCATTCTGGATCTACAAAGCATAGTAAAACACAAGATATGAAGAACAGCAGCTATGTCCGATACCATTAGATCACCTTTCCTCAGAATCCAGTTAATCAAGGAAATTGTGCCAAATTACACAACATGGTTATTCACTTTATTTGATTGATAAGATAACAACCAGGTGACAACCAGGAGTATGTGGATTCAAGCAGACATTTTACCCACCTGGCTACTGAATACATGAAAAGAAAGTCATTGTCTGGTGACCCAGGAGACTTGCTGTAGTCTGTGTATTTCTTTTGTGTAGTGCTTTTTATGTCCTTCATCACAGCTTCCATTTCTTTACTTAAATTGGTTTCTGACTGTGAAAAAAAATAAATACATTCACTTACCATCACCAAGAAGTGACTGCAGAACAAGAAACACTTTTATAAACCTCTTTTATAAATTACGTAAGTCATAAACAGAAGATACATATTATAAAATGTTGTACAACTGTTACAGAAATACTATTAACTTCTCTGTTTCCACATTTATTTTATTTATTTGGAAATACAATGCAGAAATTTTAAAGCACCAACCTTTTGTAAAGAAATGTATTCACTTCTAATTTTAAGGTTTCTGCTAAGGCTAGAATGCTCTAATAATAATAAGCTTAGGACTGCAGAGCTGGAAGGAACCCTATGGATCATCAAGTCCACCCACCCTGTCAAGAAGGCAGAGTGGAGAACCAATCTCCCAATCTGTGGCTCTGCAGCTCTAACACTACAATCCTATAAAGTCCTAGTTAGACACCAGTCCCATCAAGTTCAATTTGACTTATTTCCATGTAGGTGTTGACTTATAGGACTTGTAGCTGAAAGCTTACAATTACAGCTATGTAGTTTTGGACTGTGAATCTCTAGAATGCATTCTTTTATGTAAAAATCATAGTAAAATGAATAATATACATTCTTAAATATTCCTTTGGCTGCTGCATTTTAAATGGCTTCTGGATACAAATGATTAATGCTTTATGTCGTAAAGAAATTACAGGTTCCAAGTAATAGTGCAGAGTTCTATGCAAAATAAGAATGGAAAGCATGAATTTAATGACCAATAATATATATACTGAAATGTAGGAGAAAACGCTCGTATAATCATATCCTATTTTAAAGGTGTTAAAATATTAATGTAATTTAAGCTCTTTAAGTGTTTAATAGAGAAATGGAAGAGAGCATTCAAATTTTAATTTCTATAAAATGAGAATGAGCCATGGAGGATGGGGTGGAAGAGATAAAGAGAAGGAAAAAGATAGAAGGTGGCAAGATGGAGACAAATTAACAAGTATCTTTCTGCCTTACACTGATGCTTACTGGGAAAGTTCCCAGCTGTTCTTGAAGCTCTTCCACCTCCTTTATAAGATCTTGCATGGTCTTGTTACTATGACATTGCCATAGGGTTCTTTCCACATTGTTGCCAGGGTAACAAGGAAGGACGCTGTTAGCAAACTGCCTACAAAGAGGGCAAGTAAATTCTCCTTTGTCCACTGAAAAGCCCTGGAGAACCTGGTCATTCTGCAAGAAACAGAAATGCAAGTAAATTTCAGAAACAATACACAATTTGTCTTAGAATTTCAATAGAAAGCATGATCTGAAAGCAAGAAAAAGTTGACTGCTGAAATTTATAGACACTAAACAGACACTTCTTATTAATGAAGAGGTCTTCTTCTAAAGCACCAAAATATACAAAACATGCTCCTTGTGTAAATTGCACTGAATCTGCCAACCATTCAGAATGCACACAAATTACATAATCCATATGATTCAAAGATGGTCTTCTACATTTGTATTCTTTTTTTTTTCTTGTCATATACAGTAGAACCTCATTTTACAAATTTAATATGTTATCCGGAACATTATATAATGCAAAAAATTGTAAATTTTTGTTTGACATAGGAACAGGTTTGACATAGGAACGGGAGCGGCACTATAAACCTCCAGGCACAATGCATCCTGGGGAAACTTCCTTCGTAGTGCAGAAAAAAAAATCATAACCCGAGGCATTATTTTCAATGGATTTCCATTTGCAAACTGAAAATTACGTTAAACAAGGCATTTGTAAACCGAGGTACTACTGTACTCAGAGCGGTAACTAGCCTCAACCCTGTAAGATGATCACTTCCTTTCAGTGTTCATTTATTACAAAAATAATTTCTTACTATGACTAGTAGGAGGGTAATGTTACAATTCTCTGTACATTTAACAGTATCAATTCCCCAGAAACAGAAAATTGAATAACTTTCTTATCATAGGACTGTGAGATGCCCTCAATTCTCTAAGTCTTAAAGAAAAAGCAAAGACCTCTAGTATTCTACACAACAATGTACATTCTGCCCCATGCAACATTGCTCAAGACAGCTCGTGGCTAAAGCGTATTGCTGAAAGGTACAAAAGTCACAGGTCCTTCACTACACTTCCTTCCCCTTCTGTTCCACTGCTGCAGAAGTAATTAACTTTTCAAAAACTTCCCCCTGCTACTCAGTGAGCCAACAAAGACTCAGGGTATGAGACTATCTGTACAGGGTTACCATGAGAAGCACTCAGCAGCACTAAGCCTTCCTAGGCCAATTTGAGAACTGTCAATCAACTCTATATGAACTTTCTCAAAGTACTGGTCTTCCCAATCGGCATCTCATTGTCGCAAAACAAGGTACCTCAAGTTTAGGGATCAAATATGTGAATCTGTCAAATGATGCAACACTCTAATGAGCAACTCTATCACTGCTTCATCCACTTGCCTCTTCCTTGGTTCTGACTTGTCCACTGTCAACAATGGACGCTCAAAGCCAGATGCTACCCTGATCTGTAGGATATCTTATACTCCTATATGCAAAAGGTCATTCTGCAGGTCATTATTTAGTATATGTACACATCACTACAGACAATGTTTTACAGCACTGACCCAATTTTAACCATCAATCCAAAATTTGCTTGCTTGGATCCTGAGATGCCCTCCTCCCACCATATGCAGAAGTTTAGTTTAAGCTGCAATAGAAGGATTTCTGCCTTCATGTCCTACTTATAGGGTTAGGGATAGGAACAGATATGCCAGATTTTGCATTATGGGAGGAGGCCATGGACAGCTCAGTGAGTTAGATCTTTGGCTCTGAAGGCAGCTGTTGTGAGTTTGATTTCCTACTGTGCCTCCCAGAAGTAGAGCCAACTTGTGTAACCTTGGGCAAATTGCACAGTCCCAGGATATCACCAGAAGAAGGAAATGTTAAACCACTTCTGAGTATTCTCTATCTGGAAAATCCTGGAAACGGTCACCATAAATCAGTATATGATGATGATGCTAGATTAGATGTCTTAATCTTATCTTACAGGTAACATTGAACTTTCCCTCTCCCACTAATTTCCTCTTTAATTAAACTGTAAAACTATTTTTCAATACAATGTTTACCAACAGGACTCTCATTCAGTGACATCTGCCTGTGATCAGTGAAGGTCTGCAATCTTACAGCACTGAACAAAGCATTTTTTCTATATTTTCTTAGTCAAAGCCTCACCATGATTTTTTCAAGTGGGTACCATACTGCAATTATTACAAATAGTTTTAATCCTGTAATTACAGACTCTTATAGGGATTGCAGATTATACATTTATACACTAAGATATTTAAGTGTATGGAGTTGAGAAGAATGCATTTCTAATTATTTAAAACTATAGGATTTCTAACCTTGTACTGCAAAAATCCTTAACAGTACACAAATGGGATTCTACTACCTATATACTAGCAGCAGAACTTTTGGTTTAAAAAGAAAAAAATCAGCAACAAAAAATCCAGTTTGACTTACCCGTAACGACTCCATGTAAGATTTATGGCAATCTATATGCAAGGTATGCCCACAGGTTTGTACATATACACCTCCTTCCCAGCCAATTGACACTGACTGCAGGCAAGAACTCTAAAAAGGAAAAAGAGGGAGAGAAAGAATTTGAATATGTTTAAAAACGCAGGGCATTGTACTAAGCGCATCTCATTTTAGCCTGAATAAATACGGATGTCATAGGTTGTTCCTGTTAAATTTCAACATCAGTTTCTAGAATAAGTACAACTGTAGACGTGTTTCCTAAACATGTAATAAAATGTGTATGAACTGCAAGACAATAGGAGTCCCAGCTCTGTCCGGAGGTATCATTAAAATATGGTTTAGAGTTT
This sequence comes from Pogona vitticeps, assembly GCF_051106095.1. Lineage (NCBI taxonomy): Eukaryota > Metazoa > Chordata > Lepidosauria > Squamata > Agamidae > Pogona > Pogona vitticeps. The sequence goes on from NC_135783.1 coordinate 203,972,349, forward strand.
TGTGGATGAGCCTTCTCTTTGTTATTCCCTTACTAGCCTTTCCAACTCTGCCAGAGCTGCAAGAGGTAATTCAGAAGCGTTGGTCTGTTTTAACTGCATGCTTAGCATCACTAAAAGGCTGTGGCCAAACGGCAATTATGGTTGAAGCCAACTTTCATCTTTAAGATTGCCATATTTTTCTGTGCATACGACCCCCCAATGTATAAGACAACCCCCTAATTTTGACCCTTGCTGGAGGCAGAGGAGCAGTTAACGGGCAACTGCACCTCCACCTCCATCTCATGCTGCTGCTGCCTCTGCCGCCCGATCACCTCCTCCATTGCAACTGCCGGGGCTCACCTCCAGCTCACGGCATCGTTGCCTTGTCCCCTGCCTGGAGGGAGTGCTGGAGGAAGTGATGTGGCAGAAGCAGTCAATGGGCAGCAGCAAGAGGTGCCCGAGTGCACGCGAGTGGTCCTTTGCCTCCACCTCCTTTCGTGTATAAAACGACCCTCAATTTTCCCCCTAATTATTTTAGGAAAAAGTGTCATTTTATACATGGAAAAATATGGTAATAATACTTAAAATTAACCACTGAGCTACACCTTATTGAAAATAGAAGCAAAAGTCCTGATCCTCTACCCATGGGCATACCAGGCATGAGTGGAAGGAAGAATATACCAGTGGTAGAATATACCAGATGGGCGGGATATAAATCGAACAAACAAACAAACAAACAAACAAACAAACAAACAAACAAACAAACAAACAAACAAACAAACAAACAAACAAACAAAGAAGCACAAGAGTCTGAAGACCAAGTGTCTGGTGATGAACTACTAGTTACATTACACAAAAAAACAGAACACCATGTTTAAGCCAAGTAAGAACAACATGGCCATAATGAGCCGATGAATTCTATGGGACAGGGGGGCAAAAGGGAGGTAACTGCCCATTGTCTCTTTTTATGGAGCTTGCTGTATTCCCAAGCAGCTGCTGCAGGGAAAAGCAAGAAAACGGGAAACTCCAGGGTGCTGCCTGTTGAGAGAATTCTGTTGCGGGACAAAGCAGCAATGAAGTCACCCCCCAAAAAAGTGTGCCTGCCGCTCAGCTAGAATATCTATTTAGTCAAAACCTGGATCTCTACCAATAAGTTTCTTGACACAGAGGAAAGCTTCAGATCAAGGCAGCCACTTCTGAGATCTGGAGCTAAACTGAACAACTTGTGGACCTACAGGAAAAAGTTACCAGGCTGGGCTGATCAACTAATCGTTTTCCTGCACTCTTCTGCACTGCAACCTGCACAGACATTCCTGTAGTGTGATAAATAAGTAGGACCTGTGATGCTTTTGTCTGTGGCACTATTGTCAGCCCACTGACTTCCTAGTTTCAGGAAATGGGGATTTAAAGAGTGCTGCCTCCATCCTATTGCTTTGCCCTGCAGGGGGAAAATGTCACACAATGTTTCTGAGCATAATGGACTCTTAACAGCTGCTTGGAAGAGAAAAAAATAAAAGCTGTTCCCCTTAGTTCTTTAAAGGAGAAAAGAAAGTTTCAGCAGGAGGCCACAGATAGAAAACCTAAGTCTTCTCATTGTTTTGACCTGCAGCTGTCACAGTCCCTTACCACTGGCCCTGCTAAGTGGGCGCAATGGAAGCTGTAGGCCAAGCCATAGAGAGGGACAAAGTATCTTGCACTATTAGGCCAGGGGTGGGCAATTTCGGTGGGTCCAAAGACCACTTTTTCCCTCTAGGATCTGCTACAGGCCACACAGCCCAACAACACTGAAATTCAGTAGCAATGGGGGAAAATACATAAAAGCAAGCATTTCACAAGCTTTAAATGCACTGTGGCACTTTTCCAGCAATATTAAAGTTAAATGCAGTTTTGCCCATTTGCTGGCAACACTTAGGAGTAAACTGCTAAAGCCATTTGAGGCAAGTAAAATGCTATTCAGATGTGTTTTTTCCACACACATTTTCCCCCAGTGCTTTGAGGCATAGTCTTGAGACAGCAGCCAAGCAGCCACATGAGCCTAACTTTTTTTTATGGTTACGATTCCTTGGGAAGTATTTAACCCTCCAAGATTCTTATTTTTACACTAATCTCACCCCAAAACACCTCAAAACAGCAGAAGAAAGGGGATTTCCCCCATACTGTTTCAGGCTTGCTTGCTATCTGCACAGAAAGAGTATCATATTTTTAAAAAAAAAAAAAAACTAAGGTTTTCTTTTCTGCAAAATATATGACTTCCATTTTATACCTTGCCATGTACTTTTACAACTCAGTAAAATTATTTCTTGACACCTTCTGTAATAAGTCTCATCAAAGTAAGAAAGCCTAATGTTAAGGCAGTGCTTATCAACAACAGGACTCACTGTTGGGCTCGGCTGAAAAGAGTATCTGCAGGATTAACGGAGGTTTTGCTTTTACGCCAACAGAAATTTAAGAATTACAGTAATTTCTTCCTTCTGTGAGCACTGTGGCATACTAATGACAGAGAAGGCAAAAACACCTGATATAACTAATTTTTGACTAGGCATTATCAGACTGAAATATACATGGTGTTGTGGAACTTCTGTCTGAAAGAGTGAAGTGTAAATCCACAAAAGCTGACACTGACATAAACCTGTTAGTTTCTAAAAATGACACAACTCTTATCATTATACATAGCCTGAAACAGACTACCTCTATGTAGCATTTTATAAGGCAGCAACCTAGTTTCCCAAGGATGAATAACCCTCAAGAGACTGTACTGCAGAAAGAACAAGAGGCCAGCATCCTATTTATAGCCATGGAGCACAGGTGTAGTGCTCACACTGGCTGAAGCTCCTTGCCACTCATGGAAAAAGAGAACAGGCAGAAATAGGGGAGGGCAAGGGCAGTATCTTCTTTCTCACATTGTTGCCAGCCCACCTGCAAAAACCTGGTCACTTCTTGTCCAGCTATATGAGTAATATAGGGGTGGAAGATGTTACAGCCACGCCATGACAGGAGGGGTGGATGTTGTGATGGGGGGGATGGGGGGATGGCGACGAATACCTATCATGTTAGAGCTTTAGGACAATATGACCAATGACCTCAGTTTCAACACTGGAGGCATTCAAGAGAAAGTTAGACAATAATCTGTCAGATCTGCTTGGTTTTGGATTCCTACACTGAACAGACAGCTGGACTTGATGGCCTTAGAGGCCCCTTCCAACTCCAGTGTTCTAGGATTCTGTAGTCCCCTGGCCTCAAGGGCAACCCTCAAAACCAGGCGCTATTCACCGGCTAAGACGCAGCCATGCCATGGAGGTGGGCAAGCAGCAATTTGGAAAAAAGCTCAATTGCACACGCAAATTGTTTGTCGCAAATGCAGCAAACGGTGGTTGCAAATGCAGAGTGGGGATCCTTTTACACAAAAACAGAACAATCCATTAATAAAAAGACACTATTAAAAACCAGAGTATGAACAGCAAAGTACTACAAAGAGTAACACATAAGTACTACAAGGAGCACAAAATAAGTCCCTTCACTTCATCAAATGATTGGGATTAAAGAAATACAGCCTAAGGAGTTTGTAGGGCCAAACGGTTACCAGATCTATTTTCCTGTTCTGCAGAGCAGTCAAACTGATGGCTAACCTACTGGGGAAACAGGGATGGTAAAAAGTTCCAGGATTAGGCTCATCATGCCTCAGGCTGGACAGTGTATGGGGAACAGAGTAAGCTCCCTCCTGCCGCCCTCCTCACTACCCCCTGCCCTTCAGTCACAGCAGGAAGAGGATGCCAGGCCGTCGTGGGGACACCCCTTCCCCTGCCACTGCTGGCAGATGCACCGCCAGCACCTCGGAGGGGAACAGGAAGGGGGAGCAGTCCTAGCTGCAGTTGCTCCATGAGGGCAGAAGAGGACTCGATGGGGAAAAGAGCAGCCGCTGCCCCACCCATGCCCCTCCACTTGTGAAGCTGCTGTCACAGCACAGAGCGGGCGAGGGTACAGCTGAGCTCATCCCTGCTATCTTTTTCCGCTCTGCAGCGGCAACATGTCTTTGCTGTGCTCCCGTCTCAAGCACAATACTACAGTATCTGTGTCTGCCAGAAGGAGGCCCCACTGTTTTCAACAGGACCAACCCCAAGTGGGGAGAGGACTGCAGTGCTAATCGTAACTGTAGAAGAGGCTGAAATATTCATGGTGAGGGGGTGGGGGAAGCAGCAACACAAAACAAGCAGAACTTACTTTAGAGTCATCCAATCCACTTACAGTTATTTTATTAAAAAAAAAACCAGGACTGCACAGTTTCAGAGTTACCACAAGGGAAGTATCCATGCTTTTACTGCACAACGGGTCATGCAACCACCTGTATAGGAAGCTGTTCAAGCAGCTGTGCTGGTTTGTTGCACAACGCCTGTGTAACTGCTTGTACAACTAGTTGTACAATAGTGTACTCCAGTGCAACCACATAAGTGGGGATTTTTCACGTCCTTAGTGAAAGTCTTCACAATTACCATTTGAATTTAGCAACATTATAACTGTTACTGTAGAATGCAAACATAAGAACCCATTCATAATGCAATTTGATGTAATGAAATAAATGGATTACTAGCACACATACAGCTACAAAAACATACATCTTTAAAAAACTGCTGTAAAGTTGCAAGCCGTGTTTCATAAACAGCTGCACACGTATCCCCAGGATATATCTGCTCCTTTTCTGATGTCGGCAGCTTTTTCGGTTCAGCCGTATTGCGACATTGTCCCAAAACTACAACGAGAAAGAATATCAGTGATGCAGCAGACAAGACTTCAACTTCATCCGAGGGAAAGGGAGGGAAACATTCATACACGCAGCCCAGGCTGTGAACATTAGGGGGATGATCTCCCTTCCATACTCACAGAAATCCTCCCACCCTCCCGAATGGAAACAGAATGGGAATGGGGGAAGCCCCTGGTTATCCCTGGATAAAGATCAGGGAGATCAGCAAGAATTATCTACAGCACCAGCCTCCCCCAAAGGGAAGGTTGGTGGCACGTCGCTGAATTTATGCTGTCATCTCTGATCTCTAATCACAGAACAGGAAGTCACTGCAGGAAACCCAGAGGAAGAGGGCAAGCATAGAAAAGTCTTCATTGTGACCTGAACAAAGAAGTCAATATTCATGAGAAATAACTGTAAATGGGTTATACTCCCCAAAATACATCCTCCTCTTTCTGAATCTAGAATGTCCGTGCTCTATAAACTCTACCACAATAGTCTGATTTGGAAGCCACACCTGAAGAAGCCTGAAGGAGGACAACTAATCCTGCCGGCCGCTCTTCAGTGGAAGGGCCGCTCTGTCCACAAATAACACAATCATAGATGGCTTCAGAAACATGCTGCTCGGCCGTTGCTATCTCCATAGCAATATCTGCATCTGGTGACTCTAACAGAGATGAGAAAAGAAAACAAAGAGGAACGTCTCTCATAAGGGAATTGTTTTTTAAAACATAAAAAAAGGAGACCTTTATTTGAACAATGACCAAACATGGTTTATTATTTTTTCAGCTAAAAATGCTTCACTTGCTTAATCTGATCAACACAGAGCTGAACATCAATGGGTAAATAGCCATCCTTTTAACAGTCTGTGACAACACGAACAATTATTTTTACTGTTATGATAGACAGGACCCCTGCTGCATATACCAATTTTGCAGTCAGTGTTGCTATAGCCAAGAGAGATGAAAAACACAGGGACATCAACCTTTTCTCCACCTGTCTTCAGAAGGGTTCTTAAATCCTGGAATAGTAACTGACTAAATCAGGACCTCTTACCTGACACAGTTCTCCATAAGCTACATTTTCACAAAGGTACAGCCATAGCGTATTTGCTTCTTGGTCGAGATTTCACAATGCTTTTTCTATAGCTATTCTAACTATACTTCTACTGACAGGTATTTCAAACATTACGGGATTATTTGCTCTTCCTCATCTCCTCACTTTGCATTACTGAATATTCCCCACTAAGAGCACATTCAAATCTCTTTCTTTCTTTCTTTCTTTCTTTCTTTCTTTCTTTCTTTCTTTCTTTCTTTCTTTCTTTCTTTGCTACTGATAATGATACATGGACAAAAAATGATGTAAAACATATGGGAAGGGCCCATAGAATGTTTGCCCCCTTTTTCATCTGATGCTCTTCAACACAGGATGGCAAGACTTACCTCATTTGGAAAAGCAATATGTATTTGTTTGCCCTCTAAGGTTTTAGAGTCAAGAGAGCCATCAGCTACGCTTTCTCTCCCAGCTGTGCTGCAGCCAGCTTAGTGTATCATCTTTGTGTCACAGGCACTGTGCAAAATGTAAGTAAGCCCTATCACAATCAAGGTGCCATTTTAATTCATTTACTTAATGGTAATGCCCACAAACTGGCACCTGCCAATCCTAATAAAATCAAGAAAGGGATGAGAAAATAGAAGGGAAAGAGCATGTCTTTACTGTACAAGTGTGCAACCTTATATCGCCACCTACTGTCAACCAAAAGAACAGCAGATAAAATTTAAACAAAAGTCAGACAATTATAAAAATATTTTTTCTGACTGCAAACCCCTTCATTTCTCTGCATACCGATATCCAGAAGACTAGGTACAACACAATATGCAGAGAACCAACCCCTCTACACAAAACAGTCGCCAGCTTATATACTGTACAGTGAGCACGTAAAGGAACTCTATAACAAAGCAATTATGTTATAGGTAAAGGTAAAGGTTCCCCTTGACAATTTTTGTCCAGTCGTGTTCGACTCTAGGGGGTGGTGCTCATCCCCGTTTCCAAGCCATAGAGCCGTGTTTGTCCGAAGACAATCTTCCGTGGTCACATGGCCAGTGCGACTTAGACACGGAACGCTGTTACCTTCCCACCGAGGTGGTCCCTATTAATCTACTCGCATTTGCATGCTTTCGAACTGCTAGGTTGGCAGGAGCTGGGACAAGTGACGGGAGCTCACACCATCACGTGGATTCGATCTTACGACTGCTTGGTCTTCCAACCCTGAAGCACAGGCTTCTGCGGTTTAGCCCACAGCGCCACCACGTCCCACACAATTATGTTATGCAGACCATTAAATCTAGTTAATCTGATGATCGTTTTAAATGCTGAATGCTGCCAACTTGTGGTACAAAACACACACTTCTCCCATCTTCCTTGTCATTTCCCTGCCCACAAAAACCACAAGGCGGCAGGAAGAGGCTCAGCAGAAGCCAGCGCTTGAACCATGGGAGATTCCTCCTCCAGCATTTAGTGGGGTCAATTTTCTTAACAGTAAAAGCAATTTAAAGGTTGTAGCTACACTTAAAAAACGATTGAAGTCATCCTTCATTTTATTATTATAATAATACAATGTAGCTGTAGCACTGTTACTGGGAAAATAAATTAATAACAAGTAACTAGTCATTTATATCTTGTTCCTTGCAAGTTCTGCCCTCATAATAGTTTTAGATTTTAGATAACGATATTTCATACACTTCTTAATTATGTTTCCTAAATATTTTTAAAGCCAAGATTTCAGAGCTGCAGTCGAACTGGACTTAACCTGAGTAACTCCCTTATACATGTTCTGTTCAACAATTACAAAGACCATGTAAAAGCTGAAACCAAAAATTACAAGCAGGTCTAGCTAAGCATTTCAAAGCCAAAAGCCACAACTATCTGGAATTAGTAGCTTCTATGTGCTGATTTATTATAAGTGGACATGTTTGGTTGTTCAGAAATAGACACCTACTTGCCATGATGATATACAATGGCCCATGTATCATTACTTAGCGTTCCTTCACCCTACTAAATCTATAGAAATATCACTACCAGCCATCACTGTTTTTCAGGCAGCCAACACGTTCTGAACTGTGAATGAATTTATGGGCAATAGGTATAATTGCCTATCAACAACTTAAGCAACATTTCACATATGCTTTCTCTTTTTTTAAAAAAAATTAAATCTAATCCTAGGTAACACTGCAGTACTAGATCTCACCTCAACCACTGTATCTAATCTAAGAGAGTAGCACAGAATTTAATACTAAATGATTTATGTTTCTGGGACTCCTTGAGTTAATGACTAGAAACAGCTCATATCCCCATCAGCCTGAACAGACTTTACAATCTGTAACTGGAAGCAACATTGCTCTCGCAGAACACTGTGTCTCAAGGTGGTCCCCAAGCACTGAAGCAACTGTCAAAACCTTGATATCTTTTGCCCTAACTCAGTGTGTATATTCTCAGAAGACCACTAAAACTAATTTATTTTCCTATAAAACCCAAAGGTGGAGTGCTGGGAAACCTGTGTCACCTTGTTATTAAGAACAGTACACATTTTTTCCTCACTGCTACCCCTCAAAAAAACATTTCATTCAACCTGCTTCTGAAACTCACAGTGTTAATACGAAAAGGAAAGAGCAGAAATGCCCACTTTTCAAAAGCATCTTCCATATGAATTTGCTGAGGAGCACTAAATTATTGCACATTAAATTCTTTTAAAACCTTATTTTCTAAGTTTAAAGTAATTAAAAACCTTCCCTTTCTGCCCCACAGCTCTCATGGCTTCCATACAATGAAACAGATGTTTTGTGAGTTGGACCACCCATGAAACAGAAGGAAAAGTCTTTAATTATCAAAACATTCCCTTGACTGATGATATCATCACACTTCTGCAAACATAACATACACAATGGGATTTGGGCCAGTCAGTTTAAGAGTGCAGCCAGTAGATAATAACTCAGTGAGTCTAAATCAAACAATCCTCTAAGTCAAAACAGTTCCGTAGAATAGAAATAAGGAGAACCTGATACACCAGGCCAGAACAGTAACTCTGGGTTTATGTTGCTGTTTCAAAGATTTCATTAGAAACAGAGGCCATTTCAGTACATGCAGCACATTTTCATCACTCGATGTCCTAATCCAAGGAGACATGAGAGCAAGCTCAATTACTGTTTGGATTTATTGCACTACTTGCCACAGTCCTATTACTTACACTTGCTGGTGTCAAGTCTAATGGTGTAAATCTCAGCTTCAAATTTTCATTAGTTAAAAAATGGGTGCTTACAATTTCTTGTCACACTCCAACTGTGTGACACTGTGTGCAATACAAAATACAAGCTTTGACTTCTTAACTGGAAGCAATTCACCACTGAAATGTATGTTGTTGGACTTACGCCAGTGAATGCAGGTAACAGGATTTTGAGCATTATCTATTAGTTGCACTATTACAGACCAAGTGTTTAATTCTCCAACTGTAGTTCATTAGATTATTCATCTCTACTTTGTTAGGTACAAATAGCTCTTCTATCACTAATTTTATCACTGTACTTAAGTATTAGTTTTCTGTAATTTGCATTTCAGGCTTGCGTTTTGTTCTTCCTGCACATCTTTCTTTTTCTTTTTCTTTTTTCATGTTATTTAGGGCACAATGAAACAACTAACAAACTATGCATTTATGGATTGAAAATGCTTTGTCTGCCTTTCTTCCAAGGAGGTCAAGGTGATGTACATGGGATTTCTCACACAGTTTTCCACCCAGGCATTGACAATATCTAGCCCTACATATTGAGCCTATAGTAATGACAAAACAATTTTGCTTTTTACTTAACACTTATTAAAACAATATGGAAATCTCCTGGTAAATATTCTCACTGCATTGCTAAATTCTTTCCCTAAAACACTCAAACTTTCAGACTCTGGATCTAACAACAAGGCCAACACTGGGGCTTGGGAGGTACATTCCTCTGCTGCTTATATGGATTAGTTGTATAAGTGCTGGCCACCAGTATTTGCCGGCCATGTCTGATGAAGTGGACTTGTACACGAAAGCTCACATTAAAGATATATATAAGTTAGTCTTCAAGGTGCCACCATGTTCTTGTTATTTTTAACTCTTTTTTCACCTATAACACCAATATTTGCTCATCTACTTTATTTATTTGTTTGTTTGTTTAAGTTTAAGTTTGTTTCTGAGAAGTATTTATGCCCTGCTTTTTAACAAAATTCTCAGTTAGAAGATACTACTTTTAAGATATTAATTCAACAGATGGGAGCCCATCTTGGCTAGGCATAAATGCTGGCTAGAGAAAGCAGAGACAATGCAGCAGTTGACTGAATGGTGACTGTTGAAGAAGCCATCTGATGAACTTGGTGTTCAGCTAGAACATCATCTCCCACTTCCTTCTTCCAAGCAGCAAAAAGCTGCTCTGAAGCTTTAGATACATGGGAGCAATTACTAGAAAAATGGGCATCCGCCAGTCTGTACCTAGAATGATGCTACCAGCTCTTCTGTGGAGCTCTCTGAGCACTGAAAGGAAACTGCATTCTGACAGTCTTATTAGTTCTTCCAAGTAAATTCTATATGGCGAGTCATGAATGTTAGCAAGGTCACTGAGTGACCTGCTAAGCATGCATAGGATTATTCCATAGTGGTTCTGCTCATTAAGATTGGGGAGGAACCTCATGTTGAAACTAAACCACTACTTCCCTTGCTTTAAAAAAAGTCACCAGGATGTGCAAAAACAGTCTAAAGAGAAACTGCTTCTTGATCCTTTCAATTCCAAAATTTCTCTTTTATTAAATGACACTTATTAGATAACACTTTTACTTTACTCTTTTAAGCTCTCTTCCAAATGCTTTGAGACTTGAGCTCTGCATATGAGAGACAAAACATAACAAAAACTTACCAACATCCATGGCAGTTTCCATAAAGCTCTTCTGTCTTGATGCAAATTCAGCCAACAACTTTTGTTGTCTTTCCCTGGCTTTCTGTCGCCTAGATGAAGCAGAAGAAGGTGAACAGTCATAAACGAGTAGCCTTGTTACTTATTTCTAAGATTTTTTTTAAAAAAGGTTGGTAGACCACAGAAAGCTGTCAAATCTAAGAAGTCCATGCTTCTTGTGGCTCTCTAGAGTGGGGAAAGGACTTGAAAAATATTGGGTGACTGGGAGCTTTCCAAAGTGAACATGTCTGCTAGCTATCATCTGTAATTGCTCTCCTGAATACCTTCAGGCTCCCTCTTGACTCAGACACTTTCTTAGGAATTAAACTTGAATGGGCCAAAAGGAAAGAAGGAACTGATTGCTAGGAGGGAAAATAGGTATGCCCAGACATGGCAGAGAAGGGGAAAGCAGAAGGCTGGGGTTGGGGAGTATGGTTATGAACCAACGAAGAGGAAGAAGGGATAAACAGGAGAAGCAGAGAGATGGAGTTGGGGGGGGGGCAGAATTCAGGACTGGGAAAAGGAGAATTTCAGGATGACCAAAAGTTCTGGGGAAGTTTGTTAACCTCATAGGGTGAGGGTGGGGAGGCAGATCTAGGACTAGGTTTCAGCTTAAAATGTACAGAGAACAAACTGGGGGTCTGAAGAACTGGCTGAGATTGCACACAAGAGAATCTCCTATGTGTGAAAGATAGCAAACAAATTAGACACTGCTTATAGTTTATGTATACAAGAAAATACCATTTTTATATAGTGGAGGTGCAATAAATTAGACCAAAATAAGTTCAGTAGCAAAGTGGTCAAAGAATAAGAATGGAAGCAGACTTTCAGGATGGGAAATAGGGCTCAACTCTAGGCTCACATAACGGTGTTCCGTGTCTAGTCATGCTGGCCACGTGACCACGGAAACTGTCTACGGACAAACGCTGGCTCTACAGCTTGGAAACGGGGATGAGCACTGCCCCCTAGAGTTGGACACGACTAGACTAAATGACCCTTACCTAGGCTCAAGACTCTTCTCTCCATTCTTGAATTTATATATGTTTTGTGACAGGACCTGTGACATCTTCTCGAAATCAAAACAAAACTACAAGAGTTTATTTAGATTTCCAGTCAATTGCTCCATTTCCCTGTAATGGAGTTACTTTAAAAGAAAATCGTATAACTACTGCACTCAATTCAAGAACTAATTGTCTAGATCTTCTTTAAGGATGCGAAAAAATTAGTTTCTGTAATTTTAGCATCCCCTGCAATGCATCACCACATATATGACAAACACAAATGGGTATGCAGTTAAGCACATGTTACTCTCATATATACACAAACACACATACTCTCTCACACACGCATACAGAGAGAGAGGGGAGGGAGAGAGAGCATCAAGAATAGGAGACAGCTCTCATAAGAACACTGTTTCCCCAGGGAATCTCTTTCTGAGATGCTTTTGCTAAATAGGCTAACTGTAAATAGAGACCCTTAATAAGAAGACATAAACAAACTGACAGATTCAGTACAGCTCAGTAATTTTCTGCAATGGCCCAAGGGGTTCCACAGAAAGACTGAAAAATATTGCAAAGCAGTTCTGCTCAGTTCTTCTTTAGCTCTGTGCCTTAGTTTCTATGGCAACAGCTTATGCATGTGATGCCAAGTTTGTCTTTGTAAGATGAAGAAAACAGAAAATAGGTCATCACAGAGTGCCTGTAGCCTATTTAGTCTTCATTATGGTAAAGTTGAACTTTAATTCCATTCAAACTACAGTAAGACCATGCAAAATGGCTTAATTTAAATGCATATTTACTTGGGCCTTCTGCAATGTGATGTTTGCTGAGTTTGCCACTCCCTTTTCTGTCCTCTGCTGTCAAAAATTTTGCAAGCATCATTCCTGCCCCTATTTCCAAAGTTAACACTGCAAGCACTCTTTTTTATATACTCAAAATCACCTAAACCATACACAAGCAGGAAGTATCAGCCGGTTTGCACAGGCTCCAAGCATTCCAGAAATACAAAATATATTTAGGAGGGGGGGGGGACACAAAACCCAGAGGTAGAGATTCCTACAAACAGCCTGACCATGCTCAGTGGCTATGTTATGCTGATTACTCTGCTGACGACCTAGGGGCAGACAGAAACTAGGGACAGGATTCACAGTCCAGAAATCTACTGGTGTCTGAGTAAGGTTTGCATAACTGGCTGCATAACCAGGATGTGTGCCGCTAGCTCATCGATTAGCAGGAACTATCCACAAAAATTTACGCAAAACTTACACGAATGCCAATTAGGTTCTGGCCACTGGAATTATGAACATTCCAGGCTGAAAATATTTTTTTGCAAGTCTACTTCTCCCTCATTATTTAAAAGACACACAAAGCGTTGTGTTTTTGTGACATTAGGGCTGGTATAGCACAGCTCCCTGCCACACTGAGAATGATCTTTTAGAAGCCTTGCAATAGATTGGGGAGGCGGAGGGCGCTGCTTGCTTCTTATCTCCTCTGTACTAGCACTGTCCTTCAAGGAAGCAATGCTGGCTCTCACAGGAATCCTAACCCAGTCCTTTCAATGTTGTCTCTACAGAGAAGAAAAGAACTACACAGCAACGCGTTCCATTTTGGAAAAGGACACCTGGTTGCCACCACATGGCTATCTAATGAAATGACACGGAGAATTTAAAAATCCAGCCCATGCAGGTGGAGGGTAGCTACTTCCCTGACAAAGAGTGGAATTTTTCTTCCCAATCTGAAGCCCAGAATGGGTGAGCAGTCCTAGTGGGGATGGCAGCGGGGCGGATGCTGAATGGGGTGTTGAATGACTGATGACTCACGGTGGGGAGAGATGTGCTGCTGGAGGTGGAACGTGAAACTTTCACCTCTGACTTGACTCTACCGACCCCCATTTTTGAAAGGTATCTTTAACAAAGGAACCTTGCAAGCACATCTGGCCATGATTTTGGGAATGCCTATGCATTTTCTGCACCATCCACAGACCCACAGAAGTTGGTGCCCAGCATGAAGAAGGCCTTTACAGGTCAAAAGCTGGCCTTATGTTTGTGACTGTTTTAGCCATCTAATAAAGTCACCACCCGCTGTAGCCCTCGGGTTGTAAGGAACACAGAGGGGCCCCCATCGTTATTTTTCGGATGGATTTTGGAAGATTTTTTGACAGTAAAGTCATAAAGTACATAGAATTTGAGTTCTTTCTTGGCGTAGATATATAGTTCTCCCTCATCAGAGAAATGCCTATGAAAAATATTCCTAAACACTAGAAGTGACAACAATTAATATTTCGCTGTTTGAGCAAGCCTTCCATTTCCATCTAAATTACCTTTTCTAATACAAGTCATTTGCCATAAATCACTTTTGAGGTGCTCACTTTCTAAAACTCAGTGGCTTGGTTCCAGTAGTAGTCCAAGCTGTAACCACCAAGAGACTGACCGCTTATGGCCTGACATTTAAGAAAGTTGCTCAAATGTTCTGAATTCAGCCTGCATCAATACCATTCAAACAAAATACAAATTCTTCAACTCTCAACTTATATGTGAAATATCAGAGAGTAAGTATACTAAGGAAAAACCTGATACCAAATGCACTATATGCGTGTGTAAGAGGTACTATCACACACACAAAAACATCAAAAAGATGTCAATATAGAGCAGAACAGGGCGAAGTCAGAGAGAACATTACTACACATAAGGCAAACTGTACCTCCAGAAACCTAGCAAGCCTCAAAAATAGATAAACCCCAACATCCAAAATGCATTTACAGGTTCTGACGTCCAAAGCTGCAATCAGATGCACCCAAGTTGAACCACTGACTCAAGTTACTCTACAGGTGAAATGGTATCATAAGAACAGTTATCCTTGAAAAATAAACAACGTATGTGACAAGGAAACTTAGGTATTATAGATGATTCTGTGCAGCTACTGTACTGAGCATACACACAAGCAGTATGGCTTAGGGAAGAATAATATATTCTAATAGATTGAAGATGCACATCCATGTGCACATAACCTTGTATGACTGAAGGGGGAAGTGTGAGATATTTCCTCTCAAGACACAGGCAAAGATTCTCAAGAAATCTTTTATCAAGAGGGACTCCTTTGTTTACATCCAGATTAGCTTGATGATCAGCCTACAGCCAAGCAGAACCCTTCATTCATATATGTTGCAAATGCATACAGAATTCCTTTGCAGAACAAATGTCTCTATCAGATGTAGAAGATTTTTAATGTAAGACCACAACAACCAAAAACTCTGATAGCATCAAGCAGTGAAAGAATCCCCATCCTCTCCACAACTTTACCGTTCCTCTTTATCCAAGGTTTTCTTCTCTGCTGGACTAATCTTTTTAGGTGGTACAGGCGGAGTCACTTTTCTGCATATTTCCTCAATGATATGTTTATTTAATCGGCTCTGAAGTGCAGCTTTCAATAAAATCCTTTCTATGGCTGTCATTCCATCCCCATGGAAATACTTGGGGTTTTCGTGTTGAATTAAAGTTTCCATGTCATCCAGCCAAGGAGGATAGTAAGAGTTTTGCTTTCCTGACAGTTTATGGTGAAGTTTAATTAGCAGAGACAATATGCTTTCTTTGACTTCCAAGATGGCAGTTGTTAGCTGAGGAGTTGCACCTGGTGCAGACCATTTCATTGAAGTCTTTGGCCGAACTGCCTGACTGGCTTCAGTAGCATTCCGATTAATGATTTCTTGAAATTTCTTCCGACGTTCTGCAACCAAACTGAACACTTGTGCTGTCCCTGAATTCTTAAAAAATATATAAAAATTGCATTAGGTGCAATAACAAGTAGACATTTGCAGAAAATTAAACCACAGGTAGAAAATGCCCTTCCTCATGCTGAAAATAATTCCTATTTACCTCCTGTTTAACTGCAGAGAAGAAAGTTAAGTTGCCTGTCACTAGGCAAAAGTATTTCTAAATGCACTTCATGTTCTCTGGCCAGTGCAAACAGGTTAGATGATCAGCTGCTTAATGAGGTAACAAATTAGAGCAGAACACAGGATTAAATGCTCCTCGCCAGCGCTTCTCTCACAGCACCATCACCCCATTGTGAAACATTATATGCTGTTCAGATAGCAGGTGCCTTTAAACAAAGCCACTCAGCCACAATGAGCTTTAATCATAGTTCATGAAGCAGTAGGATTCTGCTTACAGAGAATCTAAACATGGCTTGTCGTTTTGCTTCCCACCCCAATGAATACCTAGATGCTAAGCCAATACAATGATGACCCACTAGACGGTTACCCCACTTGATGACGAATCCACTGTACAATGAGTTTTTTGCAATCGCTATAGTGATCGCAAAACGATGATTCAAAGGGTGGTTTTTTTCGCTTTACGACAACTGGTTCCCTGCTTCGGGAACCGATTTTTCACTTAACGACAATTCAAAACAACTGATCGGTAGGTCACAAAATGGCTCCCCACCGTCTTCAGGATGGATTCTTCGCAAGACAGGGACCGCAAAATGGCTGCCGTATGAAGGATTTTCGCTGCACAAGCAAGTATTTCCCCCACTGGAATGCATTGACTGGTTTTCAATGCATTTCAATGGGTTTTTTTTTTTCACTTGACGACAGTTTCACTCTACAGCGATTTTGCTGGAACGGATTATCGTCGTCAAGCGGGGCACCACTGTATACTGAAGTGTTCTGCAAGAGCCTT
Organism: Pogona vitticeps; assembly: GCF_051106095.1. Lineage (NCBI taxonomy): Eukaryota > Metazoa > Chordata > Lepidosauria > Squamata > Agamidae > Pogona > Pogona vitticeps. The sequence continues at coordinate 203,988,712 of NC_135783.1, forward strand.
TGCCACTGACTGGCCCAACTATCTCTCTAACTCTTGCCCAGTGCCTAGTTTGCACCAGAAAGAATTAACCCATTAAATAAGATTAAATAAGATTCCATCTTATTTAGCTCTTCCACTCTGAGCAAAGTCCTGACAAAAACACAGTCCTCACACTTCTCTTTGTTAATCCCTTCTGTCACAGCTTTTAAATGATTTGAGCTCAAGAGAGTTGATGGACTGCCTTCATCAGTATCAAACCTGTCTACAGCTTGAGGTTGCATCTGAAACGTTTTTTGTTTGTACATCTCCAAAAGAAACTAGGCTGAAAAGGGTGTTTGTCAGGACCATTCTCTGCAGGTCTTCTGGGAAGCTCAAAAGAGTCCCTTGTTTCCATTGACTCTCTCTTAGATTACAGTGTCAGTCTGAGGGATTTAGTTCCACCCATTATGTTTGTGGACTGAATTTTAGCTGTTTTATCTTGTATTCAGTATTATTGTTGTTGCTGTTGTTGTTCTTCTCTAACTACTGAATTTATAAAAACCTGCTTGGCTTTTGCTGTTTTAGTGTCATTCTGTTTCTTTTACAAAATATACCACCTTCAGAGGTTTCCACCCATAAAGTTGGCCTACAAATAACTTTAATTGTCTGGACAGAGCAAAGGTATGATTTTAACATATAGCGTTCTTTAAATGCGGGTAAAAGAACCTGTGGACTTTCCTATTTTTTTCCTTTTCTAAAACTGTCTTGGAGCTAATGCAGCTGGCCATGCCATTGTTGAGGCAAATGGGGAATGGAGCCTTCTGACACAACAGAGACAGAAGGGATGCAGAGGTCTGTAAAAGCACAGCATTGCTCCAGGAAACCCTAAACAACATAAAACATCTAGCAGTCATCCGAATACAAGAATTCCATTTTATGTACATTTTATATATGTTTCACAAATGCAACTCCTGGCCACCCTGTCTTTTAAAGCACATACAACCAAATTAGGATGTGTGCCTTTCATTTATCTTTCTTTTTTAACATAGCCTCGATGGGAATAAAATACACAAGAGTGCACAGTCAATTTAATGGAAGAAAATGAGGCATGGTTAGGCTCTTCTTCATTCCTGCACTACAGAAGGTGGCAACCCCATTATGAATTGGCTATAAATCATTTAAACAAGTTAATTATGTGTTCACAAAGATGAATCAACTAACCATTTATCATTCCATATAATTTTTTAACAAAATGGACAGGCTGAGCTTTCTGAGAATAGGATAGTTAAAGAGCAGCATTATTAAAGGTTAGCGGGAACCGCAGCAGAAATTCACACACATTCACACAAGGCAAGCCAGTATTTATACCAGTAACACGCAAGCAAAGTTAACTTTGCAGATGGCACGAGGAATTTAGAACCAAATACAATATTATTGAGTTCTAGGCCAGCACAACTTTTGAAACAAACATTAGAAAACTGCAAAAAAAAGGGAGTTTTTCAGCAATATCCTTGAAAAGCATGTGGGATTGTACTAAAGTTGGGATTAGCACAACAAAAGCCATATTGTCTGTAGAAAGAAAAGTATACACAGATCTACCTCTCTCTGAAGTCCTTTAGACCGCCTTGGATTCTGGTGAGTTGGAGGGAAAAGGAGGGTATTAAAAACCCTACCAAACATGGCATTCTCTACCATTATCTACCATAAAGGCAAAAAGCCTTAATTACCGTACTTAAAGAGATCTGGAATCATTAAAACCAAAACTTTTACCTGAGAAACTCCCGAACCATCAGAGCTTGTACTTGCAGGTGGTTCTCTCTTCACCTCTGGAGCTGTCTCTGGTACTCTTACACGCACATAGTTTATAAAGTGTCGCATGTTAGATAACAAGTTATTCCCTGGAAACCAACTATCATGGCAGCGTTCTTGACTTCCCACAGAATCCTGGTACACCAGACATTACAAAGACACAGGGAGAGAAATCAACATACTCAAGTGAGGTCACACAAATGATGCATTCAGGATACAGCTGAACTAGAAGTTAACATATTCACTTTAACACGTCAAAAATGTATAATAAAAGCATTTTTATTTTAAACATTTAATCTGAACTAATAATAAGAATTACAAAACAGTTCTTGGAATATTTACTTGAGTGCAAATCCCACTGTGTTCAAACAGCATAAAATATTAATACTTACTTCTTCATCAGCATCTTGTTCAGAGGAATTTTCCAGTCCCAATTCAATCAAATATAAAACCATGCAAAGGACATGTTCTGATAGATTTTGATGATCCATTAATATCTAAAAAGAAAGTAAACATTACTTCAAATTTTTCTCTTCTAAGTGTTTCTGTTTTAGATTTCAGGGAACAAAACAAGGAAATATATGATGTTTGCTTAAGTTATCTTAATACCATCTAGTTTTAAGTAACAAAAGATTTCTGAACAGAAAGCAACTACAGCTGCTTATCAACTACTGCTTAAAAAAATAAAGAGGCAGAAATTCTCATTCTGAATTCAATAACAAATACCTCCCCCAGCAAACCTTTCCTATTATAACAATATGTAATGTTTTACATTATACACACAAAACAATCATAACATGAAGTTTTAACCATTTCCAATTGACTTGTCCAACTGGGTCAACTGCTGACAGCTGAAAAGGGAAACTGTATAAGACGGTATAACAAAGCAGGGCTTTAATTACAGCATAAGGGCTGTATACTCTCCTAGCACCTAACCTTAAAGGGAAGACTGGGAAAATCTTGACCTAGTTTAGGTTGCATTCTTGCAGTCCCTAGGAGGGTGCCATAAGTCTACAGGATTCATCAGAACTCCTTCTCCAAGATTAATAAGACATCAGAAGAAGTTAAAGGGGGTGTTCTATGACTGTCTGGAGAGAAGCGAGCTAAGACTTTGACTCCACAAGAAATGGGTCTGAGAAGGTGGACTTCTCCATAAAAGCTCATGTTAAAATATAGCAGTTAATCTTTAAAGTGCCACAACAATTTTTTGTCTTCTTTAATTTTTCTTCTCTTTAGGTGTGACACACAATGACTGAAGCTTTCCATTCCTCCAACATGCCCTCAAACAGCAAATCTACGCTAACCATGGAGTTTGCTTTGATTAACCCCTTCCCATTGAAATAAATACAAACTTGATAGTCAAAGGAGGGAGGCTTGAAAAAGAGAGTGGAAAAAGGCAAAATTCCATTTCTTACTTCCTGCTAATATGAGAGCAACAGAGCTTTCTACACGACAGATTTTTCTCCAGCCCACCTACAGCTGGATTTCTCACAAAAATAATAACCACTGTTTTAAAAATGTTCCCAAACCAACATTCTTTACCAAGTCATGCTATGTAAATTTAGGTGAAGGAGTTGCAACATTACATTCAGAATCTGCTCAGTAGTACCTTGTACAGTAAAGTGAACAATACAATGTGCAAGGTTTTGCAGTGCAAGAGCCTCGTGAGGCCTTTATAGCTTGGATGCAAAAGTGTCCGTTTCTTATATGGAGGCCAAGGGTTCCCATGGACTTTTCCACTCTGTTTTAAACTGCAAAAAAGGAGAGAAAACCACAGATAAACACCAAATCTCACAAACAGATAAAGCTGACTATAATGATATTACTATAGTTTTTAGGTCATTGTTGTTCACTCCCTTTTCTCCATCTTCCAGGGGATATTGTACATACACATCCTTTTCCTTAAATTCAGAAGCCAGTGATTCTTAGCACCATTTTAACACACTGGTGTGTGGGCAAGTATTTTACATGTAAATATTTATACTGATTTGGACATAGTACTTTTGTAATTTCTTTTCTTTAAAAGTACCGGGGTGGGGGGGAGCAACAGGCCTGCAGTCAAGCTCTTCGTCTCCATAAAGCATGGTTATGGATCAGGCTTTAAGTCATAGAAAGTTTGGCTGAGAATGACCAACATGAACTCTCGTCAATTTCACAACTGCACCCAGGATGAACCTAATCACTTCCTTTTGCTTGTTTTGTTTGTGAGCTGCACTATTCTATCATTGCCAACAGTGAAAAATATGGACTTTTTTTAATAAAAAGAAATTGCCTACCACACAGGGCTACAAGACTGCTACCTTACAGGATTACAGACAGAATCTATGCATCTGTTCTCAGAAGCTAAGCACCACTGCTTTCAATGTAATTTACTATTTAAACAGCTAATTAAAGTCTGTGGATTGAGGAAATCTCATTTTAGGGAGCAGATAATTAAGGCTGAGAGCTGCTAGGTCAGGGTAAACGATGTGCAGCACATGAAACAGCTTTGACACTGAAAACCCTTAAGAAGCAACCAAGAACAGAGAAGTCCTCTGAACGTCATCATCGATGTTCGCTGGGTCATTTCCTTCCATGACACCTCTACAGCACCCCTACATTTTTCTGTCTTCCCTTCAAGGAGACTGCCTTTCTATTCTGGTCTTTTCCTCCTTAACATATCTTCTTCAACAGTAAGAAAAAATGATTTAAGAAGTGGGGGAAAGACGTCATAACTGGCTTAAAACATCATCTGGACCACTCATAAAACTGGATAAAGGACGAACGGCAACTGGAACTTCATCCGAAGATGTCATGACAGTGGATTCATCTGTGTCTTCGGATGACAACATACTTGATGTCAAAAACCCAAACATCTACATTACAGCCTTGCATGTAATGTAAACCTGGAAAGACTAAAAAGAACTAACATCCAAAGAAAGGTCGTTTTTGATGTCAGTCGTGATGCTACTGATGACTCTCGAGCATCAACTGACACAGGCGTCAGAAAATCAGGTTGATAGATGGCTTTTTAAATTTGCAGCAAGAGCTTCCTTTGTCTCCTTCCTCTCCAACTTAGCCAAAGTTGTCTTGAATTGCTATGCAAGCTGCATGATTTTTGGAAGCAAACTGCCCCAAGTTAAGAAATCACCATAAACATTTTTTTAACTTGGGGCAATTCGCCTTCCAAAGGCCCACCACTGATGTTACGCCAGCATAACCAAGGCAAGTGGATTTGGGCCACTCTCTCAGTTGAACTGAAAGAACACATCATTCTTACCTGACTCTTCTTAACTGAAAATAAGGAACAACAATAAATCTGAACTTGGTCTTTGCTGCCAATCATTAGTAACTCTGGAACACTTCCAAAAGATGCAAAATTAAGGGGAGGGGAAAGAATGACAGGTTACCTACCTGTAATCATATTTCTTCACGTGGACCTCTGTGATTCATACTATGGTAATCCGCGCATGTGCGGAGCCTCGTCGCAATATTCTAGAGCTTCTGCAGTAGCAAAGGAAAAATACATTAGCATATATCCCTCCCCCCGGCATATGTACCTTGGCACTAAGGCTCTCCCTCCAGTTAGGTCAACTGCCGCATAACGAAAAGGTTGTGATGGTGGGGAGGCCGGGTCGGGACGTGTGAATCACAGAGGTCCACTCGAAGAACTACAATTACAGGTAGATAACCTGTCATTCTTCTTTGTGGCCTCTGTGAATCACACTATGGGTGACTAAAAAGCTACCGTACCTGGAGGAGGGTGTCGTGCCAAAGCAGATGATAAAACAGCATGCTCAGAAGCAGCATCAGATTACTGCCGAACATCAATCTGTAGTGACTGATAAACATGGATGGCTGTGACCATGTGGAAGAGACACGGAGACGCCCCAAAGAAATGCGTCCATGGACAGGGGTCGATAATGAGGGTCTTCGACTGCTACCAACATGGAAGGTGCGTCCATGGACAGTGTTCGATATTGAGGATCATCAATATCAAAAGGATCAGTATCGAGGTGTGTCGAAATGGAGGTGGTTGTCAGTGTTGACAGAGCTGTCAAGGTGGTAAAGGTGTTGATGGACCATATTGTATTATGGTGGAATAGACAGACACCAGTGATGCAGAGCAAGATGAGCGCTCGCGGTCCTCCTAATGGAGAGGAAAATAGTAACTTGCTGGTGCTGCAACATGCCCGGAGCAGAGGAGTATTGATCGGCTTGGTTGGGGCTCTCAGGTGCCGGCAGATAAGAGGTGCCAGGTAGTCCTGGGCAATCATGGTAATAAGATCACTTTGACACCGAAGGCTCCCTAGCAGAGACATCCTGCAGGGGCAGCACCGCCGGAGCAGGAAGAGCGAATGGCCGATAGTGTTTGGCAGGCTTCTCCATTAGGTACCGATCAGGGCAAACGGCATCCCAATGATGGTGCTGAGTGTGATCTCTTTCCCCGCGAGAAGGCAAGCGGACGCTCATATAGGCTTGATGCCTTTGTTGATGTGCCGGAGGCCGAGGTGGTAGGTCTACAGGGGCAACGTAAGGCACAGTTTCTGGTTGCATTTAGTGCAATGGATGTCTGACAAGGCAATCTGTGAAGACTCACTCAGAGAGCCCGAGGATTGTCGCGGGCTATCAGGGGAAGCCATGAGTCAATCAACACGCTATTCCCATTCGGGAGACTGGAATGGTGAGGTTGGTGAGGAAGTGCCTCCTCATCTGCAAGAGAACTGACGTAGATGAGGTTTCTAGACTCTGGGGGTTGTGGAGTCAGGGAAACGGTTTTGGAAGGCTTCGATTTCAAAGACTTAGCCTTCTTCGGAGGTGATGGTTCCAGTGCCGAGGAAGCATCCATGGACGGTTTTCTCTTGGAGCCTGTTTTCCACGTTGAGTGTTTCAATGTCAAATATTTGTGCACTTGTGTGACCATCAATATCAAGGGCAGAATAGGTTATCGATGATTGGAATGACATGGAGTCACTGACAGGCGCTGTTTTGTCGCTTCGGAAACAGCTTCATCCATGGCTTTAGGGAATGCTCCAAGAGCCGAAGCTTGAGTCTAGAGAGGCCACTGCGGAGAACTCCGCGTTTAAAGTTTTTGCAGTGAGGGGACAAGGAAGTTTGACGGCCTCAATGAGGCAAAAAAGGCTTTTAGGGAGGCCATCAGAGAGTGGGATCTCGTTATCACAGGCTACGCAGCTTTTAAATGGGCCTGAAAAGGCCATGAATCGAGAACCGGTTTTGAAAAGAAAACAACGGAAGGGGGGGGAAATAAAGTTCAGTAACTTTCGTACTTTCATTTTCAGATTTCTCACGGAAGCAACGATCAAGGCTCTCAATGCGGCGGTGGAAAGAAACTGAAAGGAGACCCTTGGCGCCAAGGCACATATACCAGAGGGGAGGGGTCTATGCTAATGTATTTTCCTTTGCTACCACAGAAGCTCTAGAATACTCTGGCAAGTATCCATACATGCATGGATTACCAACAGTGTGATTCACAGAGGCCACAAAGAAGAATAGATGTAACTTAAAAGGTTGACTTCCCATTTGTTTTTACTTGGCCTCAAGGAACAAATTATTCAATTCACTAAAAATGAAAAGGTTACACGTTTGCAAAAAAAGATGGCAGGTAATACATCATTTTGACATGTCACCTTAGCAAGCCATAGCAGTTTTTAAAAAAGGATTAAAACTACATGTTTCACAGAATTTATCCTAATGAAAAGCATGAAATTGTGCATGTGAGTACTTTTGTTTTACATCTATCAATCCAAGATGAATAACAATCTTTTAGCTGCAAGTGAAATTGTTTTTCTTCACTAATTAAGGTGACACATTGACTATTCACCTTCTTTTGAGGGTTAACGCATACCAGTGATTGAAAGCTATGTCCCAGAAACAGCTGATAGGTTGCAATAGATCCTGTAGAGATACTCTGATTCAAGTTCCCCTTCTTGATCTGAATGCAGTAAAGGAAGACTTTCCTGCTATACTAAAAAGCAGGACACAGCCCACCTGCATATCTGCTCAGGACCACATCTCCAAACTCACGGCTTATGGGAGGTCCATAGAATCGTATTTAATGGGTTAATTCTTTCTGGTGCAAACTAGAAACTGGGCAACAGCTAGAAAGATAATATGGTGGTTCTTCTCCCACACAAAGACTGTGTGTGTGGTGAATACTCTTACTGCAATGCCACAAGCTTTCTGCAATGTATTGAAGTTTTTTAAACCTTTCCAAAAAAAGCAGTCAAAAGCAGATCTACATAGTACGTGTAGTATACATTTCAATACATTAAAACACTAAAACGTCACAAGACTAATAAAAGAACAGTATATAAATACAGTTATTAGTCTAAAAGACTGCCAGAACACAGTACTGTATTCACTTTTCATGATTCAGAATATATATACAACTTACAATGCTGTGTATCGGTCCATTGCTGATTGAACATCTCTACGGTAAACAGTTCGAAGAATCACCATGACTGGGTCAAATTCCTTATCCCATACTTCAGCTATCATTGAAGAGATAAAACATGTTTGTTGTTAAATTCTGAAATTTATTGCAGGTTTATCTTTACAGAAAGATTTTTATATTTTGATATTATTTGATATTACCATATTTTCCCGTCTTTTAGACAATACTTCTAAAATCTTTAGATTAAAAATTGAGTGTTGTCTTATACACAGAGGTAAGGAGGGGGGAGGGATCAAAGCATTTGATTCCTGCTTTCCCCCTCCACATTTTGCAAATAAAGTGGAGGGGGAAAGCACTTTCCTCGCAAGAAAGTGGAGGGGGGAAGCAGGAATCATCAAAGCGCTTTGATAATGCCTGCTTTCCCGCTCCACTTTCTTGCGTGGAAAGTGCTTTTCCCCTCCACTTGGTGCAATCCTTGCATTGCAATGGCATACAGACCTCAAGCAACCCTTATCTGATCCACGTTTTACAAGTGCAAGTAGTAGGATACAAGTATTACAAGTGATCCTTAAGAAAAGAGTACTCTTGCCTTAAAGGTTGAGAGTAGATATGGGGACGAATATAAAAACAAATCAGGATATTTGTTAAATATCCCTGATTCGTCAGATATTCGTTGCTTCATATTCTTGGGGTCCAGAGACCCCAACAAATTATGAAGCAACAAATATAACCCTCTTATATTCATCCCTTCGTACCCTATCTGCTTATGCCCCCACAGATCAGCTGTTCCTCAGGGAGATAAGCAGAGAGGGATTTTCCATTCAGGCTGCTTGTTAAAGCCTGCCAGAAGGGAATCCTACACCCGGGGCTTGGAGATTGCTTGGTTCCCCTTTCCTCCTCTTCCTATGCCTGCATAGCATAAAAGAGGAGGGAAAGAATCAAAAGTATCCCCCAGCTGCTGCGGGATCGCTTTGTTCCCTGCTGCCCCCCTCCTTTTGCTAAGCCCTGCGCCGGGGACAGCAGGGATCAAAGCACTGCAGGATCACTTTGATCCCTGCTTCCCCTCCTCTTGAGGGAAAGGAAAAAAGGTGAGATGAATGAGGAATTGATTTGTTGTTCCTCAGGTCACTGGGGGGTGCAATTCGATGGCGCTTTGTCCCCATCTCTAGTTGAGAACGTGCTGCAGCCTATTTCACATACCTTCACAACTATACTTCTTGTCCCTGTCTTAAAGGGCCAGTCGAGAAACCGTAACGGCAGCATATTCAGTTGTAGGTAGTTTCTTGTGTCTGAGTGTGTACATGCACATGCATATATATTGTATACACTGTATAGTGAAAATTATTTTTAACTTCCTCTGCCCCTCTGCAGGCAAAGTGTTTAATTCACCAATATCCTGAAGTGGCTCTATTAGGTCACCTCACAATAAATGGCAAATCAAAAACGGAAGGTTTTTTTGTTTGCACGCAACAATCACATATGCTAGAAAGAGACCAACAATGAGCACCCCAGCCCACACCCAAAAAGGCAGGAGGCCCTCACTGGGACCAGAGAGGTGCGGGTAGGACTGTTTTAGGGGTGGGCTGATTCACTCCAACAAAAACATTGTCTGGCTGCCATCTTTAGGAGTGGACTAGCTCATCCCGGCAACAGGCCAAAGAGCAAGCCAAATGCCTATGCAGTCAATCAGCCTCTGGGTCACACCACTCAGTGTGCAAAATGTAACATCTACAGTGATTTCTTAACCTAGGACTCTTTGCCTCCCAAAGTTATGATGTTTGTGCTATGCCACCATAACTAGGCAGGAGGATTTGGGCCGATTACTACTGTCTGGTTGACAATACACAAACACGTTGCACAAGCACATGGGTAAAAACTCAGCCTACCTTTGGGTGTATACATCCCTTGCTGCATAGAACCCCCCGGCTCGAACACGGGGGCTTTAAAATCCGCGACAGCAGACAACATGGATTCAAAGCTTAAGCTTCCGGGAAGGATGCCACTTTTAGGATTAGGGTTTTCTGGAATGTGATCTTTATGTTAAGAGGAATAGCAAAAAAGTGCTAGAAAGTTTTCATGGATAAAGAGTTCAGCGAGAGCTAATTTTGGAGTCCGTTCAGGGATTTCTGCAGCTACTCAGTTTCACCACAAGAGGTCCACATTTCAAAACGAATGCCAACCATTCAAGCTTTAACGCTGAATTGTATTTATTTGTTTGTTTGCTTTGGAAGAAGTACACAAATGACTTACTAATTTTCTAACTCTATAACCAAGATTGATCAGATATGTAACTGAATGACATGATGACATACGTACTTCATGGTACTTGTAGGCCACCGTTTTTTCAAGAGTATCATCACAAATAATGGGAGATGACTATATAATTGTAACATTCAGTGTTGCTGCTAATCTGACTTTTACCGAATTAAATCCATCCCACGTGTAAGAAGAAAATAATACCAAACAAGCCACAACTACCCTTCACCTCTGCCAAGTATGAAATAAAACTCTATTTATTTATCTCTTTGTCTGTTTTCTTAAATTCAGTTGAAATATTTTTAGCCCACCTTTATCCTTGAAAGGACCCAAGATGGCTAGTTGTAGATTTATCTCTTCTGCTAAGATCAGCAGAACAATACTATTTGCATCTTTAAATATCAATTATTTTGTATCTTTAAAGTTATATTATCACAAGGATAATACTAGAGTGCACCCTTCTGGATAACTATATATATTACAGCTCTGAAACAAATCTGGAATTAAAACGAACCGGCTAACAGAAAATGTGTTTATTGCTTTTCTGTCGTCACACACTGCCCAGTTCTTCCCCTAAGTAAAAAGACTCAGCTAGAGAAAGGCAGTTTGTCTCAATGGAAAAATAAACACCATTTCAATTTGTTCTCTCTCTATCAGAAACAGAGTATGATTGAAGAGGCCAGTTACAGGGTGCTTTTTCCACCAACCAGCATTACAAACAAAGATTATTACGAATTTACAAATTAGCAGAATCAAACATCACTAATAAGCTTCTAGGAATTCAACTGCTCTTATCGCTATCCTTACTTTTCTTGCATGAAATCCAAGTGGAATACTCCATGTAATTAATTATACATCAAAAACTCATTTATTACTTTGTTAAGGATATAAGGTCCAGGAGTGCGCTGTGAGTTCTGTCATTCATGCACAATTGAGCTACCATCTCTGCTCTCAGAATCTCATCATCGGTCATTCCTAGAGTCATGGAACAGGAAATTAAGATAAATTATATCACACTATGTTACATGAAATAAAATGTAGAACTGTTTTTCCTCAGTTTACAAATTCTCTGTGTTGAATGTGCAACAACAGAATATTTTTTTAAAAAGTTGTTTTGTAAATCAACAGAGTATTAGTAGATTGAATTTTCAACCTGAATGCCAAGTCGTTTTAAAATAAACTTAAATGATATACTACATTTTTTGACTGACACATTTTTGTAAAGAACTTACTGGAGATGCTACTAAGGAATTTCTTCCTAATTTGAAAAGTATGGTGTAAAACCAAAGTTTTCCATAGAACTGTGCAATTTAAGGACCATTCATGTATAGCCACATACTCTGATGTACCATTACTTCCAAATAAGCTGCAATTAACTCACTCTAACATCTAACGGGATGTGGTGGCGCTGCGGGCTAAACCGCAGAAGCCTGTGCTGCAGGGCCAGAAGACCAAGCAGTCATAAGATCGAATCCACGCGACGGAGTGAGCTCCCGTCGCTTGTCCCAGCTCCCGCCAACCTAGCGGTTCGAAAGCATGCAAATGCGAGTAGATAAATAGGGACCACTTCGGTGGGAAGGTAACAGCGTTCCGTGTCTAAGTCGCACTGGCCATGTGACCACGGAAAGATTGTCTTCGGACAAACGCTGGCTCTATGGCTTGGAAATGGGGATGAGCACCGCCCCCTAGAGTCGAACACGACTGGACAAAAATTGTCAAGGGGAACCTTTACCTTTACCTAACTTCTAAGTAAAATGCCTAATACAAAAACACGTGATGTAAGGCTATTTGCCCATTTGCTCTGAAACAACTTTTGGATTTGGTTATTAAAAAAGTTTGCGCCTCAGACACAAAAGACCAGATATAACCCCAAATGAAAAGCAAAGGTGGATGATTTGCTATCCCATCCTTCACGTGCTGCCCACCTGATTTCCTCACATTTCCACTTGCCTCTGCCAGACAGTGGGAGCCTTATTACTCTGAGGCAATAATATCAATAGAAGAACAAACAGTCCTCCAAAAAGCCTGGAATCAAGGAGGAGCAGGAACTAATCCCACGACTGGCAGCCTCAGCCTAAATGCCAGAGAAGATCCCCTTTCACCCCCTCTCCACTTTCAAGCTAGAAGGAGAGGCTGGCCATGTGGTGGTGAATGACAGAGGCACCCAGAAGCCCACCTGGTGTCAGAACCAGTCCGGGTTTCCCCATGACGTCAATGAATTTAGCTGCTTTAGAAAGCAAAGCTCCAAGGGCCTTGGTCAACATCCAAGGGGACCCAGTCTGAGAAGGGGCTGCTGCCCTGTCTACAGATCCAAGCTCCCAGCAGGAGGGAAGAAAAAGCTCTGTCCAAAATCCCAGAGAGAGGCTATAGGCAGGACTGAGTTAAATGGGACAACAAGTATTTGCCAATTTTTACCTCAGTTCGGATTCAAGTTGATGAGGGGGGAAATGAATTGTCTCTGACCTTCCCAAGCAAAAGATCACAGACTCTAACTATAATACTATATATATATATGTATTACAGAACAGCCAAAATCCACTTGGTCCATCTATGCTGTGCAGCTCTGATGATGTCATCAGCCACAGCCATGTCACAGCTATTTTGAGGGAATTAAAAGCTTCCTCTCTCTCCTCCCACTAGGTTCTGGGGATCCCTAAGGTTGTCATAGGAAGCCTTTGGGAGCTGTCAAATAGGGTAGGAAATGATTCAAAGCTGTGTCAGTGATTTTCCAACTTTAATTTTTTCCCTACCCTATTCTGTGGTTCCCGAGGCCTTCCTAGGACAAAGGGAATACTTAGGGATCATCAGAACCTGGTGAAGAAGGGAGATGACATTTTCAATCTCCCCAAAATGGCCACTGCATGGATGTGGCTGATGACACCATCAAAGCTGCACGGGGCAACTTGTGCAACAGGATTCTGGCCAATGAGTCCCATCAGCTAGGAAAGCTAACAGGGCTTTTTCTACTGTGGCACCAAACTGTGAATTCTATTCCTGGAGAAGTCTAGTTTCTTCTCTTATAGCTTCCAGGTACAGTATGGTAAATTTTTAAAACAATTTCACTTGGGTTGATGTTATTTCTACCCTCTTGATACTATTTTACTGGCTTCTGTTTTAATGCTCTATCTCATTGTTGTTCAATCACCACTGATATTTTTTGATGATACAATAATAAGGCCCTGAGCTTTTTATGTATACATTTTTACATAAATCAATAGAATTCTTACTTTACTATTAACAAAAGTCAAGGTTTCAGGAAACAATTCAAGAAAATTATTAGCAAGCCATTTATTTGCTGTTTAGTCACCATTCCTCCCTAAACTCATGCACCTGATACTTAAGCTATGATCAAACGTATCTAGACACAGAAACTGCTATAATTAAAAAATAAGGGTGAAAATTGCATTTATTACCTAAATGTAAACGAAGACTTAAAAGAATGACGAGGAACGTTAAGGCACCTTCCAGCATCGACCTCTCATGCTCAGAATCCAGCACTGTGTTTTGATGTTGTGAAGCCATTGTTAAGAGGTCAACTACCTTGAACCTACATGACAGGCGAGAGATCAAAATTATTACTAAGAATATGACAGATCCCACAAGTCTCCAGCTAAAGACCTGGTGCAATAGCATGATGTGACCATATAAAATTCTCTGATTACTACTATATTGGACAATTATGACTGAGGAAATGGACTTGATCCATGGAAGCTCACATTAAAATATAACAATCTTTAAGGTGCCACACCGTTTTTATCATCTCCCCCCCCCCTTTTTGTTACTGGTCGATATGCTTCCACATGGCTACCTCTTCTAAAACTAGCATACTGGAGGCACACTATATTATTAAACCTTTAAAACAGAATAAAAAGCACCTTTAATTTGGCAGAACTTTAGGGTTTGCCACCGACTCTGTGCCGTGCCTTTGTGGAACTTCTCCCAGCTTTCCACCCACTTTTCTCTTTTCTTCCACACACTTATGGACACGTTGTGCTTTGAAATGGCCCTTGTCACTCTTGGTGGGATTTCCTTCACTCTTTCTTGGATGACAGAGTGAAAGAGAAGGGCGGGAAATGTGCATGCACCTCTGGCAGTACTGTAATTATGCATCACAGGGCTCTTTAACATTTACCAGAACAGTTTTAAGCCCTGCTAGTCGCTCTCCCTCTAAACCATTAACTCCAAGGGGCTGAGGAGTGAGGAAAGAGATCCCCAGAGATCTCCATAGGGCAGAAATACATTTCAATAGCTGTCTCTTCAGAAACAGAGTACAACACGACAGTGTTACTAGTTTCTTCTCCCTTTTGGCATTCAGACAGAAGAGGTGACATATACAGAGCTCAGCTGCTACAGCCACTGAGATGAGCAGAATTCTCTTTTTAGGTCTTAAAGTACTCAAAGGACAAAGGACACTACACAAGTCCTGTCATATGGAGCTTGTTTGATCCTGAAGCCTTGGCAGCACAGTGGCAGAAATCGGAGTGCAAGCACAGTTTGGAATCTGTTTACCACCCAAGGGTCACTGATACCAAGAGAGCTGAAGTTTGCAAGGTTTTGTTTAAATATCTAAAAGTTATCTTCAGTTAATGGACCCTTTGCTTTTATAAAGTTTTATTAGAAATTAAGATAATCAAAACACATTTGTGAGTCTTTTCTTCTCCTACAATGTAGACCAAAACTTTATGTAGGCACCCACCATGTGGAATAATCTCCCAGCTGAGATCACACAAGCATCCAGTGTACAGTCGTGCCCCGCTTTATGACAAAATCGCATTATGATGACATTTTTGCGATTGCTTTTGCTTCGGGAACCGATTCTTCGCAAAATGACGATTTTCCTACAGCTGATCAGCAGTTTCAAAATGGCCGCCGGGTAAATAAAATGGCTCCCCGCTGTTTTCTGGGACGGATTCCTCGCAAGACAGACACCGAAAATGGCCGCCCTATGGAGGATCTTCGCTGGACGTTGAGTTTTTAGCCCATTGGAACACATTAAACTGGTTTTAATGCTTTTCAATGGGTTTTCTATTTTCGCATTATGATGTTTTCGTTCTACAGCGATTTTGCTGGAACGAATTAACGTCGTAATGCGAGGCACCACTGTACATTATTTCTGCTATTTACTAAAAATCTATTCATCTGTCCAGTCGTTTGCCAGATTACTTTCTGAAATGTGAGCAAGTAGCAATTCAATGGGCTTGTGTTTTCTTTTATCTTCCATTCACAAGGAATAGCAACTACAGACCTTCTTAACACTGATTTCAATCCTTTGCACCCATTCCTCTCACACCAGAACATCCACCACTGGAATTTCCCAGTGTGCTGGACATACTCCAAAACAGAAGAGAAGCCCAGCTAGAAGGATAGTAAAGATATCATGACAGAAGTGGAACTATGATATACTATTATAATAAGCTTAGAACTGCAAAGCTGGAAGGGACCCTATGGATCATCGAGTCCAGCCCATAGAAGAGACCCAGTGGGGAATAAAACTCCCAATCTTTGGCTCCACAACCAGATACCTAAACCACTCAGTTATCAAGCAGTTCACTTTAGACATTTCTCCTTTTGCCGCCAAGGAAAACTGAATAGGGGCAGAAGTAATTCAGTGCACTCACTGCCACTGTTCAACAATGGCACTATCCGTGTAGATCAAAGGGGCTGCTGTTAAAATACCAAACTGGGGGGGGGGACTCCTCACAGAGTGCTTACACAGGTTTTATTTTTTAAAAAAATTACAAACACAATCTCTTACCTTTCAAAAACAGAAGAAATAAAATAATCTGGATCAAGTCTAGAAGCACAGACCTGTTTTTCAAAGAAGCACAATATAAGTATTAGCCATCACTGTTCAGCTTTCTACTACTCTAGGACAGATGAGGTCATAGAAAGCACTGACCTACCTGCAATAGATAAATGTCAGGATCAATCATGGAATTACAGAAGTGAGACTGCACGTAAGTCATGGCTTGTCCTTTAATCTGCAGACCATTCCGCACCCACATATTACTATGAATTTCGGAGAGGCTTGCCTACCAAGAGAGCAAAAAGAAAAGCGGTTCGGGTTTTTACTTTGTGTCTTGAGGAAGTATTGAGCAACATAGGATGTGCCGCTTGGGCACACTTTTAATTCCATCTGTTTTTAAGCACAAGGAAACGAAAGAAAAACTCTTCCGTAATGAGTTGCACAGCTCTTGCAGGATACTGAAGTGGGTACTAGTATACTACACCTCACAAACACTACTTGATTTTACCTGCTGCCAACTGAAAATAAAATTACTGAATGATTTCCAAGTAGCACAAATAAACAAATGTGCTGCTCAGAGAGGGATGACATGAGTGTCTCTTCAAGCACGCTTTCCCTCAGCAACTGGCTGTCTAAGAAGGGTTTTGTTGTTGTTGTTGTTGTTGTTGTTGTTGTTGTTGTTGTTGTTTAAAATGCTTTTGTTGCTTTTAATGTGTTTTAGTACTGTTTTCTACTTCTTAAATATTATATTTATTTCTTTTTTAATATTGTAACAATTTTTTTGCTTTCAGATGTAAGCTGCCTTAGGGCCTTTTCTGGAGAAATACGGGATATAAATATTTAAATAAATAAATGACTAGGTTAACTATACACTTGCACACCACAGATTAATACATGCAGTTTAACATCACTCAAGCCTACATTTACACAGTGGGATTCTTCACAGTTAATTCCAGGGAGTTCCTGTGTGTTGTTACATCGGTCGCTGATTTGAACTGTTCTGAAGTGCCCATCCCAGTATTTGCATCCAAATGCATGACAGCAATTACTAGCAGATGTAGTGGGATGAACCAGAACATCATAACCAACATCTCTTGAAATGTTCCCCAACATTTTACTCCCAACTCTTATTACTGTCCCCCTCATTTAAACTATCTTTTCTGCCAAGTTCATCTTCCTCCCCCTGCTTCCCCTGCCCACCATCCACCCATTCACACACCGTACTCTTATTACTGTACTCTCCCAAAACCTTCCCATTTTGACTTATTTCACTGCATAATAATACTGCCATTTCATTTTTTTTCATTTTTCTGCTTTAATGGTATATAGTGTGAGACCTCTTCCCTATTAGGATATGAACATCACTGCTAATGCCACACTCTTTTCTCCAAATAATATTTTCTGGTTAAATCTTCAGGAGTCTTGGTATGACGCATGGAAAGCCTTGTGCTGCACCAGTACACATGGGAGCAATTTGAACGGCCGCCACCACCCCAAGAAACCCACACACATTTTTTAAAACACAGAAATTTGTCCCACTTTAGCACAGTTGCCTCAATTTTAGCCTTGTGTAGTGTGGACACCAGAAAAAGTTGAACAAATGCTTGGTATGGATCCATCACACATTCAAATAAAAATAAATTGTCCCTAGCAAACACTAGGGGATTTGAAAAGTCTGGTATTTTACCTATGATGGCTGATCAGCAGGTCCCAAACTTGCAATACACTTGAGAGAATAAAATCCTTGGCAAGCATACCTGAATCTGAAGTGGATGGACCATTAACTTCATCAACATCTCTTGGTCTGGGAGAAGAGAATCCAGTTCTATTTCTTGGCATTTAACAGCCTATGAGAAAAAACCAAATATATATTTGATGAGAACATAAACTACAAATCTATGTGATGAATATCCCCTATCTCCCTTCAAAAAGAAGATCCTACCTTACTCAGAAACATTGCATAGTAACGATGCAATGGCAGGTGAAAAGAGACCTGATTAGGAGTAGGCTGCAAGAGAAACAAAGGTAATGTCATTTTCAACAATGACTAGGTTAAATTCATGCACTAATGAAGTATTTTCTATTTCCATTTCTCTGGATTCTGGGAAACAAGCACTGTATCACAAGAAACAATTCTATATACAGTGGTGCCTCGCATAGCGAGGTTAATCCGTTCCGGATTAACCTTCGCTATAGCGAAACATCGCTAAACGGAATAAAAAAAGCCATAGAAACGCATTGAACTTCATTCAATGCGTTCCTATGGCTTGAAAACTCACCGTTAAGCGATGTTCCTCCATAGCGCCGCCACTTTCGCGCCCTCGGTAAGCGAGGGCAGGGCGCAAAAATGCGGCGCGGACCTTCCGGCGGCCATTTTGAAACCGCCGATCAGCTGTTCTCCCCCGCTTCGTTATGCGATATTCGCTAAGCGAATCGCTTAGCGAATATCGCAAAGCGAAAAATCGCCATAGGGGCCATCGCTGAGCGTATGCTCCAGCGATGGCCCAGAGCGCCTTGTTAAGCGATTTCATCGCTCAGCGAGGTGCTCGTTAAGCGAGGCACCACTGTATACATATGAATTTATGCTTCCACTCCAGTGCTTCTGTCAGAATATAGAAATTTTATAGGCCTGAACATGTATAAGTGTTTCATTAACGAGCTGCCATTGTGCACAGATGTGAGAATGCTGAATCACTCTGGAGATGATGCAATGACTTGAAACCAGAAGAAGACCAGGTGCAAAAGGATGAAGTCATCTGTATTCTGATTGGACTAAAAATGCCATGTATATGTATATAAGTGGACTATGTCTTTGTATCTCTCTCTTCCTCCACCACCACTTGCTGCCATGCATGCTGTCTGTTTGTATAAAGAGTTCCTGCCATGCTGTTGAGATGCCTGCCTGTATATAACTGTAAATATTTGTAAATACAACCGTCTTGCAACAAAGAAGAACTTGTAAGTGTCTTCAATAACTCTGCGTATTTCTACTGTCGCCAAAACCCTAACAGCTTCTGAGACAGACATTCCCCATTATAACCATATACAGTGGTGCCCCGCATGACGGCGACCCCGCTAAATGACAAATCCGCAGGACAATGTTTCCTATGGGGGATTTTTGTTTGACGATGATTAGGTCCGTGCTTCGCAAACCATTTGTTCGCAAGACGATTTTTCCAGCTGATCGTCGGGTTCCTAAAATGGCTGCCCTGTGTTTTCCGGACCCATGCTTCGCAGGGCAGCCATTTTAACAGATGATCGGCACTCGGAAAATGGCTTCCCTATGGGTGATCTTAGCGACGAGGTATTTCCCCATTGGAACGCATTAAATGGGCTTCAATGCATTCCAATGGGGAATTGTTTCTTGCATGATGACGATTTTGCTTAACAGCGATTTCAGGGGAACGGATTATCGTCGTCATGTGGAGCACCACTGTATACTACACATAAGCTGGAAGAGGGGCACGTTGTTTGGAGCAGCAACATAGATACTGCTTCATCTGATGCAACATGAATACTGTTTACTTATGTATCTTCAGACTGTTGCAGTGAGAAGCAACGTAAGTAAACAATATTCTGATTATCTTAATGAACGGTATTATAAATATACATTAAGTCAATAATGAGTTTGACATTCATTTTTGTGATGTCAGACAGGGATCCTCTTGCATCACCCGTGACTGAAATGGGACGCATTGTATCCTCTGAAGGGCCCATGCAGTACCAGGCTTCTCTCTATTCAGACCCAGCCAGCGTAACAAAAGGGACTAACTAGTTTATTAGTACACAGAATGTCTTGGGTAAGTTGCAGAGTTTCAGACTGCCTTATTGCATTTGGCCACTGTAAGTGCAAAGTCAGAAGGAAAATCATGTTCACCCCCTTAAGCTCATAGGAGGAAAAGCATGAAATAAAGTAGCAAATAAATAAACAAGGAGATCTTAAGAGTCAGTGGGTTTTTCAATGGTCTAATTGCTCTCAGTTTTCTGAATGCACTTTCAGTCACCAAAGGAAGGCCAGTGAGATAGTAAAGGGACAGGGGAAAGAAAATAAAGAGCAGAGAGAAAGTGAAAGATCACTAATGGAACAAAAGAGAAATATCACCTGCTCGGGGCATCAGATATTTGCAGGCTAAAAAGCAAGGCTCACTCTGACAGGAGGGACATGAGAAGACACATTTGTATATAACAGGAAACTCCACAATGCCAAGTTAAGACATAGGATGCACAAACCTCATCCACAAAGTTGATTGCATCAAACCAGTCCTGGAGTGCTTCTAGACAATATTTAACAACATTTTGTGTGTACTCTTGCGTCTCCTGAAATGGGAACAAAAATGTGGCACAAACTGAAAAAAATAAATTTTCCCCAAGCATCTAAAAACACAGCAAGACATGTCCAGAATTCCTTTTCTTCTAAAATATAATCTGAGACAGAATTATGATGTTACATTTAAACTAATCATTCTAAATAGAGAAACCACAGTAGAGTTAAGAGATTCCCTTAGTTAAAATTACCAGTCCTGATGGCATATGGCAAAACACATCAGACCATGAGAGTGTGGCTTCAACACTTGGAGGACGTGTTACTTGGCCTCTAAAACTGCAGATAAGACTGGGACCCAAGCTTATATGTTTTTTCATCACCCACTATACGTGATAATGGATAAACTAGGAAATTCCACTAATTAGAATGGAGGCTCTCATAAATAGTGTGAGTCGGAACCTGATTTCAACTAAATATACATTAAATGTATGCGGGTTTTTTAGTCATTTTTCTCTTTGGTGAAGAAATAAAAGAAGGGAGCAGACAAGCTTACAGCCTATCCCCAAACTCACCACACATACAACTTCAGAAGCCAAAACCAGGCCCCTAGCAATAGGTCACTCACTTCAAAATGAGAGGCTGGAGTTAATAGTTGAATTTTCAGATTACTGTGTAACCAAAATTACTTAAAAAAAAAAAAGAACTGATGTTGATAATCCTTTCCCCCCCACACACACACACACACACGTTATATCCATTCTGTACTGTTGGATAAAGCAAACAGGAACAACTCTGACACACAGATTACGACCACTGTCCCACGGCAGCTCTCTGCAAAACTATAGTAGGGAGCTGGGAGGCTGTAAGACTGATGGTGAGAGCAAGATTCCTCTCACGGGAGTGCCGTTTCCTCTGCAGACAGAAGGACCCCTTATACTTACAGAAAAGAAACTGTGCATCTAGCACAGAATACTTTGAAATACTCTACCCAAACGACTTCAGCAATAAAGTAATACTGCATTCAGATGAGTGTGGGATTTCCAGATTAAGCTGTTGTTTTTTCTAGACATGATATATTTGATTAGAGAAGAAACAAAAGTAGCCTGAAACCCACTCAGAACACCCACCCAGGTTGCTGGAGATCATGGCGTTTACAGTCTGAACAGGCTGCACGTACTTGCATGTGTTGCAGTTCTTTCTAGAAGATCTGAATGTTGGGACCAAACCCAATTGATAGCCTTAACTCAAGCAGACACAATGAATCCACAAAACTCACATGTTTTGACTAACCAAAATAGTAGTGATTCAATGAGTCTACTCAAGGTAGGAGTAATGGATGTAACCCTTTATTTTTGCTTTTAAACACCCCAAAGAACCTATGTTATTGGACAGCACATATATATATATATACAAGTTAAATAAATATATACATAAATACACAATTTAAAAAACTTTTAAATAATATACATGTATCAAATAATTAATAAAAATGCTGATCATTATTGAAGAAAGCTGTAGGTTTTTCCCTCATTCATGCTGCAGATAAGATGACATAAACTACAATTGTGCTACTCCTGGCCAGACGTTTCCTACTGCTTCACTTATGGACGGCTACCTGTTTCTATCCAAATCTTCCAAGCAACCTATCTGAGAATATACAATTGCTCACAAGTATTACACTGACCCAAGTGGGCCTTAGGACATGTAACAACCTGGATAATACAGGAAGGTGTGATAACTGATACAACTACGCATTGCTTTTTAAAACGGCCTGTCACTGAAAGACCCACCTAAGCCAAACAAGAGTTCAACTTACCCTGACTTTGCAGTGTGACAAGAGTCCCCACATGGGCTGCGCACAGGCCTCCAGCTCAGCAGCAAAGGCAGCATAGTAAGTCTGGGATTCAAACTCCACGTGTTCATTAAGTTCCCTCTTGTTTAAATTCATCCCTTAAAGGATTAATACAAAATTGTACATTTCAGCATTCTCTGCTTTTTTTGGGGGGGGGGGGACCATGTAAATAAAATATTAAAATGGTGAAATTCCTCCCTGCAGCCACTAGAGGGAGGCAATGAAAAAGCAACTAAGTTTTTCCAGTTAAGTGATACACAGAGAAAGAGTTTTGTTTTGGTTTTTTTAAAGAGAAGAAACACGTTTTGGGAGGTGAAAAACACTGTAACAAGTGCACTTCTCCAGCATTCAGGGTGGGCACGTGTTGCTCCTGGACATCTGGAAGTTGTCCACCTCACTATACACTATGTATTTTATACCTGGCCTACGGAGTATCTACAGTAGACATGGCCACTCTGATAGCTCTGGAGCCAACATCAAACCCAACACCTCAAACTTTCTGGGCCTGCACCCCTTGAGCACCGTGGAAATTCAGTGTGGAAGTGCTTAATGTTTACTCATACCTCCACTTAAAATAAAGCACACATAAAAATTTCAAAGAGGGTAGCAACAGGCATATCCCCTCCATGGGCCACAGATTACTCATCTTGATCTACAGGGGCAGCTCAGATAAAAATTTAGATTGGAAAGACAGCATGATTATTTCACCCAAAGGGGTATGTACAAGTGACAACAGACCCTGTCACAGCAGCCAAAGGCAGAAAGATCACAATTGTGTCTCTGAATCTGAAATACCAGTGACACATCAAATTTTTGCACATGGACATTCAGCTCCAGCAGAATACACAAATAACTGAGTGTAACTTTCTAGTGCAGTAACTTGCTAAGAAAGCAAAGTTTCACAACAGCTGCCTGTTGCACATATCTGACTAAAACACTACTTTGAGCAATACTTTCTTTGGTATTTTATGGAAAAATACGGATTTTCAGATTAAAAAAAAAAGATTCTTTTTCAGCTCGAAGGGACAGGCTCAGATGAACAGCTTTTCTACCATTCTATGATTTTCTGCCATCACGATATACTAATTCAAGAACTGTAGAATAAAGCTGTATGAAGAAGCTGAACTGATCAGCTCCAGGATTTTCAAAACTTGCCCAAAGCAGTATTCTTTGACATAACTACATAAGGCAATCTGCCAATCAAAACTGATGATGTTACATACCTCTATTAGCTCTGCTATTTCTGAGCCTAAGAGCGGAGGTAAACAATCACACATTCTCCAGCTGTTTTACAGTGATTCCCAACCTTAGCTAAGCCATGTGTTCTTGGACGACACCTCCCAGAAATCCTGGCCAGCACAGCTGGTGGAGAAAGCTTCTGGGAATTGCAGCCCATGAACACCTAGATCACCCAAGGTTGGGAGCCACTGGTGTAAAATGATGAAATGCATGGTTTCCTGAACTAATATTTTCAGTTTGTTATCACCACATTGTTTATCCGTAACTTCAGTTTTCTACATCAAGAAAATTCAGTTCTTCCTCTTTAAAGTATACATGTACATGGCTTGAAATAAGCTGGGGGGCAGGAGCCAAATGCACCCACTGGAAATACTACTGACAATTCCACTCAATGGAAGAACAATTAAAGAGAAAGTGGACCATGTAAGCAAATCATAAGACCTTAAAAGAATTAACACTATATAACGTGCAACTGTGACCCTCTGCATGTTTTTGGACCAGCCCCCATACTCTCTGACCACTGGTGGTGTAGTTTAAGGCTCAAGGAAAGTATGTACCCAGGACATCTGGAAGGCCACAGCAGCCACCCCTGCTACAAGGCAAGTTACCGGGTCACCTGCAAGGACTGTAAAAATTCCTTCAAACTGCCTTTATCGACACAAAGCTTGTTCATATACAGTAGTCAGATAACAGGATCACATACCTTGAAAAAAGGATACAAAGTTCATCCAAGTGACTAATAGTTTGTGATCTTCTAAGAATTTCTTAGCCACACTCTGGTGTGACAGAATATTAATGAAGTCACTGACAAGAGGCCAGTAGGTGTTGTTCTTTAGTAATGCTTCCCCGCAGTTCACTACCACATGTAAACTGTTTTCCTCATCTAAAAGAAAATTAAAACATTTAAGGACATAAATGAATGCCAGTACCTGCAAGGTATTCACACCCTGAGCGTATCTTGACCACCGTGCTATATACCACTTTGAAACCACTTGAATGGTCACTGTTCCATCTGAAGAAAAACCTAGGATTTTCAGTTTGGTGAGGTACTTTGAATTCTGTGTGGTAGTTCAGAGGAGTGCACTAGAGTGCCGGGAAGGAGCAATAGGCTGCATTACTCTCTAGGACAGGATTCTCACTTCCTCTCTAAACATCACATCCCAAAATTCCATAGGACATGACACACAGATCATGAGAGTTAAAGTGGCGTCAAACTGGTGTAACTGTGCAAGGTAGATTCACACAGGCATGCCCAGTAAGACAGACATATTCCCCATGTGACTTTTCCATTCTTCCAATAAGTTTTGTAGCTCTCTGCGGACCTCGATGTTCTAAATCCCAATCCAATGCCTAACTACTATGCAATACTTATGGGGAACTTACGCATGTAAAATTCAAGAGAGGGGACACTTCCAGATGCATACTTGTTACATACAATTGTATGTAATTTGTCTGAGGTGCTTTCTTTTTACCAGAAACACTTTCTGAGTCTGCAAAGATCATGGAGGAGGAGAATGAGGAGGAAGAAGGGGCTATTTTAGATCTTTCCCTTCCAGCTTTGTTTCCATCCCTCACGGGATACAAAGCAACTGAAGGATGATTGAACCAAAAAAAAAAGGAATATAATGAACACCTCTTCCCGCACAATATGTTACAAATTCACCCTTACTTGGACCCTTGGCAGTACCTCCCTAGGACGAGGTGGCATGGAAGCTTCTATTTATACATGGAATTGTTTTACCACCTTTTACTACTAATTCACCATGGTTACAGCTATTTTAAATAGTGGACATTGAATGTAAAAACTGAAGCTACAATTGAACTGGGCAAAAGAACCAGAAAGCAAAAATTCATATAATTTAAAGCTCCCTAAAAATATGGGAGAACAATAAAATTTTTGTCCAGTATCTAAACAATAATAGGTCAGGCACCAGCAACCTTCCCAAGAAAGGAAATTCCACAGGAGAAGCACGACAGCTAAAATCTCATATTTGGGGGAGAGTATCAGCAAATGGCTACAATGGGGGTGGGGGGAGAGGGAGAGAGAGAGAGAGAGGGAGAGAGAGAGAGAGAATAAAGAGGTTTAAAAATTAGCTTCCTTGCCAGGCCTCAACTGAATAAATATAGATAGATGGTAAACATGTTATGGGTTGAGTAATTTCTGTAGATTTATTTGCCAGGCTGGCTTTTATATTACTTAGAACTGCCTATCTGTTGTGCAAAAGAAAACAGAATGAAACATCAACTCTCAGTTCAATATACGGCTATGCATAATCAAATTCAATTAGCTCCAATGGAAGTGAAATATGAGTAGTTACACAAAGCAAGGGTCTAGCTTGTTTTCAGCAACATCAGAAGAGATTTTACATCTGCAAAACAGAAGACGCAAATCAAAACATTGCATACTACATTTAGCTTTGTAGGCTTAGAAGTTCTGGAGCACGTTTCAAGCAAGTTCTGAATTCAACCCACCTTGCAGCTCACTTTTAATAAGGCAACTCTCCATCATATACAGCAAGACCGTAACCATAATATCAAGCAGGTGGCATTCTTCTGTCACTTGACGTGCTAACTCCTCATTGCTGAATAGCTGGACACTTATGTGTACAATTCTGTTTGACATGGTATCAGATTCATGGCTTTTCTTCAGTGTTTTCATGATAAAAGCATAATGCTGTACAAACGTTTTAGTAAAAGCAATCTGCAAGGTATAACACAAACAAGTGAAATACAATTTGCTTCTCCTGCATCAGTTTCAATATTTAATCATTCATTGCAACTGTGAGCTAGCCACTAGGTAAAGCTCTTCACACAGTTCATAAAACAGACTGTAGGTGAATATAATAATGTAAAACCTAAAACAGATTATTAAAGACACAGAATAAAACCAAAGCAAGACCAACTGAACAGGATAACAGAAGTGCAAGTTGCAGAATCCTGTTAGGTTTTTTTTTACCAGTGCATATGTGAAAACACAGAAGTTGTAGTGGCTAACTGGATCTATCTAGCCAGCTGCCAGTCACAAGCCTGGTTGCATGCTAGTCATGCAACTGACACCCTGTTAATTAGCTTCAATCAGGTATGTCAACATCCACACTCTAGCACATAAAAAGTCAACAGAATCGTGGTCAAGGTAGTCTGCATACAACTCACTGCAATAATCCAACTCAGAGATGACAAGAGCACAAATAAATGTAGCAAGGTCTGCTGTGCAGATAGTAGGTTTTAGACTAATATAAAAGTACTGGTCCTCCCATAAGACTTTTATGATAACTTCCTCCTATATGACTGCAAACTTTATAATGGAGCACTGTGCTGGAGAAATAAGAAAATACATCAGTACCTTATAATCTTGATCAGGAAGCATGTTCAGTAAGAAAGTTACCATTTTCTGGGGAAATTCATATTTTATCATCCAAAATAATAATTCTTCTAGAAAACATTTATGCTTCAAAACATCCATGATGGACTGATCTGTGCAGAAATAAGAATTGAAATTGATGGTGACAAAGATGGAGACAGAACACCATCTAGCAATCTCACTTAAATCCAATTTGTAGTCACAACCAAAATACAAAGACTGAATCAATGGGATTTGCATATGTGCTGACTCACAATTTAGCAGCTAGTACAACAGGTATACTCTAGCTAAGACTAGAAACCAGACATAGGACTCTGATTTCACTAACAGTAAAACCCTGACACCATTTATTAAATCCTTTCCAGTGATACATAAAACCAAAAGATCTACAGCAGAGGTGGGGAATGTGTGGTCTTCCAGCTGAATCTGGACTACAAGTTTAACCAGTCCACCCAACACTACCAAAGGCTAAAGATGAAAGAAGTGATGTAAAACAGGACTTGAGGTCTCATCTCTGCTCTAGCATTTATGAATGCTATTTTGCGCTGAACAGAAAAATTAAATTAGACCAACTTAATTATTAAAAAATCCAAAGAATAATACTTCCAGAGATCTGTATAAGTAAGATTTCAGTACAAATCTTTGACTTTCTAAAGATCTTGCACAGTACAGTGGGGTCTCTACTTAAGAACGTCCCTACTTAAGAACAATTCCACTTAAGAACAGCTCCATTTGCTAAATTTTGCTTCTACTTGAGAACAAAAATCCAGATAAGAACAGGAAAAAAAAAAACTTTCCTGCTCTTTTTTTAACCTTAGGTCATCTTAGGTTAAAAAAAAGTTCTCCCCCTAGTGGTAGAGTACGTATTAACCAGCTTTGCATTAGTTCCTATGGGAACTAATGCTTCAATGTACGAACGCACCTCTACATAAAAAAACAGCCAGAATGGATTAATTGGTTTTCAGTCCATTGCTTCAAAATTAGCTTCGTCAGAAGTGCTTTTAACACTGTTCCCTGACCTAAAGGGAAAAAAAGAAAAAAACCTCCCTCTAGTGGTAGAAGGCGGAATAGCAGCTTCCCATTAGTTTCTATGGACGGAAAAGAGCAGATACGGATTAAATGGTTTTCAATGCATTCCTATGGGAAATGCAGATTCTACATAAGAACTTTTCCACTTGAGAACCACCTTCCAATACGGATTAAGTTCTTAAGTAGAGACCCCACTGTAATTACACATCCTGAACTTTGTTAAAATCAGGGGTTTTTAAACTCTTTTCTCCAAATTTAAAATATCAGTTGAAGAGTTAAACACAACTGCTGGGGAAAAAATAGCAGAAAATACACACACACACACACACACAAAATTACATGTTAATTATAAACATACACACTGTGGCCTATGAACTGCTAACTTGTTCTTTGGTTACTTCTTTGGTGCATGGAGGCTCTTATCAACATTTCAGCTTCATCTAAATCTCAAAAATTTTGTTCAAAGTCGTGATCATCCAAGCCCAAGATCTCTCTTGAAGAAGATCTCTCTGACATTTAAAGTCCCAAGTACACTAATCTCTTCTCATAAAGCAAGAGAGAGTGGATACTGTTGAAGTCCAACAGTCTTAGCCATGATGAGCAAATGTTGAAGATAATGGGGGTTAGCATACGGCATCAAGAGGGCCACAGAGTGTCCACTGCATGTAACTCTTGCACTGATTTGGAAGTAGGAACTGCATTTTCAGAAATAAAGGGCATCGTTTAGTGCCGTACTAGTAAGCAGATGGGAAAAGCTTGTGTTTAATTACTGACAAAATACTACCACATATAGATAGGGATTGCCCAGGTAACAAATGCCTTTCTCCTCAGCATCCTCTCCCACAGAGTGCAGCCAAACTCGCTTCCTGGTTTATTGGAGAGTTGGCGGGGATGAAATGAGTAGGATGGAGATCAGAGCAATGATGGCAGAGGACTCTGATTGCATCCAATCAGACAGGTAAAGAGCCTAGCCTCTTTTCTGCACAGCCACTTAGAAGGGACAGCCTGCTGCGAAGAAACTGCATGGAACTTTGTGACGTTATTCAGATGTGCTCTGACTTTGATTCTGCAGTTGATGCAGGTCCAGTGAATGTAACTATAACTCTGTCTGCCCAATGCAAACAGGTAAGTTTCAGTCTCTACAGCCTAAGGATGTAGATAAGAATTTTGGAGAGGCAAGCGATCCCCTTCCTGGCTCATAAAAGTAGCTGAGGGATATTGACCAAATGCCTAAGGACAGTGGTGAATGCTTCCTTGTAATAGAACTAGGTTTGAACATGTCCAGAAGAGACATTAGTAAGGCTACTACGTACTACTGCAGTTGAAAGAGCCTGCTTGAATCCCACCATACTAAATAACTATCAGCCAATATGGTTTCAGGACCAGCGATGAGACAAAAATAGCTTTTGGCTCTCTTGTGGACAACCAACACTGGGAAGGAGACAAAGGAGTGTGTTCTTGCTGGCTCTGCAGGACCACTTCGTGGCTTGATACCATTGACCACATTCTGTTTTCAATCCTAAGAAAGTCTGAGAGGCACTATTTTGCACCGGCTCTGGTCCCCACCAGAGGCATGAATTCAGAAAACAGTGCTGGGAAGACTCTTGTTCAAAACTACTCCACTGCTTTCCGAGCTCCCTCAGGACTCTGATCTGTCCCACATGCTATTCAGCATATACATAAAGCCTCTCAGAAAGATTATCTGGAGCTTTGGCCTTCAATGTCTCCAGTACGCGGATATCATTAAACTTTCTCTTTTCCACCCAAGATCAAGAAAAGTGTTTCATCTTGTGGCCTCTTTGGTAGAAGGTCCTCTGGGCAATGATTAAAAAGCAAAAAATAAATTTAACTTTTATAGAAAACATGAAGCTGGTTTGAACTGTCATGAGCACTGCCACAGTGCTTGAGGTAAGCAAAAAAGAAACAAATTAAAATTTTAAAATTAAGATGAATGAATTATTTCCAAACTCTATTTCTGATACAAGGCTAAGTCCATACTAAGACCAGATTCTAACAGAACTTCAAAGCATTTCAGAATATTTTGGTGACAGATATCCATGTCTCTTTATATTGAAAAAGACAGACAGTGGGAGGCCGTCATGGAACAGGATTCTAAAATATTTTTACAACGAGGGCTGATAATAATGAGTAACCTTGGAGGCGGGACTTTGTTACAGAAAGATCTTTAGAAAGAAAAGCAGAGGTTTGGGACCATTCTTACTTTCAACAGCCTATTTTCCAAGGAAGTGGTGAGAATGCTGATACTGTTTCTGAGGCTATGCAGAGTGCTCCCGAGGGAACTTTGATGAAACAGCGGCCTCTTGTGACCAAACCTGATAGCACAGCTAATTCAGCAATACAGGTATTCAGGGGTGAAGGCACTGATCAATTTAGCCCAGGACAGATATTGGAGCCTGTGTTAGCTAATCACCAAAACGTCTTCTCGAATTCACTGGGAGAAACTAATGTGGTGAAACATTTTATTACAGTCAATGATGGTTTGACTGCTGTTTCTGTTCCTATGGACCTAGAAGGGACTAAGGGCAATTTAGTGTATGGAACTGTTGAAAGTCTTATTTCACAAGGAGTGATTGAACCATGTAGAACAGCTGTGTTCAATACTATTTCAATTTGTCAAGGCGAACAGGATGCTAATCCTAAAGTGGAATTGGATTTTAGCCAGTTAAATAAGTTCACGGAGACTGAAACAATCCCTACAATCAATGTTGAGACGTTGGTAGTAATTGTTGCAAACGCTGAATACATTTCTGTGATTGGAATAAAAGGAGGGCTTTATCAGATTTTAATTAAAGAGGAACATCGCCCTTATACATCATTTACTTGCCCTCAGGGAATTTACCAACTCAGAAAACTAGCACCTGGAATGAAAAATACCTATGTTACTTTTCAGAAATTGGTTGAGGAATTGTTTGGTGATTTATATTACGTGATTGGCTATGTAGACAACCTTGTAATTTACAGCCCTGATCCAATGTTACATGTAAAACATATAAAAACGGTACTTTGCAGATTGAGGAGCGCAGGATCGAAAGTGCAAATGGATCATTGTGTTTGGTTTGAGGGGAAGGTGTCCTATTTAAAATATTTGAGAGAATATTTTAAAGAATGCAACCAGTCTTTTGAGTGTTTAAAGATGTTACTTATAACAGAACCAATCTTGCAATCAGCTAATTTTGCTAAAACCATGATCATTCAAACTGCTTTTTCAGAACGTGGTTTGAGCGCGATTTTGCTTCAACCAGATGACACTAATTTTTTACACCCCTTAGCTTATGTGGCCAGAAAGTTGAAGGAAAAAGAGAGGAAGTATAACTCCCAGGAGGGAAATGCATATTCAATTTTGTGGGCTCTTCATGTTTTCAGAATATATGGATGTACACAGAAAGTGGTTATTCAAGCAGACAAAAATGCTTTGACATTCTTAGAGAAGCAGAGACATCGAAGCCCAAGATTAATACAGTGGTATTTCAGATTGCAAAAATATAATTTTGATGTTTAACATCTACCTGGAAAGGAGGCCTTGATTGCTCACTGTTTATCTCGAATGTTTAGTGCAGATGCAAGGGGAGAAAATGGCTAGAATTGATAAAGCTCTGATGTTTAATTTTCTTGGTATTCTGTATGACAATGTTCCTGAGCATACATAGAGTGTTTTATCCATTATTACTTCATATCAGTATATTGGTTTGACAAGTTATTATGATGTTAACCCTGGTTTCACTATTTTACTGTTGGATGACTAGAGTATTATCTGAGCATATGCAGAGTGATGTATTTGATTAAGTATGCTAACATGTTTGTTCTTCTGTTTTTCAGACTAGTAGAAGTGTCTAAGGCAAATTTCTCTCATGTATGGTAAATACTGTAATTATAATAGTTCTCATGTATCAATTGTTTTGCTATTTTAGAATCATATTTGAAATGTATTACTTTATGTTCCAGTTAATATCTTTCTCTATTTTGTTACTGCTTAATTATGACATCTCATCTTATTCAGTTATCAAAATTAAAACTTAAATTGTTTGAGAATTTTGTTAATCTTCCGGGGGCTTGTGATGAGATGGGTTTTTGAGTTAAAATCTTTTAAGGCATATGGGTTTTGTAATTAAGAAATGAGCCAGAGAGGTTCCATCTTGTTTCTTTGTATAAAGTATCTTTGATATGCTGACAAGTTGTTTTCTAGGCGAGCAGAGAGAATGTTATTCTGAAAGCCTGAGAAAGGACTCGGTGTGATTAGATAGATGGGAATTGTTGTGACTCTTTGATAAACCACAGAAAACCCAAATAACATCTGGTGCGTATGGGAAGGAAGTCATGTGATGTAACAGGACTGTTTGCCTAGTAACGAACTCTGATTGGATGACATCGTGGGAAGGTGCGATGAGCCCTTGCCAGTTACTCTTGAAAAAGGAACTTTTTGCCTATGGACATTGTCTTTCCAAGACCGACCTTTCAGTCATTCGTGACCTACTCTTCAGCCATTTGGGACTCACCCTAATGTCTTTCGAGACGGACTGGTGGCCTACCTACATAGACTGGTTCCTATGCTTTGCTGGATTACTTTTGGACTTATGGGATTTTTCCTAAGGACTGTGCATGGACTATTTTCTATGGACTGTTACCTATGGAATATTCTTTATGAACTTTATGGACTCCTTTTCTTGGAATACTCCATATGGACTATGCTCTTGTAATTTTGTAAGGACTATGGTATATTTACTGGATTTTTCTTTTCTAAGGACTATGGGACATATAATGGATTTTTACTTTTGTTTAGGGGTTTTTATTCTATAGTATCACTGAGGACTATAGCCTTTTTATAACCTACTTGGATTATTTTGTTTTTACTAATGATTTCCTGGACGGGAACTGTTTTTATTCTTTTTAATGGCTTTTTGTGTTTTTATAAGGTTTTTGAACACTTTTCTATTTTTCATGTTTTCTTTGCCTGACTACATCTTTGTAACTAAACAGCACAATGCTAATTTATTTGTTTTGGTTTAATTTGGCTTTGATACTTAGTAACATGCTTTTTCTTTAATAAAATAAAGATTATAAAACTCATTTGGTTTCCTGAACAGTACACTTGCCATAGGGTCATCTGAGAGTGCTGCCTCGGCCTAGCTTACTTAGAGTCCTGTCAGTGGTGCAAGTTAAGTCTAAGGACTACAAAGCCCACTTGACCTTTTCACAATAATATCTGAGAGTACCAGGGTGTTCTTATGTGGGCAGACCTGCGAGAAGGAGTGTTGTATCAAGGCTAGCTGAGATTGGACTCACTCAGCCCATTTTAGCATGTGCAAACTCCTGATTGCTCTCTGTCCAGGCTTACACGTGTGTTTTCGAACCCGTGTTTGCCGACAAACATTCATAAGAATGAAAATATTTGGCTGAAAGAAGAAAGGCGGCAGCGGGTTTATCTTATCAGTCTGACTGAAAAGCGAAACCAAAGCTTCTTCAAGTGACTGTTTTATTCAAAAGGAAACTGATCGATGGGATCTATGGTATGAATGGCAGCAGTTACCAGACAGTGTTGGAGTAACATACAATAAAACTAAAATTAAATAAGATAAAAGCAGGAGGGTAATCAAACGGTGAAAAAGCAAAAAGTTGATTTGTATTTGTAATATGAATTAATTGGATGATGGTATATTTTATGTTCTCCTATCCCCTAAAACCTTTTTCCCTTTTCCCTATTCCCCCCTTATTTTCTGTACTCTCCATCCCTGTTCTTAAATAAATACTTAAAAAAGAAAAAAAGAAAAAAAAGAAAAAATAATGAGTAACCTTGATTTTATTTATATTCTTGATACACAGCTAGAATTCCGAGGAAAGATACAGTAAGAAGACAAGATAGGAACACAGTGGAGCGAAAAGGGGGAAATGGAAGCAGCAGAATTCAAAAAGCAACCATGTTGCAGAAATAGGATTCCTTACATTGTCTAAAACTCTTTAACTCTGCAACGTTATGTACCTCTCTACTCAGAAGTATATACCACTGAGTTCTGCTGGATATACTTTCAGGTATATATGCAGAAGATTACAGACTGATATTCCTCCTTCTCTACATCAGTGTGATGCTATCAACAAAATGACCACATATGATTAAAATTTCAGCCATGTTATTGATTCCACTTCAGATTTATTTCCTCACGCTTTTGTTCCCCAAACTGTACTGAATGGCTAAACTTTTCTCAGAATTCAAATTATCAGATTACCTTTCCTCCAAAAAAAAAACCTCCCCACTTTGCAGTTTCTTAAAACAACTGCTTCTTTCCCATCTGCCAACAATTACATCCGCACCCACTCAACAGACACACACCTAAAGCCTCATTTGAATAAGATTCTAGCCTTCCTCTCCAAACTCAACAGCACAGCAACTAAAGCAACCTGCGTTCAACATTTCACTTCAGATCTACCCTTTCTTCCCAGCCCTTACACATCCTACACTTTCATCATTATTTTCAATTCAAAATGTTCATCCGCCTTCTTGCTAGGAAATGCCAATCCTTTTCATTAAGCAACAAAAAGACCGTAATTAATGGCTGCTAATGATATAAATATGTTTTAGCAAGAATCATAAAGGAGAACAAAATACAAAATCATTCTTCTGTTTTGTTCCTATTCAAAGCACAAAAGCTTCTTTTTACCTATTAGAAGCAGTTAAAACATTTGTACTCAGTACCAAAATATCTGGATAGACAATTGCTGTAAATAACACTGCTTTATGAAATTATATGGGTCTTAGATCTGCTACAGCACACAAAAAATATGAAATGTAAAGGACAGATTTTTTCCCTTGCAGGTACCTCACTGCCTGCCCGTGGACCAGTTCCTTAATTCCTAATGGATTTCTGTTTCTCCTCATCAGTCCCTCCTGGCATATGAACATACATGTCCATTTGTCATATGAGAACATTATGGGGGACATACATATATTTTCCATAAACGGGAGCAAGCATGCCTGCACCATGCACCCGAAAGAGTGGTACAAGCTTATGCTTCTGGCCTGAATACAGAAGAAAAGTTCCACAGAGTCCTAGATAATGGAATCATGTACAGAGCTCCCATTCCTAGATATAGCTTGGGGGCCCTAGTGCCTATAACTGCACATGCACGTATGTGGAAAAGGAGATCTCTTAAGCTCTCTAGGAATCCATCCACATCCAGACACAATGCTTGCTTAGAGAAGGACAATATCCAGATCCTCAACAATCTATCTTCCTGCTTATATCAACTACATTGTAGCTACACCTATAAAATCTTACAGGTTTCAGATTTTAAGGCACCTTTTCACATATGGAATTGTATAAATTCTGAAAGTCTATTCAGTGTTTATTCAAAATTCAGCTTACACCTCAGCATATTATAAGGATACAGACACAATTACTACATGACAAGCAAGGCAGCAATTTTATTAATTTATTCACTTCGAGAAAGGATTCTGTTAGTTAATTTCTCAGTCTTGGTTATTAAAGATAGCAAAATATAATTACCAAAATCTTACTGGTGTTTGTGGAGGCACTGGATAAGTTGTTGAGGCTAACTAGTGGAGTGCCAGGCATGTACTGGTCATGGGTCTGGTCAGGCACCTCAGCAACTAGGGGCAAAAATTATGTAACCCTTCTGTGAACACCACAAAGATGTGGACCGAACTATCCAACAATGATTTGCCACATACCTTTGCTGGTGCTGCTTAGTTTCACTCTCTTGCGCTTTCCCACACCTTGACTACCATCCTGGTCCTCCTGAGAGAGGGGAAGAGTTTGAGAGTGGATAAATGTCTTAATGTCAGAGACCTCATGCCCTGTAACTCTGATTTTGAAAGAACAATAATACGGGAACTTAAAGCCCTGAAAACCTTTGATTACTGAAGTATGTTGTTATAAAGACAGTTTCAAAACTGTGACATTATGAACAATATATTCATCATTAGAAAATATTTTACTATCCCTATTCAAGTTTGCTTCTGCTTCTAAAATAATCTTTATAAGCCAATAGTTTAAACAAATGGATGTTTCTTATCCTTGAGGGGATGTGATTCTACAGAAATTGTCTTCAAAGCCCTCCTGTGGTTAACAATTAAAACAGAAAGGCATAAACTGTGAGGCTAAATCTTCTAATCAATACAAAGGCTAGATTCAAATTCTCACATTTATCTTCTCATGTTTTACATTCAGTTATCTCCAAACCAAAGATTATTTAAAACTGTTACATTTTAGATGCACTGAATTAGAATCCTCTGCATTTAGCAAGGACCATGATATCAGTTTAATTATAAAGTGACTGTAAAACATTTCCAAGTTTTAAAAAAAATCCCAAAGCATTTTCTAGCAGCTAATTTTTTATTCAGCCAAAAATTCACACAAGAACTTACTGATGTGGTTATCATAGGACATTTATATAATTCTCTCCTAGCTTCCCACGTTCCCTTTATGGAAACCATATATATATATAGTATAGCTACCCTTTACTGTCCTGGTGAATTTTAAAGTTAGAAATGAAGCTATAGTTAATCCATCAAACCTATGTCCTAAGATGGAGCTTCTTGGCAACAGTAAACTTGCCCAAGGGAGGCAACTCTGAACGGTCAACATCACAGCAGAAAGCGTGAACTGACGCGTACTTTGCAAATGGGGTCAAGGATGCTGCAACTGTCTCTTCCATAGACCAAGGCCTCTTGTTTGTTTGTTTGTTTGTTTGTTTGCATTTCCCCTCTAAGGGATGCAGGGCAGCTCACAACAATTAAAACTGTACAATAAAAAGCTTAAAATACTATACTAAACTATGTATTTTTTTTAAAAAAACAAGTAAACATTAACTAAGATTAAAAGCAAATTTACAACCATTTTAAAATACCCAAATTTCATAAATAGAACATTCTCTGCCCCCCCCCCTTTACTGCTTAAAAGCCTGCCTGAAAAGGTCGGTCTTCACCTAATGACAGACATCTCATGTGATATGCATCTTTATATATAATAGCTGCATTACAGATATACAGTGATGCAGAGGCAAATGAGGGCAAAGATAGATGAAATATATCCATATTTTAAGAAAATAAGAAGATGGCTTTGTTTCACTTTTCTACATGTGTATAAGCAGAGGCACAAGATTTTGAAACAAGGCACTGACATACGTACAAAAGGTAAACGACTGAAGAATTTACTGGTATCTCAAAGTACCAGTTGCGTTTCTTTCAGATTATTTGTCCAGAAACCTTGAGCTAGGTGTGTAAAATACTAATTCACAGCTTCTGGATAAGATTACAATTGTGTTATTTCAGACCTGAAGTCTGATCTCTAATAGCCATGTGGTTTTGGAGGACTAATAGGCTTGTATATAATACGTATATTACATCTGTTACACACGTAAGTTATTTGATCATTTATGTGCACTTAAATATTGCAAAGCCAAAATGAGATTTGGTCATTCCATCATATAAGCCACTATAAGATTCATTGCATGTACCTCTCCCTTAAGCACACATGCTTACTTCTAACGCTTTCAGCTATCTGTCTTGCACTAAAGTGAGAGTGTGCCTCTCTTTCCAAAAATCACAAATAGTAGCTCAGGTTGCCTGCAGCTGACAGTAACCCAGGCTGCCCCTACATTA
Organism: Pogona vitticeps; assembly: GCF_051106095.1. Taxonomy (NCBI): domain Eukaryota; kingdom Metazoa; phylum Chordata; class Lepidosauria; order Squamata; family Agamidae; genus Pogona; species Pogona vitticeps. The sequence continues at coordinate 204,026,254 of NC_135783.1, forward strand.
AACTCCCTCCCAGAATGCCTCACTTTGTACATACTTGTCTAATGTCTCACCTTACATATAGTACACAGGACATATACAAGGCAAAGTTTAGTTGCTGAGGTATTTCTCAAGAGTGAGTAAAATATGAAAGAAATTGTACAAAGACAAGGTGTCCACTGAACATCTGTCTCATTAATTTAGAAAAATTATTTCAATAAAATTGTTTCTCTTTCTTTTTAAATACTGTGAAAAGCATTGCATCAGTACTTCAAAAAATATCAGCTTAAAAACAGCAGTGCTAAATTCTGCAGTTTAGATGACCTAACTAGTAAACTGTTGCACGCATAAACAAATATGTATTTGGTTGTTGTGGGTTTTTCGGGCTCTTTGGCCGTATTCTGAAGGTTGTTCTTCGTAACATTTCGCCGGTCTCTGTGGCCGGCATCTTCAGAAGACAGCACTCTGTGCTCAAATATGTATTTGTCCTTCTGTACTACAGGAAATGCTCTGCAGGTATTGTAATATTTGCAACTATAAATGAAAACCTCTTTGTGGAAGCTTGCAAGTTATTCATTCCCTGAAGCTGAACTAAAATCAGAGGTGTTCCCAGTGATCTGATTTATAACCCTCAAGCAGCAGTAACACTTTAAAAAGCACTCCAGTCAGGCAACATTTGCAGCCACCTAACAAGCCAATGTTTAGCTGCTGAAGTCTCTCTCCAGGGTGAGCAAAATAACAATAGAAAGCACCTGTCTACATGCTGTTCCATGTAAAAAGACGACAAGTATGGTAGGTTTGAAAAAGAAGGCAGGATGAATTATATGACAAAACATGCCCACATCATAAAAGTAAGGGAAAGGAGGCAGTAAAGTTATTGATTTACTGAGATACCCAGTGTCTTTACAATATACTGGAGCAAGATAATACAGCCTCATTCTTTGATGGACTAATATGGATTCATATGTATTTGCTTGGTTAAGATGAACTATAAACTCTTGTAGACCACTGACGCAGCAATATAATCCAGACATATTTTGAAAGATTGCTAAACACGACACATTCTTTTACAGTAACTGTCATGATTTTATTAAAATAATTTCTCTATGACATAGTCTGTTCTTTATCATAATAATCCCTTTCCTTGATAAACAGTAGGAAAATAGCACTTGGCCATATAAGTGTACCGAAAACCAGCAGACCATCTTGGTGCAATTTAAATACGTGGTGCTTTGCTGCTGATTTATATAGAAAGGGTATGAGTACATGTTCTGGTCCAGCAGCCAATAGTCCCTTTGCAGACTAGAACTAGAAGTAGCATGAAACTTTTCCCTTCCTCCCTTATTTGCTTCTCTCTCTTTTTTTTAACTAGACAGATTAACTATTTACAGGCAACAAGGTGTCAGGACAAAGTTTACCCAACAATGATCCTGCCACTGTTCTGCAAACTCTTGGGCTGAGAAAACTAAACATCTCTGAAGTGGGTCCTTTATTTTAAGCACTCTCTGCCTTTGCCCTAGGTTTTATCACATCACTGCATTGTTCAAATTTTTAAAGACAGAATTAGGCTGTGGTCCTATATTTATTTAGCTAGAAATAAGCTCTTCCAAAACTTAATGGGACCTATTTCTGAGTAAATATACTTAGGATCCCATTAGCAGTAAATATTCTTTTCTGCAAATTCTTAGTAGAGGTATGTACAGGGGAGTGTACTCATTATTGCCATAACTAGTTCAGCCATACAAGAGTAATAAACAGAGGCAAAACATTTCAGCACAATACTGTAGTAATGAACTACTGTCCTTCTAGCATGTGTTATCTACAATACAATTCCCAGAGCTACTAAAACTAATTTGATGAAAACAAAATTAGCACCAACTCTCCTACTTGGAGGAAAGTTGACAAGGACTAGCTCTGCAAGTACTGTACTGTATATGAAAAGCAACTTCAGTGTAACAAATTTCAATCTTGAAACAACTAATCTATTTGTTAGCAAAGATGAACAAGATGAGGTTTTAGAGTTGTTTGTTTTTTACACAAAAGTACATTTTATCTTAGTTCTAAAGAAGTCTCACCTCATCTGAAGAGTCACCTTGCCCTGAAGCTGGTGTAGCACCTGCAAAACCTTGTGAAATTAAAAATTAAAATATCCTTTACTATTCACACATAACTGGAGAAAGGTTTAAATTTGAGAGTTTTAGTTTTAAAAACAAAGCCCACGTATTTTCTTTCACGTAAACTCTGGGTTAATCATTCATGCAAAGACTGTGTTAAACCTAACATTGCTGGAAACAGAGATTTAGCAGGGAAATACTACATCTTTAATGTGATACGTGTGATTTTTGTACGGCACCTAGAAAATCAGAGGGAGCAGACTTCCAACTGGTGAAGTCAAATTCCATTTTTTTACTAGACTTATGAAGGTTACCAACTGGAGCCAAATGAAATTAATAGTAGGAGGCAGAGGCAGACACAACATGGTGACTGAGGACAGTGAAATCTACAACCTAAAGGATCTCATGAAAGATATACTGTACTGTCTGAAATCCAACAGCATAATGATATCAGCTGTGGTGGGGTTTTTAAAAATTAAACCCTTCTGATTCCCCTCTGAAGTTCCTGAGGTTTCTTTGGGATCCTTTGTATCGTGGCCACAGGATGGGGGCAGAGGGAAGAAGTCTTCAATTTCTGAAAATCACCAGTGCTAGTAATAGCAAGTTATGTCAGCAGCATTCTATAGCAAGGAGTTCCACAGCTGTGCAACTCAGAGTCCAAAACACATAATTTGCCCATGGATCAAATTAGTAGTTTGTTCAGGAATTTTACAACTGTAAGACAGTTAAACAACTGCAAGACAGTGTTTTTTCTGCTTTATTTCAAATAAAGCAGTAAATCTTAATCCGTGTTCCACTTAGCCCTGGCATAGAATTTTGCACAAATGATTTTTGTTTTGTTGTTGAAATGCCATCTGAGCCATACTAACCATTTGGCAATTCAAAATGTTATAAATAGCAGTAATGGGAACTAATGTTTCTACAATATATTAATTTTCTGATGCAAGAATTTAGATACTGCTCAATTTTGGAAGCTAAGTAAAGGTTGCAATACATTTTTTCCTAGTACTTGCATGGTTTCAAGTTTACAGCATAAACCCCTTCACTTTAACATATCACAAAAATTAATATTGGGAAATCCTTTAATTTTTAAGACTAGGTCTTCAGTATACAGTATTTCTTGTTTACACAAACCTTGAACTACTGAAGCACTAGCTCCAGCTGCTTGCTCCTGTGCTCCACATGCAAATTTATCTTCAGGAAATATCAGTCCAGAGCCTTTCAGAGCTACAAGATACTTTTCATGACTTTTCTTCACACATGTGTTTTCTCCACCACCTTAAATACATTTCAAAGACAGAAGTTAACTTTAAGAAACGATGACGACAGTCCCAAAAAAGTTTAAAACGTTGAGTCACACAATAATTACATTATTTACTCAGAAGATGCACGAGATCTAGATAGTCTCCTTCAAGCAATGCTTTCAACATATAAATGCTGTATCTCTCTGGCTTTCAAATGGCAGTGCTTTGCCATGAGGAACTATGAAGAGTCTTGTAATATGTCTAAAATGAAAGCATTCTACTTGGTACAGCTTTTCACAGATGCAACCCATTTCAACAGTACAGGCTGTTGCTGCAACAGACTAACAGAGTCACACCCCTGGACGTTTCTGTTATAAGAGAAAATCTGATTACTTCTAGCCAATCTACAACTGCTACAAGTCAAACCATGAACTAAGTGTGAAACTGTGGTCAGATAATAAATACCACTCACAGACAAAATAAAATATAATAAAATCCCCCTGCTTATATTACTTTTTTAAATTAACAAAACTTTATTTTAGACAATCACATTACAAACAGATAATACAATTAACTATTCACCTTATGTACTAAATATTTTAACATTCTAAACACCAGTTATCCACACCATTTAACAAAACTACACTTAATCTCGAATCCCCATTCCATCCTTGAAAGTTACCGACCAACAATCTGAGCAATCTAGGTTACTTCATAAATCATGTGACCTCTCATTTAGTTCATAGGTGTATTTTAATAAAGGTTTCCAAGTTTCAAAAACCCGACTGTGCTTCATTTCTCTTCTGTATATTCTGATCTTATTGGTCAATTCCTCCATCAAGAGCCTTTGTTATATCCTATCAAAAAATTTCTGTAATGAAAGGACTTGAGCATTTTTCCAGCTTTTAGCAATCTGACATCTTGCCATCCCTATAATATTTGCAATAAGGTCTTTATTACGTAGCTTCTCCTTTCCCTCAGTAAATGCTGAAAATAATAGTAACGTTTCATTTGATCAGTCAGTATTTTTGTCCAACTGATTCCATCATTCTAAAATGCTTCTATTTTGGAGGGGGAAATCCACATGTTCCAAAGTTCCCTTTCGTCCACATTTTCTCTAACACTTATCTGATGTATCCCTGTTGCTTTTAATGTAGCTTTGTTGGGCATAGATGTCATCTGTGAACAACTTTCAGAATCCTTTCTTTGGTTTTAGTTGTTATTGATTTACCGTATTTTTCCATTTATAAGATGACCCACCCCTTTTCTAACCCTAAATTAGAAAAAGCAGGGATCAAAGGGGCTCCCTTTTTGCTAAGCCCTGTGCGTTGGCAAAAGGCAAGGAAAGCGGCTGTCAAAGTAACTGCCACTTTTCCTCGTCTTTTGAGAAGGCACTGAGTTTAGCAAAAAGGAAGAGAGCAACGCTTCCCCTTCCTTTCTGCTAAGCCCCATGCCTTTGCAAAAGGCAGCAGTAAAGAGCTGCCTTACATATATAAAACTACCCTCAATTTTTTCTCAAATTATTTAAGGAAAATGTGTTGTTTTATACATGGAAAAATACGGTACATGACTATTTATTCCATATTCCTGTCCAAATCTCATCAGGTTTATTAATATTTAAATTCATTTCCCAGGATGCTTTGGCTCCTCTACCCCTACCATGTTCTTTCTCAATAACATATTTATGTATTACTTTGTGATTTTATTTTTAGCATGCTTTTTATTCTTAAAGATTGAACTCTCACATGGTATCACTCATAATCAGAGATTTAATCTAGATCTTGAAATGAAGAGGAGAATACCGGCAAGACTGTATTCACTTGCAGCAAATTCTCTACTATTCTGTGAATTAGGCAGGTGAAAACTTGTAAAGGCTTTACATTATAGGCAGAGATAAAAGAAGAACATCAAACCAAGGATTCAGAATAATGGAGGGTATAAGATTGAGCTAGATTTAACAATGAATATTCTGATACATCTTAAGATCAGAACAGCCCCATTACTCAAGTATCACATACGGAAAACAATCAAGATTTTTTTCTTGCAACTCTTGGTTTCATCAGAAAAGAAGATGAAACACAGTTGTATCTCCATCCTCTCCCACCTAAATGCCCAGCATCCCAAGAGTAACACTATAACCCATCTTTGTTGCTGTTCTCTCCAACCATTTAACACTGGGACTAGAAGCCACATAGCATTCCTGAACTCTTTATTTTCAAGCGCTTTTGGGAAAGAGGGAATGCCTGCACAATGGAGAGCATACTGCTTTAATGTTCTTTCTTCTGACCCTTTAAAGCCAGTACAACAGGAGTGGCGGGGGGGGGGGGAATTCTATATACACCCTCAGCTATCCCCAGGCCCCCAAGCTTCTTCTGTAAAAAAAACAAGTTCCTGGAAGCCTCCAGAATTCCTGATTCAACTTTTAAATAAGTTACGGGACTATTTGGTTTTATCATCATTATAATCACCACCTTCCAAAATTGAAAATGAACTTAACTTTTAGCCACTTCCTATTGAATTTTTGTGGTTTTGGAATTATTAGTGGTCTTGGGGCAGAAAACTGGGCCTCAGACCTGTCAGAATTGCTCCCCTGGCCTATAGAAAAGGTAATAGCAGGGGATGGGCAACCCACATTGCTGCTTCACCCCTGCTAGGAGGAAAGTGAGACTCATTTTTAAAACATAGATTTAGACAAAATAAAACGCCAGCTCACCAGAACTGAGGTCTTTATAGAACTGCTGATTTGTCAGGACCTGAGTCAGGACAGAACGCATTGCTCCTCCCATTTTTGTCAAATCTTCCAGAAATGAAATGTGGGGTTCCAGTGTCTGGAGGACTTTGTGGAGATCTTTTTCTGAAGGCATATCCAGAACTGATGGGGAAACCAAACAATCAGATTGAAGAGGATTCATCAAGTAGTTTTAATGATTTTGTAACTTCTCAATGATTATTCTTTCTTATCAAGATAACACCACTGGTCTTATTCTGCTGCCACAAGGAAAATACCATTACAATAATTAGAACATTAGCCCATACACCTTCTGATAATTACAGCACCTGTACAACGTAATTCCTGGTGATATTTTTCTAGATGGTTTTGGGAGATACAGATGATCTAGATCTTTTCCAGCCTAGGGCTCCTACCTGTCAAGACTTTGAACAAGTGTCTGCAGTTTTGTGGTGAATGAAGGCAAATGAACTGGAAGTTAATCCAGGAAAGATGGCAGCAATGTGAGAGGGAAAATCTGCAGATACTGATGGAAGTGTGTGACTTGTGCCAGCTATAGCTGCAACTTGGAAATTCTGCTAAACTCAACATAACCTACAGAAAGCTGCAAATGATATCAGTGGCTAGAAGTGCATTTTATCATGTTCGAGTGATTCACCACCTGCACTTCCAATAAAACAAGAATACATCAGTCAGTCATTTATGCCCTGAATACATCCAGACTAAACTATTATGATGCTTTTGGTGGGGAGCTGACTCATGACAGTCACACACACACTGGTAACATCTCGTATAGATTATTGCAATGCGCTCTACGTGGGGCTGCCTTTGAAGACGGTCCGACGACTGCAACTGGTCCAGAATCGAGCTGCGCGACTGGTGAGTGGTGGGGCCGCTAGAGAGCACATCAAACCGATTCTGTTTAATTTACATTGGTTACCAGTTGCTGTCCGGGCCCAATTCAAAGTGCTTGTTTTGACATATAAAGCCCTAAACGGCTTGGGCCCTGGATACTTGAAGGACCGCCTCCTTCCATATGAGCCTACCTGGCAGTTAAGATCTAGCCAGGGGGCCCTTTTGAAAGAGCCATCCCTCAAGGAGGTAAGAGGGATGGCTTGTAGACAAAGGGCCTTCTTGGCAGCTGCCCCCAGATTATGGAACGCCCTCCCAATTGAAATTTGTCTGGCGCCGACGTTGATGACATTTCGGCGCCAGGTCAAAACCTTCCAGAAGGCTTTTAATTGAAATAACATCAACTGTGGGGCCTGATGATGGCAATTTTAATTGTATTTTAATTGTATGTTAATCATTTTATTTTTATTGTATGAATTAATTATTGTAAGCCGCCCAGAAACCTCTGGGTAGAGTGGGTGGCATATAAATTTAATTAATTAATTAATTAATTAATTAATTAATTAATTAATTAATTAATTAATTAATTAATTAACAAACATTCAGAAACTTCATTTGATGCTGCTTGAGAGAGCCAATCAATTGACCATATAACTCTGATACTGTACCAGCTCCACTGATTACTTGGGTGCCTTTGGCCCCAATCTGAAGTGTTATTTCTTATATCTCATGTCTTAAACAACTTGGACCCAGGTTATTGAAAGTGTGGTGAGCCTAAGGTCACAACCTCCACATCTGATTTTAAGAGTTCCATGCATGGGACAGAAAAGAAGAGAGGGCCTTCTCAGTAGTGGCCCCATTACTAGACAACTTCTTGTCAGAGGAAATATGTTTGGTCTGTTTTGTAAGTGAAGGCTGAAAATTACTGGTTGTTTACTTCTGCTGATAATTGATAATGGTTCTGGTTTAAGTTTTGAAATCCTAATTTTATCCATCACTCCTATATCCCTGCCAATTTTAGAATGAAGTTTTTAGATAAGTCTTACTGTGTAATTTGTACTTATTCTTTAACTTGCTTCATGATTATTTGACTGTGATCTATTCAGAAAGAAAGCAAATGGGACCTTGACTAAACAGTATTAAAATATCCAAAATATCAGGATAAATAATAAATCAATAATGATTAAACTCTTCAGCCATCTGTTTCTCCTTGTATTTAAAAAGGACTCAAGGCTATTCAACTTCCCATATCACAGCGGTTTCATTCTCTTGACTTCTGACATTATAAATTCATTACCCAAGCACCTTCCACTCTTTCACACAATTGCTATCATCACCTGTACTTTAGTAGTCACCGTTAGAACTTTTTCCACTCATTTTTCCCTTCTGTTGAGAGTAACTGAAGCCACCACAACATACTCTTAAACGGGAACCTCTAGAGAATGGTAATCCACTACTTATTTGAAAATTCTACGGTCCTCAAAAACCAAAGCAAACACATCTTTTAAAAAACTATTTCTGTTGCTGATGCAAGTTATAAGGCTAGTAAAAAAACAATGATTTCACCCATACCTGGCTCATTATAACCTTCCCTTAGGTACTGAATAAGATAGAAGATGAACTGTGGAAGTACCAGTTCTGACATTATCAGCAGGTCTTTTGGGACGGATGGAACTTCTGAGCTTGATTTTATCCGATGCCTTTTGCAAAACCTGCAAAGAAAGTTACAGAAAGTTAAAGTAATTGCCAGATGCCTAACAGAAAATTTTTAATTTTCTATACCATAGAATATACTATGCATGTCTCAAATCAATCCTTAGCAAGCTATAAATTATGTTTTACTTATCAACTAGCCTGTTCGGTTTTATGTACAACTTACAAAATTAGTGAGGGTGATAGCATACCTACAACTGCAAACGCACGGCAACATATTATAGAAGAAATACTCCTATCTTTATTAAGATCTGATGTAAATGAAAAAATATATATACTAGCTTTTGCATTCTCTATAGCTCTTCATGAGACTAAATGGCAAAAAAAATGCAGAGAAAGAACGGGGGGGGGGGGGGGAAGCATGGAAGTCTGACTGTTCGGCTAGGTGTTTGAAGCCATGGAAAACTGCTGTCAAATCCAGTCCCAAGCTAGAAAGTAAAGTTGGATGAGTCACATAAGTACCACCTGACCTCTGGCAAAGTCTAGCAACCAGGAGATAACAAAGAGATTTTCTTGTTTCTGCAAACATGAAAGCAAGTACATCTGCATCCAGCTGGGGGTACAAACATACAGCTTTCTTGAGAGCGGCTAAAAGCCATGTAAAGATTTTTAGGCATTTACAATTGATTCTAATAAAGGTGTTACCGAACTGTTAATTATATACAGTATTTTGTTTTCTACCTCATACTTTTTTTGGAATTCTTATCCACAGGTTATTGGAAAGGATGTCACAAAGAACTCAACAGTCAAATGTTCTCACACATTTCTGACTGGCAGTTCTTTGTAAAGCAAAAAGAAAAAAATTTGAAGATCAAGTTTTTGTTCTTGTTTAATGTTTAGTAAAAGACTAAAGCTTAGGGGCTAGCAGAAACCTTGCTCTCTTTTTCAATTTGAATTGTCATTACAATGTCTAACATGTTCATTATCTACATCTCATTGTTTGACTTTCAACAGGCTTTGTTTTGGAACAATTATTTGCTCTTCCAGCAAATCTTCAGTGATTGTAAGGAACATAAAATTCGTCCCAATTTTACATGTTTTAAGCATGCTACTGTCATCCTCACTTAATCACAACATGTGTCTTTTGTATATTACATATTCAAGCTTCCATCTATAAAGTTTCTTAATGGTTTCAAAATTGGTTTATAAGAGGGTCAAACCCTTCCCTTCCACCAAGAAAATGCACCCACAGGATCCTCTCACTAGAAGAAGAAGAAGAAGAGAAGTAATCTCCATTAAGTTCTCCTCTCACCCTGTTATGAAAGACTGGAGGGACCCTTTAGAAAAACTTTCTAAGAAGCAAATGGGGCAGGAGTTAACTGGTTAAATAAACACTCTATCTTCCCATTCCAGCACCGAATCTACAGTGGATTTGAGTCCTTGTAACAAAAAGAAGGAAGGATTCAATTTGTGAAAGGTTAAGTGTGGCCCCAACCAAGATTAGTCACTCATCATTACACTCAACATACTACTCTCTCACAATAAATAAACAAATAAACACACACACACACACGCAAACACACACACACAGAGAGGTATGCAATTCACTTTGCACACTGTAATATGAAGCCAAGTGGCAGCACTATTACAGGTATGCTACGTGGCCAATGAAACTAAACTTGCACAGAGACCTGACATCCATATAGAAATGAACTGATTTTTTTCAAAAACCCTGTGACTGTCATTTGTACACAAGAAAGAAAACTCCAATTTTGGGCACACAAAGACCAGTGGACTTAATGGGCTTACTCCTGCTGGTCTGAAGGTCATTATAGACTGAAATGAGGGCTGTGTCTTGTCAACATTTGAAATTTTGCATTCATAAGGTATCAAAAATGATTAAAGGATGTGTAGAAAAAGTTGCCCTGAAAATTAAAATATGGTTTAAATGTTCATCCAGGAAAATTGTTCAAATTGGCTATATAGTAGGACTCTTCTATCTTCTAGATCAGTGGTGTCCAACCTTGGCCCTCCAGATGTTCTTAGACTACAGCTCCCAGAAGCCTTCACCACCACCCTGCTGGCCAGGATTTCTGGGAGTTGAAGTCCAAGAACATCTGGAGGGCCAAGGTTGGACACCACTGTTCTAGATCAACATCTGTGGATTCACTTATCCGCTGCTTGAAGATATTTTTTTTAAAAATCCCAGAAATAAATATTTATATGTATTTCTGTATTTCCATACATATAAATTTACCAGAACTAGCCACCAAAGGGAGCCAGAGACAATGCTATGTATTGCATAACTACTTTTGAGTTTTTCTGTATCCACGGGCGGGGCGGGGAGTTGGAACTAATCCCCCACAGATATCACAGTCCTACTGTAGTTGTTTTCAGCAGCTTTCCAGCTAAGCCTAAGAACAAGATCAATGATACGCTAACACTGCGTTGAATAATTTCATTCATGTCTATCAGTTTAGTGTGGAAGTCAGTTCAAGAAAGCAAAGGATGTAATGAGATGAATGGAGTTGTTCAGATGTAGAAAATAGGAAAATGGTGTTTGCCAGTCCAATAGGACACCCTACTGGTAATCATAACAGTATATTTTAACATTGATTTAGAATCCCGAGCCCTGTTGGTGTAAGAGCTTAGAACTGCAGGTTATTGGAGGTCAAGAGATAAGAAAAACCAACAGTTAAAAAAAATCAAAACCATAATAATGAAATTGCTGACCCCTAGAGCCAAAAGACTACAAGTACTACAAAGAATGTTCTATTTAAAAAAAACTTACAGGACTTTCAGGACCTGAGAACATGTAAATCCTGGAGATAAGAATGTTTACAGAAAGAGAGGATGTGAAAACAATTTAAATAGTTATAAATATGGAGTGATACAATTCATAAAAGCAGGGCATTCATTCATCATAAAGTGTCTCCACACTGCTGTAGTACAGCGGCTGTATACACACCCCAGATATCAACAACCACCATGTAGCAAAGCAGCTGGATACAGAGGCAACTCACAAACATGATGGATTTTGTTCCATAGACTTTAACTGGGTTGGCTGGGATCAGCACTTAAAACATTTTTCTGTATGTGTCTAATAATGTGCTTAGAATCTGAAAAAGTTGTGTTCTTTAATATATTTTAACTTTCAACATCTTCCTTTTTAATATGCTTTTCAAGTACTGTACAACTAAAGATAAAGTTACAATGTTTTTACTTTTCACTAATGTTTGATAGAAGTATTCTCTTTTGCTGTTTAAATGTGCTCTGAGGCAACCTGTTTTGGCGGGAAAAAGCTGAGGCAAAACTGAGTGAAATAGCAGTGATCTAGCTTGTCTGCTGAGAGGCCTAGCAGAGGGGGTGGACTCTGGCTGGCTACAGTTGCAAGTTAGTGCTGAAGAACAGCAGCAATCTATAGAAGGCTGGTTCTGAGGCAAAAGAGAAAAAAAAAGTGGTCGCTTTATTTTGAGGCTTGACTTTTGAAAGCAGCCTGTTCTGGGGGGGGATTATGCCCTTGACTCGAAGCCAAATGGCAGAAATGGGTGAAGTGAAAGACCCCCAGTTAGACCAAGGTTCTGAGGATGAATTTGGCTCAGTGCAGGGTGACAGCACGGGAGAACAGAACCCAGAACTCAGAAAAATGCTCATAGCCCAACAGCATGACCTGAGGGTGAGGGAAATAGAGGCCAGAGAAAGAGCTGAAATCAGTCAGGCAGAGGCAGATGCCAGGAAAAGGGAAATAGCCATGAGGATGAAAGAGATGGAACTGAAACACCAAATTAGAATGGTACAATTAGAAGTGGATTTCCTAAATAAGTTTATTAACAATTTATCAGTTGAAGAAATGTCAAAGAAAGAAAAGTATGAGGCTCAGGTCAGACAAAGTGAGCAAGATCTTGAAAAATATAATCAGCAAAAAGACATTAAATTAAAAGAAATCAGAGATAAGACTGAAGAAAAAGTAAAAGAGATAAAAGCTAGGGCTGAGGAAGAACTTTTACAGATCAGGGCTGAGTCTGAGGCTAAGCAAAAGGAGCTGGATTTGAGAATAAAAGAGAAGGAATTGCAGCTAGAAAAGAAACCAAAAGAAGGCACACAGGTTAAGGCACAACATCAAAACCTGAATTATTCTGAAGAAAACATGAGGGAAACATGGGACCCTAAGTACTCCAAAGGGTTAGTTCAGAGCCCGCCAAAAATGGGCGGCCATTTTGTTGATAAAACTTCTGGGCAGAGCCAGTCCAGGAACCAGATTTTGGAGGGAAAACTAAAACCAGATGAGAAAGACTCCAAGTACAGCAGAAAATGTTATTTCTGTCAGGGAAAGGGCCATCTAATCTCAGAGTGTGAGAAATGGAAGCAGATAAAGGGAAATTTGCCTCATGATTTGAGTGGAACCAAGCCAAAAGCTGTGTTCTGTGTCCAGACAGAGCAAAGCTCCTTGCCACTGAGGGAGCCTGTTGCCATGGCTACTCAATCTGGAACAGTTACATCTGCTGATCAGGCTGAGGAAAATGGTCCTCTTGTGGAGGTCAAGCGCTGCTTGCTCGTGAGAACAGATTCGCAGTTGTTTGAAACCGCAGGGGTGGACGTAGGAATCCTTGACCATCAGTATAGGGGGCTAAGGGATACTTGTTCCCAGGTGACCCTGTGCCATCCAGATATTATTCCTAGGGAGTATATAATCCCGAATGAGAGCCTAAAGGTGGCAGGGATTGAGGGACAGGTGATCTCGCTGCCAGTAGCGGAGGTACCTGTAAGTTTTCAAGGCTGGAGGGGAGTTTGGCGGCTAGCGATTTCATCGACTCTGCCAGCAGCCGTGCTCGTGGGAAATGACCTGGCTGAACATGTGAAACGGGTGCTAGTGATTACACGCTCACAAGCCACCACGGGGACAGTTCAGGGGGGTACTGATGAGCCCGAGACGGAAGCAGGGGGGGAGTGCCGAAGCTGTGGTGGAAACCTTAACCACAGACAGCAGATTTGGCCAAGAGCAAAAGGCAGACGCCACTCTCCAAAAGTGTTTTGAACAGGTGACAGACGCCCAGCTAACACCTGAAACCCCAGTGAGATTTCTAGAGAAAAAGGGGATTTTATATAGAGAGACCCTGAGGAATATCTCAAAAGGGGGAGATGGGATCAGAAGTCAGCTGGTGGTACCTGAAAAGTATCGCCCCATGATCTTACAAAGGGGGCACTCTGACATGTTTGCTGCGCACTTAGGGGTGAACAAAACACAGCAGAGAATCACACAGAATTTTTACTGGCCTGACATAGGGAAGCAGATCAGGGAGTTCTGTAAACAATGTGATGTGTGTCAAAGGCAGGGGAATAACCGTGACAGGACCAAAGCGAAGTTGTGCCCTTTGCCTGTGATTGACACTCCGTTCAAATGTATAGGGGTGGATATTGTGGGACCTTTGCCCAAGGCCACAAAGAGGGGGAACAGGTTCATTCTCACCATTGTGGACCATGCCACGAGGTACCCTGAAGCCATTCCCTTGACTAACATTGAAACTAACACAGTGGCAGATGCCTTGGTGGGGTATATGTCCAGGATGGGATTTGCCTCAGAAATAATCACAGATTTGGGCGCATCGTTTACATCGAAGCTCATGAAACGGTTATGGCAAATCTGTGGAATTAAACACAAGGAAACCACTGCCTATCACCCTGAAAGTAATGGGTTAACGGAAAAGTTCAATGGGACTCTGATGCGCATGATTAGGGCTTACTTGGCAGAGAATCCAAACAATTGGGACCAGAAGCTGCAATCCCTTTTGTTTGCTTATCGATCAGTGCCACAAGCCAGTACCGGGTTCAGTCCGTTTGAACTTTTATTTGGGAGAAGGGTGAAAGGGCCACTCGATTTGATCAAACAAAATTGGGAGCAGATCACCCAGGATGACCCACAAGATGTGGTGACATACATAGACACCTTGATGAATGACCTAAAGAGAAACCTAGAGCTAGCAGCAGAAAACCTGCAAGCTCAGAAGGTCAGACAGAAAACATGGTATGACCACAAAGCCAGGGAGAGGCACTTTAACCCAGGGGAGGAAGTGCTTTGGCCTAGGCTCTGCAAAGAGAACAAACTGCAGCTGGGTAGCCCAGAAATAAAAGACTTGGGTCACATAGTAGGGGGAGGAGTGATAAAACCCCTAGAGGCCAAGATAGAAGCAGTTCGTGATTGGCCCAGGCCCAACACCAAGAAAAAAGTCAAATCATTTCTTGGGTTGGTGGGCTACTACAGAAAGTTCATCCCGAGGTTTAGCGAGATTGCGGCTCCGCTGACCGATCTGATGAGGAAGAAGACTGATGACCACATCCCGTGGACCAGCGACTGTGAGGAGGCGTTCCAGAGGTTGAAGGAGGCCCTCATCAACTATCCAGTGCTGCGTGCTCCAGACTTCGACCGGGAGTTCATCATCTACACCGATGCGTCTAACAGCGGGGTAGGAGCAGTTCTTTGCCAGGAGGATGAAAATGGTGACCAGCATCCAGTGTCCTACCTGAGTAGGAAACTCCAGAAAGGTGAGAGACATTTGGCAACCGTGGAAAAGGAGTGCCTGGCCATAGTCTACGCGATCCAGAAGGCCAAGCCTTACATCTGGGGAAGACATTTTACTCTGTGCACTGACCATTCACCACGGCAATGGTTAAAGACGATGAAAACCCACAATAGCAAACTTATGAGGTGGGCTTTAAACCTGCAAGACTATGACTTAGAAGTGAAGGTGGTCAGAGGGTCAGTGAACTGTGTTGCTGACGCCTTGTCAAGAAGACCCGAAGAATGAAGACGGCGAAAGAAACATGGACTATGTATATATTTTGGTGATCAAAAGATTAAATGTACTTGTTTATTAAACATGCTTGGTTTGTATCAATAAAGGTAACTTGATGTATTGTAAATGGTAAATGTTTAAATGCCTAATTGATATGTTTATCCTAGAGTAAGTATGGTATTGTATGTTATTATATGACTGTTTTTGTATGTTTTGGGTCCAGGTTGTTTTTTGGTGAAAAGCACCTTAGCTTTCCCCCTACAAAACAACTTATAAAGAGGGGAGGTGTTACATACAGCACTGATGTTACCTGTCTGTCATGGGTTGGAGGGAAAGTTCCATCCTATGGGGAGTGGAAGGCGGGACATCAGGAGGAGGGGCTGTACTGTATATATATGTGAAGCCTGTGGGGAGAAGCTGGAGGAGAGCTGAGAGAAGAAGCTGGTGTGGGAGTCTGTGTGTCAGTCAGTACCAACCTGATAGGTTCAGGTGTCTGTAGGGTTAGCCAGAACTGATAGGTTCAGGGTCTGTGCTTTATTGAAAGGTGTTCTGTGTGAACCAAACTGGTGTATGTGTGATTGAGACTAAGCCACGTTACTGTATCTTATTCACTTGATCATTTTATTTTCCCTGTGTGTTCTTTAAATAAACCTTATTCCTTTGTTTGTTGAAAATCCATTCCTGGTCTGTGTGACTTCTTATAGGGAATGGTTGGTGGCAGCTTAGTGAAACTGTGGCATATCCCAGTAGGTCTGGGGTTGTCACAGTCTGTTGTTAAACAGAAGTGCTCAGCTGCATAGTTGGTTTATCATATGGCTTTATTCCAAATTTCACAATTACCAAGTTCATAATTACCAAAAACTGCCAGCAGCAGAATGCCTTTACACTGCAAACAACACTGTTTTTAGTTGTAAATGAACAAGATTAAGTGGGTAGGAATCCATAACACAGTTTAGGTAAAATATTTGGTGCCCAGATTCTTATTGTAATCTCATAACATAAACCAGTGTGACTACAGGTTGGTTCTGCCAGGGACGGTTCCGTTGACAGCGCGGGAAAAAGGACAGGAGGCTGTTCTTCTTTTCGAACAGAATCAGTTTTATTTGTAAACAAACTCAACTCAGCTGGCTCAAATGGATCCATTAAACTCAACTCGGGTAACAACTTATAACTTC
Organism: Pogona vitticeps; assembly: GCF_051106095.1. Taxonomy (NCBI): domain Eukaryota; kingdom Metazoa; phylum Chordata; class Lepidosauria; order Squamata; family Agamidae; genus Pogona; species Pogona vitticeps. The sequence continues at coordinate 204,042,787 of NC_135783.1, forward strand.
GAACTCTTGTGATTGTTTCTTTATCTTTCCTTCTTACAGGGAGGCTGGACCAAATCGCTCCCTGTCGGTCATAGGAAGGATCAGAGTGGTCCGCACCACGCAAACTGTCCCACAACATGGGTGTGGCGCCCGGTCCCCCTCCCGCGGGCTCTGAAGCAAAGAGGGACTGGGACGGATCACCCGCCTCCCCCCATGCTGACTGCGTGGGTACACCACCACAGTCCATTCCAAGGGGTCTACCTCCTGACCGCGCACGACGAACTCTGGAGGTCCCGGCAACAATCCTCCATCCACTTGCAGATTCGGAAACTCTTTGAGCAGCTTCAGAAAACTTTCATGTCCCATGCTCCATTCCGTCTGAGCCAATCTATCTTTCTTATCGGCTGGCTCACTCTTCACCACTCTGAAACTTCCCGCCTTTTCGCCCTCTTTTATATCCTCCCTTACAATTAAATCAAGCTCCTCCCCTCTCTCATCAGCCAAACACACTCCTCTATGCTCCTGCACTTCCCCGTCATCTTGTTCCACCTCTACTAGCATCCCCTCCACACATCCTGTGCCTCCTTCTGCTCCCTTGACAGAGGAGGACAGCTCACTCCCTTTCTCTCCTTCACAGCCAGAAATGGTCTAATGGGTGTGTGCAATCATTCTAGCTGCCTGCCATGATCTCAGATTTACTGCTGTTACACATTCAGTTTCACACTTGGTTGTGCAGCAGTCAGAAAACTGCAAAAACTAATTGTACAATTCCCTTTACAAACATTTGTGCTTCACAATAAGATTCTGGCCGTTATCGAAAGGAACTTCTATTAATCAAATCTTTTCTTCCTGATTTAAATGATTCAAATCACCTGCCGACCCTTTAATGAAGTAATTCTGTATAGAATGCAATATTTCTGATTAACTATCCAATTATAGAAATGTAAGAGCTATTTCGGTGCTGGGTATTAAAATATTTACAAACAGATTCACAGAATCATAACAATCTTGGAACTACAGAACTGGAAAGCACTCTATGGATCATCAAGTCCAGCCCCTGTCAAGGGTGCACAGTGGGTAATCAAACTCCCAACATTTGGCTCCACAATCCAATACCTAAACCCACTAAACAATAACAGAAAAAAAGTTAACACAAGCTAAGACCTTATTTTATATATAACACCTAAATGAAGTCCATGCGTATGGCAACAACTATAAATTAAAAATTAAACTAAAAAAACTGCTTGGATTTATACTACTTAGAAGCACCAAACAGCCATTGTAAGCCTAAACAAAATTCCAGATGTGTCCAGGCAAAGAACTAAACAAAATCATTTTGAAAACTACTGATTTAAAGCTGAAATGTACTCAGATAAAAGTATCAAACATTTTAGCTTAAAAAGAGATTGTGTTTTAGTTTTAAGGAAACACAGGTTTACTGAAAACAGCTTAGTGCAACAGATGACGCAACAGGATGATATTTAAGAGACATTGCATAGGGCAGAAATCAATAATTTCAATAACATGCAAAAAAAGCAGTGTATAATGCAGCCTCCAGGAAAGTGACAGGCAGAACAACACTTGGACTTCACTACACAATACACTAGGAATTCATTCTATAGCAAAAGTTTCAAGAAACCTGATCCTTTACAGAGCTTTTAGTTTGTTTAGCTGCAGGAGAGGAAAGGACAGCTGTTTTGCTCTGATGGAAATCTTCGTCTTCAAAACAGATAAAGGATTATCTTCACTAATACAGTCTTGAGAGAACTACTGAACAATTACTCAGGCACTCACAAGGGTCAACGGTGCCAAGGAAAAAATGGAAAATGAATGAGGGTGAGGAGAAGGCGGAATGACAACAATGGTGACGTTCCTATTCAGCATATAATAATCAAACTAAGATCTTAAGCAGTCTAGAAACTAGTTTGAGGTACCAAGATTTTTTGTTGGTTTAATGTTACATAAACACTCAGATAATTTCACCTTCCTCCCACCACTTCCATGACCAAAAAAGGAAGGGTTTTATCATTTCATTTTGATGCCCTCTTGTCAGAAGGAGGGCTTCCAGTCAGTGGAGCAGAAGGATAGGCAATCTGCCAAAGTGAGGAACTTGGGAAATAATTAGAACTACAGTAAAAAGCAAAGCAAAGTGTGCTGCTTATATACCGCCCCATAGTACTTCAAGCACTCTCTGCGCGGTTTACAAGTTAATTATGCAGGCTACACATTGCCCCCCCCAGCGAGCTGGGCACTTATTTTATCAACCTCGGAAGGATAGAAGGCTGAGTCAACATTGAGCTGGCTACCGGGGATTTGAACCCCAGGTCGTGAGCACACTTTTGGCTGCAGGACAGCAGTTTAACCACTGCGCCACGAGGCTCAGTAATTAACACCTTTCCTGCATGATCAGCACTGTTTACTGTTTTAATAAAATATGCTAATTAACATACAGCTGTTAGAAATGAACATTTAGCTCTCAAGAATATCAATGGACTGGATAAACCTGCTTCTGCAAAGTGAGGGTTTACATGATTAAATTATCCTCCATACAAAACTTCCCTCAGCATAAAAAAAACTGACAGGTAGAAAGTTGTTTTTCAACCCAGAGCACCCCACCATGTGAACACCAACTTGCAATTAGAGACAGCAGAGAAACCCACTGATTCATCAGCTGTTGTTAGGATTTCATCAGTCTGGGTTCTTTTAGATCAGTGGTTCCCAACCTTAGGTAACCCAGGTGTTCCTAGACTGCAGTTCTCAAAAGCCTTCACCACCAGCTGTGCTGGCTGGGGTTTCTGGGAACTGCAGTCCAAGAACACCTGAGTTATCGAAGGTTGAGAACCACTGGTCTACATAAATTAAGGCAGTACTGCACAAGCCAGCAAACATCCCTATTGAACTCTGTCCTATTTTCTTCCAGAATGCCATACTGACTCACCAAGAGATATGATTGCTTCTATTCTAGAGGAATATACGATACACCTGAAAATGTAGCTATGAGCTGCCACCACACCACCACAAATGAAAACAATGTCCCAGAAGTTCTCCAGACCTATCTCATTGTCACTAGTGAGAGAAAATGTTGCACGCATTCAAGGAAAAGCATAACATGTAATATTCATATTATATCAATAATGTCCAAAAGGCACCTCACAACCTGGTCACAACAACTTTGCAAACAGATCAGAAATCACTGTCTTTTGTAAACTATGATAACTGTATTTGTTAAAATCTTGTTGCCTAGCATAATAAGGCACAATAAAGTAGTCCAACTGAAAGAGGGAGAATTTGGTGAGTAAACCCCTCTGTGTTCCATTGATTCAAACTGGACTATTCAAGTTGCAACAATACACTTGTTGTTATTATTTACAGTGGGGTCTCGACTTACGAACTTAATCCGTATTGGAAGGCAGTTTGTAGGTCGAATCTGCATTTCCCATAGGAATGCATTGAAAACCATTTAATCCGTATCTGCTCTTTTCCGTCCATAGAAACTAATGGGAAGCTGCTATTCTGCCTTCTACCACTAGAGGGGGATATTTTTCTTTTTTTTCCTTAGGTCAAGAAACGTTCAGGAAAGGAGGGGGGAGGCAGGGAACAGTTTGTAAAGCACTTTTGAAACCTTTTTTTTCAACAATGCCAATTTTAAAGCATGTTTTAAATCATGTTGTGCTGATTTTTTCAGGACAAAGACACACAGGCGAGTCTGGAACTCACACCTCAGCCTTTTCAGGTGCTGAGCAAGCCTCAGGAAGCCTCTTCAGAGCCAGCCGATCAGCTGCTAAGCGGGGAGAGGAGGGGGCAGGAGGAGAGAAAAGCACAAAATGGCTGCCAGGCTCCCTTCTGGGTGTCAGCTTTTATCTGTTTGCTGCTCTTTTTCCTGCAGTTCAGGGGCTACCAAGGCCTGGTAAGTGACTTTCTTTTATTTATTTTTAAGTTTCTGACCCCCTTTTCCCCTCCAGAAGCCTCTAATGGGAGGGAGGGGGCACTTTTTTCCTGTTCGTAACTCGAGGGAAGTTCGTATGTCAAGTCCTTATTTCCCTATCGAGCGGGTTCGTAAGTTGAATTGTTCACAAGTAGGGTCATTCGTAAGTTGAGACCCCACTGTAGTCATTAAGTCGTGTCCGACTCTTCGTGAGCCCATGGACCAGAGCACACCAGGCTCTCCTGTCCTCCACTGCCTCCCAGAGTTGGGTGAAATTCATGTTGGTTTTCATGGCCGGGATCTAATGGTTGTTGTGGGTTTTTCGGGTTCTTTGGCCATGTTCTGAAAGTTGTTCTTCCTAACGTTTCGCCAGTCTCTGTGCCCAGCATCTTCAGAGGACAGCACTCTGTGCTCTGGTGTAGTTTGCTTGGGAGTGGAGTATTTATGGCTGTGAGATAGGCTGTTGTCTTTTTTGGGAGATGGGTGATTAGTGTGTCTTGTTGTGGGTGTATTGTTATGATAAGGAGCAGAGATTATCTGTCACTGTAATTTATGGGTGTCTGTAGCGAACAGCCCTGCCTTCACCCGTCCGTCACAGCAGAACAGTGGAGAAGGAGCCAATGAGAGGACAGAAGGCGGAGCCAAGGGGGGAGGTGTTAGATATAAAGGCTGGTGGATGCTGTCAGAGAGAGGTTCTGGGACAGAAAGACTATGTGAAACTTAAAAGTGAACTAAGAGTGAGTTAGAGATCTGTAAGAACGAAGAATGGAATAGAGGGTTAAAAGAAGTTAAAGTTATAGCAGATGTGATTCAAGTATAAGTGATTAGCAGCCTCTGATTTACCTGTTGAAAATTAATCAAATGTTAACTTCCCTGATCGAATAAAAGACTTGAGTTTTAAAAGCACACTTATCTCTATGATTAAATGGTATTAAAGCAGCAATACCTGGTGGCAGCGAAGAAAGAAGAAGGGCGAGAACCTCGTGAAGACCTCGGGGGATAGGGGCTTCGGAGGAGATTGCCACAGTGTCATTAGCTAGTCTTTTGTGTGTACAGTACTGATCTCTGGTCCTTGTGGCTGCGTAGAGTTCGTTGACCTTTTGCATGTTCTATTCTTCAGAGCTGGGAGTCAAGTTTTGTTGAGTTTCAAATTTTCCTCTTTTTTGTTGAGGTTTTGCTGGTGCTTGTGGATTTCAATGGCTTCCCTGTGCAGTCTGATGTAATGATTGCTGGTGTTGTCCAGTATTTCAGTATTTTGAAATAGAATTTCATGTCCAGCTTGTTTTAGGGCACGTTCAGCTACTGCAGATTTTTCTGGTTGTTTTAGTCTGCAGTCTCTCTCATGTTCTTTAATTCTGGTGTGGATACTTCGTTTTGTGGTTCCAATATATACCTGTCCACAACTGCACGGTATCCGGTATTCTCCTGCAGTGGTGAGGTGGTCCCTTCTGTCCTTTGCTGACCATAACCTTTGTTGTATTTTTGTGGTGGGCTTGAATACTGTTTGTAGGCTGTGTTTTTTCAAAAGTTTCCCCATGAGCAGCGATGGCGAAACAATGGCACGGCTGGGATGCGGAGCCCTTTCTGCTGTCACGCCAGCCATAGGATGCCAGATTGCTACTCCCCACCCCCGCGTAGCCAAACCTGAGAAGGCGGGTGCAGCCGCAGTTCTGATGCTTTGGCAGGCGGATCCAGAGCAGCTGGTGCTGGCAGCGGATCCGGAGTGGGGTTTTGAGGCACATCCGTGCCGGGATTCCCCCTTCCGCTGCCGCCACTTACAGTTCTGCTGCCACCACTGCGGTGGCACACCACCCACTGTTGTTGTTGTTTTCCCCAGTTTGGGCATGCGAGGCCAAACGGTTCATCACCACTGGTATAGAGCTTCTCCTTCTTTGGCTGCAGAGAACATAATCAATCTGATTTCGGTATTGCCCATCTGGTGATGTCGATGTGTAGAGTTGCCTCTTGTGTTCTTGGACAAGAGTGCTTGTTCTCTTGACAAAACTCTATTAGCCTTTGCCCTGCTTCGTTTTGAACTCCAAGGCCAAACTTCCCTGTTGTTGCTTTTATCTCTTGACTCCCCCCTTTAGAATTCCAGTCCCCTATAATGACAAGAATATCTTTCTTTGGTGTCAGTTCTAGAAGTTGTTGTAAGTCTTCATAGAATTGATCAATTTCAGCCTCTTCAGCATCGGTGGTTGGTGCATAAACTTGGATTCCTGAGATGTTGAAAGGTCTGCTTTGGATTTGTATTGAAATCATTCTATCATTTTGAGACTGTATCCCAGTACAGCTTTTCCCACTCTTGTTGACTATGAAGGCTACTCCATTTCTTCTCACGGGATTTTTGCCCACAATAGTAGATATGATAATCGTCTGAACTGAATTCGCCCATTCCCGTCCATTTTAGTTCACTGACGCCCAGGATGTCAATGTTTATTCTTGCCATCTCCTGTTTGACCACATCCAGCTTACCAAGGTTCATAGATCTTACATTCCAGGTTCCTATGCAGTATTTTTCTTTGCAGCATCGGACTTTCCTTTCACTTCCAGGTATGTCCGCAGCTGAGTGTCCTTTCGGCTTTGGCCCAACCACTTCATTAGCTCCAGAGCTACTTGTACTTGTCCTCTGCTCTTCCTCAATAGCATGTTGGACGCCTTCCAACCTGAGGGGCTCATCTTCCAGTGTCACATCTTTTAGCCTTTTGTTTCTTTTCATTGAGTTTTCTTGGCAAAGATACTGGAATGACTTCCCAGTTCCTGCTCCAGGTGGATTGCGTTTAGTCAGAACTCTCTACTATGACCTGTCCATCTTGGGTGTCCCTGCACGGCACAGCCTGTAGCTTCTCTGAGTTACTCAAACCCCTTTGCCACGACAAGGCAGCAATCCGTAAAGGGGGACAATACACTAAGCCAGTGGTTCTTAACGTGGGCAATAATGCCCCCCAGGGGGCGATTTCATTTTTCAGGGGGGCGGCAGAACGAAAAGGGGCGGTGTGGGGGCGAAAGAACAGAAGGGGACGGTAGGGGGCGCTGGAGTGAGCCAAACCTGTGAAGGCGACTGCAGCCGCAGTGCTGGCAGTAGATCCGGTGCTGCTGCTGCTGCCAGATGATCCAGCTCTTTCTACCTGCCATGTCTCGCCTTCCTCCTTTAGGGGAGCATTGAGTGTGGATCGGGTGGAAGGAAAGGGTCTCTTGGGTCCTCATCCTCGCCCCGTGAAGCGCTGCCTCACACCCGGGTGGGGAGGGAGACTAGGTAGGTAGGTAGGTGGGTGGGTGGGTAAGATGTCATCACCTCAGGGAGGGGGGCGATGATAACTTCCTCAATGGCTCAAGGGGGTGTTTCTTTCAAAAAGTTTAAGAACCACTGCACTAAGCAACAGATATTTGGCCACTATGTTCCTTTTCCATTCAATTTATACTACAGAGCTTAATTGTAATTATAAGTTTGTCTTCTGAGATGACACAATATTCATTCATGAAAATAAACAAAACTAAGCATCTGGCATCTCTTTCCACGATTCATACTAACAATGGTCAGTGTTTATCACAGCAAGCAGACAACACTTGAGAATGCTTTACATATTGGCATACCTTTAGATTTCACACATTGACTCTTACTAAAGTCTGGGCAATGACTCCAGCTATCACATGCTTCCACTATGACAGCAAATAACGCCTGCCATCATTTGGCAGCATTTGGTGTCATGTGATCATGCCAAAAAAGTACTACCGTGGAACTGAAATTATGCTCTCCCAGCTTTGCATCTGTCCATTAGGCTAGCAGCAGCAAAGAGTCTTACTTCCAACATTTCTACAAAAACCACTACTTGTACACACACCAAAATGCACAGTCTCCACAGGGTAACAGTGTATTTTGCATCCTCTCCACTACAGTCACCTCCACTTCCTTCGCTGTCAGCCCCACTGACTATGAAGAACCTTGTAGTCAGCAACCCCACTCTTTTAATACCTTTGTCCATTCTGTTATCCTATTTTTTTCTCTTCTTTAGTAAAGATTTTCCAACTCAACCACTGTTACTCTTTCAAACCCACTCAATTTCATTTCCTACCTACTCTATACATTGTACCACAAGCAAGTTAACAATGTTTTTCTTCCACCACAAATATTCACGATCAGAAACCCATATACACTTGAAATGCTTATGACGTGCAGGTCTTCTTATTTGCATTATAGGAATGGCCTTGGTACCCAGATGAGCAGTACACAAATCAAATCAAATCAATCAAAATCAAGGAGCACAAAAAGAGCATTAATTTACATGTTCTGTTCAAATATTACTTGCCCAGGGATTTTACCTGGGGTAAGATCCAAAACTGTTGTGTACTCTGGGTCCACATTCATGCTGTTCTTTCCATATATTGCAGGTAACTAGGGAATTTAGTTCTTTGGAATGTGAGATTTAGCCTTAGCCTTGGGAAATAGCAATGGAGCTCCAAACCAGATCTGATCTTGCCTCAGCAAAAGAACAGTCGCAATAGTGTGGATGTTTTACGTACCTCTCCACAAGTGTAAGGGACCCACAACATGATTACTTTCTATCCTACTCTTCCCACTTCCAGGAAACAGGAGGCACCAACACTATGAGAAATGAATACTGTTTACTCATATCACACAACTTTGGTTTCATGAAAAGAATCTACTGTACATTGGAGAAGCTCTCCCTGCAACAAGATAATTCAGAGCGATAGCCTTAGGTGACTCCTCTCTCGCTGTCAGAAGTCTTAAAGTTTACTAGTAACCTTCTGTTCACACCGAGGGGAAAGACGGAGAGCTTCTCCCAGTCTTAGCAGCCTCTCACAATTTCTATAATCTACCCTAGGGTGTTCCCTGACTCTTCAGAACAGACTGGGGAAGGTACAAGGGCTCAACTGGAAGGTGAGGAATCTCTTTCCCTAGCAGATGCCACTCCACTTGTGAACGGACAATGCTTGATGAACCCCCCAGTTTTATCTCTATGCCTCACAAGGAACAGTAAAAAGAAATACTCGTCTATGGCAAATGATAAATGTTGTTACATGCTGTTAAGTCAAAACTGACTTATCAGTGACAGTTATAGAGTTTTCAAGGTAAGTGAGGTATTTAAGGAGTGTTTTACCAGTTCCACATTCACAGTGAGGTTTCATGGCAGAACTAAGGAATCAAATTCAGTCTCCTGAGTCCTAGTCCTTGCTCTATCCACTACACCACACCACGCTGTGTGCCTTCAAAATATAAAAACCAAGTGGTATAGACTTAGAATGTTTATTCTAATATGCGTTAAAGGTGGCTGTAGAAAACAGAATCCGATTTTATTTCCCTTAACAATAAACTGGAATGAACAGGGCAATGTGTGTGATCATATGTATCCATTCTCTAGTAACCCACTGATTTGTCTGCCTCCACTTTCACACAATTCTTTTATGCTTTTATCCGCACAACAGTCCTATTACTATAGTACAACAGTCAGTATTTTTCAACACCACCATTCTGTCCCCCTGAACACTTTCATAAACACATGTGCATGAGTATGACAACACCACAAAATCAACAACCGTGTATTGATAGTTAAACTTCAAAATTCTTCAAATTTTTTTTACTGTACAGGCAAAAGGGTGGGGCTTTATTTACTCCTCAAAATGAACAATGGAGATGATAGCTAATATAGGACTGATTCCAAGGGGCAACCCTGTTTGTCTGCTACAGCACACATAAATACCATGTGGGCACTTCATGGCCCAACAGGTTTATTCTGGCATGCGCTCCTGCCAGACAGACAGACTCCACTTCAACACTCCCCACAAAAGCCCGTCCCATCATACAGCTGTCATCCTATCCTTATTTACTGAGGACCATCATCCGTGTGTCCAGTGTTCATAAGGAAAGGTTGACAGGGTACGAGAAAGAGAGATCCCTGGGAGCTCAAGGGGATGACCTCTGAGCAAATATGTACATACTCTCAAGACAGCACATCTAGAAAGGGTCACAAGACTTGTTGGGGGGAGGCAGCTGAGAGAGAAAAGGCAGAATTCAGACGAGGCACCACAAACGCCCCCGAAGCGAGGCCAGGCGGGTTGCCTTCAGGTCAACGGCTGACGAATGCCTACGAGAGGAGGGCTGTATACACACGACCACGCTTGCGTGTTCTCTCAGACCACAGTCACACTCAATTAGTGTGACCGTCCATATCCCCAGGGCTGTGCACGCACACATACACGTGTGTGTGTGTGTGTGTGTGTGTGTGTGTGTGTGAGGGAGGGAGGGAGGGAGGGAGGCTCCTCTCCTCCTCCCCCCTCCTCCCCCCCAGCCCGGACCGGCCCCTCCCTCGGGGGGGTTCCCGCGCGCCCCCTCCCCTCCCCCTCCCCCCCTCCACTCACCCGGCCTCGCGCATGACGTTGCCGTCGCCGCAGTCGCAGGCGCCGCCGGCCTGGCTGCGGAACATGTTGTAGTCGTGGCCGGCGTGCTCGCCTTGGTGGAAGCACTCGGCGCAGAGGCTCATGCAGGGCGAGATGCCGCAGGTCCGGCAGCGGTAGGCCACGAAGTTGGCCGTCCACACCAGGCCGCAGAGAGTGGCTGGGTCGTAGGCCCGCACCGCCTGCACGAAGCTGTCCCAGGGCTCGCCGCCTGCCAGCAAGCAGCGGCACCACGACAGCGCCTCGGACACCGCCTCGCCCGGCGGCGGCTGCTGTTGCTGCTGCTGGGGGCCGGTTCCTCCGCCGCCGCCGCCCCCGCCGGGCCCCGGTCCCGGGCACAGCACCCGCTCCAGGAGCGCCTGCAGCTCCCCGGCGGCCTCGCTCTCCTCGGCAGCGCCGAGGCTGAGGGCCGCTTTCAGGCGCGCCGCCGTGGCCCGCTTCTCCTGGGCGCTCGCCCCGGCGCCAGGCGCCGCCATGGCAAACCCCCGCGGCTCCCTCTTAGCCGCTGCTCCGGGCGGCGAAAGCGACCAGAGATGCCCCTTCCTCGCTCGCTTCCTCGCTCGCTAGCTTCCCTGCCTGCCTCGCCTGCCTGCCTAGCAGGCTACCTCTCGCCTCTCTTTCCCCTCCCTTCCCCTCCCAGCGGCGCCTCTCGCGATAACCGGGAGCCCCGGCCCGGCTCAGGCCGCCTAGTTCTCGCCGGCGTCCACCTTCTGGGCGCCCCCCCCCCCAGCGGGCCGGCAAACTGACTCTCTCACACACACATACCACACACACAGTCCACAGTCTCTGTCTCTTCCCCACCCTGACGTCCCTCTTCTTTCGGTTTGTCCTCCTCTCCCTGTCCCCCCCCCCCTCTCTCTCTCTGGGGAAAGCCGCGCTTATCGAGGGTCAACATGGGCGCAAGAGAGCCGGCGTCCGGCGCGGCTCCCGTTCCTCCGGGACCCTGTCCGGAGAGATGCCAACGCTTCCCATTCACAGCACGCCGTTTCCCGGCCTCTCTGGAAATCCCCTGTGGTGGTGCCCAGGTTGTGGTCCCTTGTGGGCGTGCAATACACACACACACACACACACACACACACAGAGAGAGAGAGAGAGAGAGCGGGTTGAACATGACCCTGGCCTGAGGTCTGGGTGTTGTTGCCCCGCAGGACTGAATTTGGGACTTTCTGCATAACACGACTGCACACTTCTATTGAGGCGCCGCCTTTTCTCCTTGCAGCTGGTTAGGAGTGATTTCACAGGGAAATTCCGCACAAGGACCTGCGGTGGCCAGGAGTGAAACACCCGACCCCGACCCCAATGCAGGTCGTGGGAACTTTCTGACTCCTGGTCCCAGTTAAACGTAAAGTTGGCTGCACTCACAACACCATGCCCAGACAATTTGATGGAGGGAACGAAGAAAGATGCTCAAGGTGTGACACCACCCGACTGCATGGTCCAGAACTCCAGCAGGCAAAGAGAAGGATCTTGAGTGCACTCGGTGTGGACAAACCAGTGATGGTCACAAGGGATGAATAGGACTGGTCCTTGTTTAATGGTGTCTGAGTAACATTATAAACATACTGTGCAGTTGTGTTAGAAAAGAACACTTGTTACTTAGCATAAACACATACTGTCAGCAGGAAGACAGAAAATTGTTTTCAGCACAGTTTTACAGAGAACCATGTTTACTTAATGGCATGAGGTCTACTATGAATATGGAGTTAACAATCCTGTACCAAAATAATGACAAGATACCAAGTGAAGATCTTGGAAATGCAAAATACATAACATTGGTGAATGTGAATAAAATACTCCAAGATACCTAAAGACTTTCTGAAGTGACAACTATGAATAATAAACATTTGCTAAGGCATTAAATAAAGGAGCCAAAACCTGCTTAAACTGGATTTGTTTTTTTAAGTGAGTCAACACTGCAGTGCTATGAAGGTTCAAACCCTATTGAACCAAGACATTGCGTTTGTCAGTCTGACATTGCTAGGGAGGTTCCAAAGTTAGAAAAGCTGCCCATGCCACCTGGAACTCATGGGAACAAAGGGAGATATAAATGCTATTAATTAATAAATAACTTTAGGTGAATGAAACCATATTAGAATTGGGTGGCAGCAGTCCAAATTGAAAGCGTACGCCACCTAGTTCATCTTTATGTAGAAGTAAACGCAACTTCTGATCAATGGTACTTATTTACTTCCTTTGTAACTGTTTAGCTAAAAATGCCACAATGCTTTTGCTGCTGTGTTTCTGAGTACAGGTATGTTGTTTTGTGCTGTTTTTCTGTTGGTGTTGTTATGCATAATGAAACGGGCTAACAGGGCTGCCTTTATGAAAAAAATTCCTGAGGCCTAAAACAACATAAGTAAAATTACTGCATGTAAATAGCCTGTACATCCAAGAGCCAATGAATATTCAGTTTGTAACTGATATTTAACATTTCCTTCTGTTTCCATGTGTCTGACCAAGTGGACATGTCCATGAAAGCTCACATTAAAATAGAGCATATTTTAAGGGGCCACATGTGTTTGTCTTTTTGGTTTGGTTTCTTTGGATTTTGCTTGATAGATTTACGATAAATGTTGCAGATGACGTATTGTTACAGAACAATTTAACCTGCAAACGAGATAAAGGGGATTTGCGGTTTCCAATCCCTTTGGCGGCTTTTCCCCGTCCAGGCCTTCCTCCGAACTGCCGGCAATTGATAGGGAACCATGGCTTCCTCAGCTTCCCGCTGCCAGCAGAGGGGGCCAAAGGAGAGAGGGCGGAACTCTGCTGCGGGAGTCTGTGTTTCTCTTTGTGCGCCAGGGACCCTTTAAGGCCTGCACAAAGCGGAAGTGTGTGTTTTGGGGGGGTGGAGGGGAGGAGATGCTCGGAAAAAGTGATACGGGTGTAAGATGGCTTTTTAGGTCTGTAGAAATCCCTTGGAGGCATGGCTTTGAGCATGCTTTCAATTTGCAGATTTTATTGGCACCTTGGTGGGTATGGGAATAAAGTATTGTAAGAATAACGTTTTTAGGGACGCATTGAGACACACGTTTAACTGGGGAGCAAGGGCAGGCTACAAGCGAAATAGATCAGGCTGCAGAGGGTTAATGATGCCCTATACTAGGACTGTTGGCTTTGGGGACTCAGCAAGATCATGCCCTCCCCCTTTTATTCCCCCTCCACCCTTTTCCTGACTCTCGCCCCAAATGAAGAAGAGCCCCAAACTTTGTCACAACACGATTGCTTGGCAGGAAAGGCTTAATTTGCAGGGTGTTCATTCAGATTTGGTAAACTACCTAAATGGTAATTCTGAACTCGCCCCCAGCTGGTGGTGAACAAAGGCAAACAAGACTTTACTGTTGTGCCTTTGAGATCTAAAGTACAAATGTAAAAAGCCTGCTCATGTTTAATTTCTTTGTATAGCTTATGATGAACCTCTATCTTCAAACTTAAACGATAAGCATGAAAAAGTTGAAGCTTAAAGAACTTGAAAGTTGTCTTCAGCAAGCTGATGACTTCGAGAATCCAAAACTGCTGCTGGAACAATATCCAACGAGGCCACATATTGCAGGTAAATCTTACTACTGCATTCTTTTCAACCGATACGCAATGTGCGTCTGTCCTGCAAGCTCTCACAAGCCACTTGGAGAAGTTCTTCTCATTTTAAAAGATTATAGTTGTTGATGTATATAATATACTGATGCTGAAGCTGTATAATAAACAGAGCCACATTATTTATATAGTTTGTGATACTGTCACTTTTAAGTATTTAAAAGCTGTAGGTTGAAGATCAGGAAGTTTTCTAGGAACAGCCATGGAAGTCAAGAACTTAAGTGATTTCCCAGAAACAAGTTTACCATTGATAAAGAATATTGAATGAAGATTGGCTAATAATGTTCCATCAGTTTCCCTTCCCCAACTCCCTCTGAAAACCAGGGATCCAAGTTAGTAGAAATGCTGGAAAGTGAAACAGTACATGCTTTTCTAATACAGCTGTTTGGAGTCATAAAAGGGTTTCACACTCCTGGCATAATTCTGATTCATTTGCTTGAGCCAGATTTTTAAATGATCTTGCCCTCCGTTCCTACTAGCATAGGTGGCCTTGCTATGAAATTGATGTCATAGGAGCTGCATGTTTCTTGGGATGTACTCAGGATACTGGCAGTGAAAGGGGCGGGGGAATCAGATAACCTTTATTTCATTTCAGACCTCGAGAACAATTTTGTGTTTGCCCTGATTTGTCACCTGCATTTTTATTTATCCACAGCATGTATGCTTTATACAATTCACAATACCTTTGATGATATTGAAAACAAGATAGTTGCAGATCTTGGATGTGGTTGTGGGGTGCTGAGCATTGGAAGTTCCATGCTGGGAGCAGGGTAAGTGTCTAATACCCATATTCTCTTTGTGGTTTATATGTGCAATATGGGCCACCTTTGAGTTACGTAGTTAGCGTGATATAACTTGAATATCAGTTTCTACAAGTGCCATGACATTTTTATTTAAAACCACATTAGTTATTAATGTAATATGGCTACTTTTTCTGGAAGAAAGTCACTTAAAATAGTTGGAAATTGGTTTTATCACCTAACCAGTTTAATACAGTGCTTTTCCTTTGAAAGACATATGTAACATTGCATCACTCCTAGTATCAAGTCTTCTGTTTCATGTACACTAAGCTAAAGCCACCTTGGGTCCTTTTTAAGGAGAAAGGCGGACAAAAATGTTAAATCAGTGGTTCTTAACCTTGTGTAATCCAGGTGTTCTTGGACTGCAATTCCCAGAAGCCTTCACCACCAGCTATGCTGGTTGGGGCTTCTGGGACTTGCAGTCCAAGAACACCTGGGTTACCCAAGGTTAAGAACCACTGTGTTAAATCAATAAAAGTAGCATGTTTTTAAAAAGTAGTGCAGAGTTATATGTTACTGTGATGGCTGTTTTGTTAAATATTTTCCCCATACAGATTTTGTGTAGGATTTGACATAGATGCTGATGCCTTGGAAGTATTTAACAAGAATGTCGAAGAATTTGAGCTGACAAATATTGACATGGTTCAGTGTGACGTATGTTCTCTGCCTGACAAAAAGCCCCAAAAGTTTGATACAGTTATTATGAATCCTCCCTTTGGGACTAAACACAATAAAGGTTAGTGGTCCTTTCACATCAGAATTCTTCCCAAAGTTATGCCTCTCATAAAATGATGCGCTGTTATTTCAAATGATTAAGACAATTTATGGGGATAGTAAGGGACCTTGAAATGTTCTTAATTCCATCCATCCTGTTAAGAGCTTGAATCCATCTGAATTCACTTAGTCAATTGTTTATTCAAATTTCTCTGCTATGGCTCCTACCACCGGCACAGTTAAAGTTCATTCCAATACAGAAATGGACAATTTTTCACTCTTCAAATATTTGTGGACTGTAGCTCCCATGATCTCATTCATCATTGACTGTGCTGGTTGGAGCTGATGGAAATTACAGTACAGTATTCCCATTCTAAAAGATAGTGTATGTCACCATGGCTGTAATTGTATTATAGATGGGCAACTCTATAGTCAATTATCATCATTTTTAATTTCTAGGCTACACATTTTTGTTGCTCTAGATCAGCAGTTCCCAACTTTGGGTCCCCAAATATTCTTGGACTACAATTCCCAGAAACCTTCATCACTATCTGTATTGGCGAGGACTTCTGGGGTTCATAGTCCAAGAACATCTTATCATCCAAGGTTTGGAACCACTGCCCTAGAGTTATTACTTTCCAAAGAGAGAAATCAAGAGATAAACACAGAGGTCAGGCCAGGAGATGAAAATGGCTTATGTCTTTCACAGATTATGGTAGGTTTTTTTTTAATTGCATTATGCTGCAAATGATGAGCTCATCAACTGAAGCTACCTTAATAACAAATGCCTGACAAACATGTATTATTGGAATGGTTGACTTTAGAGATGGGCATGAACCTTGGTTTGGAGGTTCATGCCAGTGCCACACGTTCCCTTCTTGTCCCACCATGGCCAAAGCTTCACTCACCAGCCAGAGCGCAATCCTCTCCTCCTCCTCTTTGTCTGGTCAGCCACTCGTTGGCAGGAGCACAGACTTGCTTGTCCTGCCTTGTCTGAGTGAGTAATCAGCAAAGGAAGTGGGGCAGGGAAGCCCAGGCTTCTGCCAGGGACTGGCTGAATAGCCAAAGAGAAGGAGGAGAGGAGCATGTGCCGGCTGGTGAGTGGGGGAATCCAGCTGGGAAGAATGCACAGCATATGTGGTGCTGTACTTATGAACTGGCATGAACCGAGGTTTGTGCCAATCTCTAGTTGACTTTTGTTTGTCCTTACTGCAATAAAACTTTGGGGTGAGGGAACAGAGTTTAGGAAGTCCAATATCACTTACATTTCTGCTCTCTGAAAGTACTAACTGTCTTTTCCGGCTCATTATAAATTTTAAGGCAAGGGTTGTTGTGGGTTTTTCGGGCTCTTTGGCCGTGTTCTGAAGGTTGTTCTTCCTAATGTTTCACCAGTCTCTGTGGCCGGCATCTTCAGAGGACAGCACTCTGTGCTCTGGTGTAGTTGGCTTGGGAGTGCAGTATTTATGGCTGTGAGATAGGCTTTTGTCTTTTTCTGTAGATGGGTGATTAGTGTGTCTTGTTGTGGGTGTACAACAAGACCACTCCAAGACTGAACTCTTTTCCAGTCAGTTTACACCCACATCAAATAGTGAGAAAAAACATTTTATTTCCCATTTGTGGAGGATTAAGTCAGTCAACAGGATCAAAACCCTTACCAAGGTTTAAATGTATCACCTACATACTCCCGATCAATACTACTTGTCAGCTATCATACAGTGGCTAAACTGAACTGTTTAAGTAATTTACATTAGAAAAGAAGAGTTACCAAATCACAATTCAGATTACTGTCTTTGTTTGCTGGAAATGTGTTCTGTAGAAGTGGGAAATTCAAATACATTCTCTTTAATTAGAATTTAAAATGTTGAAACCATAGCAGACTGAGACTTTACTTCTAAGTAATTGTCAGAGGTTGCCAAGTTCTTCTGAACATCAGCAGGACAACATTTAAAACCAGTTTCATTATTGTGATGAAACCCCCTGCGACTATGAAGAGATATTTCCCATATGTGAATTACAGCTGTCATAATTAAGTTTACTGAATAAGTGAAAGAGACATAGAATTATAACAAATCTTTATTTTCATAGGCACGGATATGACTTTTCTCAAGACAGCACTGCAAATGGCAAGAACAGCTGTGTATTCCTTACACAAAACATCAACCCGGCAAGTGCGTCACTTAATACGCTTGTGCTTTGCACATTCACCCTAGGGAGCAAGAGTGCTCAGAATACATGAGCCCTGCTCTGGCAGTCTGAATATCGTAACTGAGATATAAGATCACGTTCAGTCATGCTGGAGTTGGCTAAAAGTTCAGGGCTACAGCCTTTGGAATATGATGAAAATGGACATATTTTAAATGTAGGAGTTGGGTAGCATCAACTATTGCTTCAGTTCAAAAGAGGTTAGTTACGCATCTACAGTATTCACAATGCCTGCTAAATACTACTTTTCTCTGCTTAGCATATTCAGAAGAAAGCAGATGAGTGGAAAGTGAAGATGGAAGTCTTAGCAGGTAAGAACTAGCCGTTAATATTTGGGCCAACTTGAAGGCACACAATAGTGTTCCCACGATAAAACTACTAACTTTGCAAAGTGACTAGATGGATGAGCTGCATGAAAATCATAAGATGCTGTGATATAATGAATTGCACTCATTAAAACTAAACAGAACATCTGTTGGTGTTTTTACTCTGAAAATATAAACTGTTTAATACTCAGATTCTTTTTAGGTTGTTGATTTTTAAACTATCAACGTGAAACTGTTTTGAAAGTCATTTTGTGAAAGCTGTGTAGATGTTAGCTTGATTACTTAGCAGTGATAAATCCTAATACGTTTATAAATGGGTGTTGAATTCCTTCAGTACAATAAAACAATGTAGGTTGCTGCTTATCCCAGAAAAACAGACAAATGCTGGCCAGAATCCTATTGGTGTTCACATAAGGTTTATAAAAGTTGCCAAGGCAGTGGGGCTGACATTAGGGTTGACTTAGCATTGAGGAACTGAGTCATTGGGTTTCCCCTAGTTGAGACTAGCGATTGGATTTCAGCCTATGTCTTCAATCCCTTATAGCCTAATATAATTGTCCTCATCTCTTAAAAGGTATTGAAGCTGTGCAAACTTGTCTTCTGATCTTCCATTTTTCTAGCTAACTTGTTTATTTCTTACAATCCTAATGCATCTGGCACTTACCCTAATAACAGAAGACTTGATACCATGAATGTGAATTATATCTTAACCTTTTCTTGGTTTCTTCCTAGAACTGAGATACGACCTACCAGCATCATATAAATTTCACAAAAAGAAATCAGTAAGTATTGATCTACCTCTCATCCAAAACAAAAACATGAATTTGCATCTTAAAAAGCTGAACAACATGCCTGTTAATATGAATTTTAATCAGATATGTACCTGTTCTGTATCATGCAGGAAATATTAAATGATGCTGGGAAGAGAACTAGGGGTTCTGCTATTCTCAAGCTTTTTTTTTAACTTTCTAAGTGAGCAGAAACTTGAAATTATGTTGAAGGGGGATAGTTTATCTTTTTCAACCTCAGGAAGCAATGTTACCATATGCACGTGTTTTTCTCCTGCCCTTCTAAGCACACAATTCCTGAACAGAATGGCAGTGGTGCAAACAAACTCGTAAGCCAGTGGCGGGTGGTTGATACTGCAGTAGATAGGGTTTAAGGATTTCAGTAGTATTTCCTCTGTTTGTGCAAGACACACCCCAGAGCAATTAATAAGTAGTGGAGAACTAGGCATGAGATTCCCTGCCAATTCATGACCTTGAAAGTGTGAGCTCAGGTCAACTGTACTCTGTTGGCTCACATACAAGTAGCGTGAACAACAAAGATTCCCGTGGTGCTTCTTTGGAGGGTGGGATATGACAGGCAGTGAGCAATATTTGAAGGCAGGGGCCTACAGGTACTGGCAGAATGGTGATACAACCTTCCCAGTTCTAGGGAGATAGTTTTGCACACACACACCTTTTAAGTTTGCTGCTATCAACACACATAGCAGAGTTGTAAATAAGCAATTTATTTTGGGTATCAAATCTAGCATTTTCAGAAGAGTGCTATTACGACAACTCCATTGTTTTGGAGTTTACTGTATCAAGAGCATGTATGCATGAATTTTCATCCTAAGAAAGCTAAGGCTGAGTAACTTCAACATTTCCGGAGAAGCAGAGTATTATGCCTCTATTTACTAACAGAAGAAAAGCCGCATGTTGTTTCTCCATAAACAGAGTGAGACGCCTTCTGTTATTATCGTACAAAGAAAAAACATAAAGACATCATTGCAGTTCAAAACCGAACTGTGAACAAGATAACTGTACACAACTGCTCTACTTCCTGCCTAGCCCATTGTTCATCCATAAAACTCACGGTGGTGATACAACAGGAGAGATTCACTGCTCCCCTTTTGTAGCTTAACACAATCGTTCATTGAGTTCTACCACCCAAGAGGCTGGAGCTTATTTGGTATATGCACTATTTCATACACTGTTTGCAGACTGCTGAGTTAAGAGTGGTTCAGTTTGCTGAGCCTTTCCTTTTAGCCCAGCTATAAAACTAATTCTCAAAAAAATGAATGTTCAAATAGGCAAGCATCCCAAGGAAATAATCTCAGAAATGTTCTTCTTTGCATTTGGCAGGTAGACATCGAAGTTGATTTTATCAGATTCTCTTGTGGAAAAAAGATGGATGGAGGAATGATTTAAAACGTCTTTGAAAGAATAAAAAATGCTTTAAAATTCTTGTAGTAGTGGTCCTACTCCTTGTCTCCATCTCCATTCTCCGTTTTCAGCTGTTTGGGGGCAGGCTCTTCTTGCTTTGCATCTTCCAGTGGCCTTTTCTTAGGACTTGCTGGCCCTGCAAGATTTGAGATCTCATTCAATACGATGGTATCGGATATATGCCAGTGGCAACAAAGAAATAGAGCTGAGGTTTTTGTCACAGTCTGCACATTACTCAGTTCCTCAGAACAGGATCAAAGGCTTGTGTTACATTTTGGGGCAGGACAGTTGTTTAGGGGTACCATTACTTTATGTATATAATGATCAGAAAAGCACACTTTGCACTTTGATCTCCAGCTAGGTAGAGCCCCCTGATTTAAAGAAAATACAAGTTTTAAGGGAAAGTTCTGCTGTAGGCCTATGTGGACTGAATGAGCTATACCAGATTTTACTGTTTCTTTAAAATCCTGCTACTGGGATGGCAACTGGAAAACTGAATAAATGGACACTTTCCGAAAAATCCAATCTGAGTGCAGAAGATAGCTTGATATGCTCCTGACTCTAGCATCTAAGGTCTTCTGCTGTTTCATACAGCATGACAACTTTGTCTACTGACTACTAAATATTTCCTTTCCTGTCCATAATAGACCATCACTTTCTTCAAGACAGAAGAGGTCAGGAAGGTCTTAACACAGTCTCCTTTCTTAGTTTCTCCCCTGAACACATTGTAAAAATCAGAATGGTTCAAGCTGTTGCCAGTAGAGCAAAGTTTAGCAATTACTAAGATTTTATGAATGCTTCAGGGTACTCAGGCCACCCCAAGTGGGGAATTAACAGGTATAGGTTTGCTCTTTACCCTAGTCTTCCCTTGGTCTGCTTCAGGAAGCAATGTTTAAAGCCAGAAAAATCTACTGAATATATTTAAAAGATGTCCTAACAGTAATTTCTCAGAACACCAGTACATGCATTAGAAAGCTTGTTCCCCTCCAAAGGCTCACCTGTTGTACCATTGTCTTCACCCTCCTCTTCATCTTCACTCTCAAATTTTGTTTTCTTGCCTTGGAATTTCACTTTTCTATCCTGCGCAGCTTGTGGCCCCTTGCCGCCTTTTCCTTTACCTTTACGGCCTCCTGTTGGATTAAGACATGTAACACCCCCAGATCACCGAGAGTCAGCTTTCACAAGTTATAAGTGCCCCAGGTCTGAAAACACAGGGAGCAATTTCATAAGCGCTGGGAAACCTATCTTTTAGAGAACTGTGCCTTCGGGCAGTACAATTCTGCTTTTTTTTCCCCCCACATAAAAATACTAGGGGCTCGATGGGTGGCTTGGGGAGGGGGAGGCACAGAAATGGCATTAAGAGTCACCTGCAGGAATTATGGTTGCCATTCTTGCACAAATGTGTACAGAAGTGAAACTGCCCAAACCAGAGCCCTAATTAGGAAAAGCAGGCCAATTTTTTTGCCCATGCTCAGTATAACACGTGGCTTTCAAAACAGCTCAAACTGATGCTTAAAACCCAAGGAGTAAGTCACCTTTTCCTTTCTTTTTGTTAAATGATTTTTGCTGCCCGTCCATTATTTTCTTCAATGCCTCTTTTGCTTCATCGCCTTCAAGCACCTCCCAGGTCACATCTTTGTCTCGCAGTTGCAGATTCCCATCATTGGCTTCCTTGGCTTTTTCCAGCACTTCTTTCGCACTGCTCTTGAACAGGATAATTCCCTTTACACAGAAATAAAATTTCAATCAATGCAAGAGTCCCCTGGATCACTTCCGCTTGCCAGCAGCTTCTTGTACATTACATACTGCCCTCCAACTCAATCAACAAAATGTTTACAAAATAATCTGCCATCTGAACAAGAAAAAAAGTACTAAAACTTGCCAGTAAGTCACATTTGATGTGGCACTTAAGACAACATTAGTTGCAATGGGTTAATCAGTTCACATCTGACTTACAGCAAACCTAATAGTGCTTTCAAGGTACGTAAGGTAGAATGGTTTACCACTGAGTTTCTATAGCCAATAACATAATCCAGATGACTCTATAAACTTTCCTCCTGTCCTACTTCGGCTTATTCCTTATTCTAGCATTCACTTGAGATCATGTCCTTCTTAAGGCAGTCCACAAGCAAGGCTTTGCTTTGCTTTCCACTCAAGGCCTATTCCTTATTACAAATAATTCAGCCCTGGATAACATTCTCCATTCCCTTGACAATAGGTACTTGGCTTCAACAAGCTAGCAAGAGGAGTCAACAAGTAGCAGATGTCCCATAAGAAAACAGCCATCCACAAGCTAGGTGGCTAAAAGGCAATGCCACCTATGGAAGAATTATATGCTACTTAAGTTTTGTGTGAAATACTGGTCATGTGGGTAAGCTGTAGTTATAAGACAGGCGAGGGCAAGCCAAAGTCACCTACCACCATCACTGCAATTGTTTTTAAAATCTTAGTTTTTTCCCCTTCCACTAAAGCCCCCTTGTGCTGTCTAAGAGACAATGATCAATTTTTGCCAAGGGCTCACCAGCACTCTTGGCTTCCCCAAATTTGAAGGGGGGGGGAAAGTCAATGGAGGATTCAAGACTTTTTTAGTATTAAAAAAAACACCTTTTGATAAATTTGAGGTGGATGTCAAGGGAACAGCTCTCCAGCCTCTAGGGATGGGTGGATGCATCTGGAAATTTCCCACCCATTTTAAGGCAGATTTGAAACAAGTAATTCTCCAGACATTGTTAGGCTACAACATCTACCTGCATTAACCAGTAATAGGTGAGGTGAGCTATAGTCCTACAATTCTGGAGGACTACATGCTTCCATCCCCGGTTTTAGAAATACTTAACATTTCACTGATTAGTTCATCAATTTATTTCTTATACAGACTAGAAGGGTGAAGCAAAACAATCTTAACGGCTTACTCTAGCATAACAGAACGGCATTTATATTATAAAAGTCACTTGGCTGGGGGTGGGGGGATAAGATTTAAAAGATCCACAATGGGTTGCTCAGCTTTCACTGTGATTTTCTGCAAGTATGTTGAATTAAAAATGCTAATTTTAAAAGACAGCCACAATATAAAGTAGTTCCTTGCCTGAATTCATCAACATTTTGCCAGTTACCAAAACTGTAGGAAAACAATCTGACCTCTTTTGCACCTCGGACAAAGTCTATCCATTTAATTTCACCATGATTGGAAAAAATAGCATGGAGGTCTTCTCGACAGGTCTGATCTTCCAGGTCTCCAGAGAATTTCAGCAACCATCCCTGCTTCTCCTCCAAAGATTTCTTTCATTTATATAAAGAGAGAGAGAGAGAGAGAGATCGAGAGAGAGAGAGAGAGAGAGAGAGAGAGAGAGAGAGGAAAGCTTCTATTAAGACAGGAAAACAGTGACGTGCTGGATGGTTATCAAGGCTTCCGGAAGGAGGATACTCTTGAAGCTCTTCCGTGCTATTGACTGTGAGAAGTAGGGGCAAGCTTTGGGAAAAGGTCTGAGCTAATTGTGAGTTGAGAAGGCTTTGTCATCCAATCTGTTTCTCCTCACAGGCAACCTCTTAAGGCCTTCCCCTCCGTGCAAGAAGAGGGGAAGAAATCAGGGCTAGATTTGCAGCTGCTGTCCTCTTGATGGGGAAAAGTTTTAAAGACAAAAGCCCCATCTAGATGCACAGCCTACACCCCTGATGTGAAACCCCAAGTTCTACATTGTGGAGAATGGGCATACGGCAGTCTTCCGTTTTGTGAACTCTTCTTCCCCCTGCCTCCCAGACCAGGGGAGGGGCAGGATCCATGAGTGTAACTCTCTTCTTTTCCTTCAAGGGATTATGCTCCTCCACTCACTACTGCATCCCCATCCACCAAGTCTGGAAGTAAATAGTTGTAATTTACTAATTATTTTTAATACATTCATTTTTCCCATAATGATGCTACATTATTATTAACTTGTAGACATCCTTCAGTTTCAAGAGACTATAGTAACATGCTCCAAATATAGGGGTCTTGGAACAGCGTCTAGTGTGGCTGAGAAGGCCAATTCGAGAGTGACAATCCCTTCCACACTGAAGACAAATCCAGTCTGTCCCTTGTCCAGCTCCCTGATTTTGCTGGTTTGGGGGCTGCCTCTTTGCCTCAGCCTGCTGAACCAGTGTCTCTTCAAAACGGGAGAGGCCATGCTGCACCGCCTGCCTCCAGGCTGAAGGCTCAGACGGCAAGGTTTCCCATCTGTTGAGGTCCATTCCTAAGGCCTTCAGATCTCGCTTGCAGAAAACCTTGTATTGCAGCTGTGGTCTCCCTCTGGGGCGATTTCCTTGCAGGAATTCTCCATACAGGAGATTTTTGGAATCCAACCATCAGCCATTGTCTCACATTATTGTAACTTAACAATATAACTTAATTCCTTTTACAATGTAACTGTAATATGGGCCATTACTTTTATAGCGGTAACACATAGAAGTATCCACATCAGTGTACTGCTGCCTTGTGCCGTGCCTTCCTGCTGCTAAGTATTGAGGTGACAGAGAGGTAAATGGGAGAGCACCCTATTCTGTACCACAGGCCAGCATCTTCCTGTATTCAGATGGCATTTTATAAGTAACTGAAAACTATTTTAGTTACTTTCAAGAAACTGGAAAGAGCTATTTCTAAAAATTAATCTGTCGCAATAGCTAACTACCTGATGGTCTAAATCCAGGACTTGTAACAGTAACTAATTACTTCTTAAAAGAAATTTTCTAAGCTTTAACTTTATTATTACCATCAGATCAGGGATGCTGGAACTTGAACATCTCCCTAAGAGCCCAACAGAACTTTTTCGACCTCTGGGGGAAAATCACAGCTGGCATTAATCCCAGTATGACCCAGGGGAATATTTGTACCTTCTACAATTCTCCCTTCTTCTGAATATCCTTTAATTTCTTTGCTTCAAACAAGACAGGCAAATTGAATGTCCAAGAAAATCTCTGCGTTTTTCTTTTTATTCAACAGACCGACCCATGCAAGCAGATAATTTTTTTTTATCTATTGAATTCTGTACTGAATATCCAAAAAACTTAATGGTAAATATAAGTAATACTGTATAGGTAACTAACAAAACTTTAAAATGCTCTCACAAAAATGAGTATGATTAATCATCATCATCATCGGTCTCAATTAAGTAAAATCTATAAAAATATCTTAACTGATTATGTAGTTAATAGACTAGAGCAGGGGTAGGCAAAATGTAGCCCTCCAGATGTTGTTGAACTGTAACTTCCATAATTCCTAGCCCATGCAGCCAGTAGTGAGGAGAGTTAGGCCCAGCCCACACGGTAAGGAATGTTGGGATTTGCAGTTCAGCAACATCTGGAGGCCGCACTTTGCCCAGATCTGGACTAGAGTGTAAGCAAGCAATTATAATATTACATCACCATAGAGTAAAAAAAGTCCCCCCACCCTCTCCAGTAGAGCTTTCTCCTCTCGAAACGTGTCCTCCTAGCATTCTTTGTTCCTTGCTCTGGCTATCTTTTCTATCCTTATTTATATACTTATCCTTCCTACGATATACAGTGGGGTCTTGACTTGAGAACTTAATCCGTATTGGAAGGCGGTTGTCAAGTCAAAAAGTCTGCAGGTCAAGTCTCCATTGACCTCCAGTGCATTGAAAACCGATTAATCCCGTAACAGGCCGTTTTTGTTCCATTTTGGTTTTTTTCTGGTCTGTAAGTCAAATCTCAGTCTGCAAGTCAAACCTAAATTTTGCGGCCAGAGAAGTCTGTAACTCAAAAAGTCTGTAAGTCAAGCCGTCTGTAAGTCAAGGGTCCACTGTATAGCAATGGTTTACAACTCCCTTGCACAGTGGTGTGACTGTAATACCACTCCACTTTTAAATAGCACGTTTCACCCTGGAAGTCTTGTAACTTTATGTCAGATGCGTGCATTTTTATTTTAAGCCTTTATGTTCCACTGGTTTGTTTTCACAGAAAATTCCAAAACATGATGTTAATTAAAATCTCAACACAATATAATGTAGTGAATTTTTAAAAACAGAGCAGTACCGTGTCTCAGTCATAGTGATCAAGGTATGTGGTTATCGATCATGAAAAAAAGCAGCCAAACCCACCTCAAACCAAACCTGGCCTCACACTGGAATGTGTCCACACACGGCAACATCACTACAAGTCTCTTGTCCATACCCTCCAGTCACATCACCTTAAATGGAGGCTGTGAGACATCTTTGTATGCAGCGACATCTGAGGGCTCTAGATCAGGATGTAGTGCCCTAACCGTTCAAAGGACTTCATTATACATCAACACAAATATTTTTGGCTCCTTGGCAATAATGTTTCAGGAACATGGTGTCATTATTCTAAATTAAGCATGGTCAAAATTGCTAAAAGCACAACAAGCAAACATGTTGCCTTTGGCCCTGTCTATTGGGCTACCTCCAGTGTCTGTAAGCTTTGCATGTAGATACTTGGGCTGACTCAGCGGAAAGAGTAGTGATCTGGGGATCTTCAGAACTGAAACGTTCCCATTTGTCTTGTTGTTCTTAGGCAGAGGAGAGCAGAGTCACGCTAGAAAAAGCTAACGACCTTCCAAGTCTTTATTTGGCCAGTGTGGTCCTTCTAATTATACAGAGGCATGGGGCAAACAGAAATGTTACCACAGCAGATAACAACACTGTCAAAGAAATTAAGGAGCAGATACCATTTCAGCATCCTCAGCTAGCTTCTGTTTCTCTTCCTTTTCCCTGTCACAAAAAGACAGCATTATCAGACGTGTAAACTATGGCAAACAAACAGATGCAAATTTCAAGCTGCAAGTTTGCTTACTGTTTGGCCCTCGCTTTCGCTTCCAATCTGTTCCGTTTCTTCTCCTCATTCTTCTTTGCAAAGTAATCATCCCTGTATGGAGTGTAATCTAATTAAACAAATCATATTTAGGACTACTATTTAACTGAAAAAAAATATGTGGTCACCCTTAAGATGTCTGGCTGCTCTTTGAAGCAGGCTAATCGTCAACAGTACCCAAGTTTGACTGTGCAATGCAGCAATTAGCAATTAGTCCTGACAGGCAGCTGGTCTTAGACCAAGAAGGGTACTCTGATTAAAACTGGCCATCTGGCTCCCCTGAAGCATGATTAGCCCCCCCGAGTAGACGTTGTCTACAGGGGCGGGGTAAAAATCAAATAAATAAATAAATAAATAAAATGATTAGCCTCTCCCTTCCACAGTGCTGAACCACCCACTCCTTGGACTGGAAATACTTGCTTCTATACAAGGATTCTTACCATGACTGGTACCAAAGGGGAGCAGACAAATAACACCAGACCAATTTTTTGTTATTTGGTGCAATGGTCTGAACAGAGGCGCATCTGAAAGACCCCCCCCCCTTTCTGCCAAGAAACACACAAGCAAAGTCCACTGCAGTCTGATGGCTCTTTTGCCAGGACAAAAGCAGTTTTTGCTTCTAAGAGTGAGTCAATAAGAAAGGGTCCATAGGATACAGAGTTAACCTTGGTCCTGCTGGTTGCAGCCAAACAGAAAAAAGCTGCACGCTGGGAATCAGGTAGAGTAAGTTCTATATATTCATGATAAGAAGGAGTCTAGGGCATCGCCTTATCCAAAAACCTCATCCAACAGACCTGTCTTCCATGGAGCAAACAACAAATGACAAGTTCTGTATTACAGATGATATATCTCTTTCTTTCCTTTATATATTGAATGTAAGCACCACATATATGGCCAGCCTGTGTCTTTCCAGACTTCCAACTCTCCTTAGAAAGCTATTTTGGAATTATCTTTTCTGTCCTTCTGCCAACATTTTCTATCCTGATCTCACTGATGGTGTTTTTATAAATTCTGCCTGTGACTTACTGCTCGGGTTCATCTACCTTACTGAAATTTTACTGATATATTCCACATAACTGATCATCTAACTGTATAACTGCAACTTTTAAAATTCATTATTAATGTAACCATGGAAACATAACCTGCCTCCCCCCTGCAAAAAGTGAAAAAGAGATGTGTGGCAAGAAAACAAAACATATGGGGGGGGAAAGCAAAGCACTTCAGTGACATACAGAAGTTTGTTGTATCAAATGACTAGAGAATTGTTTCTAGATTCAAAATCTCCCCTGAAATTCCGGTCAGGCATGACCACATGAAATATATCACTGAAGTCCCATTTACCTGAACAGCACAAGTAGTTCTGTGTCACTGTACTTTTGGTTTGGAGTCTCAACAAATGCCTTGGCCGTTTCGACACTATCAAATACTGCAAATACTGATCCCTGGGAAAAGAAAAAAGAGGCTTTTATTAGACCAGTGGATTGGTTTTATCAAAAAATTTAAAGCTGAAGACGTTTGGCTTCAAGGAGTTACCTTAAAAGTTTTCTGAAGTGTTCTCCTCATCTGAATGCTTTCTACTTTGCCTTTAGAGTCCATCCACTCTTTGATATCATCTAAGGTTGCATCTAGTGGGAACCCTTTCTGGAAAAAAACAAGAATTTAGATAATTCCCATATTTAGTTTCCTGTTTTACTCACCCAAACACACGCCCCACACCATGGCCACAAAACCTCAAGAAATCTATTGATGATTCTGGGACCTACCATGACCAACTACTGAACAACGTAAGGTAGCTGGAGTAGTTACTACCCCGTTACCAAGGATGCATCTTCAGAGTTCCTGAACAATGAATGGGTACCAAAAACTCATAAGCAAAATTAGCAAATATAGGCTAATATGCACAGTGGCAAAGTTGTGCAATTTGCATTTTTTATATATTATTCACTGTCAATTATTAAAATTTCAATTTCCAAATGACAAGATATGGCATTATGAGAATAATTTTCATTCTTTGTTCTTGAGAACACTGGGTTTCCTGAAAGCCTACTAGGGGTCTTTGATGGAAGGCAGCTTCTCTCCACAAGGAGCAACCAGGATATCCAAGATACCTGGCTTCACATGTACCAACGTATGCTATGCAGGATCACTTGCAAAATGCAAGGGGTCTTGACACATGAAACTTTCATGCAGTACAAGGCTTCCTGTAGATAAATATCTGAAACCCACCGTATTAGAATATCTTATTTTTCACTTACAATATACACAGATCTGCTTTTAACTGCATTCTTATATTGTTCAGTTATTTCAGGTAATGGTTTGCTTGGAGATCTTCGGATTTTAGTCTTGTCCTCGCTAACTTCCATAAGCTCACTCTTTGATTTTTTTAATGCCCCCACTATTACATCAAAGTCTGTTGTAAGACGATTTAACCTACAAAAGATAGGATGAAAGAGATTATTTGTTGTTTAAATCAGTTATATTACATTGCCCCCCCCAAACATAACTGATTTAAAGTACTGATAGAACGCAATACAAATATATCATGTGAAGTCGTCTCCGTTTCTTAAAGCTGAAGTCATGATCCATGAAACAATGGCTTGGATCACCAGTTAAATCAATTTAAATCAATCTGCAGAACCAAAGTGTCCTGACTCCTCCTCTTTTCTGCAGCCAACAGCCTATCCTCAATTGAGCAGATCTCCTTCCCCCCAGTAGCCCTTTGTGACCCATTCCCTCAAAAATGAGCGCCCCTGCAAAAAATAAAAATTCCAGAGGGATTTAGTCCATCACTCCACCCACTGCATCACACTGGGGAACCCTTCTATACTGGCTAGTATAGAAGGACAAAATATAGACAAACAGGTTTTAGTCAGTATAGCTACCAATAAGTATGCATGCTTGGTCAGTAAATAATTATAACCTTGAGTGAAGTCAACCTTTTTGGGGGTGCTGATTCCACACAAGTATGTTAGAACACAGATATACTGTAACACTGAACAAGCTGTCATTTCCACTCCTATGAAACTGCACAAGCATCCATAGATTTACCTGTTGAATTTGATTATTGTTTCTAAAGTTACCCATCCATCATCCAATTTGATCTTCTCCTGAAGAAACTTGTCTTGTGGTAAATTGTGATCGCCAAAATAGTACTATAACACAAGTTAGAATAACAGATATTAGAAGCAAAACGATGACTGGCAAATGCTTTATAATTTCCCTCACATACCACCGCAATCATTATAAAACTATTTATTGGAAATGTACCTGCACTGATTTGAAGTGCATCTTGTACCCCTAGTAAAAAAATCCCTAAATTTTTGTTGAACATTTTAAATGTCTAACAAAGTAATTTCCCAACACTACTTAATGATGTTCTATTAAATGTTTTCACTCTGTTTATAGAAAGATCCCTTCAGCAAGGACACATCTGCTTTCTGATTACAGAGAAGAAAAAAAACAATCCACTTTGAAAATAACCTTCAACCTTAAAAGGGGTTGAAGCAAGTGAAGCCCTTATCAGCTAGTAAATAGAATCTCACACCAATTGAAACGTGCCAGCATGAAGGAATCCCAGTTGTAAATATTAAAAAAAATGTAACCATCAGATTTATAGTCTTCCCAAAATCATTATCCTCTAGATATATTAGATTACAAATTTCATAATCCAGACAACAGGGGATTATAGTCTTAACACATCTGGAAGGCAATAAATTGGAGAAAGCTGGCCTCAGCACTGTACATTAATCCTATGCATTCCAAGAGTCGCCGTACCTCAATCTGCTGACAGATCTTCTTTTCCAAATCAGACATATTTTCACTCTCTCCATTTTCAGCCATTTTTTATCACCTGTAATCAAAGCAACATTTATCCTCACAATGAGTTTATCGAAACCATATTTTCAACCACTGGTAGCATGACTTTTTTAGAAGTACAGTACAGTACATATATTCATTTAGAAAACATGTATCTCATCCTTTCAATACATTTACGTTATCCAATTAATCCTATTTAAGAAGCACTGAAATAGGAACTGCCTCAGCAGACAACCTGTTCTAAAATTAGAGTCTAGCACACCAAAATATCTAGCCAGCACGAGAACACTAGATCGAAAAAGAAAACACAAATCAAGACAGAGTGAGAGAGGATGCCATGCCGCTCTTTCATGCTGTGTCACTGCACCATTTTACTGTAACACTGAGAAGGGTCTTCTCTCTTGCCCTGACCAATTAAACCACAGCCACAGATGGAAGACAGAACAGGTCCCTCCGAAAGGTATTAAGCAAGCAGGCACGCCAATGAAAAAGAAGGTCCTTGGAAGTATTATCCGTTTGTATGGCAAGACTACAATGTAGACCAGTGGTCCCCAACCGTGGGCCTCCAGATGTTCTTATACTACAACTCCCAGAAGCCTTCACCATAACCACTGATGGCCAGGATTTCTGGGAGTTGAAGTCCAAGAACATCTGGAGGCCCAAGTTTGAGGACCACTGATGTAGACAACGGAAAGCCAGTCCTGTGACAGCACAGCTTCTACCACCACTCTCTTTTAAAACAACGATTGGGACAGTAGTCCTCCAGAGTTTGGAGCCCGGTTTGAATCAACTCCACCAGCTAATGTCAGGGCGAGGGCAGAAGATGTAGTCCAGCAGCATCCAGACAGCCAAAGGCTTTCTCTCCTTACTCTAGAAGCTGCTCTTTTGTAACTAGGATACCCTATTTTTTTTCCTAGTCGTCTTTGAGATCGTTCTCTACCAAGTGAGCCGATTTCAATAACTCTGCCCTACACACAGATCTGTGAAAGCTCTTTCCAAACTAGGTAAAAAATCCTGGAGTCATCGGTAGCACAGTGGGCTGACTGTTTGGTTTCAGTTGTGCTGGATCTGTGAGCGTGCGCCCCACTCTTTGCTTCAGCCACCTGTTGACTCCTGAAGGGCCATGGGCTGTTGCCCTACTGGCTGAGCCACTGCCTTTCCAATGACTGGCACTGCAATTCAAAGCCTGGGGCCTTCTCCTGAAATCAAAAGGGCTGCGAGGCCTGTTGTGATGTCCTACACCCATTTTTTTCAATGTGAAAAGAGTGCTGCTTTTTAACTCGGCCTTGCTCAGTCCAAAGCACCGCTTGACTCTACAGATCCTTAAACATCCATGACTAACCGAGATAGGTAGCCTAAAAGTTGGGCTCTGTAATGACCTTTGCGGTGAAAAAAGGACCACCTTTGTGAGATTCCTTGGCACTTATTAGAGAGGACTGACTTTGTTCGACTATGAGAAGGAGAAATGGGGAATACTGAAAATCATACATAAATACCAACCATGCTTTCTTCCCAGAAAACTAGGATTCACAGTCTACCTAAATATGATCCTGTCTTTGATCCATATAAAAGGCCAGGAGAAATCAGAAGTACTAGTTTCCCTCTTTCTGTAGGACAAATAAGAGAATGAACCACCAGACCAACCCGATGCAGGTAGCTATGAATAACTTTCAGAATTAAAATACTGTATTTGTGGGTAGTAACGCGCTATTAGAATAGACTAATTTCTTTGAAGCAGGTGGGTAGAGGAAGTTTAAAACAGACCATATTATGCAAAAAGGCTTCACTTACATTTCTTTACTAGTTTTTGATTTTTACTGAATGTATTACATTTCCTATTTTTTAAAAAAACTTTATTACTTTTGATCTTGCATCGGATATCATTTCATTCTTTCTTCAATTCCCCATCTCACCACATTTTTTTTACTACTTTACAGCTTCTGTGGTCCTGTTTAGAGATAACCTCTTATTAAACACTTTATTAAATACCTTCACTTTCTCAGTTATTCCCTTTTAATCATATGCCTATGTATTTACAGGTTTTTCCTTTATGCAGTCATTTAATCCAATTTTTGTTTTCTTTATTATTTTCCTTATGTTTAATTCCTCTTACAGCCCTGTGTGTCTAGTTACTGTTTCAGTTTTACCCACTAGTGAGTTATTTTTAACCCAGACTTTTTATCTTCTCTTATTACCCTGCTATCCTACGAATGATCCCCAAACAGCCTGACCTTTGCCATGAACAGGAAGGAAAGTGGTCAGATTAACTTTAGATAATTCTTACTGAAAATTTCATGGCACTTAAGACTGGTGTCTGCCGTGAAGACATGCCCTTTGGTTATACTACACAGAACATCCCCAAGGAGAGGTGGTCTTGTCCTCTGGGGAAACATCTTCTGAAGAAGAGGAGGAAATATTAGAACTCAGAAATATCCAAGAACTACATAAGATGATTTACAACTAATTGTATAACCACTCCCCAGAAAGACGCCTGTGTGGGATTTCTGACAGCTTATAATTTTTATCCCAAATAAGCAAACTCCATGCAAAAACATGGGATACACCCAAATTTATCTATATCATGACTTGGTAGATACAGCTCTTCAGGCAGCGAAGCCTCCAATCTGTTTTTAGAAGGGAGACAGTAATTTTTCAGTTGGGATCAAAACATAATAATTAACTGCATGCTGTCCAGTCAATTGTGATTTATGGCAACCCTTTCCAGGGTTTTCTAGGCAGAGAAAACACAGAAGTAGTTCACCATTCCCTTCTAGGGCAGGCATTATTTGGGTTATAACCTTTTAGCTTTTTTAAAGTGAAAAAAAAAACTGTGATCTTGCTGGTATCACTAATGAGAAGCAAATGCAAATAAATCCTGCACACTTGAAACTTTGGTCACAAATGCAGGAAGTGAAGTGTTACTCCTATGATGGCATTCAGTTGCTATATTTTTGTAAGAGACCTTACTGTGGGCAGGGGGCGAATTCTAGCAAGGTCATCATGACCTTGCTCATCTGCCTATGTAATATATATCACAATTTCTCAGCAATATGCTTCTGCATTTTGCACAGGCAAGGGTTACCTTGGTTTTTCAAAGTTATTTGCTAATCTATATCTCAAATAACAGCTTGGCTCTTGAAGTCAGTCACCAAAGCCAGTTTCTGAACACCAGAATGGAAATCTGATAGAAAGGCTACCCTTTTTAGTGTGAGCAGGGCAATCCCTACATACTGTAAGTACAGTAATTGAACACAAATCTGATGTCAGCAATTGCAGTGTTTGAAAACTGGTGGGGAAACACTTCAGTCTCTCAGGCCAACGTCTTCCACACTTCCAGATTCCATTACAAAATCTACTGTCTACTGCCAAGCCCTTAGATATAATCACATCTGCTCGGACCCACAAGGTAAGGACTCCAAACTCAAGGATGTACAAACAGAATTTCTCAGAGCAAAATGCACATCCAATACAATTAAAGAACAAATTAACTGGGCAAGATGAACACCCAGAACCAACCTACTTCAAGACAGATCCAGAAGAGAAAATGACAGAACGCTGCTAGTTGTCACCTCCAGCCCTTAACTGAGACCACTCACGTGCATCATAAATCATCTCCAAACCATCTTTGACAAGAACACTTCACTTTTTTTATTTTTATTTTTTTTAAATTATTTTAATAAAAAAAAATACAAAATACACCTTCTACTACAGAAAAGAAAAACTATAAAATACAAAACAAAACAGTGCACCCATCACCCTCAGGACTAGCATTACACTTCATTCCATCCATTTTCCTTCCAAAATTTCATTGTTTCTTCACTCGGTGTAAACCCCCTCCCTCTCCAAAATACATGTTCTAAAAATACATTCCATATTTTCTTAAAGTCATTATTTTTCGTTTGGCCCCTACTTATTTTCATATCACATGTCAGTTTATCATTAATTGCCATGTCCCACAATTCTCTATACCATTCCTCCAGGTTAAATTGATTTTCATTTCTCCAATTCCTTGCCATAATTATCCTTGCTGCCGTAATCATTATTACTATTAAATCCTTATTTTCATTCGCCAATTGATCTTTACTCATATTCAATAAAGCTGTTGTTGGGGACATTGGAATATTCAATCCAATTATTTCAGATATTTCTTTAAATATTACTTTCCATTCTTTCTTTCTTTTTTCACATAGCCATCACATATGTAAATACGTCCCCTTCTCTTCACTTTCCTAATGTTTTTGGTGACAGTCCTATTCTTCCTTGCAGACAAACACCCTCCCCGCCCACCTTGAGGAACAACTGTGACACTGACACAGAGATGGGAACTAAATTATGTTGCAAACCCAGATGCCAGCTCTGTCCTTACATCTACTTTAGCAACACAATTACAGACCTCCAACAATGACACACACATCATTAGTTCACTTGTTCCTCTGCTAATGTGTGATCTATGCCAGTGGTTCTTAACCTTTGTTACTCGGATGTTTTTGAACTGCAACTCCCAGAAACCCCAGCCAGCACAGTTGGTGGTGAAGGCAGTTGGTGGGAGTTGCAGTCCAAAACTCCTGAGTAACCCAAGGTTAAGAACCAGTGATCTATGCCATCCTTTGCCAACAATGCCCTTCTGCACTTTGACATAGGACAAACAGGGCACTCTCTGTGCAAAAGAATCAACAGATCTAAATCTGACATCAGGAATCTCAATTAAAAAAAACACAAAACCCTGTTTCAGAACATTTTAATCTACCTGAAAACTCTTTGAATGACTTGCAAGTCACTGTTCGGGGGGGGGGGCAGAATCAAGAGAAAGGGCTGAGAAGGTATATCCTGATGCTGGAGACCTACTTAAAAGGAATGAATCTCAGTCAAGGGTTCTTAAGGCATTGCCAAGTGTGGAACACTACATTTATTCACACATTCTATCACTTTATTTATTTATTTATTTATTTACTTATTTATTTATTTAATTTATATGCCGCCCACACTACCCAAAGGTCTCTGGGCGGCTTACAGCATTTAAAATACAATAAAGTTATGTAGCAATTAAAATACAATTAAAATATATACAAAATTGCCATCGGACCCACTTGTGTCACCTATGCTATTGTTCCCTTGTAGACTGATAGTTAATATCCCAACAGCCTATTCCTTTACCAATGAACCACTGACTTTAAAAGTAGCCACTGTGAAGCAAAGGAACTTCAGAAGATTAGTGAGAGAAAGACTGCTGCGTTATTATACCTTAGGAAATTTCAGTCCTGCAGGAGAGGTGTGAATCTGACAATGGTTTCCTATAATGCTACATGTGCAGCATGTAGAGTCAGAATATCTATGTTTCAGCAACAATGCTGTGAATGGTAGGTGCTAATAATGTTGTATGCAATATCAATGCTTTCTGCAACAAAGTCCCCTATACAGTAACCTTAAGCTTACAGTCCTATTCTGGCTATGGGCTCTTTTTCCTCCCCAGAAATTCTGAAAACATTTCATGCCTCCAATAAAGTGAGGTGTAGTCTATAAAAATCCAGACCACCATGAAGTTTTCTAATCGTTTACATGGCATAGACTGCAAATGCCCGAAACAGCAGATAGCAGTGAACCCTATATATACAACATACGAGGAGGTGGGACAAAGACCACAAGGCCTGTCCCTTTGTATGTAGGGCTTTAGTAAACCGTGGACAACTGAAACTGCAGATACAGTACGGATCCTACTGTACTGTTGCGGGCTATCTTTTTTCCAATGCAAAGTATTTGGGGGCCACATACTTTTTAATGGACAATCAAGAGCTACTAACTTTACAAGAGACCTGCTTTTTATTGGTCAATAAAATGGAATGATCCAGCTGCCTGCATTTTGGACTCTACTTACACAGGTTCTAGCTGTGGGGACTGTCATGACAAGCTCCTGCATTTCCAAATTTAGCCCTCTCCCACTTGGACGCACACAGATGCTGTCCCAACTCTTCCTCCTCCTCACTGATGCTCACCACAAACATGTGCTTAACTTCTAGACGGGCACAGAGGTACCTTCTTACTCACATCCCACGGTGATTAAAGTCCTATATACCGTACTTTCAGCCTTATTCCCTGAACAGGGGTTGTGTTGAGCCCACACTTTTCTTCTAGTTCTCACCGAGAAAGTAAGCCCCCATCAAGTCTGCACAAGTCTGTTAGCTCGCGTAATAGCATGCATGCTACTCTGTAGGAGCCAAGGAGACTCCTGCACACAGTAAACTGCCACAAGCAGAGAGAAGGCTAGGAAATATGCTTCCATCTTGGTATCTAGATTCCCACATACAGTATAAGGATCTGTTTGTATGGGGAAGCATTTAATCAGGGGAAGGGGGGCTGACACACAGTCTTAAATGACACTGCCTAAATCCAGGATTACCACCTCAGTGAAGACTACACTGAAGATCCTGGCTTATACAAAGGAACCTCATGAGCCATCAAAGCTGAGCAGACACAAAGCACATGTTTGGATGAGGCTTGTGCCCACTTTGTAAGGTGTAGTCCTCCCTGAGGAAGCAAATGAACCCCGAGTACACTTAAAATTGCAGGCTAGGTACCTTCACATGATCAAATGCTCCCCATACGCATACAGACTCTTTCTGGATGTGTAGAGAAAGACATGGGACCAGGTCAACATGGCTCATGCCAATTAATCTGCTTGCCTGCTACCCCCATTCCCCCACAATCTACGAATGTTCTGAATGGGTAAAAACCTATACTTACAGAGATCATAATTATATCATCCTCCCCCAAAAAAGCTTCATGGTCCTGCTTTAGAATCAGATTCCTTGATGCTGAGGAGAGGTTTAGTAGCAACTACACATGCAAGCAAGAGGAAATAACAGCCAGAACCAAATACTTCCAACTACTGTATTAGTAAAGTGGCCAATTGATGAAAGCTCTCCTATACTATGACACTCTGAAATACATCAGAGCCTTGAGCTCACAGA
Source organism: Pogona vitticeps (assembly GCF_051106095.1). Lineage (NCBI taxonomy): Eukaryota > Metazoa > Chordata > Lepidosauria > Squamata > Agamidae > Pogona > Pogona vitticeps. The sequence continues at coordinate 204,080,545 of NC_135783.1, forward strand.
AGAACAGCTAGGATATGAATGTGCCCTAAAAATACCTAAAGGACCATGTATTTCCCCACATCTTTTTTGGATTGTTCCCTCCCCCGTGATACCTGCTTGAGGAAAAGTCCATAAATAGGCAAGGGGAACATACAGACTTTTATCTGTTATATTATCTATTAGTTACATTCATATCCTGGTTTCCCTTCCCTGAGGCTCAAGAAACTGGACGTGGCTCTCATCCTCCCTGCCATGCCCCCATATTTTCTCAATAATCCTGTGTGGTAGGCCAGCCAAATGGCCCAGGGTCACCCTGGGGGAGTTTTGTGGCTCTTGAGAGTCCCCTGGACTGCAAGGGAGAACAAACCTATCCATTCTAAAGGAAATCAACCCTGAGTGCTCACTGGAAGGGCAGATCCTGAAGCTGAGGCTCCAATACTTTGGTCATCTCATGAGAAGAGAAGACTCCTTGGAAAAGAGCTTGATGTTGGGAAAGTGTGAAGGCAAGAGGAGAAGGGGGACGACAGAGGATGAGATGGTTGGAAAGTGTCATCAAAGCGACCAACATGAATCTGACCCAACCCCGGGAGGCAGTGGAAGACAGGAGGGCCTGGCCTGCTCTGGTCCATGGGGTCAGGAAGAGTCGGACACGACTAAACGACTAAACGAACGAACGAGAAGCTAGAATCTGGACCTCACAGAGCTCTTGAACCACAACACCCCCATTCACTTCCCACCAGAGGTCGCTGGACGCCATCTCTCCCCTCAGGCCTCTCAACGCAGCGAAAGGCTTGGGATCACAGTCACAGCACTGCAGTGCCGTGAAAGCAACACGCCGCCCATTTCCCGGTGGCCGGTCTCTCCCACATGCTGGTTTATGGCCGCCCCGGTGAGAAAACCCGGGCCGCTCAACCGCAGGGTGTTCGGCATTTGAACTTTTTACAAGTCCTTATGCCGCCCACCCCCACCCTGGACCGGCCATTTTAGACGCTGCTGTCACGCATAAACAGCTCTGTCCTCAGGCCGAGAAGGGGCACGGCTGCGAAACCGGACCCTGAAATCACAGAGATGAGACATAAAGTGGAACTCCCACGATTAACACCAAGCCAGGCCGCTGCCAAGTTGCAGCTCCGGGAAGCAGGACCTCCCTTTGACGGGAAGCCGGGCAGAAAAGAGGGCCAGGAGGATCCTGCCTGCTGCCCGCCATGCGGGGGATGGATGGAGACGGAAGGAGGGAAGGAAGGATCTCCACCGGGATCCCCAGCATCTACCAGCCCCTCTCGGACCGAGGCCTCTCGGCGGCCATTCACACGTTGCCTCCACGTGGTTTCGACTGCCTTTCGGGGCGCCCAGCCACGCCGCCCTCCTTCCCCTCCGCCCGCCTCCCCCCAAAGGCGAAACGGCAGCCCGCGATTTCCCCCACCCCACCCCGTTCCCACTCCAGAAAGTGTGCCGACCCCCCCCCAAAAAAAAACCCTCCCAGGAGGCCCGAATCAGCTCCCTGTCACCGGGCGTCCTCCTCCAGCACTCCCCGCTCCAGGCCTTGGGCAACCCGCCGCCCTCCTTCCTTCCTCGCCCCAAATGGATGCAGGCGGTAGAGAGCCGTCACGGCGGGTGCTGCGCGGGTTCAAGGCGTACCTTCCCTCCCCGAGGGGAGAGGAGGCCCGGCTGGGGAGCCCGAGAGCCGCCCCCAGACCGGCGCCCGCACGTGGCGGGAAAGGAGCCAGGCGCCCGCCGCGATCGCTTCCCCCCCCCCCCACCCAGGCGCGCCCCCCTCCGCAAAGGGGGGGGGGGCCGTGAGCCCGAGATCCGCGGCGCCCACCTTTCTCCCGAGCGGAACGAGGAGAGTGGCGGCTTTCTTCCCTCGGCGCTTCTCCCTCCTGCAGGCCGCTCCGGCTCGCCTCCCCTTCCGCGCCGCTTTCCGCTCGCCGGGCAGGCAGGCAGGCAGGCCCAGCAGCCAGTGCGGCGAAGGCAGGCAGGCCGGCCGGCCGGCCGCACCCCCTGCCCGCCCCGGCGCCGCCTCCCCGCGGAAGAGGCGAAGCCTCCGCCTGCAGCCTCCTTCGGGCCGGGGGCCCGCTTGCCTGCCTGCCCTCCCCGCCATCATCATCATCATCACACACCCCTCGCTCTCCCGCCATCCCGAAGCTTTGGCCCAGCTGGCGATGGATTGCGGGGTGGGTGCGCGTTGGTTTGCTGGGGGCGACCGCCCGGGCGCGGGGTGTTGCTTTGGTCCGGCGCGGCCGCTTCGGAAGGTGGGCAGGGGGCGAGAGAAGCAGGCGCCGCACCGGTGACCGGGATCGGGAGCCCGATCCCAGGGCGGGCGGGACAAGAACGGAGCCGCCGCGCTCCGGAGGGACGGCAAGTGCCCGTGTGGTGGCTCCAGGGCTGCGAAACGGAGCGGCCACCCTGACATTTAGGCGTGGTGTGGAGATCTGTCTCTAGCCCTTGAAAGTGTTCTCCTCGCATTTTTGTTGGTGATTTATTTTCACCTTGCTGGGTTTATTGCTCTGGAACCAACTATGCTTTGTTTTTAATTGGACTCATTGGTTTTTGTTCCATGTTGGCTGAAATAATCTCTAAACTGCATCCAGAGTAGGTCCATTGAACCAGTGGGGCAACTCCTCCAAGAAGTGCCATTCCTTCAGTGGGCCTGCTCTAGTTGCACCGGACTAAACCGAGCAACGGGATTTCAGCCCACGTGTACATAAAGCCGCATCCAGCCTATGGTGACCCTGATAGATATGTGGCACAGGTGCAGAGTGGTTTTAGGGTTGCGGCACATATGCCAAGTGGGGCCTGAACCCAGCTCTCCTGAATCATAGTCTGCCACTCTGGTTTAATTGGAGTTGCTCCCAGCCTTGGTCTGAATCTAGTGGCTAATCCCAGCTAGGTGTGAGGTTTCTTCAGAATCTTTCCCCCTCAGATTTTTGTAAACAAAAACAAAAACCCAGCCATAGATGACTCCATCACTTTTTCTTCAACAAAAAATAACTCTTGTTTTAACATATTTAACAGATCCCACTCACCAAGCAGTTCACATTTCTCTTCACCCATCTTCCCACCAGCACTTTCTTCTTTTCTATCTAAAGGTTCACTTTGTAAAGGGTGAGGAGCAGAACACACATCCTGGGCAGACCTCTTGCTCATCACCTTTTGCTTCAGACCTTCTACTTCTATATTCAAGAGGGATGAGGATGGTAACCTCATCCCCTAGGTGGCTCCCAAACCTCCTTGCCTGGGGCCAGCCAGTGATGGGGTTTGAAGGGACTCCATTTACAGTCTGTAAACCATTTCGTCTTCCTTGTTTGTTGGCCCATTCTTGTTAACAAATATGGGGGGGGGGGGGGAATGGCTTACAAAACAGATGTCTGTCTTCAAATAGAAATAGCTTCAAATAGCTTTATAAATCATTAAATTTATTTGCCTTGCAAGCAAAGTGATACTCAAAATATCACAACAAATATATTTTTATCATATATCAAGTGAGAAATACCAACTGCTCAGGCTTGATTTAGAAGAAGAGGTGCTAGAAATATGTTACATATGTACATTAGCTACTACTAGAACATACTAAAGAAATTCAGAAGAAACTCAGTTTGTGCTTCACAGTAAAGCATTTAATTGTATGGCTCAGTAAAAACAAGATAATTATTTAAAAATAATTTGTTGTTTCACAACATCTGGTTATCCTGATGCATAATCTGTACTTTGGACAAGAGGTTATGATTAGATCAGAAAATGAAGGGGGAAAAAATAACAGTTTCCAGTAGGGAAGGTGCGAGGACAACGATGTATCTTATCTCTGTACCAGTTCAATTTATGTACAGTACTTATCCTACAGAAAGTGGACTATAATCTGATTGGGGAATGAACACTGGAACAAAAAAAAGTACCATAATTGAAAATATGCAGATCAGACCACATTGACAGAAGACAACAGTGATCTGATATGAGTGAGAAAGGTTGAGAAGTTTAGTTTAGTTTAGTTTAGTTTAGTTGATTTATAACCCGCCTATTTGGCCCAACGGACCACTCTAGAATGAGCAGAAACAAGATTACATCTGAAGGTTAAGAAGCTAAAAATAATGACTACAGAAGAATTGCATAATTTTAGTGAGGACAGTGAAGAAATTATAATTACTGACTGACTACAAGCAAGAGATGGGAGTTTCATGCACCTGACAGCTTCAGATGAGAATCCCTCTCCCATGATGGGCTGGTCAACTGCTGGAGGAGGCAGGGACAGCTCCTGCCAGGATTGGTGCACCACCAGAGCAAAAGGACCATGGTGATGTGTGACAACAGGTAAGTGGGCCAACTTGCTTGGGGGTGTGGAAAGGTCCATGTGGTAGCTGTGGTGCCATGTTGACAGTGTTATACAAAGCTGTCAAGTGCACAAAGCGCCCATCTCTACATTTTAGTCCAAATATTAACAAGCAAACAAACAAAAAAGAGACAGCAACTCAGAAATCAAGATATAAAAATGTGGAAGACAACCATAAATGAACTAGAAAAGATAATTAGGAATAGGAGTGTTGCTGAAGACCAAAGTCAGTATAATTAGATTATTCTGAATTACTATGAATGGATGTTAAAATTGGATTATGAGGAAAGTTGAAAGGAAAACAAATTTGAAATGTTTTGAGGGCAGCTTTATGGATACCACAAAGAGAAGGTAAGTGTGTGCTAGATGAAGTAAAATCTGAACTCTCACTAGAACTCAACATATACAGCGGATATTGTATCTCAGGTATATGAGAAGACAAGACTCACTGGAAAACGCAGTAATGCCAGGACAAGATGAAGGTAGTAATGTGGCAGAAGAAGGAAGTCAGTGAAGGAAGCCATCATCCTCAGCTTCTAGGGCCTGAGCACAGACTGTTAATAAAATGCAAACTAGAGCAGACACACTCAATGGAATTTACATTAGTGTTGACTTGCCATTCAGTTATTTGATAAGACATGTATAATTATTTTTTTCACACACGGTACTTCTTTTACCACTTAAAAAAACAGCTAGTAGAAACCCATATTGCCACATCTGTCTCCTACTCTAATCATTACTCAAGCATTTTAATAAACAATCCCTATAAGTTTTAAGAGTTCTTATGTTTGGATGCTGTGTTGTTACAATATCTCATATCATTTTCAACCAGATAAAATTTTCTTGTGAGAGTCTCTCTCCCTGCTGCACTTTAACCATGGCATTTATTGCAAAAATTAAATAATAACGTAAATATGCCAAATATACATAATACATATATTAAACTCTCATTTAAGTGCAATACCTGCAGTCATGCTACAAGAACCGGACAACAGTACTTACAAATACATTTCCATTTTTATAAACAAAACAAAAGATTCAAGGTGTGCTTCTAACATTTAAATCAAACAAATCATGAATAAAACAGTGGTACTCTATGAACATTTACTGTCTTTGCGCTAGAATCATTGTGAAATTATATTGGTAAAGCTGTTAGTGACATCTTTGGTATCTTTGTATTGGTGGAACAGTCTTTAAAAAATGGGGAATAACTTGAGATTTCAGATTCTTTCACCTATTTACCTTCTTATTATATACTATAGTGCTAATGCCTTTGACTTAAAAGATAGAGTCCCCAGCCTATGAAATGATTCATAAGTTTAAATTATTTCTTGATGTCAAAATCTTGATATTTGTACAGGTCAGCTTGCATCAAATGCTACAATGAGCAGAACTTTCTAAAATACATAGCCTGTAGTACTTCTGACTATTTATTATTTATTTATTTATTTATTTATTTAATTTATATGCCGCCCACTCTACCCAAAGGTCTCTGGGCGGCTTACAACAATTAAAATTCAATGGAATAAAATAAAATGATTAAAATACAATTAAAATACAATTAAAATACAATTAAAATTGCCATCATTAAGACCCACAGTTAATGTTATTTCAATTAAAAGCCTTCTGGAACAGGAAGGTTTTGACCTGGCGCCGAAATATCATCAGTGTCGGCGCCAGGCGAATTTCAGTTGGGAGGGCGTTCCATAGTCTGGGGGCAGCTGCCGAGAAGGCCCTTTGTCTACAAGCCATCCCTCTTACCTCCTTGAGGGATGGCTCTTTCAAAAGGGCCCCCTGGCTAGATCTTAACAGCCGGGTAGGCTCATATGGAAGGAGGCGGTCCTTCAAGTATCCAGGGCCCAAGCCGTTTAGGGCTTTATATGTCAAAACAAGCACTTTGAATTGGGCCCGGACAGCAACTGGTAACCAGTGTAAATTATACAGAATCGGCTTGATGTGCTCTCTGGCGGCCCCACCACTCACCAGCCGCGCAGCTCGATTCTGAACCAGTTGCAGTCGCCGGACCGTCTTCAAAGGCAGCCCCACGTAGAGCGCATTGCAATAATCAATACGAGATGTTACCAGTGCATGTGTAACTGTCATGAGACTCCGCTCGTCCAGGTAGGGCCGTAGCTGGTATAATTTCCGCAGCTGAAGGAAGGCACCCCTGGCCACCGAGTCCACCTGAGCTTCCAAAGTTAGACTGGGGTCCAGGAGCACCCCCAGGCTGCGGACCCTGTCCCTTAGGGGGAGTGTAACCCCATTCAGGACAGGGAAGTGGCCCTCCAACCTGTCCGGCGAAGCACCCACTAACAGCACTTCCGTCTTGTCTGGATTGAGTTTCAATTTATTAACCCTCATCCAGTCCATTATCAGGTCCAGACACGAGTTCAGCACAGAAACCGCCTCACCTGGATTGGTGGAAAACGAGAGGTAGAGCTGAGTGTCGTCAGCATATTGCTGACTCCTCAGCCCAAACCTCCTGATGACCTCTCCCAGCGGTTTCATGTAGATGTTAAACAGCATGGGGGACAGTATCGAGCCCTGAGGAACCCCATGACATAAATGCCATGGGGCAGAGCAACTGTCCCCCAGCACCACCCTCTGGATACGGTCAGCTAGGAAGGAGCGGAACCACCGTAAAACAGTGCCCCCAACTCCTAACCCAGCCAGCCTATCCAGAAGGACACCATGGTCGATGGTGTCGAAAGCCGCTGAGAGGTCCAGGAGTATCAACAGGGTCACACTCCCCCTGTCTCTCTCCCGGCAAAGGTCATCATACAGGGCGACCAAGGCTGTCTCTGTACCAAAACCCGGCCTGAAACCTGACTGAAATGGATCCAGAAAATCCGTTTCATCCAGCAGCGCCTGGAGTTGCCCGGCCACAACCCGCTCCAACACCTTGCCCAAATAAGGGAGGTTCGCCACTGGTCGGTAGTTGACCACCAGCCTTGGGTCCAGGTTAGGCTTTTTAAGGAGTGGTCGAATTACCGCCTCTTTCAAGGCGGTAGGGACCACTCCCTCTCTCAGAGAGGCGTTCACGGCCTCCTGGACCCAAGTGGCACTTGTACATTAGTTATAAATAGGATTGGCCAAATGTGATTTAACAGATCCTTGAGAGTTTTTTCAATGTATTCTAGGCATTTACTCTGGTGATATTTGGATCTGAAAAACATTGGCTTTGTAACTCTTATCCACAAAAGGTAACCCTGATGTAACAGTTGTAGTCATATATTATGTTTGTAGTACTTCTCGCAAAAAAACTTAATGAATAAAGTTCATAGCTTAAATATTTTGTTATTTATTGATTTGTTTGGTTTTATACCTGAGTGGGAAATACTGCGTTGTTTTGATTTTGCAAAATATAAATAACAGATAACAATAGCTAGCTTGGAACTAAGTATCAACAAGGAACTTTATAGTGATGAAGGCAAAAGAAAGCCACTCCAGTGATGCAGATCAAAATGATATATTGGCTATCCCAGGTTCCTATACATTTAGGACAATAGATAAATGGTGATACTTATAATTCACTGTAATTTGGAAAAGCTTACAGTGCATCATAAGCACCTGGTCATCTTAAGTGGCTTAGATCAAAGGTAATTAAAGTTGTAATTATTCATTTTGAAGTGTCAATCTGGAACAGAAATGAGAATTGCAAAAATTATTTACAAATATGAAAATGCAAAGAACACAACATTTAACTACAGTGCATTTGTTGGGAAATTATCTAATAAACAGAAAACCACAAGTTCCTGGGTTACACAAAAAATCAATTAGTCTTCCCTTGAAGAAAATAAATATAACCAAGTACAGTAGTCATTCAAATATGGCTCTAGCATTAATTGGAACACAAGTTTTAAAAGGCAAAAGCAAAAATACTTTTTAGAAAAAGTGATGGTTCACATAATAAGTATAAAGAAATGTCAAATAGACATTTGTCACTTGCATTTATTGTATAGGATATATTTTCTGCTGGTGAAGTACCATAGAGGGGACAGGTATTCGTCCCACAGTTCTAGGTTTCTGTGTATTTGTCTCTTGAGGCATACAAATATTGTATTTTCCACCCATTAGATATTATACATACAGACACAGCCATGTGAACGCATTGCACTGGGAAGATTGCCCACAATTTCCCATTTATTACATTCTGGGTCATATTTCTCAATGTTCTGTAGATAAGATCCTTTGGAAGAGGAATAGCCTCCTGTGACATAGATGCATCCATTCATGACGACTGCGCCACATTCCATCCTTCTTTCTAGCATATCAGCCTTCTGCTCCCACACATTTTGCTCTGGATCATAGCAATCTGTGATCATCGTTTGTCCACCCACAAGATACAGTTTGCCTTCCAGAGCTATAGAACACAATCCATATTCTGTAGGGAAAACATAAATGCTTAAAACACTGAACATAATTAAACAGTAATTAGCACACTCATTACTTCTTTTTAACTGGCCTGTTGCTTGATAGAATAGAGGAAAACCAAAACAATGGAGGACTAAGAAAGACACAAAGCATTTAAGCTGCTTTTATCGCTACCTTTAGTAATCAGATGTTGCCATTTAGATGCTGTAGAGATGTTTCCATGTGGATTGTGGAAGACCAGCAGGAATGTAGACAAGATATCTGTAGTGATGCCCCCACCCCCGGCCAGCTCATCATTTCCTTGCCAATGTCAAAATAAAAGCTTGAAACTTTTTTTAAATGTGTTACATTACTTTTCAAAGTAGACCCTCTGCATTATTCAGCAGCCAAAATCCTGTTGTTTAGTGCAGTGGATTGCACAATTTGTCCAGTCGTGTCCAACTCTAGGGGGCGGTGCTCATCCCCGTTTCCAAGCTATAGAGCCAGTGTTTGTCCATTGACAGTTTCCATGGTCACGTGGCCAGCGTGACTAGACACGGAACGCCATTACCTTCCCACCGTGGTGGTACCTATTTATCTACTCGTATTTTACATCCTTTTAAACTGCTAGGTTGGCAGGAGCTGGGACAAGCGACGGGAGCTCACTCCGCTGCATGGATTCAAACTGCTGATCTTTCAAACTTGCTGCCCAGAGGCTTTTGCAGTTTAACCCATAGTGCCACCACTATACCACTAGAATAAGTCTATTGATTTATTGATTCTCCTCCATAGGATACATTGATTTCAATAGGTCTACTCTAACTGCAGCTTATGCTAAAGTAAGCTATAGTTGGAGTAGTAGTTTGAATTAATGGAACTTAGGGAGGAATTCATTCACTAAATCTCCATTGATTCAATGAGTGTACTTTTGTGCAATTTATTATGCTAAGCAACATGATTTTGGCCATTGCTTCAAGAATAATATGTGAGTAATGTGTTAGACATATTGTGGCTAGAATTTTATTGATGCTTGCATAAGATTTGTGTAATTTGTTCTAAGTCATTGTTGAAGTTCTGTGGCACATCTCAGTTGTATGCCTAGTCATGCACCTGGACTGCCCAGCTGAAATGCACCCCAGCACCTTACTAAATATCCAGTGTCAAATTGTACATGAACTGTACATAAACACCAATAGGATTTCATCCTACATTCCTTTATGATCATTTTGCAGAAGTATAAAATACAGAAAAACAAATTTTAAAAATGCGCAAAAATGGCTCCAAATCCACCTCCCCTCAACTTCCATCCCTCAAAACCCTTTTGGAAATAAAGATTAAAAGATTTATTTCACTTATTTTACTAAGCTAGCATCATTATGTCTTCATTACCCAAATACATCATGTGTTGCGCGGAACTTCAAAATTTGCAGTATCTTACTCCCAAGTTGTTGTCACAGCTATCTGTTTTCTTGCCTTCTCTAGAGGCAAGAATCATTAGGGGCAAGGGGTCAAAGAGAAAGAAAGACAAGAACAGACTCCCAAGAGAAGTAAAGGATGTGGGACTCCATCTTATCACTCTTTATCACTGTTTACCTGCTTAGAGCAGGCAGGTGGGTAGGCAAACAACAGTGGGGACAGGGAGGGCAAGAAGGCTGCATGAACTGGTGCATTTCCAGGCAATAGGCTCAGCAGGGATCAAGAATTACCAGTCCAAGATCTAAGGCCTGAATATGATGAACAGGCCAGTGGCCAAGTTTAGAACTGGCAACATGACATGCAGAGGCAAATCAAAAGAATACTTTTCAGATACTTCTTTTTTTTCAGGAGAAAACCAAACAGTTGTGTCCTTCTGCAATCATTCAAACTGCAAAGCTTACCTGGAAACGGACTTGTGGTGATTATGTTCCATTCATTACTAGCAGAACGATAGCTTTGGATTTTGTCATAGGTGCAGCTGCCCCGATAGCCATAATGACCTCCAGTGACATAAATGACATCATTCAGGACACAAGCAGTGGCGTTTCCAACCCCTGTTTATTGATACTAAATTTGTGAGAGGTTCTCAGAAAATGTGAGTGACATTCACCATCACTCCCAACAACAACAGGGTCAAACAATTGTAGAACAAACTCATTTCAAAAGGAAATTTGGAAAGGAAAACAACTGAATTGGTTGAGATTTATAAATTCTAATCTGAAGGCTTAGGTTTAAGCAGAGATAAGAATTGTAGCATATGGCATATATTAAGAAACTGCCTTTCACAATCACCTTGCACATTACCCCCTCCTCCAAAATATGTTTTTTTTCTTTCTTTTTTACAAAAAGTAACCAATGTCTAGAACTGCATTGGACCTGAATACCACTATAATAATGAAACAATATTTCACTATAGGTAAAAAAAATGTGGTGGCATCTTAAAGATTAACTGTTATATTTTTGTATTGCTTTAACTATAATGCTTGCACAGACTAACATGGCTATCTCTTCTACAATTGCAGTATTTCACTATGTCCTTTAATTTGTACATATATTTTTAAAGTAAATTTAATGGCTGTTGATACTTATTCATTTCAGCCATTCTATCTCATATTTTTTTTATTAGCAGAAAGTTCTAATGTTTTCAAACCACAAATCATGTACAATAGGAGGAAAAACCAGTATGTTTTCATCAGATTAGTCTAGCGACATTTTACAAGGCAAGTTCAATAAAGGAATAAAACTTACAATAAGCCCAGGCAAATCATACAATAAGCATTCATTATGTCACATACCTTTAATCATATTTGCAATAGGGATCCACTTCTTTTTTAAAGGATCATAGAATTCTGCTTCTTCAGTGGGAGCCCCTTGTCTGTAACCCCCTAAAGCGTAGATACCACCGTTCAAAGTGACTGCACAGTGGTAGTACCTTGCATTAAGCATAGGGCAGCCTTCCGTCCATTCATCTGCTTCACAATTGTATATCCACATTATATCAAGAGCTTCGATGTTGTCCGTTCTATAACCCCCCGTCACGTAAATACTGGGTCCCAAACTGGTCACTGCATAGCTTTCCCTGGCATGGTCCGGCATATCTGCTCCCTGGATCCAAGCATTAGTTGCTGGATCCCATACATGCACTTCAGATAAAGGATGCCAGTAATACCCTCCAATCACATACATAACACCTGTAGATCTTGTCAAGCCTGCTTTTGGGTTGGGACTTAGCGCACGGTGTACCAGGGACCTTATTTTCTTTTCGTTTAATCGGCATTTCTTGTGCATGCTTAGGGCTGATGTCAAATACATTTCGTCAAACTCTGTTTCAAGACAACTCAGAAGATCAGAAAGGTACTCAGCCCTTTTGTCCACATCGTGGGCTACCCATTTAATAATGGACTCCGCCGTGTCCTCTTCTCTCCCCAGGCTGATGCTCCCTCCGGAGAGAATAAACCGCAGCTTCTCTCCACTGATTTCCAGAAATTCTTCTTGCCGCCACACTTCTTGATACCTAGATAACAGTATCCGTCTGGATTCCTTTTCCAGTTCTGAACAGACATGGTATTCTGCAAAGGAGTGCATCCCCAGGCAGTTGTCAACGTCTAAGTGGCGTATTAAAAACTGCTCACAGGCTTGTTTTACCGAAGTAAACTGAAGAAGGTCTGCAGCTTGGAGGAGGGTCTGGACATTTCTTTTTGTGATTTGGATCTCCGAAGTGTATGCATAGATCACCAAGGATTCCAGTACGCTGGGAGTAATCCCAGAGAGTCTGATTTGGTTCTTTGACTTCTCTTTCATGTCAGAGGTAAACATAGCCTTGAAATAGTTGCTGCAAGCAGCTAGCACAGCCTTGTGGCAATGGAAGATCCCGCCTGATGGGCATTGCAGGGCAACGTCAGAGAAGAGGCCTTCAAGGTAGAACGTTCTGAAGGCCTCCAAGACCTCCACGGGATGGGAAAGGTTTTTATATAGATAGGTGTACTCCTCCCGCTCGGTCACTGCCATCACTGCAATCAAAGATCAACCACGGTAAGGCAAAGGGATTCAAAAAGCACACCCTAACCCCCACTCTTGTTCACTCAGAAGGGAGGAGGGCATCCGCATTAAGCAGTCAGACAGCGGCGGCTTCAGGCAGCAGACGGCAGAGGAGCTGGGAAGGGCAGGGTCTGCGTGTTGAGCCCTGGCCTGCCTGTAGCCAGCAGCCCGTTTTACATCTCCTAAATAGGTCTGCTGCCCTAAGGATGAGACAGAGAACACTGTCCTCTCGTCAATGTGAAAGTAACGTTCTTCTGTCCGTGACCTGGGGTGGGACCTCTTGTTCTTAGCTTCAGGTGGCAAAGTGTCCTAGGCCACCACGGAGTACAAGTCAGACCTACTGAGTTCAGTAGGACTTAACAACTACATAACTGGCACCACCCAGTCTTTTTTAATTGTTTGTCTTTTAATATATTTTTTTTGGCAAAGGGCAACAATTTTGAATATATAAAATGCAAGGGCCATAAAGACACCAAGCGCTTGAAAAAGGAAAGAACGCAAGTCACAGAAAAACAGCTTCCTTTTCAAGATGCAGCCCAGACACTTAACAAGAAAACTAGTGCCCCATAGCACACCTCATTGCAATTCTTCCCCTCATTGTGAGAATAAGTCATAAGGAGCCAAAGAGAGAGAGAGAGAGAGAAACAGAACAAAAGGCGATGCAATTGCCACCTCAGCACACATATGTTAATTTCAAAGACTGAATCCCTATATATAAAAGTAAGCTTCTGTCTCTCTGCTTTCTGTTCCTGAACCATCTGAAAATGGCTGGACAGATTTCCCCCAAATTTAGAGAGTATGTGGCATTAAAAAAACATTGAGGGGTGGATTTGGGAAGGTTTGACTTAAAATATGGACAACACAGAGTACGCAGCAATCGCACTGGCAGCCTTCTGGGGCACTCCAATTTATTTTATTTATATCCCGCCTATCTAGTCGGTTAAGACCACTCTAGGCGGCTTACAAGAAAACATACAGCAATTGTACTTTATTGCCTGCAGAATCATTTGGTACATCATTTTAAAGATTTGGACAAGCTGAGTTCAGACATTAACATATTTTTTAATAATGTTGTAAGGGGGAGGGGTTGGATTGGGGTCAAAATGTTCACTAATGGGAAGCCATGCTGGCTGGTGGTGGATTCTGGGAGTTAGTCTCCTTAGACTTAGCCGCCTTCCTGAATGAATACTAAAATAAAGAGGGGGACCATTGGAGTGGGGGGGGTGGAGAAGAAGGGGATGTACAGAGAAGAGAGAGGGTAATGGGGCAAGGGTGGGCTTGGTGGGATTTGAATCTAGGTAAAGCTGGGTTCATTGACTAGTGAATCATCTTAGGGTTCTTTGAACATCTCAAGAAAAGCAGTCATAAATAGGGTTAAAGTGGTTTTGCAGCTAGACTACTCCAAAGCCAGAATGTGCCAGATAAAGAGTCCAATGATGCCTAGAAAGAAAGTTCCCACACTTATTGTTGGAAAAATAGCAAGTTCCTATGACTGTGACGCCGGCTATCAGCTTACAGTAAAAATCTTTATAACATAATCAACAGATCACTGCAAATTTTAAAAGAAGTTAATACACTGCCTTAAAGCAACAATATTATCATGCCATAAGTATCAATAAAATACAATGAATTAAAATAATGCTAATATTAATACTTTAAAATGGGGCTGTAAATATGAAAATTATTTATTTAAACAATTTTAACTAGAACCTCCTAAAATTCAATAATAAAACTGAAATATGACATTTAAATTATGTTCCATGTGGCTAGCTTCATACATCTGAATCTTTATGGCAATTTACAAAGACATTTTTAAGGTCTTTTTAACCCAGCAGGATTTTCATTCAGTGAACAGTCATTAGTTCGCAGGTCCAGAAGCAATGACTCCCATCCCGCTACTTCTAGCAAGCACAGTCCTGGTCAGGTTGTTTCTCTTTTACTGCTCCAGATGAGCGACACTCATCCTTACAACCCAATAATGCCATCCTGTTCACTCCTGATGATGCTTCTCACCCCCCCACCTAGCCTTGCCCCCACATCTCTCCCCTCTTCTGCAAAGACCCATAACCTACCAAGGGTCTTTACTTGTCCAGCTCCATTGCCTCAGTCAATCAAAGGTGAAGGACTCCCTTTTTCAGTTCTCCCTTTTTCTCTCTCACCGTTCCTGCTTCCCCAAATATGGAGCCATTTCGTTTACTTACTTCATATCCATTCTCAGAGACATATTTTCCGGAACAGCAAGAAAGAATCCTGTGGCTTTTTCAACAGGAGCGAGTTTTATTGGACAGAAGCTTTCGAGGACTGCAGCTCGTTCACTTCCTCAGAAGCAAGCTGGCTGCAGTCCAGGAAAGTTCTGGCCCTATTAAACCCCCTCTTTATTGTTTTTCCAGCATCACACTTAACAGAGCTAACCCTCTGGACTTTTCTGTGAAGAGACTTCATCTCTATACCCTTTCAGAATGAGAGAGAGAGAGAGAGAGAGAGAGAGAGAGAGAGTGTACACGCGCATATATGCATAAATTAAAAACAAACTTATTCTTCCACTGTCTTCCTCTCCAAAAAGTTCTGGGTCCCACTGAACTCGCTAAGGTCTTGGGTCTTGGCTGACTCCAGACTGCAGTCTAAATCCCCTGTGATGCCCAGGGGCTGGTATGCTTAGGACCAAGCGACTCCTCACTGCAAGTACACCATCAAGGCACAGAGGCCCCCTCGCACAGCCAGGATGCAGAGCATGGGCAACTTTCACTCTTTGTGTTTCAAGTGGCCAGCAGTTCCCCCCGCCAAAAGGGCGAACCCATCTGAGGAGAACAAACGAAACGGGCCGGTGAGGGGAAAGGCGCAAGGCCAGTTCCATGAGGAGGGCAGCCTCCTGGAATCACAAAGAGGAACCTTTGCTGTAAAAAGCCCGGGATGCTTTGGGTTGAAGGCCTGCCTTTCGAGTGAAGGATAGAGGAAATCCATTGGGGGGGGGGAGCGGGCGCGGCCACTTCTCAGTACTGCTCCTGGGCACCGGGTGTGTGATCCCGAGTGTGATCCAAATATAGTTTCCAGGGGACTCCCCTCGCCTTCGCCCTCCGCCAGAAATAAATGGATAAATACATGTACCCATGCTATGGACCCACCTGCTCTCCAGACAGGTTGACAGAAGGCGGGACAGGCAAGAAGGCCGGCGCAGCAGACCTTTGCTCGACCAAGGAGGGAAGAGGGACTCCGCTCCCGAAGCATGAAAACAAAAGGGGGAAGGAGGGAGGGGGCGAGGGACCGGGGGGGGTGCGTGCGAGGAGAGCGGCCCCTTCCCCGCCGCCCCACAGAGCGTCCCAGGCGGCCTCAGGATTGGCCGTGGTGGGGCGTTGTGGGACCGCCTCTCCACGTGGGGCAGGGCTGGCAGGCCGCGGGGAGGGGCGCCTTGTGCCCCCCTTCGCCCGCGTGTGTGTGAGGCGGGTTGGAAATCCTTTCCCAGGGAATCCTTTGCGCCTGCCCCCCCCCGCGCCCCCTAACCCAGCTCTTCCCTCGAAAGTCCCCGGGAGGGAGAGCTCAGGAGGGTCGGCCGCAGAAGCGGAGAGCCGCGCGCAAGACCCTACGGGCGTCCTTCTTCCCGGTCGAAGGCCGAGCCTCCCCCCCCCCCACCCCGCAGCGACCTCGTCCCTCCGCCCCCGCCTCCCGGGGCAGCCGCCGCCGCCGTGACCATCTTGGGAAGAGGCGCTGCTCCGCAGCGGCTGCAGCGGCTTTACTCGCGTGCGCCTCCCAGGGCACCTGCGGCGGCGGCGAGGGCGGCGGCGCCTTCCCTTTACGCGTTCCCCGCCCGGCCTGGCCCCTCGCCTCCCAACGAGGGCACCCTCCCACCGTCCCCGCCTCCCGGGGTCGCGGTCGAGGTCCGGGTGGCCTTGGCGAGCCAGGGGCTTCTCTCTCACGAAGGGAAAGGCGCCCGCGCCCAGACGCCGCTCTCAACCTCCGGGCAAGGCTGCCCTCGGAAAGGACCTCTTCGATGGCTGGCCAGGCATTTCTGCTCTGACTGGATTTCTCCTGCCACTTGTGTCTCCCGTTTCTCACGGTGGCCTTGGTTTTTCTTTTTTTAACTGTACCCATACTATTCTTAGCGTTAATAGTGCCTTTTAATTACATAACATGCCTCTTCCTACTACATTCGCCTTCGGTTTAAGTCTGGTCTTTTAATGAGGCGAACCACCCTTGCCTACTCGTTTGCTTTCAGCTTGAAATGTTGCCTTTCACGGTTGTAAGCCGCCTTTGGGCCCTTGTCAGGGAGAAAGGCGGGGTCAACATGTTTGAAAGAAGTCGATAAATGCCGGCGGAATCCTTTTCTCGGGCTCACTCCAGAGGTCCAACAAGGCAGAGGCACATGTTTGAAATCTCCGGTCCAGGTCCCCTCATGGGACAAGATTGTGCCCAAAGCAGATCGGTGGAGTAGAGAGGAAATGGGGATGAGAGCTGAAGGAAGACCAGCTGGACATTTAAATCATAACCTCAGCATATTTGGTATTTGTTAAAAGTAATTGTTAGTTGGTTTTCCACCACCAGGGCTCTCAGAATCACCTATAAAGGCAGATGAAAAACCATTTTTAAAAGCCAGGTTTGAAAACCAGGGCTTTACGAGAATTATAGCAGTTTTGGCCATCCACTGGACTGGAGCTGAGAGAGTTCCACAATGGAGGGGCTGCTCCAGAGAAAACTATTTTGCACCAGGAAGTTGCTAAGAGGAAATGTGGCAGGGGAGTTTGCAGACCTTGGAAGTTGTATCTCTTCTCCCCAGATGCACCGGGAATCCATGCAAAAACATAGCTGCTGATGCACAATCAGATAGGAAGTCAACCAGCTGGCCATGGAATTGCTAGTCCATGTTTGTTTGGTGTGTTGAATAGCCAAGATCCAAGCCTGCCTGGAGGTCTGTCAGAAATCCCTCTCTCTAATCTCCAGATGCATTAAATATCAGGTTAGAAGGATTCAGTAAAGGAGCAACCTCTGATTGCTTTCATTTGCCAGGACTGTTCCAATGAGCCTGCAAATCAGGCTTCTCCAAACCACCGCCTATGAGATGTTTGGATTTAATCCACCAACGTTGCTCCCTATCAGCTGTACTGTCTGCAGCTGATGGGAAAGGAAGCTAAAACACCTAGCAAAGCACAAGGATGGGGAAACTTGCTGTAGAGTAAACTGAGCAGTAACTTTTCAGACCACTTTAGTTTCAGAAAGAAAAACAAAGTATTGTGGCACCTTAAAAAACAACAACGAATGGCTAAATAATAACAACTATGTGCTGCCAAGTCACCTTCAGACTGACGGCCACCCTTGCCAAGGGTTTCTAGTGCAGTGGTGCCTCGCTAGACAGTTACCACGCATGGCAGTTTTTTTCGCTAGACATTGACTTTTTTTAATCGCTATAGTGATTCGCAAAACAGTGATTCCTATGGGGGAATTTCGCTGGACAATGTTTGGTCCCTGCTTCACAAACCAATTTTCGCTAGACGATTTTGACAGCTCCCTCTGCGCTCGCAAAACAGGTGTTATCAGGACCTAAGCTTTGCAAGACAGCGATTTAAACAGCTGATCGGCGGTTCGCAAAGCGGCTTTCCTATGGCCGATCTTCGCTAGATAACGACGATTCTTCCCCACTGGAACACATTAAACAGGTTTCAATGCATTCCAATGGGGAAATGTTTTTCGCTAGACAATGATTTCGCTAAACAGCAATTTCAGTGGAATGGATTATCATTGTCTAGCAAGGCACCACTGTATAATGTACTCAGAAGTGATTTTCCTCACCCGCCTTTTGATAATGATGAGCTGCCTGTGTGGTGTCATGGATGGACTGACTCAGTGGTGGTGGTGGCAGCACAGGTAAAATCATTGGCTAAATATCTCACATACTTTGAAAACTCTATTAGGGTCACCATAAGACAAATGCAAGTTGACAGTACCTATCTATTTAAGTTAATTTTGTACAACTAATTGTGTAACTGAAAGGATACTGCATAGGCACATTTGGTTTGCAAATTCAATACATATACATTGGTGGAGCAGGAGGTTCTTGTTGAAAATATCAGCAGTGCAAGAAAGTTCATTCTGTTCCCAGGTAAAGCTAGAGAACACACCTACACAGATAGCTTTCTTCTCACCTTTTCACCTGGATTGTAGATAAATGTTGAAAGGAAATCATACAGCAGAAAGGGAAGAAAGCTTCTGGTCTGAAGTTTCTCCTGGGCACATGTCTCTTGCACCCACCAGCATTTATAACTTTACAAGGGACACTTGACCTTTCTGAAGAAAATAAACCAAGGCTGTTGGATAGATGTGTTTGTGATGCCCTATCACTGGAATGTTCTCCCCAGGTTTCTCAGGTTTTTACAGTATCAGTTGAGCTGAGTAACAGTTTCATTTGTCTTAACTGTTTCACTTGTGTTTTTGTTTTCTGTGGTTTTAGCATGGCTTAATTTGTTGTGAACTTATTTTATATATTTATACATTGTTCTTTGGCAACTTACACTGAAGACACTGGTTTGAATTCTGAAATAAACTACTGTAATTCAATCAACTATCTAGAAACATAGAATTACTTAAAAGATTTAATAAGGTCCTTTGAAATCCATTGCCCATGAAAGTGGAATGCCTCCTCATTGAGCTTCCTATAATTCTCTAAATAATGTTCTAGGGTTTTCTAAGCTTCCAGGCAATGTTTTTAGGGTGCACAGGTGGTTGCAGGAGGAAAGAGAGTTTGCCAGTTCTGGTAGAAGGTGCGGATCCCCAGAGGTACACCATTGGCTATGACTGTTTCATGCCAAAACTCAACTGTTGAACAAATTATCTTAAACAGTATACATTTCCCTTTTATGTTTACAGATATTATCCGAGGTACAGTTTTCTTAGACCGAGCAGATGGTACATGCCACATGGTACTTAGTGTTCTTTCACAACTATTAAATGTAAAATTATCTAAAGACATTCTTGGAACAATGTCTGTGTACATCAGAGACCTTCTATATTCTTGTTTCTGTTGATTTTATATTGCAAGTGTATTTTACAATGAAACCAAATCAAATTAAAAATGTGGTTATTTACTAAAATATTTATTTACCATTTATATAAACTTGAATCTTTAAATACAAAACTACAAACAGGATAATTTAAATTTATATCTTTGTTATTTTAAACAATATACAGACTCCAAAAACTGCAGTAGGCACATTATATGAAATGAAAAGAAGGGCAGGTCTGCTGCTCCCTTATACCAGATCCTTCAGCTCCAATATTTGATTTTCAGCAAGTAGCTAAATACACTCTTCAGGAGGAGAACTGCCATGAAATGACTAGAATCAGGAAGCCACCTAACAACTCTAATAGTTTTTGCTCTCTCTCCACACTTTCAAAACATACATTTGCTTTCAAAAATTGAGAGGGAAATAATTTTCTAAGTATGCATTTCCACATATTAAGCAAAACATTTAAACACAGTCATTTGCACAACAGGGGAAAGTATCCATAATACTAATCATCAATATAAACAATTTTTAACACCTTCATGTAAGACATCACCATCCTAACACTTAACACAATGCCATAAAATGGATTAAATTCCTAGATAAATCTTTTCCAACGTCTGCAAAGATGCACAAATATGGTACCTCAGTAGCACAGAAGATTACAAGAAAAGACAATGACCAAACTCAAGTTGGTAGTTTATGAGTAACTAAGTGAAAATGTGGAGGTTGTGGTAGCTGAAGCTGATGAGGCACTGGTCATTTAACTGGCCATATAACCAGCACCATGCTAATGCTAGCCAGACTTTTCATTTCTAGTTCTGTTAGGCATCACAATGATAATTTTAACAAAATCCTAAAATCAGGTTCAACATTTTGCAAGGGTTAAATTCAATTTAATGAACACTTTCATGACAATGGGTCTCACTGAACCTCCAAGTAAATGTGCATAAGGTTAGGCTCCATAAAGTATATCACTAGCTGTAACAAGGTATAATCTCATTGCATCTTCCCTTCTAAACACCAGACAGCACAGTTGTACTGCATGGACATTATACCAGAACATATGAAACATTCAGGTGTTGCGCACATCCGTATCTTGCTGATGCTACCTGTGCGCTATACTGCTTTTCATTTTGGGACTAATCAGAGATTGATACTGAAAATGCTGTCTATTGACTAAATAATACATGAAAGAGCACCCATTAAATGGGAAGGGCACTTGCCATTTTACAATGAAATGGGCAAGAAACCTCATGTCACCAAATTAGTCTTCATCACTAGACTAATGTACACATGAAACTCCCCTCAGTTAATTATAGTACAGGGCTGTATAGACATTCCTTTTTTCTCTCACACATGGAAGCTTTAGACTTGCAAGCAGTAGCTGAGGTATAAAAGGAGCAAATAGCGTTTGGGCTCCTGTGGGGAAGGGATGTTAACATGAATTAAACCCAAAGCAACAAGTCAATCATGTGAACAATAAATTTATCCATTGGATCACTTGGCAAAAATATTTTCTTAGAAGATTGCTACAACTGCCAGAAGTGAAATGCTATGGTATTATCTTGGCTTCAGGTGTAACACTTCTATCTATCATCAGTAGTTTTTACCCCTTTGCAAGGGCTAGGAATATTTTTTTTAACTCTGGAAAAAGACATTTTATTCTTCTAGAAAGTAGTTACCTTTATCTTGTATATTATTAAAAAGAAACTGATTTCCAATATAATAAAAACACTCTTTTGATACCTTTCCTGACATGAAGTACATATTAAACAACAACCATATTTGATAATGACTTTGGCATCTACTATCTTGAAATATATAATTCTCCCTACTCTTAGGTGCACTGCCTGTCCATTTAATCTCCCCTTATCCACTGACTTTGCACAAGGGAAGACAACGACTTAACATAATGTAAACAAAATGTTATTTCCCCCCTCCCCAACATTCATAAATGATCATACCATGAGAAGATCAAGATAGCACCAATTGCCTGTTGTTTATCAACATTAATTTGATCTATCCTTTTATAAGTAATTCTAAATATTCCAGTATGTCAATACCGGATGACCATAGGACAACTGATGCCTGCACAGGAACGTTTTCAGATAATATCATGTTCTCTAATGTATATCCTTGTCTTGGCATAACAACATCATCCTTTTTCAAACACATGACTGGGCACAGGTCATTCCCACCATCACCTATATATATAATTTGTGAGTACTTCACCCTTGGCGTCACATGATGGTCTAAGAACTCTTCTAAGACTTTCTTTTTGCAGAGGTTAACGGGGCACTTGACGCAATCATGGACATGGCAGTTTTGTACAGTAAGATATCCACAGCCATCAAAACTTGCAGGATTTGTAAACACTTCATCAAATAGCTCAGAAATACTAGCAGCTTTTAAAATCCAATCAATAAATATTGCATTAGAATCTGATATAATTATACAGTCAAAAAAGTCTTTGTGTTTACGTATAAAGTCTAGGAGTTCTTTCATTCCTGCAGTGAATGGGATTGTTGTCATAGTCCTTTTCATCTCCTCTTCTCTTACTCCATTGTCTCCCAGATACCTGAAGACTCTGCCCATGTATTCTGTCCAATGTCCTTTTTTATAAGAATTTTTAATTTCATCAGGAAGCTTTGCAGCAGGTGCACATTTCACAATCCAAGTATCACTATTTTCATCAACGATTGTATGGTCAAAATCAAAAACCAGCAGAAACTTCATTGTTGCTGGGTAAATGCAACCCTACGAATTAAAGAGAACTTTGTTAAAATGCTTTATTACTATGTACAACTGATTATATTGCAGACTGGTGATAGACCTGGAAAGAAAATTTTGTTAGACTGCATATAAACAGTGGTCCTGTACTTTGACCGTGACCCTTTTCTGTCAGTTCTATGAGAAAAATAATGTAGTATCTTGCTCAAAAATCAAACTGCACATCACAGTGTTTCACTATGTACCCGAAAGAACAGAATATTCACTACAATAATACCCCAAAATATGGTTAGAATATTGGATTAGGACCACAACCTTTGCTTGCCTATGAAAATCACCTTCTACCTAATAATGTATACCTCACAGGGTTGTTATAATCAAATGTGGAGCTCATTGGGATTAAAATGGAATGCAAATGTTGGGAAGTAATAAACCATACCATACCAAGTAAGTTTAAAGTCCAGATCTAAAGACAATTAGGATCACATTTTGTTCTAGGCTTAAATTTAAAATGTATAAGATACACATGCATTGAACAGAAGTGGCTGAGTAATATTTAGATATGATAAAAGCTAAAGAAAATATTAGTGTTTAAGTGTTACAGGATTCTTACTTCTGTTTCTGCTGCAACTAACACAGTTATGTATTCTCGAAGGCTTTCATGGCCTTTTAATGGAAAAAGAAATGGTGGACTACACAGCCAGACAAAAAAAGAAATTCAACAAATGCCAAACAAGTCAACCGAAGCCTACACTAGACACCTCACACATATCATCAACCTATCTGAACGTCAATTCTCCCCAGAAGACCGAGCACAGCAGATGGAACACTGGGTACAGCACTACTCTGAGCTATATTCCAGAGAGAATGTAGTAACCGAAGAAGCATTAAATAACATTGAGTGCCTGCCTGTCTTGGAAGAGCTGGACAACGAACCAACTTTAGCAGAAATAAAAGCGGCCTTGGACTTCCTCGCCTCCGGCAAGGCACCTGGAAAGGATAACATCCCTGCTGAAGTGCTGAAATGCGGTAAGGAGATCATCACCACCGAACTGTATGAAGTCTCTTGTCTCTGCTGGAGGGAAGGTGGAGTACCACAGGACATGAAGGATGCAAACATCGTCACATTGTACAAGAACAAAGGAGACAGGGGTGACTGCAATAACTACCGTGGCATCTCTCTTCTTAGTGTGGTAGGGAAGCTGCTTGCCCGTGTTGTGCTGAAGAGGCTCCAGGTGCTTGCAGATAGAGTCTATCCAGAATCACAGTGCGGATTTCGAGCTAATAGATCCACCACTGACATGGTATTCTCCCTCCGACAGCTGCAGGAGAAATGTAGGGAACAACAACAGCCACTCTTAGTGGCCTTCATAGACCTTACAAAAGCATTTGATCTGGTTAGCAGGGATGGCCTTTTTAAAATACTTCCCAAGATTGGATGTCCACCTCGTCTCCTTAACATCATCAGATCTTTCCATGAGGGAATGAAAGGCACTGTAGTTTTTGACGGCTCAACATCAGACCCCTTTGACATCCAAAGCGGAGTGAAACAGGGCTGTGTCCTCGCACCAACACTTTTGGGGATCTTTTTTGCTGTCATGCTGAAGCATGCCTTTGGAGCTGCAACCAAGGGCGTCTATCTCCGGACTAGATCAGATGGAAAGCTCTTTAATCTCTCTAGATTGAGAGCGAAGACCAAAGTCCAACTGAAATGCATGCGGGACTTCCTCTTCGCAGATGATGCAGCCATTGTTGCCCACTCTGCTGAAGACCTCCAACAACTCATGAATCATTTCAGCAAGGCCTGCCAAGACTTTGGACTAACAATCAGCCTGAAGAAAACACAAGTCATGGGCCAGGGCGTGGACTCACCTCCCTCTATTACCATCTCCACACAAGAATTGGAGGTTGTTCATGACTTTGTGTACATCGGCTCAACCATCTCTGACACCCTCTCTCTAGATGTCGAGCTGGATAAACGCATTGGCAAAGCAGCCACCATGTTCTCTAGACTCACAAAGAGAGGATGGCTCAATAAGAAGCTGATGACACATATGAAGATCCAGGTTTATAGAGCCTGTGTTCTAAGCACACTCCTGTACTGCAGTGAGTCCTGGACCCTTTGTGCACGGCAGGAGAGGAAGCTGAACACCTTCCATATGCGTTGCCTCCGACGGATTTTTGGCATCACCTGGCAGGACAAAGTTCCAAACAGAGCAGTCCTAGAACGAGCTGGAATTTTCAGCATGAATACATTACTGAAACAGCGACGTCTACGTTGGCTTGGGCACATCGTGAGAATGGCTGATGGTCGGATTCCAAAGGATCTCCTCTACGGAGAATTAGTGCAGGGGAAGCGCCCCAGAGGGAGACCACAACTGCGATACAAGGACATCTGCAAGCGAGATCTGAAGGCCTTAGGAATAGACCTCAACAGATGGGAAACCCTGACATCTGACTGTTCAGCCTGGAGGCAGGCAGTGCATCACGGCCTCTCCCAATTTGAAGAGACCCTTGCCCAGCAGGCCGAGGCAAAGAGGAAGTCACATAAGCAGCAAAACCAGGGAGCCGGACAGGGGACAGACTGGGTTTGTCTTCAGTGTGGAAGGGACTGTCACTCTCGAATTGGCCTTCTCAGCCACACTAGGCGCTGTTCCAAGCCCTCCATACAGAGCACGCTACCATAGTCTTTCGAGACTGAAGGATGCCTAACAGGGTTGTTATAATCAAATGTGGAGCTCATTGGGATTAAAATGGAATGCAAATGTTGGGAAGTAATAAACCATACCATACCAAGTAAGTTTAAAGTCCAGATCTAAAGACAATTAGGATCACATTTTGTTCTAGGCTTAAATTTAAAATGTATAAGATACACATGCATTGAACAGAAGTGGCTGAGTAATATTTAGATATGATAAAAGCTAAAGAAAATATTAGTGTTTAAGTGTTACAGGATTCTTACTTCTGTTTCTGCTGCAACTAACACAGTTATGTATTCTCGAAGGCTTTCATGGCCTTTTAATGGAAAAAGAAATGGTGGACTACACAGCCAGACAAAAAAAGAAATTCAACAAATGCCAAACAAGTCAACCGAAGCCTACACTAGACACCTCACACATATCATCAACCTATCTGAACGTCAACTCTCCCCAGAAGAAACCTTGGTCTAAGCCAAAGGAGGAAACTTCACAGTCATATCCAGTAAAATTCCAGTAGAAGGCATCATTGCCAATGTGGAATCAGCCATATACCATCTTTCCAGAAATTAAAACAGAAGAAACAAGAGGTGAAGTGAAAAGGATCCTACAAAAAGCAAAAACCCCAAACAGCAACATAACAAGAACGAGAGAAATGCTATTAAGCCCCTAAAATCAGATCCTGATATCATCATCCTGCCAGCTGACAAAGGCAACACCAAAGTAATGATGCAAACAGAAGAATACAAAAACAAAATCAGGGAAGTTCTAGACCCCACCACCTACAGAAAATTGAAACGGGACCCAACCAACAAAATCACAAAACAAACAAACATGCTGATCAGGAGTTCCTCCCTGCATCCCAACGTCCTTCAATGAATCTGCAAGACAGAAGTTCTCTCACCAAGACTGTACGGACTCCCCAAAATCCACAAAGACTCAATCCCACTCAGGCCCATTGTACATTCCATTGGCTCCCAACATATGAATTAGCAAAATACCAAGCCACAATCCTATTGACCCACATTAGACAAACCTCATCCTATATCAAAGACTCAAGACATTTCATAAACAAAATCAGCACTCTAAAATTCAACCCCAGGGACAGACTGATCATCTTTGATGTACTATCCCTATTCACCAAGGTACTGAGATAAAGGACACTCTGACACTTATCCAGCAGATCTTTCCAGAAGACATCAGGCCCTTTTCCAACACTGCCTAATGACCAGCTACTTTCAGTGGGATAATGATTTCTATAAAAAGACAGATGGGGTGGCCATGGGGAGCCCCCTCAGCCCAGCTATAGCAAACTTCTACATGGAACATTTAAAAGAACAGACCCTGGCTTCGGCACCCTTTGCACCCACAATCTGGTTCCAATACATGGATGACACCTTCGCAATTTGGAGCCACGGTGAAAAAAAACTGGAAGAATTTCTAAACCATGTCAATAGCATCCACGCAAATATATAATTCACCAAGGAAACAGAAATAGAGGGCCAACTCCCTTACTTAAGATGTCATGGTCATACGTAAACCTGACCTCCTATTGGGAGACAAGATCTGCAGAAAACCCACTAACACAGACCAGTATCTACACAAAAACTCCAACCACCACCCATGACAAAAAAAGAAGCACAATCAAAACACTGGTAGACCGTGGGAATTGTAACCATGATGCTCAATTTCTCAGCACCGAATTCAATCATCTGAATTGGGCCCTACAGGCAAATGTCTATTCCAAGAATGAAATCACAAGAGCCATCAAACTGAGAAAACAACACCAAACTGAATAAGAAAAACAGCCAACCACAAATAAAGCATTTCTGCAATACATCAAAGGGGTCACAGACCGCACGAAAAAACACAACCTACAAACAGTATTCAGGCCCACCACAAAACTACAACAAATGTTACGGTCAGCGAAGGCCAAAAGGAACCCCCTCACCACTGCAGGAGTATACCGGATACCTTGCAGTTGTGGCCAAGTACATATTGGGACCACAAAATGCAGCATCCATACCAGAATCAAAGAACATGAAAGATACTGCATACTAAAACAACCGGAAAAATCGGCAGTAGCTGAACATGCCCTGAAACAAGCTGGATATGAAATCCTATTGCAAAATACAGAAGTACTGGACAGCACCAGCAATCACTGTTAGACCACACAGGAAAGCCATTGGAAAAAAAAAACACCAGCACAGCTTCAACAAAAAAGAAGAAACTCTAAAAATGAACAAAGCCTGGCTCCCAGCACTGAAAAATACAGCCTGCAAAAAGGTCAATGAACTCTACCCAGCCACAAGGACCAGTGATCACTGCACACAAAACACCAGCTAACGACACCCATCAACCACAGTGACAGATCATCTCCCCACCTTATCACAACAATAGACCCATAACAAAAAAAGAGAGGTTACCTACTTGTAACCATAGTTCTTCTAGTGGTCCTCTGTGAATCCACACAATTGGGTTGTTCTGCACCTACACTGAACACCTCGGAAGTTTCTAGAGCTTAAAGACACATGATTAGTGGCACGTTCCCCCATGGAGCACATGTTCCACCCATCCTAAGTCCCCTCAGTTCCTGATAAGTGTCCGCCATGTAAAAGAACTATTTAAGATAAAATGTGACAGACAGAGGGGAGGACAGGTGGGATGTGTGGATTCACAGAGGACCACTAGATCATGATTACAGGTAGGTAACCTCTTTTTCTTCTTCGTGGCCTCTGTGAATGCACACAACTGGGTGACAAGCAAGCCCACTTACTGGATGGTAGGACGTCACGGTAGAAAGGATGCCAGGACAGCTCTGTTAAAACCAGCGTCACTCTGTGTTCTGACATCCAAACGGTAGTGCCCGATAAAGGTCAATGGAGTAGACCATGTGGCCACACAGCAGATGTGAGGGAGTTCAATCTCACGCTGGAAGGGAGTGGACGTTGACAGCACTCTGGTGGAATGTGCCGTAAAGTGTGCAGGAGGTGATTTGTCTGATAACTTGTACGCCAATGATATAGTTTGGACAATCCATCTAGAAATAGATTGTGGAGAAGCTGGTGCTCCTTTGTGAGGACTGTGAAAACATAGAAAAAGTCTATGTGATTTCCTGAAAGGCTTGGTCCTGTCAATGTAGATGGCAAGAGAGTGTCATATGTCAAGTGAATGGAGCATACGCTCGAGAGGTGTTGATGGCGACTGAAAGAGTGTTGGTAGGATGATTGGTTGATTAAGGTGAAATTCAGATACAACTTTGGGTAAGAAGTAAACATCAAAATGCAATGTGACTTTATCCAGATGGAACTGGAGGAAGCGTGGATCGGACCGGAGGGCCGCGAGTTCAGTAGCTCATTTAGCTGATGTTATTGCTACAAGAAAGGAAGTTTTCAATGATAATATGTAATTTGAGATTGCATGTAGCCATAGGTTCAAAGGGTGGACACATAAGTATATCAAAGACAAGCTGTAAAGACCATTGAGGGATAATACATTGGCGTGGAGGACGAATATTGTTAAGTCCTTTGAGAAACCTTTTCACAGTTGGGTGAGAAAAGAGTTTAGCTGATTTAGAATTGGGAGGTTGATGAGCTACAATAGCTGAGATGTAGACTCAAAGTGGAGTAGGATAATCCAAAATTGAATAGATGAAGGAGAAAGGTAAGTAAAGTTTCAAAGGAGACTGGTGTTGCAGGTAAGTTGTTAGAATCAGTGAAGGAGAGGAATGCATTCCATTTATTTTCATGTAGCAGCTGGGTCGAGGGCTTTCAAGCTCAATCAAGCACATCCTTTATGGCGGGAGTATCCTCCAGGTTGTCAGATTCAGAGATGGTATGTCTGGGTGGTAGATCATTCCATTTTCCTGTGTGAGAAGACTAAGGACCAGAGGGAGCCTGAGTTGGTTGACATCGACCTGAGATGGGTGAACCACGGTTGCATCGGCCACCATGGGGTGAGAAGGATTGCATTGGACTGGAACTGTTGGGAGTCGAATGACAGTCCTTTGTATGAGTGTTATGGGAGGAAACAGATAAAGTAGGTCCTTGTCCCAATCTATCATGAATGTGTCTCCGATGAAGTTCTTGTCGACACTGGCTCAGGATCAGTAATGTTGGCATTTGGCATTTGCTCGTGAAGCAAAAATGTCAATGGTAGGAGTGCCCCAATGATCGCACAAGAGATTGAAGATGGAATCGTTTAGAGACCATTCGTGTGTCCTCGATGTCAGGCAACTGACATAGTCTGCGAGGGAGCTTTCTTCTGTGGCTATGTGGACTGCTATTGGGAAGTTGTGATGGAGGTAACACCATTCCCAGAGCTCGATGGTGAGGTACAGAAGGAATAAAGAATGTGTGCCTCCTTGTTTGTTTATCTAGTAAAAGGCAGTAGTGTTGTCTGTGATGAGTTGGACTGCGCGTTCCGTGAGAAGTGGTAGGAAACTGTGGAAAGCTCTGATAATTGCTAAAAGTTTGAGATGACTGATGTGCAATGATTTTTCCTGATTTGTCCATAAACCATGAATCTTGTGATGCAGACAGTGTGCTCCCCAGCCCGATTGGCTGGCATTGGTGGTAATTTGTATCATCGGTTGAAGAGGGGAAAAGGGTCATCCGATGAGTAGATTCAGGAGAAATATCCACCAAGTGAGTTGACGTGCCAATTCGGGTGTTACCATTAGACGCACAGATGGGTGGTCTGTCACAGGATTGAATAGGGATAGATACCATGATTGAAGTGACATCATTTTGAGTCGAGCGTGTTGTATGACTGAGGTTGTCGAGGCCATAAGTCCGAGAAGATGTTGGACATGATGGGCTGATACGGAGGCTAGAAGTCGGAAGGGTTGAATAGGCTTTTTTAATTTGAAGATTCTGTCTTGTGGAAGGAAGGCTCTGGCCCTGAAGTGGGCCCCGATGTAGGTGGCATTTTGAGAAAGTTCGAGATATGGTTTTGTGAGATTCACCTTGAGTCCGAGATCTCGAAGTGTGTTGAGAATAAGATGTGTGGCTTTGATGGCATCGTGGTAAGACGTTGGGACTACCAGCCAGTTGTCTATGTAAGGAAATATGTTGATACCTTGAAGTCGAAGGTAGGCAGCGACTGGTGCCACGCATTTTGTAAAGGTTCTTGGGTGCTGTGGAAAGCCCGAAATGAAGAGAGCAAAACTGGTATGTAGTGTTGTCGAATTGGAAGTGAAGAAATTTGTGGTAATGTGGATGAATAGAGACATGGAAATATGTGTCTTGGAGATCGATGACGATGAACCAATCTCCCTGCGAAGAGAGAGGAATGATAATCTAATGTCAACATTATGAAGCGTCGAGGTCGAATACATTTGTTGAGATTTCTGAGATAGAGGATGGGACGGAGTCCTCCATCCTTTGTGGGTACTGTAAAGTATCTGGAGTAGAAGCCATCATGCAAGTCAGATGAAGGGACTGTGGTTATGGCTTGTTTTCGAAGAAGAGAAACTTATTGAAGAATTGTAGAATAGGGGGTATTTTAGATTTTTCCAATTAGTGGAGCTTTAAATTCAATAAAGCAACCATATTTGATGATAGAAAGGACCCATTGATCACTAGTTATAGACTGCCATGCACGAAAGAATGGTCTTAGTCTGGTTTGAAACGGAATTTGAGAACAGAAAAAATGTAATGGGAGTTTATGGGTATTGCTTACCCTTCTTTTGAGGCCGGTGAAAGGGCTGGTGGTGCTGTTGTTGCTGGTTCCAAAAGGGCGGAGGTGCAGAGGTTGAAGGTCCCTGAAAGGGTTTTTCGGATGATTGGGGTTTATATTGGCGATATGGGTGAAATTGTTGGTATGGTTGTTGGTAGAATGACTGTCGTCGGTATTGTGGCCGTTGATATTTGTAGGTCTGTTGGGTTGAGTAGGACCAGGCTGTTTTACATACTTTATGAAGATTTTCCATTACTTCATTAGTTTTTTTGGTTGAATAGTCCAGCTCCATCAAATGGCAGATCTATTCTAGATCTGGTATCATCTGAAAGTCCAGCAGATCGAAGCCATGCATGCCGCCTTAAGGCAATAGAGGTGGCCATGGATTTAGATGCAGCATCTACAGTGTGGCGAGACACAATTCTTTGTTGCTTAGAAAGCATAGAAGCTTCAGTATGGATGTTGATGGCTTCTGTTTTAACTGAGTCAGGAGGTGATTCGAGTATAGGTAGAATTTTGTTCCATAGTTGTCTATGGTAAGCTCCCATTGCCACTTGATAGTTTGCCACTCGCAGTATGAACGAAGTAAGGGAATAGAGTCGTTGGCCAAGTATATCCAGTTTTCTTCCTTCTCTGTTTGTGGGAGCAATGGAAGATTTGTTACAGGCTCTGGATTGGTTGGATTTGACTATTATTGAGTTTGGAGTATGGTGTTTGGTGAGAAAACCGGTGTTGGGCCCGTGTGTCTTGTAATGGTTTTTAGTGCATCTGGAAATCTGTAAGGATGAGGGAGGTTTGTCCCAAGATTCTTTGATTAGATCAAGCATGGCCGGAATGAATGTGAGACTGAGAGGAGGTGTTTATCTGGATTGATATTATCAAAGACCAAGTCTTGTTTAGGTGGTGGCGATTCCTCGATTTCAAGTTGTAAATATTTGGCCATTCTCATAACAAGTTGGGAGTACAAGGTAAAGTATTTGCGAAGGCTTTCACGACCAGGATCTAATGGTTCTTGTGGGTTTTTCGGGCTCTTTGGCCGTGTTCTGAAGGCTGTTCTTCCTAACGTTTTGCCAGTCTCTGTGGACAGCATCTTCAGAGGACAGCACAGTGCTGTCCTCTGAAGATGCCGGCTACAGAGACTGGTGAAACATTAGGAAGAACAGCCTTCAGAACACAGCCAAAGAGCCCGAAAAACCCACAACAACCACAATGAGGTAAAGTGTTCTGACGGAGACGGTGGGTGGTTCTCAATGACATCGGAAGTTGATGTTGGTAAGTTTGATGGTGACTCCTGTGATGTGTCCGAGCCTAGGTCTTGAATTGATGAAGATGAGGAGGAGGGAGATAGGTCTCTAGGTCAATGATTGTGCAGAAGGAGGCTGGACTGTAGGAGGGCATGTGGAATGCCTCTCTGTATTGGTAGGTGGAGGAAGGGGACCTTTATAAGTAGTGGTGACTTGTAGTAACGTTTGAGGAAGACTGTTTGGAGCCTTTGGACTGAGAGTATTGTACTGTTGGTAGAGAACATTTTAAAGTTGGTTTGGCTGGGAGAGTAGAATGGGCTGGTACATAATGTTGAGATCTGTGTCAATGTCGAGGGGGAGATGGAGAAAGTGATGGTGAATATCAAGGTGGATATAGTACGGTATACCAAACCCGTTTGGGTTCCTCATAATATAGTTGTTCTAGAGTATCTTCAATGATATAAGGGTCGTATTGGTAATCTCTCTCTCTTGTCATCTCGAAACTGGTATCATGATGATTGTGGGTAAAAGTAGTACTCCCTATGTGGAGGGTCGTACTGAGGGGGCGAAAGATGCTTTTGTTTCTCTCGGTGTTTTCTCAGAGAGTGATGAGGTGAATCAGAGCCAGAAAGCTTGATTGAAATTGCCCACCCTGATGATGCAGGGCTTGAATGGGCTGAGGCCTGGCTGGAATGCACATCAGCCCGAGACAGGCCAACACTCGGCGACAGGCTACCAGTAGAGACTAGAGCTTGGGCTGGAGGTAGAGATGGGTCATCTCTGTCAGATGTAGAGCCTGGAGCATCTCTGGATGATTCTTTCATAATGGGAGATGGAAGGGTCGGTTGTGGTGGATCAAGATGAGCTGATTTTGAGGTATTTTTTGGCTTTTTAATATCATTTTGTATTTCTTCTTTTTTGAAGAGTCTAGGGATCTAGTCGAGGTCTTCGATGTCGATGACTTCGATTTTGATGTGAACTTCAACTTCTCTTTGGAATGGGGAGAAGGAGTCACGGAGCTGGAAGCAGGCATGGACGGGTTTTGCCACTCTATTTGAGGGTCTGGAGACCGTGTAGACTCCCAACCTGTGGGGTTGAGAGATTTCTCCCAAAGTTAAGACCTCAGTTTTTGGAGGCAAAGTTTAAGGGGTGGTTTCGTTAACCTCTTTCATGCAGAACAGGAATGTGTAGGATGTTCTTCTCCAAGGCAGAAGAGACAGTGTGCCTGTCAGTTAGCGAAATTTTGTTTGAACAGGTAACACACTGCTTCAAAGGCCTGTCCCCCCCCCATAAAGAGTGGGAAGGATAGGAGGGAAAAACGGTCACGGGGTGGGGGGAGACAAAACATGGGTAAATAAAAACTGGAAAGAACTCACAGGGAAAACGTTGAATAAAGAAAACGATTGTAAAAATGATGATAATCCAGAATGCGATTGATTAGAATGCTCTATTTCTCCAAAACAGGTCTGATCAACATGGCAGAAAAAAGGAACTGAGGGGACTTAGGATGAGTGGAGCATGCGTTCCATGGGGGAACATCCCACTAATCATGTATTTTTAAGCTCTAGAAACTTCCGAGATGTTCAGCACAGACACAGAACAAGCCAACTGTGTGCATTCACAGAGGCCACGAGGAAGAACACCTGATCACAATAATCACCCAATCTCCTGAAAAGAACAAAAAGCTAATCCCACAGCTACAAATACTGTACTCAACCATCCCACACACTACCCCAGAACACAGAGTTCTAACTCCTGTCCTCTGAAGATGCCAGCCACAGAGACTGCTGAAAAGCTAGGAATAAAAACCTCCAGAACATGGCCAAACAGCCCGAAAAATGCAAGTTAAATTGAGAAGTATAGTACAGTGGTGCCCCGCATAGCAATGTTAATCCATTCTAGGATTAATGTCACTATCCGGAAACATGGCTAAACGGAAAGAAAAACCCCATAGGAACACATTAAACTCCGTTTAATGCGTTCCTATGGGGCCCAAACTCACTGGTAAGCGAAGATTCCCCATCTGGCCGCCATTTTCGCCGCCTTGGTAAGTGGGGGCAGGGCGCAAAAACGCTGTGGGCGGCCATTTTCTGCACCTGGTGGCCATTTTGGAACGGCCGATCAGCTGTTTTTAGAACATCGCAATGTGAAGATCGGCACCGCAAAGCGATGTTTTGCCACCTAAAACATTGCAATGCAATCGCATTAGCGATCGCAAAAAAAGTGTCGCTATGCGGATTCGTTGTTAAACGGTGCGCTCGTTATGCGAGGCACCTCTGTATATGGAGTACTATTTGTTGAAATAAAGTTATAGAGGCTGAAATCCTACTGATTCGTTACACATACAGAAGGAAACAGTGTAATATTTAGTCACTTCCATCTGGCAATTAATGAGTCTCCCTGGGAATCTCAAGTGAATGCTAAGATTCCCTGAGATGAGTCCTTACATTCTGTATAGAAGCAGCTGAATGATACACCTTTTGTCTTTCATATGCAGAACAAAGCAACAGGATCTCATCCAGAAGCTATTTGGTTATGCTCAAAATATAAGAATCACCTTGTGAAATAGTGTTTTTGGCACCATGTCAGCAGAGCAGATTTTTTAAATTGAAGAGCCTCAAAGGAAAATAACTCAGCAGATGAAATCCTGTATTTGTAACTATGCCTACGGAAGTGTGATGATGTCACCAGCAGGGAGCTATTTTCAGTAATTAAAATTTCCTACTTTTGTTCCCTTCTAATTCCTTTCATCCTGTGGAAGCTTTGGGAACTGCAGAATGAAAGCAGGATGCCTACCCTGTCATCATCATATGTCTAATGTTACCCCAACACAAAGTTATCTGAGAAGCTGAGAATACATATATACAATCACACAACCGTGAAGATAGAAGCAAAGTACAACAACAGGTATTTCAAATATTTTTGTTTTGCACTTTAAATGATGATCTGCACATGCTATTTCTTTCTTAGGACTTATCAACACAGGCTAATTGGAGTAGGCTAAATAGGGTTGCCATAGGTCACAGAGAGATCTAGTATGCCATTTGGTGTGATCATTGCACCCAAATGGCGCATACACCTCAAGCAACCCAATTTGGTCCAGCTTCTTCTGCTGTCTATTTCCCATGTTGTGAAGTGGCTTAGTATCGCAAGCCCTTCATGATACTGGCAAATAAACTTCCTCTGCTCTAATACAGTCTAAATATTTTTGTAACTCCCTCTGTCCCTACAAGAAGCAGAAATGTTTAATGTGCCAATATTCTGAAGTAGCTATCTTTTAAAGGCACTTCACAATATAGGAAATTCAAAGACGAAGGCTCTCAGCACTTTTTCAGCACTGGAAACAAACCAAGATTCTACCCACACCAAAAAAAGTAGAAGCCCCTGATAGTAAGGTGCAGATAGAAACACTCTTGAGATGGGCTGGCTTTCTCCAGCAATTAAATTGTGTGGTCGATATCAAAAGGAATGAATCAGCTTGTCCCCACTGGGGACAAAACAGCGAGTTCAACACCTGTCTATTTCATTCCTGGTCTCCCAGTGGAAAGTAAGGCTACCATCCTCACCCCACATTGTCTGTACCTGCAGAATACAAAAAGCAGGTCACAGTCCACCAAGTCACTATCTAGATGTTATCCTGGCTTCCCAAGTTCCTCATTATCTAGGGAAATTGCACTGAATGAAAATCATACAGCTCTGCAGCAACTGTCACTTACATCTTGGGTTAAATGCTTCCCTACACAAGTGGGGAGTGGCGAGTTTGTGGCAAGCAGGGCTCCTCTTGTAGAGGCTTTCCTGTCCTTCCTAAGAGGCGGCAGCAAGAAGTTTGAACAGCCTTCTTCTTTACTCCATCTGTTGAAAGAAGAGAAGATGGGAGAGGCTGGTGAGGGAGCTGTCCAACACTTTCCCTGCTTCCCATCAAGGCCACCTCAGGTCTCTTCAGCCACCACTACCCTGACCTGAGAGGGAAGGCAGAAGAACCTGCCAGGTTAAGGCAAAAACAGCATCTTTCTCTATAGCCAAGGTCGTATTATTCATAAGGCGGACTAGGCTGAAGCCTAGGGTCTAGGAGGCCTGTCAATTTTTATTTTTATATTTATTTGCTAAGGCACCTGAGGGTTCCAATGGTTAAAGGCACTTTGTACTCTGCACTGTAGCAATCCTGCATATACATATTTATCCATACACTGTCTATACTCTGATATAGACACTATCTATCTAATTATTTCTATACACTATTTTAATCCTCGCACAATAAAAATGTAAAAGAAATTCTGAATAGAACTTTTCGGGAGACTGTCAAAACGGATCTAGGGCTATGGTACCAGCCCTACCGGAGTCGGGCTGTCAGCTGTGGTGAGGTGAAAGACTGAAGTGCCAGAAGGTCTTAGGGGCCCTGTCTCTAACCCGCCAGACCCTCCCCCCCCCCCAGGGAGCAGGCCGGTCCCGAGGGCCCTTTTTATATTCTTAGCAGGAAGGAAATTCATGAAGACCCGACGAGGTCCCACCGGAACGCGCGAGGTCTCCGAGGTGGGTCGCGAAGGCACAGCACCACCAGAGAGGATCGGGGCGCGTCTGAAGCTTCCCTCACGTGTCTGTCGAGCGCCCGGTCTCTCGTCCATACCGGCAGACAGGAAAGGGCAGGAACGGCTAGGCTCCGGCGGGGCCCTTTCGGTCGCCAGAGGGCGAGTCGGTGGTTGCCAAGAGCAAGACCCTTCCGGGACTCGCGGGAAAGGGAGCCGG
This sequence comes from Pogona vitticeps, assembly GCF_051106095.1. Taxonomy (NCBI): domain Eukaryota; kingdom Metazoa; phylum Chordata; class Lepidosauria; order Squamata; family Agamidae; genus Pogona; species Pogona vitticeps. The sequence goes on from NC_135783.1 coordinate 204,117,299, forward strand.
CGGGCCTGAGCCCTCCTGGAAGCAGCCAGCCAGCCAGCCGGCGCCCCCGGGAAAGGGGGAGGCCCGGCGGCCTCGAAAGCTTCGGTTGGAGAAGATGGCCTTCCGGTGCCCCTAAAGCCGATCAGGGGGCGCGGGGCGGGGAGCAGGCCGGCCACACACCCCCCCCCCCACAACCCCTTTCCCTTCCGGCCACTCGGCCAGACTCACCTGCAACGTCTTCTCCCGGCCGGGTCACGTGGGCACCTCCCCAACTCTCGCGCGCTCCCCGTCGCGTGGCTTCCCCCTCCTCCTCCTCCTCCCCGTGCCGCCGCTCGCCCGTTGCTTGGCAACCGGCAAACGCCGCCGCTGGCTCCGGGCGCCGCTTCGCCCTCGCCGCTATGCCCTCGTCCCAGGCCCGGCCCGTCGGGCGGATGGGGAGGCGCCGAGAGCCCCCCCGCCTGCGCCGCCGCCGAGAGGCTCCCCGTGAGTGTGTCCCCAGAGCGGTGGGGTCGGGTGGCGAACTTGGGGCGGGGGGGGGAGTCACTCGGGAAAGGCATCCTTCAGCCGTCGGGTTAGAGAGGACCCCGAAGGCAGGCTCGACAACACGCCGGACACTCCGCGTTTCCCAAAAGGAGGGGGCAGGCTTTTTTCTTAGCTTGAAGCGCCTGGAGCAACCGCTCGCTTATTTATGTACTCTATTTAAAATATTTTTTTAGCCCACCTTTCTCCTTAAAAACGACCCAGGGCGGATTACACCATTAAAAAGACAATATGTAGAAGGTAAAAACAGTAGGTATCCAAGTATTTAAAAAGAATTCAACAACAACAACAAAAAAGATTAAAAACGGTAATAAAATCAATAATAAAACACCTTTAAAACAACAGAGCACAACCATTCATTTAAACAACCCTCTCAGCCCACCAGTTATTAAGGGAGATCCTGCCCGAAGAGAAAGGTCTTTGCCCGCTTGGAGAAGGACTGCAAAGGGAGGTGCACCTGTGGGAGGGGGTGTCAGAGTCTGGGAGCAGCCACAGAGAAGGTTCTCTGTCTTGTCCCCACCAAGCACACTTTTGAGGGTGATGGGATGGAGAGAAAGGCCTCCCCTGATGATCTTAAAGCCCAGGCAGGGTAATAGAGAGAGACGCGGTCATTTACATAGATTGGGCCCAAGCAGTTTAATATTGTATACAGTCCCCTGACAGTCCACACAACGTATGCTGGAATCCCTCCCTTGGTTACGGTTTGAGACACCACGGTTGTCTGTTACATTTTTCCCTGTATACTGTGAGTGTTGAAGTGGGAAGGCACAAACCAGGAGTCTCAAACTCAATTTACCTGGGGGCCGCTGGAGGCAGAATCTGGGTGAGGCTGGGCCGCATCAGATTTTCTGCCAAGCGGAGCAAGAGCCCGAGGAAGCCACCCAGGAGTTTCCTTAGCCCAGCTGGGGCTCCGAGGAGGAAGGGCGTGCGAGCTCTCGTCGCCGGCCACGGCCCCCTCCAGTTCCTTCTTCACTGCCACTACCAGCAGCAGGATGAAGAAGTGGAGAAGGGAGGGAGTGCCGGTGACCACCTAGCCATAGGGAGGAGGGCACAACATAAAAAAACCCTCACAGAATTCGCCTTGCCAAAGGAGAAAAGCCCCCACCAGTATCTGTGAAATTAAACAGAGGGGGCGGGGGGGGCCCACAGGTGCGCACGCATGCAAGCACACAAACACTCATACACGGAGGTCTGGCAATCTTCCTCTGAGGGCCCTCCTCAAAAAAGGCGCACTCAGCAGCAGCAGCTACCCCTACCACGACAGAGGAGCATACGTTGCAAGGCGAGCCTAGGCAGCCTCCACAGCCGAGGCGGCTGAAGCAGGAGGAAGAGGAGGAAGCACCACCGGGTGCTGAGGCTGCCACTGACCGGGCTGGTGCTGGGAGTGCCGAGAGAGAAAGAGAGCTATTTCCCTGGAATAGGCGGCGGCGGCAGCTGCTGTTGGTGGCTTGGAGGCACTCTTCGAGGACGGGCCAGGAGCGAACTCCGCTCTCAGGCATTGCCCAATGGTGGCTCAGGCACTCAGGGAAGAGGGCCAGCAGCGTGCCTGGCTCGCCAGTTTTCCCACAAGACAGTGCCTCTTGCACCCTCCATCCGGAACTGCAGCCTGCCAGACAGAAGACAGATGGGCTGGCTGGCAAGCTGCAGTTCCAGATGGAGGGTGCAAGAGGCGCTGTCTTGGAAGACAGCTGGCGAGCGAGGCTTTTTTTTTTACTCTTGACAGCTGAGGATGTGTGGGCGCTTTGGGGGGGCAGGCAAGGCGAGGGCCACAAACTATCATTCGGGGGGCCGCAAATGGCCCCCGGACCGCATGTTTGAAATCCCTGGCACAAACAGAGCACCAGCTGCTCAAGAGAATAAGGCAGAGTGTTCTTTCAAGGCTTGGAAGAGAGGTGTAAAAGTCATAAGTAGACCAAGACCTTAAATCTAGTACATTAGGCTCATGGAAACAATCTTCTTTGAATTCAGAGGGACAGCCTTTTGTGTGAACAGCAGGAGATTTGTGTTGTAACCTCTGTACCTGTGTTACAAGCAGAACTGAAATCTCAGTTGAGACTTTCTGGCCAAGAAATGAACATGTTTTCCTTTCATAGCAAATAATGAAGATGAAGTAGAGGGGCTATTTCTTCCTGTGGGAGTAGATCTTCAGCAGATAACTATACTGCCCAAAGCAGAATGGCAAAGGATTCAAGACAGCCTCACGGCCACAGCCAGAGAAGCAGCACGGATTCGTGCAGAAAGGAAAGCGCAGAAAGATCTGCACTTGAAGTCTCAAGCGCTGGTGAAGAATTGGACCAACACTATTGCAGTAAGAGACAGGTTTCAGTGCTTGTGGTTCTTTCTCAAATGTCTGGATGTATTTGTTGCCTTTTTCTTATTACAGAGCAAGCCAAGAAACGTAGCCATCAAAGAGTTTTAGCCTAAACAGAACCTATGTTGTTAGTAGAGATGAGACTGAAGTAGATTATTCGCTCCCATTCTCTTATCTGTGTGAATGTTTCAAGTGGAACTCACCAAAGTGGCAGAGCAACAAATAATAAAAGGATGTTAGTGGAAAATAGAAGACACTCTGGGGCCATTCACACTGAGTGGAGTTCATCTCCTCTTGTACCTATGATGTTGGTACTGCAACCAGGGAAGAAACAACAAAGTGGGACCAAAAAAAGAGACAACCATCTTGTTGTCTGGGTTTTTATTCTGCGTGTTTGCTCCAGTGCAGCATCTGCTCATAGGGATGCTAGCAATCCTGGTGAGTGGGTTCCATTTAATGATTTTCCTATGGGTATTTTTGTCAGTCAGTCTCCACCTCTCCATGCCTTGTGGATAGATAAAACCAGGAGGAGAGAGAAGTAGGCAGGGAAAGGGCAGAGACAGTAGACAGAAAAGGGAGGGCAGCTTGTATTGGGAGTGAGGCATCAGGGAGCAATTCCAGATGTGTTTGGCCATATTGGGATATCCCTGTACATCCAACACAAAATACCCTCCCTGTCTGTGGATGCTAGTAGTGGGATGAAGTTTTCAAATCTGTCATAAAAAAGACCACATTTACCCAGAGTAACCTCAGAAGAACCAGACAGAACACCATTGTGTGGTCAAACCTTAAATTTCCTCTGATTTGTTGTCCTTGTGTTCTTCCTAATCTGTTGTAAGTTATTGTCAGTGCACTCCTAGATGTGTCTACTTGAAAGTAAATCTCACTGAATGCAGTGGAATTGCTTCTTAGTAAGTGTCTGTATATTTGCCACAGACCACAATCTTATACATACTTACTTGTGAGTAACTCCCTTTGAAATTTGTAGGACTTAAACCTATGTTGATACAGTTGCAAAAATTTGCTAGGCTAGTTGTAAATTTGCTAGTTGTAAATGTTGGCATGAAAAAAGCTACACATAGGCGAAACAAACACATGGCTATTAGTTACCCTGTTGGCAGAATTTGTGGCCATAATGAGTGTTGTGCAAGTGGTTCCAATATGACAGGAGCTGCATCAGTTTATGTCCAGTGAAAAGTTAAACAGCAAATATCTCCATACATTTACCTTCTGTTCTGTGCACATACAGTTAGTGTGTGTGAATGCAAATAAGATATTTGCCATTGTCTTTGGAGCTGGTGGCAAAACTTTCATAATATGCAACAGTGAGAATTTATGCTTTTCAATAATCTTTTCTCTTGAGATGGAGTATTTAGTGGCACTTCAAAGGAATGTTGATCTGGTTTGTTTGTTTGTTTGCATGACTTTAAAGGTTCCAGCTTTGACCAATGTGCTTCTAATAACATCCCTGGTCGGAATGAGATTTATTTGCATTGCAGGGAATGTCACAAGCAAAACTGAAAGGGAAAAAAGTGCGACAAGAGAGAGGAGAAGAAGAAAAAAGAAAGGTTGACCTTGAAGAAGCAAAATACCAAGCACAGAAGCGAAAAGAGCAAATAGAACAAGCTAAAATCCAACAGTACTATCAAAATGAAAGAGTTAAAAGATTCAATGTAATGTAGATCCGGCTCCTCACTCCTGTTTTAATTTCTTATCTATGTTCATATATAGCATCCCACTAAATTTTCAAATTTTGTTTTGTAGAGAGCCCTCTTACTTACTGAAGTCTTGAAAGAAAGAGATGCTCAGATTGAATTTAAAAAGAACAGCAAACATCTATACCGCAAGAAAGAAGAAGAAATAGAGCGTGAGCATCAAAAAGCTATACAGATAGAGGAGGAAAAAGCAAAAGAGCGTCATATGAAGAGACTGCAGCTTAGCAAAGATCAACTAGAACAGTAAATATATTTACTATATCACTTAAAAAATTAAACATGACATTTGTTAGGCAGAAATATATAACAAACTATATACAACTTGATCTTTTCTAATACTTAGGAAGGAAAAGAAGCTAAATGCACTTATGGATGTTCTTGTAAAGATACAGGAATTTTTTTACTACAGCATTTGGTTAACAGCTGCTTCTCTGTTAGTGCCAGATATTAAAATCTTTGAGAGCTAACATGATATATTTTGTGGGGCCATATTCTGAACGAGCTTAACACCCTCTGCCTCTTGAAGGAAGTCTGCTAAAATAAGCAATTGCCCTGGCACTGGACTTCAAAAGAGAGAGGAACGACTTCTTAGTCTGCCATCAGCTGGAGCAAAAGTAGGCAAATGTTTGCTCCCATGAGCTCACGGGTCCCTCCTAACAGTCTATTTTGCAGCACCCACAACTGTTCCTCATCCCCAGTTTTTTAAGAAAACAAATGCTGTTCTCAAGCCACATCATACCTTTTGGTGGCGTGGATGGCACTTTTGCCAGGGGTTTGGCTCATCATGGCCCAGGGAGGGGATTTTTAACAAAATGAGAACTGACATGTGGTTTTGAAAAAGGCCCATTTGTGGTCTAGAACAGTGGTCCTCAACCTTGGGCCTACAGATGTTCTTGGACTTTAACTCCCAGAAACCTTGGCCAGCAGAGGTGGTGGTGAAGGTTTCTGGGAGTTGTAGTCCAAGAACATCTGGAGTCCCAAGGTGGGGGACCACTGGTCTAGAATAGCTCAAACAGAGGCGGGCCACATGTTTTCAGGTGCAAGAGTGGGTGGGTGTAGTCCGTGGATTTCTGGAAATTATGGAGCCCTCACTAGACAGAGAAGGGTGCTGTACGGAGTTGGGAGTTTTAAAAATCATTTTAATACATTGTGAGCCACCTGTAAGATAAGTTTTGTTGAACAGCAGATTATACATCTTTGAAAGAGTTTGCCAATGTGTGATATAAAGAAACATTGTTTCTCTTGGACAAGTGACTTGAGTGTGTGAGTTAAGGTCAGACTCACTTTCCATCTCTAGTTCAGAATTTATTTTATCTGTAGAGAGACTTTAGACACTGGAGATACATCTTATTTACCATATGATTTCCTTTTTTTTTTTTAAGGATAAAAGAGCATGAACATTTAGCAGAACTGAGCAGGCTAGAAGAGAAAAAAGAAAGGGAAAACATTCAGGCATTGGCTAAGTTACACCAAATGGAAATGTTGAAAAAGGAGCAAGAGGAATATGAACAGAAATTTAAGCGTAAGCGGGAACATCAGGTACCATGCCAGTAGTCAAACAGCTAAAGGTTGGGCTCTAAGGAATGCTTTTTTATTGTTACAACATTATACGAACATTTAGAAATGCTGGGTTCCATAAATATTCTGCCAGAGACATAGTTAACAGATTTGTTGGTAACAAATAGAGGGCTAGTTGATTTCTGATGCTTTCCCAAGAGCCTGCAACAAGCTGACAGATTTTGTGGAGGAGCTTTTGATGTGTGTGATGGAGAAAAAGACAGCTTGAGGGCATGTGTGTTTTAGTATGTTTGTTAAACAGAAGCTAATTCAGCACCAGGAAGCCACACGTGGATTGTAATTAAATCTATGCAAAGAACAGATTGATTTTGGGCAGAATTGCAAAAGTTTTCCTTTTTGGAGATGAATTATTTCAAGTGAAAAAAATCTCCAAAGACATTATCTGTTGCGCTGTGAGTCACGAAGTTCTTCTTTTTGTAGGGGTGGGTTCACTGACAGCCTGACTGAGCTTCAGCCTTTCTCACATCCTCCTTTGGGGGGAATCTCCTGTATGTCTTCCTCTGCATGCTGTCTGCCAGACTCTTCTTCAGGAATCCTGAAAGTGGTTTCACTGGTCAAGAGGGTCTTCTCTTTCTTCTGCTCCTGTGAATCCTTTCCATGTGCTCCCACCATTATGTTTGTTCTCTCCTTAGCATTCTCCTCCTCTGCTGTGACGTTCTGTTCTTCCACCTCCAGTGCGCCTCTTGACTACTGCTGCTTGAGAGTTCTGTTGCTTGAGAGTTCTGTCCATGTACTCTTCATCTTCTCTTATAGCCTTAAGTGTGGCCACTTCTTGCTCCAATTCTTTCACTTCTTCCAACACTGCTGTATGTGTATGCTGTTTTCTTCTCAGGCAGAAAGACAAACACAGTTTGCAGGTCAGCGCCACTGAATTGTCTCTTCCCTCCATAATCCCTGTTGCCTTTTTACTTTCTTCTGTTTGTCTATGAGTGCCCCTTTGTCTTGTCTGCCTTGAAGGTCCACTAGTATATTATATCTGGAACCTCGATTTTTTTTTTGTTAGAGGTCTTCTGTCAAATTCCTGTTTGCTCTTTCTGTCTGCTCACTTCTTGAGGTCTGTCTCAGTTTTATTCTTCTGCTGTGCTGTTAGGAGTTATCAAACAATGACTCTCCCGATGTTCACAGCTGCTGCTTATTACTTTCAGCAGTTATCAGGACATAACCTCCTAGGTTGTGAGCATATGGTGCTTCTGAATGAGGAATTTAATGTGGGTTATTCCAGGCCACTTCCTGGTATTAATCTAAATTACTCAGCTCTCTTCCTTTGTCACCTTGGTCTCCACTTTTTTCTTTTGTCTCTTCCTCCAGTAGACCCTTTCCTTACTACCTCCCCACTGACAAACTTCTGTTTGCTCCCCCTGTTTGCTTGCTCCCTGGGGTCTCAGTTTTATTCCTCTGTTGTGCTTCGTTAGGAGTCAGCCGACAGAATATTGGTCCAGTAAAAGCCACAGGTTGCATGTTTTCAGAGAGGAGATGTCCAGGAGATAGTCAGCCACAGCTCTGGTAGCTGTACTGTTGGTAGCTGTACTGGTAGATGCATGAGGTTACATCAATATGCACTCTGATGTTTGTAGGACCACTGCTATATTAGATTTGGCTGAAGAAGCACAGAAGCTTAGGTTCCCCAGGGTGTGCGCAAGCTGCACTAATGTGTAACATCCTTCATGTAACATCCAGATAATGGTACCACAAAACTTTACTCACAGACCTTACACAAGTGTGATATTAAGGACTGGATCTGTGTGATGATCCTGATAGTACTATAACCCAATCAGAGAGAAAGTAAACATGTTTGACCAAGATGGTGAACTGGAACCTAGTATCCACTGGAGAAATAAAAGGGAACATTGCAAGTATTTTCCTAGCAAAGTATGTATGTTATTGTTGAATATTAGCAGTGCTTATATTATGTACCTCATTCTCATTTTTAATTCCTGGTAATCAAGAAAGCCCTTCTCATAACTCTTTAAGCACGATAAGGAATTCTTCAAAGCTATTTTGTTTTTTAAAATGTCAGTTTCCAAAATCTTTTCTATTCTTTTTTAACTGTTATTAATACTTCTTACCTTTCTCGTATTGTTAAGAGGAATTTAGAAACTATTACAAAGCAACTGGATGTAGATGGTTTGTCTTTTACCTCGCTATGTTCAGACATCAAAGACTGGTATGAGTTTCTACCCATGTCTGCTTATTACTTCATAAGACCACAAAACATCTTATCAGTCAAGATCAGTGTAAATCCCTGGTTACAAAGAGCAGCATACAGACACAGCCTAGTTCACTAGACTGTAAAAAATGCACCTTTCACCCTAGCCAAAGCAGCCAAATTGGTTTGCTGCCAGCAGGGAATGGAATGAAATAAACAAACTTGCCAATTTTCCTGTTTTTTAGCTGTAAACAGCTGTGACATAGATATCAGCTTGATGCATCTGCCCAGCTCTTTTCAGAAAAGCCCCCTACGACCTCACATTCTATCTGTAATCATTCTTCTCACAAGTTCCCTCACTGGTCCTGTTTGTCTAGGCCCCTATCTTCCATTACGTGGCCCTACTAAGAGCAAGTGACGTTGAAGACTCAAATCAGCTGCCTAGGAACCTTCCTGTCCCTTACGTCCCACTTCATAGGAAAGGCACGGGGGCTAGAGAAGCCAGCTGCACTGGGAGCCGCCATGTCAGGCCATCTTCTATGCCATGAAGCAGCAATTCCTAACGGAGGAGCTTGTTGGGGAACACTGCTTAGCTTTCCCCCAACCTGCTGAGTGGCATATATGTGTGGGGAAATAATGGGGAGTGATTTTCAATGTATATTTCAGTAAGCAAAATTAACTTTCTTACTTTTGTTTTGTTATTTTAAAGGCACATGTTGCTGATCAGGTAATTCTTAGAGCTATAGAAAAACAAAAACAAGAAGAAGAGGATGATAAAATCCGAGCACATTATAAAGCAAAACAAGCTATGATTAAATTGAGAAAAGCAAAAGAAGAAGAAATGCTTAGGTAGGCAGAATGAGTGATAGGTTTTATTGAAATAAAGTAAGATGCAGTTTTCTTGTATCATTAAATTTTCCAGCAGAGACACATCTCAGACACTGGGATGTTACTATTAGTCTAAATCATTATTTCAGTATTTGCCATTTGCTATATTTAAATATGTTGAATTTTTCCAATATTTTATGAGTCTAAGGTCTATGAATGTAGTTAGCTTGTTGCACTATGTATAGTAAGATAGAATTAATATTTTTTTAAAAAATCAGTTGTGGCACTTTAAAGACTAACAGATTTAAGTATGCACTGGAATAAATCCTTTAGCCTTTAAGGTGCTGCAATACGTCAGCATTTTTTGTTTGCTTGTTGTACATTATTATAGTTATTTATAAAGTTCCTTCTCACAGTGCTAACATGCATACAAAGATCTGAAACCTAATTAACACTCACTCAGGAAGTGTTTCCTCAGTGAAGCTGCCCTCACAGAACACTTTGATCAGCAAAAGTGGGAGAACCAATGCTTACAGAACTTCCCCCAGTCCCTGCTTTCTTGCTGCACATGGGGACACATGTGGGACCCTGTGGAACAGTGTGTGGAGTTGTGCAGGAAAGAAAACCAGCTCTCCCCTCCTGTTCTTGCAGCAGAAGCCTCACTGCATGGGTGTCCTTTTTGCAGATAGAAGGATCTCTTATAGAAAAGAGCTTAGAGCTCAAGCTGATGGCGAATGTGTTGTGATTGCCCCTTATGGGAGCCCAGTTCATGCAGTTCTTATTCTGCCACAGAGGAGGAGAGACAGTACAATTACTATTTAAGCCACTGGACAGCCATCTGAAGTGCCTGAATCATATATACAGTAACAAAACATTATCTACAGGATGGTAGTCTTCCATGTGAAGATTTTACTGATGTAGTAAATGTCTGAACTAAAATTGTTGTTTTGCTGACATCATTTGTGATGATGAAGAATAAATAATTTGAGCAAAGTTTATGAATGCCTGCTATTTCTTTCTAATAGATTCTAATAATATTCTTCCCAGGAAATACAATTTTTTTCATGTGTTGTCTATATATATATATATATATATATATATATATATATATATATATATATATATATATATATATATATATATATATATATATTTATCTGTTTGTTTGTTTGTTTGTTTGTTTGTTTATACCCCGCCTATCTGGCCCACCGGACCACTCTAGGCGGCTATAGTAATTAACTCTTTCTATGACTTTTGAAGTCATAGACTTTTCTGTGACTTTGGGGTCATAGTTTATTTCTGGATTAAAGCTGGAAACATGCTTTGTTCCTGTGCTCATAAAGACATTTTATCTCAGCATAATGGGCAGGGAATGGCAGTATTTCATGGATATCCCTGTACAGTGGTACCTTGACTTATGAACTTAATCTGTATTGGAACAGCATTTGTACATCGAAAAGTTCATAAATCAAGGCAAAATTTCCCATAGGAATGCATTGAAAACCATTTAATCTGTTCCGGCTGTTTTTCATTCGTATGTCGAGGAGCTGTTTGCAAGTAGAGGCATTAGTTCCCATAGAAACTAATGCAAAGCCGGTTAATCCGTACTCTACCACTAGGGGGAAATTTTTTTAAAATTATTTTTCTTCTTCTGACCTAAGATGAACTTAGGTCAAAAAAGGGCAGGAAAGGGTTTTTTTGGTTCATAGGTCGAGGCTGCATTCACAAGTCGAAGCAACATTTTGTGAGCGGAGCCATTCGTGACTCGAAATGTTCATAAGTAGAGATGTTTGTAAGTCGAGGTACCACTGTTATCAGTCAGCTATACTGAGACTTGCAAAGAATTATCTTGTCTATTTGTCAGGACAGTGTCACCACTCATACACTTGATGGCAGAGATGGGGCATGAGTGCTGAATCGGAACCTTCTGTGATTTACATGGATAGTGCAAGTAACCAGCAGTCATGACATACCTCACACCCTTTTGCAGAACACAGTTAAGGAATTACTGAACTCATTGATGGACTGTTGCAGGTTAATGGAGGAACAGAGAGAGAATATTAGCAATCGTCTGCTTAAATACATGAAAAAGAAAGTGGATGATGAAGACGAGCGCATTGCCAGAGAAGTTGCAGAGACAGAAGAAGAGCTTGAGAAAGAACGCAAAGCAAAAGAAGAAAAGAATAAAGCTGATTTAGAATCCATCAGAGACCACAGAATTGGTGTGGTAAGAAAGATCCACGCCCTCTTGCTATTCTTTTTTAGCTAGTCTTTGAAAAGAAGCTCCAGTGTAATGACATGGTCATTCTGAGCAAATTGCAGAAAAGCAAGCTCCGTTAAAATTAGCAGGATGTGCTTTAGAATAGAAGTCTGTAATGATCAGTACGTTTGGCAGGTCTTCCTTCTTCACTCTGTCCTCTTACCTGGTACAGAATAGCATGGTACAAGTGGTTTTAAATTTACTGTGTTATTCCTTTGTTTCCCATCGTCATAGGGCACTGCATTAGTTGCCTAATGGTTCAGGGGCATATTGTAAAACCCTTGTTTGGACATTTAAAGCCCTACAATTTCCTTGCCCTAATTGTTTAGTAGAGCCAGTGGCCTGGCACATTCCTCTTAAGAGGACACATCGCAGATGCCAGACTTTTGTTGGTTCCTTTGGCAAAGGTGGCAAATTTCAAGCTTTGGGCATTTTCTCACTTGGCTCCAACTCTGGAATTCTCTTTTCCAGTACCTTCATATGAAACCATAGTTGGACAAATTTAGGCGAGGTTTGAAAATCTGTATGTTCAATCTGGAACCATAGGTATCAGGTGTAAGGAGGGGTGAATGACCAGTGTATTTTTACTAGAACATTTTAACTAGTTTGTGCTAGTTTAATTCTTTTTGGATCACTGCCTATTACAAGGAATTTTATGTTGATGTACAAACTCACACATTTATTAGTGTTGTTAAAGGTTGTGTTTGTGTGTTTAGTGTTTTTACTGGAATGTGCTCTGGTGTAGTGTGCAATATAAATATTATTATTTGAAAGTACAAAACACTGTTCTTGACTGGCATCAAATAACAGATAAAAGTTTTAACCAAAAACCTGTCAGTTAAATATTGGTATAATAATATTGAATATAATATTTAATAATATAATAATAATTGTTGTTATGATTAAATTCAAAACACTCTTTGACTGGTATTATATAACAGATACTGTACAAGTTTTAACCAAAAACCTATATATGAGCTAAATATTGGTATAATATGTATGTTGCTCCTAATATTGCCAATTCTATCATCATCATTCTATTAGCAGGATATCAGATTTTATTTCTGTTAGATATGAATTGGATTGTGTTCTTCTAGATAAAAATGAAGGAAGAGAAAGAGAAAGAGAGGAAACTTGAAGCTCAGCAAATACTTCGTGGACAGTTGGAAGCAGACAGGATCTATCAAGAGATGGAGAAAGATAAGAAACATAGAAATCATTGTGCAAACTTAAAATTGCAAGAAGTCCATGTCATGCAAATAGTAAGTATGGGAATTATTGCTGCTATAGGAATTAATCTGTTACTTGTTAAAATCACTTCAAAATTAGTGTTCCATTATGAGACCCTTTGCAAATGATCATACTTGTATATTAGCTCTCTCTCATCACTACTGTAAGCTTCCCAGCTCACAGCTTGTTAAGAAAGAGGGCTGTGGGATTTTATGTTTTTTTTAAACTCCAAGGCACAGATGTTATTAGAACTAACAGTAACTTGTAGTCTTGTTAGCAAAGCAATCAACTCTGAATGGTCCATGTGTTTCATATCAGGTTCTTTTGCTGCTAAATGGGCCAGGAGCTAAACAAAAAAAAAAAAGTTTGATTTTGTATCCTGTTCAGAAACATCAGGTGGGAAGTAGCAGCTTAGTAACAGTGTTGTCATAAAACAGTATTTCATTTCAGCTGGGTTTATGCAGGAGCACTGCTCAGTAATGGCCTCTAATCTAATTTCAAGCCGTTAAAATGAAGGCACATTTAGTTATTGACCTCATTGCACCATAGTGTTCCTTATCCCGTGTTTATTATTTATCCCAACTAGTTTTATAACTATGCTAGATTTATTACACATTGATAGCAACAGAGTTGGGAATCAGGATTTCTTGAAGTTGACAGTTGAAGTTTAAATGTATTATACAGTTATTTGCTGGGAACACTTTTCTTCCTGTCCAATGTAGGCTGAAAAGTTTGAAAGACAAAAGCGTGAGAAGCAAGAGGACTTGGAATATGCTAGACAAAAAGAACATATTGCATTGTGGAAGGAGCAGGAATTCCAGGAGTATGCAAAGAAAGTGATTGACGATACATCCAAGACCACTCGGAATCTTTACCCTCTTATTAGAGCAGCAAATGAAGGCAGTCTTGGTAGTACTGGACTAGTTCAAAGAGAGAGGCTTCAGTCCTGTGACAAGCATGACACTAAGCTACCCTATATAGGTGACACAGCTCAAGAGATGAAACTCTTGAATGAACATGGATATAATCATACTAAGGCACGATTAGGTTTTACATGGTAAAAAAAGGATTCTGAATCTTTAAAAGAATGCATTATGGAAGAATAAGAAATTAGCAAATTGTTGATACTATAGTGAAGATTGTGTCTAAATATGTTTGTACAAAAATTTCAAGAACTGTTTATTAAATGATGTGTAGTATTTTCAAGCAGTGTAAATCTTTACTTTCCCTAATTACCAGGTTTGAAAAATAGAAAAAGATCTGTAGTGATATTTTGAAAAACCAGTTTAGAAATTATGAATTTCTGCTGCTGTATTTACACCTAATTCTACTCTTCACCATCATCTTAGAACTGCAGAGCTGGAAGGGGCCCTATGGATCACTGAGTCCAGCTCCTGTCAAGGAGGCTCAGATTTGAATGCCAGTAAGAATTTACACTTGTGATGAAACTACTTGCTCTTCATTTTCCATATATGATTTTAGATTGAAAACAGCCATTTAGTCCCAAATCTGAGATTTCCGATCATCTATTCACCTCTACCATGCAAAATGGGGAGCCACAGGCAGGGGAAAATACTAGGTGGCAACATCCTCCACTTGACTGGCAAACCAGATGTGCGAGAGTGAGATTTGGGGCTGCAGAGGAGATCCAACCAGAGGAAGGAGGTTCAGACCTCTTTCCTCCTATCCTCCGTTTTTCCCTTGCATCTGCTGTTCTTCTCTGCTTTATAGGTCAGGCAAACCTAGAACTGAAAATTGTTGATTGAACATAAAAAGAACAAGTGTCTGGTTATCTATGCAAAATAAAAAGGTTGGGCAAACTATTGTGGATTGCAAATTTAAAATAAATGCTGTCCTCAAAATTGAGTCATTTTTATGATAAGACTTTTTAAAAGTGCCCCATTTGCTCCTAAAATGTCATACAATCTTCAGTAACATGCATTCCCTGTGCAATTTCTTAACAGAGAGAATGTACCACTCCCTCCTCAATTTTAACTGTTTTTAGTTAACTAAAAATGGAGCTGGCACCTAAAAGTCTTTTATGTACAAATCTACAATTACCCCTTGTATTCTTCATTTTAACTTAAATGAAGGAGAAAATGAGTTCTTTCTGTCACTGCTATTGTGAAACCACAGAGAGAAACTCTTTGAAAGTCTACTTCAAATCACCCAGAAATCCTTTTGTACATGTTCCTGGGGCTCTGTCCATAGCCCATTATAGATAAAACATTCCTGGTTAGCCAACGATGTGTCCCAGCAATTATCGTAAATAATAGAATCTATAGTGATACAAGAGAGTGTCAAAATGGCATTTAGTTTCTCAAAATATTTTTAATAGGTAAGTTGCATGTTCCATAGCATATTCCAAGCATGTTCATCTGCTCATCTCAGCCAAGCTTTACAGACTACAAAATTATCTCAAAATAACAGATTTCCACACTCTTCAGGTAACACAGAGAACTATTTTGTTATCCAGAATACTCATATCTTCCAAGAGATCTGTGAGTACGCACCCAGTCACTACAGTGTAATGGTTCAGGTACAGTCTATAACCATTTTTTTTTACAGAAAACACACCAAAGTTAACACAGATATATTTTTCTGTACAGCTTTACAGAGGTATATGCTAAAGGGACTCTTAAACACAACCTAAAAATCATTTCAACTTGTTATAAACAAACATGTTATAAACATGCTCTGCATGTTCCTTTTTTTAAAAAAAGATCAATTGTTGCAATATAGTGCAAAGTTTTAGGCTGGTATGTTCCCTATCCTCAGAACCATGATGAATGCAAACATTCCGTCTTTTAATATTTAGACTTGCATACAAAGAGCAAGTACAAAGATCCAGTGCTGCAAATTGACTGCTGTGGCAAACATCACTTTGAATACATGGACTGAAGACTAATTTAATAGGTCTGCTTACTGTAGTAGTAACAGCCACTTGCGGCCAAGTCAGTTTTGACTTATGGCAACTTGTCCCAAGGTTTTCTAAATATATAGTACTCAAAAGTCAGGGCACACTGGGACCATGTAGCTTGCCCAAGGCCACACAGGGAAGCTTTTTGGATAATCTATGGAAACTCGGTGGGAAGCAGCACTCATATAACCTTTAAAATTTCACAAACCTTGAAAGTCCTATTAAGATTCCATAAGTTGAATGCAATTTGGCAGAACATAACTCATACACACAATCTGCACATATCTTGTTACATTTCATGCTTCATTTGAAGTCAGGAAGTATTCTATTTTTTTAATAATGAACACCAAATGGCATACTTGTTTTTCACTGGATCGCTCAATATTTAAATAAGCTGTCATTAAACTAGATACTTTTTGGCTCCATTCAGGCATATCTTGGCTCAGTAAGTTAAAATCTGTAAAATAAGCCTTGTGCCCTTATACTGTCCTTTCCTTGCTTCTCTATGTACTAAAACTGAAGACCTTTGGGTTAATGAATCATAGCATCTTGTTATGCTTGAAGTGAGGAGAAACTTGCAACTGTGGTTTGTAGAATGATCTTCAAAACAGACACGTTAGTTCCATTTCTGTGCAAAACAATATTCAGGAGATTTTAGAGTTGGGTGAAATGGATTTCATGAAGCACACACAAAGAGGTGCACACACCTCCTGCTCAGTTCCTCACAGACAAGTGCAGCAGCTCTGTGAGGAAATATGATAGACCAGTGGTTCTTAACGTGGGCGATAATGCCCCCCAGGGGGCGATTTCATTTTTCAGGGGGGCGGTAGAACGAAAAGGGGCGGCGTGGGGGCGCTGGAGCAGAAGGGGGCGGTAGGGGGGCACTGGAGCAAGCCAAACCTGTGAAGATGGCTGCAGCCTTTTTACAATGTGCATGAATATATATTTTCCTCCAATCTTAATTTAGTTTCAGAGTTTTTGTCTTGAAATTTTTAGTTCCTGCACTGCGGTTTGTTTTTATGCCCTTTTTATATTTCTTTTTGAGTCTTAAAATTCGCTTGCAACTAAATCATTAAATGTTACTTTTTGGGGGCATTTCATTTTCTTGGAATTGAATTTTGTTTTCAGGAGTCATTGGATTTAAGTGTCTTAAATAAATAAACAAATAAACAAATAAACAAACAAATAAATAAGATATCACCGCGGGGAGGGGGGCGATGATAACTTCCTCAATGCCTCAAGGGGGTGTTTCTTTCAAAAAGGTTAAGAATCACTGTGATAGACTGATTCAGCCAATGGAACCTGCAGCTGGGAAGTATGATGATCCTATATATAGGATAATACCAAGCTGAGTTACTTACCCAGAGGCAGTGTAGATGGCATCGGACAATGATAGGGCTCTAATGCAGTTCATCTGAAGAGGTATGCCTGAATTCAAACATCTGGAACATTTCTAGACAGAGGGTTCCTTACTCTAGCAGTAAGAAGATACAGTATTACACAGCTATTCTCATCAGATTTTCTTGTGTAAGGAAAAAGGTGGAAGTAGTGGAAAAACAAACGTGGCTAGTGGAGGACAACATCGCCTTAAACGCCAGAGGATGAGGTTAGTGATAGCATGATAAAAGCCTCACTGAAATCACTCTTAACACCTAATGTGAAAACAAATGACTAAACTATGACCCTACATTGGATCCAAAAGGTTGAGAGGGGGGAATAGAAGTTTTTAATGCAGGGGAGGGGGAATACCCTGTCTTAGGCTGAGGGAGGGGTCTTCATATGTATGCTTTGGGAAAATAATTTAATGGAGAGAGGTCATGGAGAATGTAACGGCACATGGACCTTAGTTAACACCAGAAGCCAAAACAATGCATAAGACAGCTTGATAGGAGGCACAAAAAGCGCAGAGTAGATACTGACAGACCTTTCTCGTGACCCTTATAATAGATGAAAAGGTCATACCATAAAGTATGGAAATGCCATCTTAAGATTGAGAACAAACAAGCTAGAATAAATGACCAAGACAACACCCTGGTTTTAATAGAAAGTTGAGCAGAAAATAAGTCTGATTTGAATACTGCCTTGTCACAGTGAAGGGTTAAGTACAGCATATCTGAACAAAGGGCATAAGGTACACTAGATTGCTTCATAAGATACAAATACGGAAAGCTAAAAATTACTGGAAAGTAATTTTGAACATTAACAACGCCAGGTCACATCTTTAATATATACATTTACAGTATTAGGAAGCAGTGACTTGGGGAAGTGACTGCCAACCTTGGGTAACCCAGAAGACTTCACCACCAGCTGTGCTGGCCAGAGTTTCTGGGAGCTGTAGTCCAAGAGCACCTGGGTTACTCAAGGTTGGGAACCAATGGCTTAAGGGATCTTGCATTCAGTTGCATGAGAATCATCAACAGGCTGGTGAGCTCAAAACAGTGATTCACCATCTTGAGTCATGGCAACTGGACTTTATGGTAGAAACATTTTGCTACTCATCCAAGTAGCTTCTTCAGTCTGAGAAGAGTTGATAGGAGGCCTCTAGTATATCGTCCAGGTTGGTTTCACTTCCCCCTGGTCTGAATAGGCTCCTTAGAAGGGCAAAGGACTGGGGGTGAGGGATAATCCCACTTCTGCAGTGTTTCTCAATTCATTGTCATGGGTCGTTAACAGTTGTTAACAGTCGTCTTTCTGGTGTGTGTGGTTCTGATCTTTCTGGAGAAGGATGAAAGGGCAGCATGCTAAATAGGAGACAGATTGTATCTAAGGCCTTCACCCCTCTTGAGTCAGGGATTTTCTGTATGCACATGTATGGCTTCCCTGACCCTTCTCTCAAACCACCTGTCTTCTTGGTCCAAAATGAGTACATCTTGGTCATCAAATGAGTGTCCTTTGTCCTTCAAATGAAGGAACACTGCTGACTGTGATCCTGAGCCGTTGCCCCTCCTGTGTTCAACCATTCTCCTGTTTAGTGGCTGTTTGAGTTCTCCAGTGTAGAGCTCAGAACACTCCTCTTTGCATTGGACTGCACATACTATATTGCTCCTATTGTGTTTTGGTGTCCAGTCTTTTGGGTGGGCGAGTCTCTGCCTTAATGTGTTCATAAGTTTGAAGTGCACAGGAATTTTGGTGTGTTTTCAGACACACCCGCCATGTAAGGAAAGACCAGGTTCTTACATCGGCTCTGGGTCTCAGACTGTTCCATTCTCCTTGTTAAAGGCCCATTTTAGATATCCACAGCCTTTAAGGGCTGTCTTCAGATATCCATCTTCCTTCTTTATGGCTTTTGTGGAGGTGGGGTTGTTTCTTGCTCTGTGGTTTAGTTCTGATGACCTCTAGTTTGTGTTGCAATAGGTGATGAGGGTTAAACTGCATGTATTGATCAGTGTCGGTAGGTTTTCTGTAGATTTCTATTCCTAAGCCTGCAGAGTCCATGAAAGCCAGCTGGTTATCTATGGTGTCTGTGACAAACCCAGACCTACTGGGGTCTATCACACAGTTACTAAGCTGCCACCAACCATTCCCTATAATAAGTCACACAGACCAGGGATGGATTTTTAAACAATAAAAGAATAAGGTTTATTTTAAATACAAACAGGGTAAATAAAACAATCAGGTGAATAAAATAAAGTAACGTGGCTTATTCTCACACACACAAGCATACAGTTTGGTTCACCTAGAACCTTTAACTTAAAGCACAGACCCTGAACCCATCAGTTCTGGCTAACCAACAGACCCCTGAACCTTTCAGGCTGGTACTCTGACACACAGTAGTACCCTGTCAGACACCCAGACTCCCACAACAGCTTCTTCTTCCCCAGCTGCTGCTTCGTCCCAACCCAGTGTCTCACAGTCTGTCTCAGCATCTCCCTTCACCACACAGGCATCACATATTTATACAGTACAGCCCCTCCTCCTGATGTCCCGCCTTCCACTCCCCATAGGATGGAACTTTCCCTCCAAACCCATGACAGACAGGTAACATCAGTGCTGTTATGTAACACCTCCCCTCTTTATAAGTTGTTTTGTAGGGGGAAAGCTAACGTGCTTTTCACCAAAAAAACAACCTGTATAAAACACACAACACCAATTATACCTACCATATTATACTTACTTACATTCTAAGTTAAACATTTCAAATAGGCATTTAAACATTTACCATATACATTACATCAATTTACCTTTATTAATACCAACCAAATTCAAAACCAGGTACATTTTAACTTTTTGTTTTCATTATATACATATAGTCCATGTTCTTTCGCCGTCTTCAGTCTTCAGGTCTTCTTGATAAGGCGTCAGCAACACAGTTCACTGACCCTCTGACCACCTTCACTTCAAAGTCATAGTCCTGTAGGTTTAAAGCCCACCTCATAAGTTTGCTATTGTGGGTTTTCATTGTCTTTAACCATTGCAATGGTGAATGGTCAGTACACAGAACAAAATGTCTTCCCCAGATGTAAGGCTTGGCCTTCTGGATCGCGTAGACTATGGCCAAACACTCCTTCTCCACGGTTGCCAAATGTCTCTCACCTTTTTGAAGTTTCCTACTCAGGTAGGACACTGGATGCTGGTCACCATTCTCATCCTCCTGGCACAGAACTGCTCCTACCCCGCTGTTAGACGCATCGGTGTAGATGATAAACTCCCGGTCGAAGTCTGGAGCGTGCAGGACAGGATAGTTGATTAACGCCTCCTTCAACCTCTGGAACGCCGCCTCACAGTCGCTGGTCCACGGGATGCGGTCATCAGCCTTCTTCCTCGTCAGATCGGTCAGCGGAGTCGCAATCTCGCTAAACCTCGGGATGAACTTTCTGTAGTAGCCCACCAACCCAAGAAATGATTTGACTTTTCTCTTGGTGGTGGGTCTAGGCCAATCTCGAACAGCTTCTATTTTGGCCTCCAGGGGTTTTATCATTCCTCCCCCTACCATGTGACCTAAGTATTTTATTTCTGGGCTACCCAGCTGACACTTGCTGGCCTTTACTGTTAGCCCTGCTGCACTTAACCTCTGCAGCACTAACTCCAGGTGTATCAGGTGATCTTCCCAGGTATTACTGAAGATCCCTATGTCATCAATGTAGGCCACTGTAAAGTCACTGAGCCCTGCCAAGGTCTGGTCCATCAGCCTTTGGAATGTGGCTGGTGCATTTCTGAGACCAAAGCTCAGGACTCGAAACTCATAGAGACCAAAAGGGCTGCAAAAGGCAGTTTTTTCTTGATCCCTGGGATCAATTCTTAATTGCCAATATCCCTTTACCAGGTCCAATGATGAGATGAACCGACAACCCCCTATGGTTTCAATCAGGTTGTCTAGCCTGGGCATTGGGTAGGCATCAGGAGTGGTTACACGGTTTAATTTCCTGTAATCAACACAAAACCTAATGCTCCCATCAGGCTTGTCCACAAGGACTATCGGAGAGGACCAAGGACTAGAAGAGGGGACGATTATGTTCTCCCTCAGCATTTCGTCCAGCTCCTTCCGCACCTTGTCCCTATAGGGTCCCGTTACTCGGTATGGGGATACTGCCTGCGGGGGTGCATCCCCTGTGTGGATCCGATGCATCACTCCCTTCACTATCCCCGGCTTGTTGGAAAACACCTGTTGATATTTCCTAAGCAGCATTTTTAATTCTTGCTGCTGGTCTTGGGTGAGTGCAGGACTGATCTTTACCTCCTCTGGGTTGTATTTTACTTCCCCTCTACCCTCCCAGAAGGGTAATTCAGCTTCCTCACTCTCAGCTGCTTTTATAGCAAATAGAACCCTCTGTTCCCCTCTGTAGTAGGGTTTTAGGGCATTCACATGAACCACCCTCCTTGCTTGGTTCTCCTCCTGCTCTATTAGGTAGTTCAGATCTGACATCTTGGAAATGACCCTATATGGTCCTGCCCATTTGAGCTGCAGCTTATTCTCTCTGCAGGGCCTAAGCCAAAGCACTTCCTCCCCTGGGTCAAAGTGCCTCTCTCTAGCTTTGCGGTCATACCATGTTTTCTGTTTGACCTTCTGCGCTTGCAGGTTTTCTGCTGCCAGCTCTAGATTTCGCTTTAGGTCATTCATCAAGGTGTCTATGTAAGTCACAACGTCTTGTGGGTCATCCTGGGTGATCTGCTCCCAATTTTGTTTTATCAAATCAAGGGGCCCTTTCACCCGTCTCCCAAATAGAAGTTCAAATGGACTAAACCCGGTACTGGCTTGTGGCACTGACCGATAAGCAAACAAAAGGGATTGCAGCTTCTGGTCCCAATTGTTTGGATTCTCTGCCAAGTAAGCCCTAATCATGCGCATTAGAGTCCCATTGAACTTCTCAGTTAACCCATTGCTTTCAGGATGATAAGCAGTGGTTTCCTTGTGCTTAATTCCACAGATCTGCCATAAGCGTTTCATGAGCTTTGATGTGAACGATGCGCCCAAATCTGTGATTATCTCTGAGGCAAATCCCATCCTGGACATATACCCCACCAAAGCATCGGCCACTGTGTTAGTTTCAATGTTAGTCAGGGGTATGGCTTCAGGATACCTTGTGGCATGGTCCACAATTGTTAGGATGAACCTGTTCCCCCTCTTTGTGGCCTTGGGCAAAGGTCCCACAATATCCACCCCTATGCATTTAAACGGAGTGTCAATCACAGGCAAAGGGCACAACTTTGCTTTGGTCCTATCGCGGTTATTCCCCTGCCTTTGACACACATCACATTGTTTACAGAACTCCCTGATCTGCTTCCCTATGTCAGGCCAGTAGAAATTCTGTGTGATTCTCTGCTGTGTCTTGTTGACCCCTAAGTGTGCAGCAAACATGTCAGAGTGCCCCCTTTGTAAGATCATGGGGCGATACTTTTCAGGTACCACCAGCTGACTTCTGATCCCATCTCCCCCTTTTGAGATATTCCTCAGGGTTTCTCTATATAAAATCCCCTTTTTCTCCAGAAATCTCACTGGGGTCTCAGGTGTTAGCTGGGCGTCAGTCACCTGTTCAAAACACTTTTGGAGAGTGGCGTCTGCCTTTTGCTCCTGTCCAAATCTGCTGTCTGTGGTTAAGGTTTCCACCACAGCTTCTGAACTTCCCCCACCTGCTTCCGTCTCTGGCTCATCATTACCCCCCTGAACTGTCCCTGTGGTGGCTTGTGAGCGTGTAATCACTAGCACCCGTTTCACATGTTCAGCCAGGTCATTTCCCACGAGCACGGCTGCTGGCAGAGTCGATGAAATCGCTATCCGCCAATCTCCCCTCCAGCCTTGAAAGTTGACAGGTACCTCTGCTACTGGCAGAGAGATTATCTGCCCCTCAATCCCTGCCACCTTCATGCTCTCATTTGGGATTATAAACTCCCTAGGAATAATATCTGGATGGCACAGGGTTACCTGGGAACACGTGTCCCGCAGCCCCCTATACTGACGGTCAAGTATTCCTACGTCCACCCCGGCTGTCTCAAACAACTGAGAATCTGTTTTTACCAGCAAGCAGCGCTTTACCTCCCCAAGAGGACCATTTTCCTCAGCCTGATCAGCATAGGTAGCTGTTCCAGACTGAGTAGTCATGGCAACAGGCTCCCTCTGTGACAATGAGCTTTGCTCTTTCTGGACACAGAACACAGCTTTTGGCTTGGTCCCACTAGCATTCTGAGGCACCATTCCTTTTAGCTGCTTTAATTTTTCACACTCTGAGATTAGATGACCCTTTCCCTGACAGAAATAACATTTTCTAGTGTATTTGGATTCTCTCTCCTCTTGTTTCGGTTTTCCCTCCAAATTCTGAGGGCTTGGTTTCATGCCTGAGGGCTTCCCTTCACCATGGGCCCCTCCCCCTTGCTGGCTTTTCCCTGGTCCCTGAGAGTACTTGCTGTAGGTTTCTTTGGGTTTACCTACAGATTTCCCCTCACCCAAGGGCTTTCTTATTTGGGAGATAAAATCCGCGATTTCTGCGGCTGCTGCCACAGATTTCGGTTTCCTTTCCCTCACCTGGAATTTCAATTCCCCCTGCAGGACTGAATAGAACTGTTCCAGGGCTATCAAGTCTTTAAGCTGCTCATAGGTCTCTATTCCCTCCTGCGATAGCCATTTCTCAAGCAGCCTCACCAATTGGGCCCCCACTTGGGTAAAAGTTTGTTCTGGTTTTTTAGTGAGGGACCTGAATCTTTGTCTCAGCTGCTCTGCATTTATCCCATGTCTTGCAAACACCAGTTTTTTAAACTCTGCAAAATCTTTCATCAATTCCTCAGGCATCTCGGCATAAACCTCAGCCAGGCTACCACTGATTAAAGACCGCATGATGGTCATCTTCTCAGTTTCCCTTACTGAGAAGTCCACAAACGCTCTTTCCACTAAGGAAAAGAACACCTCAGGACAATCTCCCTTGTGGTACACAGGGAATTTCTTCAGGTCAGCCTTAGACAGTTGGCCTCCCTCAGAATCCCTATTATTATTATTGTTCTGGTTCATCATTTCCAGTTTTCTTAATTCAAACGCCATTCTTTCTTTTTCCAGAGCAATTTTCTCTCTCTCTAATCTTTCTTCTTTTTCCAATTGCCTCATCCTCAGTTCATGCTGTTGGGCTATGAGCAATTTTCTGAGTTCTGGGTCCTGCTCTCCTGTGCTGTCACCTTGCACTGAGCCAAATTCATCCTCAGAACCTTGGTCAATCTGGGGGTCTTTCACTTCACTCATGTCTGCTACTTGGCTTCGAGTCAAGGGCATACCCCCCCCCTCAGAACAGGCTGCTTTAAAAAGTCAAGCCTCAGAATAAAACGACCACTTTTTTTCCTTCTTGCCTCAGAACCAGCTCTCCCTAGAGATTGCTGCTGTTCTTCAGCACTAAATTTGCAACAGTATCGAGTCAGAGCCTACCCCCCTCTGCTGGGCCTCTCAGCTGGCAAGCTAGCTCACTGTTGCTACGCAGTTTTGCCTCAGCGTTTTCCCGCCAAAATCAGGCTGCCTCAGAGCACCTTAATCTAAGTCTCCCCAGTTGGCACGTTCTTCTACTAGTGCACCTCCCCGTGAGGTACACCTAGAAGATTACCTACGCGCCTCAGACTGTCCCTGACTAGACCCCCCTTGCTCTGGGCACACTTGCCAAGGCTTTGCTGGACCGCTGGACAACTGGACCAGTCGTATCCCACACGCTGGACACCAATCAATGTGACAAACCCAGACCTACTGGGATATGTCACACAGTTACACTAAGCTGCCACCAACCATTCCCTATAATAAGTCACACAGACCAGGGATGGATTTTTAAACAATAAAAGAATAAGGTTTATTTTAAATACAAACAGGGTAAATAAAACAATCAGGTGAATAAAATAAAGTAACGTGGCTTATTCTCACACACACAAGCATACAGTTTGGTTCACCTAGAACCTTTAACTTAAAGCACAGACCCTGAACCCATCAGTTCTGGCTAACCAACAGACCCCTGAACCTTTCAGGCTGGTACTCTGACACACAGTAGTACCCTGTCAGACACCCAGACTCCCACAACAGCTTCTTCTTCCCCAGCTGCTGCTTCGTCCCAACCCAGTGTCTCACAGTCTGTCTCAGCATCTCCCTTCACCACACAGGCATCACATATTTATACAGTACAGCCCCTCCTCCTGATGTCCCGCCTTCCACTCCCCATAGGATGGAACTTTCCCTCCAAACCCATGACAGACAGGTAACATCAGTGCTGTTATGTAACAGTGTCTTCCCTGGTGAACTTAATATTTGGGTCCACTGTGTTTATGTGGTCTGCGAAGGCCTGTATTTCCTGAAACTTGATTTTCACCCAGGTGTTGTCCATGTACCTGAACCAATGGGTTGGAGTCGTCCCCTGGAAGGTGTTTAGTGCCTTCTTTTCCACTTCTTCCATGTATACATTGGCAACAATGTGCGACGCCAGGGAACTCATGGTACAACCATGTTTCTGTCTGTAAAAGTCACATCTGTAGGTGAAGTTAGTGGTGTTCAGACACAGGTCCAGGAGCAGGGATATCTTCCTTTGTCCGCCAGCAATATGGTGATGGTCTCATTCCTGCTGAGAGACGTCAGAGCACTTCTTCCTGTCTGATGAGGTTAGATGGTGGTGGTTGAGTGCTGGAAGGTTTTGCAGAAACTTTCATATGGACTTGTTTTCCTACCAACTCTTCTCAAACTTAAGGTACTTGGATAATTCACTCTATTTCATAAACCGTTTAACTAACATATGTGAAAAGGCAATCCGCTCATAAACTTAGAACTCCCAACTTCTGGCTCAGGAGCCAGATAGATACCTAAACTAATGGGCTATCTAACAGATCTTGCGAACAGGACTGGAGAAAAACAGAATCTCCCCCTATACACAAAATTTTGCTGTGGTAGTCCACCAAAAACTGTGATTTCTCTATGTGGGCCCCAGTTACTTTCTCCAGCTGTCTAGAGGTACATAGAAGGCATTGAAGGGGGTTTATCTCATGCCTCTCTATGCCCCTGGAGAAAAGCAAACAATCTCTGTGTGAGGGGCAACGGCTGCAACGTTGCTTATAGAAACCAAGTGGAGCACCAGGTTCTAACAACTGGCAAAGACTGACTTACAAGCCAAGACTCCTGGTCATACAAAGCAATGGTTTAGCACAAGCCTCAATGACCTCTACAGGTTAGAGAACAATCCAGTCCCCAACAGTGATAACCGGTGAAGAGTTAGAGCCAAGACACTATGAAGATGATTCAATTACAGCAACAGTTTCTGGTGCTGGCTGGATAGCTCAGCTGAGTTGGGTATCAGGCTGAAGAACCAGAGGTTGGGAGTTTGATTCCCCTCCTGGGGGTCCTGGCAAAAGAGCCAGCCTGTGTGGCCCTGGACAAGCTGCAGAGTCCCACTGTCTGGAGGAGGATGAGACAGTAACCTCTCCTGAGTATTCTGTGTCTAGAAAATCCTGAATGGGCAGCCATAAGCAGGAACTGACTTGATAGTATATAATTATGAAACTGATGGCACCCTGAGGAGCAATTTGTGTGTCAGCAGAGTTAAGCAAGGCCAAGAGGAGAGCACCAGCAACATGGCAAAGAATGAAAGAGACTTTCGTACCAAAGAAACTGACAGTACAAAGGCACCAGGAGGCAGATTTTGTAGTTGCTATTAAGGCAGTCAATATGCATGTTAACTAGTGATACTGGGGTGGCAGAGGGAACTGAAAAAGGAATTTGAATCTACAACAAAGCCATAACCCATGGTAGGAGACACCTTCTTAGCTACAGTAAATGGCATTGTAAGAAACACTTACCAAGATTATTGCCATTCAGGAACGCTAGCCAGATTTCCGTGAACCAAAGATGTGTTCCTGGAACAGCAGTGTAGTGCCAAGTGTCTTAATCCTTCATGAAAATTAGTCTCTTAATGTCAGAGCTTGTGCCTCAGGGTGTATCTGATGAAATCTTATGCGAATCCAGTGCTGAGGGAATGTACGTATCAATGCAAACAGATCTCCCTGGGCCCAAGATCCTAGGAATACACAGTCATAACTAGCGGTATAACTGCTGCTGGATACCTACAACCAATGAGAAGACCTCTTGTTTTTGAAAGGTTGTGAATGAAACTTGGCTGGTGACAAGGAAGGCAAGCTCTGGTTCCTTGCACAAGAGCCAAAATGGCGAGACGAGCCACTGCTTTGTCTAGGAGGCCTCTGCAGTTCCCCATTTCCCCTGTGGTCAATGAGAGAACGCCCTCAATCTCACCCAGGTCTTTCAATGCTATTTATCTGGGGTTGAGTCACAAACAAAGGAAGAGCTGTTGTCTTTCTCCAGGATCGGAAGGGAGAAAAAGAAGCCTGAGCACCAGCCCCGATGGGCTAAATCAAGACCCGCTTCAGAATCCTTGCTTAGTATCATGGCAGCTGTCTCCAAGGCAAGGTTCAAACAGACGTCTATAGTAAAAAAAATACTGATACTGAGATGTTAACAGCTATGTCCACTGTGGAGGACAGGTCACTACTAGTGGACAGGAGTGCAGCAGATAGACTGCTACCATATGAGGAAGCTCTCATCTTAATATATATTAATCCAGAGCATGATCATAGCATATGTGCCATTGAAATAAACAGGTTTTAAGATTAACTGTTCATATTGATTTCAATGAGGATAAAGAGGACTTCCTTTGGATTTAGGCTATGGGAATTCAGAGAAGAGCCTGAATTACACTATGAAGAATTCCTGGGCAGAGATCCAATCCAAATGTTTTAGGACTGCAGTGGCCCGTTTTACCGCAATGCGTACCTATAGGTTTTTGTCATGTACTGTACTGGTCATGGGGTACTGTACTGGTCATGGGACCTGAGCCTACATGTCCTGAGCTCTGCAAATGTAAACATACAATGTGTAATTGTCAGCAGTGTAATTTCAATGTTTCGTCATGGATGCAAATTGCATGTCTGCACAGAACTCAAATATGTACATTTAATATCCTCATTGAAATGGCTTTGGAATTATAAAAATGTTTGCTGTTTTTACTTATAGTTACTCTTCCTTTCCCTTTACAAAATATATTAGGGGACAGGATGAATTTGTCTATACTTTGATTGCAACAACCTTCTAAGGTTCGGTTCAGGACTTCATAAACGGCAACATATTATGAGAACCCCAATGGATTAATGCTGAATTGCCACACTAATAACTGAATTATTAGTCCTGGTGCCAAAAGTTAAGACATCACTTGTTGTAACTTCTTATGCAACACCATTTTTTCAGTCCCACAGTGGTGCAATTAAAACATTTTCCAGAGATGCTTAGATATGCACAAGCACACAATGATGCTGAATTAAAAACTGAGGAATTTGATTCAGATTGCTATGCAATATATAAAGAAAAATGTGAGGGCCTTTTCAAGAAATGGGTGGAGGGCTGCTGTGGCAGCAGCACTGAAAGTGGCGGCAGAAGGGGGAATCCCGGGCACAGAGGTGCCTCGAGACCCCACTCCAGATCTGCCGCCAGCACCAGCTGCTTCAGATCCTGGCCCGCTGCCTGTTGAAGCACCAGCACTGTGGCTCCAGCCACCTTCTCAAGTTTGGCTGCGGGGGGGGGGGGGGAGAGATCCGGCGACTTATGGCTCGCGTGCCCGCTGTGGCACATGTGCCATAGGTTCGCCATTTCTGGCCTACAGCAACACATGCAGGCAAACAGAGAAAAAATGTTAACATTTTTTAAAAAGCATCTCAGCACAAATGAACCTCAGCACTGGCTTGATGTCAATCATATAAAATGATTTGCTGGTATGGTATCAATTTAAGATGTGCTAAGGGATATCCTACTTATGTGTATTTTGCATGCCCCAAAAGAAGGGAGAGTAGATCTCTATTCCGAGAAAGAAGACAGCCAGTCTTCCAAGAAGGAATGTCCATATTACTAATTAAACCATGGGGAATATCTGTGATTTCGTGTGATATTAAACTTCATATTCAGCTTTGAACCACACTGTAAGCAGCAAACAGTTCCAAAAAGCACTAAACTGGTAACTACTAGCAAATATCTCCATTTTAACTCTTTCAGAACAGACCCCTGAATCATCACACAATTTTATAAAACATGAATTAAGGTTTAATAATATAGGCAAATCTGTACAAATATACTGTATAAGTGTTACTGGATTTATAATTTCATCACATGAATCTATAACAAGAGTATGACATTATCTAAAATCCTGCCAGTTAAAATACGCAAAAGGCGTAACTTTTGGAAGAGAATTGCCTCAAGGTAAGAAATTTCTGCAAGCATTCACACGGAGATTTCTTTACTTGAGGCAACCCACCTCCCAAAGTTCCACCTTCTGTGTAACTAATGGACAGAAATTCAGCCATTACGTATTTTGGATGCTTTCAGGCGTCTCAGATGCACTTTGTTCTCTGTCTTGAAGTCAGTATTTTGATTACTTACATTTTGCCTCAGAGTCATCAAGTATCAACCCAACTTCAACTGTTTTGCAAAATGCCACCATGCACAGCTTTAAACTGAGTCGCCTCAGTTCTGATATAAAAGACATTTCATTGAGGGAACAAATGCAATAAATGATAACAGCAAGCAAACGATCAAGAATTGCTCTTTTTGCACTACAGCAAAGAAAAAAAGACAATTTTGCCACAGACACCTTATATCCAGATATGTTAATTTCTAAGGGAAGAGCATGAAAACTAGACCACACAATGTCTTCCTCTCAATATTTGCTCAAACAATATTTTGGGAGTATTTTACTCTACATAAAACATACTTTACACTTTTATCTTCTAAGAACTTTATAGACATACAAAATAATCCAACAGATGGTGGACAAAATGCAGCTTGTTGGCTGCACATGGCCCTCCAATCCAATTTTTGCAGGAACCCACCCAAAAGGAACTAGTGCTCCCAAAAACCACACAGGATGAACTGCCATTGAAAGGCTACCTCACCTCCCTCCAGCTGTGTTTTAAACACTAAACAGCCCCTTTAAAGAAGCTGGACCACTTTGTCACAGTCTGCTTTAAAAACCATTTTCTGGCCTTGAACAGACCTAGAAGACTGAAAGAAGCATTTAAAATGCCCCCAAGGCTTCTGCCAGCAACGTCTATCCTTTTTCTGTGATTTGTTTTGGGGGTTGGGGAAGCTAAAAAGGGCCTCCAGCCTTCTGAGCCCATTCATCTTATAACTGATTGCATGACATTTAAAATTAAAATAGCTGTTGTACTCTTGTTTTATTTAATCACCCCTGTACAGGGGAAATAAACATCTAATTTCTTTTATCTCAAATGTTAACAAGGCAGTATTTAGTATGTATCTTTTCCCACTAAACCTAGAGATATGAAACTTAGCAGGCATGCTAAGGGGGCCCTCAATGATGTACACCTGTTTAAATATGTTTCTTCCATTGTTCTTCATTCAAAACTGTCTGTGGCGTTGCCGCAGCATCCTCACTCACTAGGTGACACACATATCTATCCTTCCCTAAGGATGAGGCTGTAATAAGACCTAAAGTATTCATTTCTAATACAGAGACTGTTGTCTGGTAAGAAGAGGAGGAGAGGAGAGGGAGCAGTCAAAAAGGTGGAATGCACAGCCAATGTGATGTATTGGGACAAAAATATCCCTATTTTTTTGGCCAACCATGATGTTGTGAACAAGTCATGTGCTCTGGCAACAGGCTAGTCCCGTTCTGGGCAGTCTCTTCCCCATGTCCAGCATCTCTTCCCCCATTTCATTTTGCTTACATTCCACCTTCTTTTTCTGACCCTGGATGTTTGTATGGAATACCTCTGAAGCGATACACAACATTCTTTTGGACGCCGTTCATTTTTATATTCCACAAAACATCAAATTTCTCACTGGGGTCAGAAATGCCCAGCAACTCATACAACACTTTTTTTTTCATCTTAGTGCATGAAGATTAACTGAGTGTGAGCAGCCTACTTTATACATGCTAAATGTTCACCCAGTAATTATGATTAAGTCTATCCTAGATGTCCTAGTAGCTGTTTGTCCCCAGTAGCTGTTTGTCCCCGCTCTTACCTTTCTATGAAGAAAGGTAAGAGCGTTCTGTAAAGAGAATGGTGTGGCTACTGGCAGAAGTCATGGGTGAATGTTTGCCCACATGGCATGACCTCTTGTCTTCGTCAAATGTTCACATTCTGTTTGAAAATTTCATCCAGCAAAACAGAAATAGGGAAAGCACTGGTATGGATACTTTACCATGAACAAGCAAACCATGATATTCCTTAACAGTGGAAGAGTATGCAGCTGCAATATCAGGTTCTATACAGTAAAAATCGCTTTCTTTGCTTGTTTGTTTTTTACATACCAGAAGAACAGCAAGCACAGACTCATTGGCTGAAATCCAACAGTAAGCCACAGCCAGAGTAACCCTACTGAAACAATTGAACTGACAGAGGAGGTGACTCACAAAATCCCCACCGATTCAGTGGTCTTGTTCTAGTTGTGACTTACTACTAGATTTCAGCCGCTTTCAGAAAACCACTAAATGTACCTGAGGCACTGCAGTTCTCTTGCCTCCACATATGAAAAATTTAAGGAAAAAAAACACGTTTTGTTGCATCACCTCTCACATATATGTATAAAAAGTCACTTTATACCACCAATGGATGAGAGAGCTTTTTTTGATGTTTCTTTCCTGTTAAGAAAAGCCCAAAAGGAATCAAAGGAATGACCTGAACGTGCAGCACCTGTTTTTACTATGCAGTATTATCTCTTTATTTATTGTAATCCATCTGAGGAAAGGGAATACATTTTGTTTCCATATGTCCTCATTTTTCTATGTTCAGCAAACCACTCCATGACCGGGTAGAAATCCAACCTTTACTTCCTTCTAAACCTAGCTTTTTCTGACAGATGCCCACATCTGATTATTGCAACAGGCACATGCATAAAAAAAAACTTTGCCCTTTCTTCTCTGTCCCTTGTGGCACTTTTTCCTCATCTGACAGAAAAATGGAAACATCAGCAAACTCAGAAATGGCAGCGGCAGCATAGACTACAATGGTAAGCATCCTTCCATGTTGTTTTCATTCCCTATGACCGAAGAAAAATGGGATATGTGACACACATTTTAAAACTCACACATCCAACCTGCCAATTGTATCAAATACTGTAGCGGCTTTCCTTTAACAGAAAGTGCTCCTGTTCACGCATGAGGGAAACTCAATTTTCACTGCACAGTGAAACCTCCCCTGCCCCCCCCAGGAGATTCTACAGTATAGTATTTACAAATTCAGTCAACCTGGCTTGTCTTCAGGAACAATGTTTCCCTTTCAGACAAAGCATACAAAGTCTTCTACAAGAGACAAGATACAGTAACAAAGCATACAAAATTAACTGCAACGTGTACTATGAATACACTATACTGTACTGGAGGCTACTTAGAACCATACAATGACCAGCACATCTAAAAGAATTGCTTATAGGGAAAAGATTTTATCCAGAATAAATGACAACCCCAAAGACCAATGGGACTGGATTTTGTTTTCAGGACAAATGGTACAAAGTACTGCCTTCACTCTTTCTGTAGCTACACCTTTATAATATTCTGATTGTCTACTTACTGTAGTCTGTTATGTTATAAATATTACTATAACAACCATTCTTTAAGACATGGAAAATGCAAATTCCAGTGGTTCAAAGAAATTAAATTTATTTTCAGTCCAAATTGTTCATTTGCACTGAACTGTCTAAACCAAAATGTAAATAATGCAGTAGTTTGTTTCCTTCTGGCAACAGAGACGTAGGATACATAAACCATGAAATATTAAATACAGCACACCATATTACACATAAAACATGTTTTTCCATTTCAAGTTTATTAAAACTTTAGCAGTACAAATGATCCATGTTGTGGATTATCAAAAGACCAAACTGAAGTCCACATTTTTTAAAAAAAATGTTCCCCAAAATGTCTCCAAAACCTGGAGGCAGAATGGAAACAGTAAGTTCACAACCTCATCCACGTCTGTCTTCATCAGTTCCAGCACTTGATTCGTGTTCAGATTTTTTATCTTTACCATGGGCACGATCTCTTTCCTGATTCTTTGATATTTGGTTGGTCTCTTTTTCTCTTGAGGAACGGGATCTTTCCTTTTCTTTCTCCTTGCTCCTGTGTGAAGACGATCTTTTAAATTCTCTGTCTTTGCTGCTCCGCCTCTTCTTTGAGTCAGGACTTCTATCCCGATCTCTAGAGGCCTTTTTATTTTTATTAGTCTCTGAGCTGCTACTGTCACAGCTTTTTGAACGCTTTCTTTTTTCAGCATCATCTTTTCTGTGAGAACTCCTGTGGTCTTGATTTCGATGCCTGTCTTTACTTCGACTTTCCTCCCTCTCAGAGCTATGTGACTCCTTCCTCCTCTTGTTTTCTTTACCTTTAGACCTTTCTGGTGTGCCTTTTCTGTCTCTGCTTCTTGATCTTCCTCTTCTTTTCACTTCCTTATCTTTGTGCCTTGGGTAATCTTTACTTCTGCTGCGATCTCGTTCTTTACTTCTAGACCTGGCTCGCTTTCCTCTATCTCCACTTTTGCTTCGCTCTCTAGTCTTGCTATTTGAGCTGTGTTTGGTTTTAGACTGCTCACGTTCTCTACTCTTTGACTTTGCATGTTTTTCCCTGTCTTTACTTTTTGTACGATTCTGGCCGTTACTTTTAGATCCTCCCCTTTTATTCTTCTCCTTACTTCTGCTTCTTTCTCTCCCACGGAAATCATTGTGTTTTTCTTTCTCTCTCTCTTTCTCATAGTCCTTCTCTTTGCTTCCTGAGCGCATTTTCTTTTCTTCATGTCTGCTATGTTTCGAATCCCTCTCCTTACTTTTTGACACCTCTTTGCTTTTGCTCTGGCTTTCAGAACGAGCCCTCTTCTTGGCCTTATTTCTATTATGTTTGTCCTTGTCCTCCTTCTCAGAATTCCTTCTCATTTCTCTGTCTTTACTGCCAGACTTGTGGTCTTTTGCCTTCTTTTCTTTTTCTTCCTTTCTGTTTGGGCTCTCAGAAACTTGTCTATGGTCAGAAGCTTTTCTTTCTTTTCCTCTCCCTGGGCTTTTCTGGTTTGCAGCATCTTTCTTGTTCTCATTTACTTCACTCCTTGAAAGAAAGAAAAACAAAACCCCAACGTATTTATTTCTTATTTTTTTAAGAAAAAAGAAAAAATGGGGGGAAAAGACAGTGAGATCAGCAGGGATTATGCAAAATCAGCAACTGAAGCTGCATGACAAAATGTAATGGTCTGGTACAACATTCAGGCATGTATAACAGGGCTGGCAGAAGTGGACTTCCCTGTATGTTCCCCCCCAGAGACAAACCCTCTAAAATGTCTCAGAGGGAGAAGATTTACTTCTGTTAATTCTGTTGCATACACCTGAATCTAGATATAATCCAGTAATTTTCTCTTCCCATGTACAGTTTTAAGAAAGCTTCAAGAAACTGTAGCCTCCAGATACTCTTCAATACCTTCCCTAGCCAGTTCTAGAACAGCGGCCCCCAACCTTTTTGCCTCCACGGACCGGTTTAGCGTGTGGGCAGGGTGTGTGTGTCTGTGCGTCCGTGGGAGGGGCCATGCACACATAGGAGGGGGCCATCCATGCATGGGAGGGGTTGTGCATGCACCTGTGCATGGGGGGGAGGAGGAGAGTTTCCTCCGTGTCCTGGTCCTGGCGAGGCCAAAGGGGATTGGGAACCCTTGTTCTAGAATACTGTACTATAAACTAGAGGAAAGGGTGGGTGGAAGAAATTGATTGTAGCCATTTTACTGTTTCAAAGAATATAGCACAAGGAAGTGTTACCACTGTATCTGAAAAGTGTTGCAATACTGTATATGCACTACACTGTTTGCACTACTGAATGGAAAAGCAAGTTCTTTGATCTTACTTGTCTCCCTTTATCCATCTTTCTCCGCTAGCTACCCTCATTCTTTGAGCTCTCTGCATTTCTTGTCTCCAGTGTGGAGGAGTCTCACTGCGTCTAAAGCGATCTCTTGATCTGGATCTTGAAGGGGTCCGGTAACGCTTTGAAAATATGAAAAATTAATATTAGATTACAAAAACATTTTTCTGGGTATCCTAAATAAGCTACATAGCAGCTATCAAACATATGGCTATTTATTATTTTATATATATAAAAATTACATATCCAAATAATGGCTCGGAGGGAGGAACTTACCTTGAACATCTATTCTTGTTTGCCGCAAAAGAGACATTCATGCATGTGTTAATTCGTAGTGCTATCCAGGCAAGGCAGGGGTCACATGGTTTCAAAAGCTGCTTTTTATGTAAAGACTCAAGTGCAGTATGGCACCTGACTACCCTGAGCAAAGCAATGCTGAAATGGATTTGCTCCTGTGGAGACCACAGCTCCTGAACAGTTTTGTGCTGACAATATGTGCCCCGCCACTGAGGATGTTACCTGTTGCAAGAACTCTTGCAAAAGTTGGTTGAATTGAGATGAGGCAGATGCAAACCTTCTTTGAAAATGAAGGTGCAGGTGGGACCTGAGAGCAATCTTGTTTGGTATTGCAGGAAGAACCACTGAAGACATAAACAGCACCATGCCCAGGCCATCAAGTGCACATAAGAGACCAGTCAGCCTAAAAGATGGACTAGAATCATGAGACCTGTTCAACTGTTGCTCATGAGGAACTTCACTTCTTTAAGTAATTTCTGAAGTGTCTCTGGACAGGAGAGTGAGAAGTGCCTCTCTAGGTTGGATTCCAAAAAAGGAAGCAGCACTAGAGATCATATTGCTACATTGGCTACTGGAATATACTAAAGAATTTCAGAAAAAGATCAGTCTATGCTTTATTGACTACAGCAAAGACTTTGACTGCATAGATCATGAAAAGCTATAGGTTATTCTACACAAAGGTGTCAGACAAGAGTATATTTTCTCTCCCTATCCATTCTGTATGCAGAATATATAATACAGAAAGCTGGACTAAATTTAGATGAAGTTAAAATTTGCAGAAGAAGCATCAATAACCTAGGAAAATGCAGATGATTCCCATGTTACTGGGTAAAAAAGAAAATGCAAATGCAGAGCTGCAATTGAACACTTTTGCAAGAGCTGAGCAGGGGTTTTAATGATAGGACATTCATGGAATCACCGTAAGACAGAAGTGACTTCAGAGCATGTACTAACGATGAAGGATGGATGGACAAAGGCAGCACTTCTTGTAATTGACTAGTAATCCATGGAATGCTAGACAAGATAAGGTAGCCTTGAGGTCTACTTTGGCCCAGCCAGTAGGATAATGTAAAAGGATCAAGAGTACCCTTGGGAGGGACAAAAGAGAGAAAGCATATTTTAAATTATTCATCATCTTCTTTTCTTCTAGACTTTCAACGGGAATGCCTTAAGTGCAACCTCACCAAAATATGCACACTTTAAAAAGAAATTGCAGCCAATTTTGCTCCAGAATGCGCATTCACACACCAGTGTTCATTACCAGGTGGATCTTCTTACCACTGCAGTCACAGAAAGAGCCTTGGCTGCAAAAACAGGGGGATCCTGAGGAGCATCTACAACATTGTATCTAATATTTAAAAAGCTTCACCAGGATATGTTGCAGAACTTTGGAATCTAAACCTGGAATAATAAAAAGATCCTCTATCCAAAGCACAGAGCCTATGACTATAACAAATGCAGGAGAGGAGGCTCCAGACACAGACAGAAGCACTATATTGGA
The DNA here is from genome assembly GCF_051106095.1 of Pogona vitticeps. Classification (NCBI taxonomy): domain Eukaryota; kingdom Metazoa; phylum Chordata; class Lepidosauria; order Squamata; family Agamidae; genus Pogona; species Pogona vitticeps. The sequence goes on from NC_135783.1 coordinate 204,153,950, forward strand.
TAGCTTTTGAGGAACACTGGTACTGTTTTTACTCTGTAGGGGAGCAGCTTACTACAACCTTCATCATCTCATCAAAGACTGCTGGGAGAGACATCTGTTGAAAACATGGCACATCACAGTGGTATAAGCCACTACTCTCTTTAAGGAAGCCTCCAAAGCTGGCATCTCTGATGTAGAGAAGGCCCTTTGCTGCTTCAGAAGTCTGTATGCCTCTGATGCTACTAACCTTATAACCAAAGGATGTTTCAGGTGGCTCATAGGCAGGGGTCAACATCTGCTGCAAGAAATTGCAGCAGGCCTCTTATATTGGAGACCCAAGATTACTCTCCCCGAGCTCCTCCACCAGTCCCTCCAAATAGGAAGATTGAAAGAAGAGGCGTGCAAACTCTGGAAACCCAGGGCCAGTCCACCACCAGTGGAACTTGGAGACTACACCCACAAAACCCAATTTTTTCTGGGATTTTAGAGAATGAGTAAGTCCCCTTGCATCTCCTTGTTGCGAACAAAGGTGTATTTTTTGTTTTAAATTGGGGGCATGGTGGCCCTTCAAAATATGGCAAGAATTTTCTCCCATCCCTTAGAAGGTACAAGAATACTTTTGACACCATTATTTTTAAGTTTCAAAAAATCTGGGTATGAGTGGTTGGGGCTGCATTTGGGCTGGGGGGCATGTGGTCTATGGATCAAAAGTTGCTTACCACTGCCTTAAAGCAACACCTCCTGGTCTACAGAGTGACACATTAACAGGCACTCCTGTTGGATATGCTACAGGTGCCAGTGTATTAGCTTCCAGTACTGGAGAGCTCCTAGGAGCAATTGGCCTTTCCCCTCACACCAAAAAAGAACACTAGAGAAACATAAGGAGAAAAACTTAGCTAGGAAAACGTACAGATGAGCTAAGAGGAGATATGAAGGTATCTTTCCTGGGTTATGACAGGTAAAGAACTAGGGAAGGAGCTTGTGATATATATTTAAAAAATGAAACCTGTGATCACTGCCTTGCACAGATAAGTTCTTTGTTGTAGGCACAGAATTAATTAGTTTTCTTTCATTTTGCAGCTGAGAATATGCACATTTTTTTCATAAATGATCTGAGAACTGGAAAATAGTTATGTCACAGTAAACCTCCAAGCAACACATGAAGTCTGACATAGCCAAAATTCAGAACTTTCTAGTCTTGTTGATCTGAAGAAGAGTTTTATACAAATTCAAGTATTCCAAATTAAAATCAGTGGGACTAGCATAAACTCTGGCTAAGTCAAGCACCCAACATTTATTTCAATAATAAGAGCTACTGTTAACAATCACATAAGCAACCATAAGAATTCCACCCACATGAATTTAGAGGTAACTTGGTTATGGCTGAATCCAAACTTGTGCTCATAAAACAGGCTCAAAAGTCTAGGCTATGCAAGGCAGCAGATCTTTTATATGCTTTGGGTAACCAACTCTATTATCCACATAGGTAAGTTCCAACAAACTTAGAAGAAATTCAGTCATGCATATCTAAAGTAACAATTTTACAGATACAACGATCATTAAGGGATAGGATACCAGCAGAAAAACAAAGGCACTCTGCTCTAAGTATCAAATACATGTTCACCTTAAAATTTTGTTAGTAAAACACTGTGTTTTACTATTTGTGGGAAAGGTAATTTTCTAAACCAGCAGTTCCCAACCTTTTTTGAGTCATGGCTGCCTTTAATAACAGCCAAGTAGCCTATGGCCCCCACCCCACCCCCACATTTGCATAAAAAGGCATTTTTAATGAGGTAAAGGCATCCCTTCTCAGAAAGTAGAGGCTTCTTTCTCCCCCAAGATGTCTGTTTCTCACACATAAACATGCACAATAACTTTAACAACACACTCTGAAAGGTCAAGGAAGAAATTATTTAAGAAGGTGACCTGTAACCCTTCAAAAAACATTTTGCAAACCTCTTTAGGGTCACAACCTCCAGGTTGGGAAACATTGATCTAAACTATGAATGTATAAGCACGATACAGTTCTCTTCATAATTCTCCAAAATGCTTTCTCTAAAATCAATTCCATGTTTCCATTAAAGGTAAAAAAAAAAAAGAATCACAACTCTGAGATGTTATGAAGAACACTGCTTTGACCACTCAATAAAACTCCAAGTTCAAAGATCAGATCATAAGAAAGAAAACATACCCTTGGTCCTCTTCCTTTTATCTTCCGTCCAGATCTTGTCACTAACAGCCTTCTTTGGTATGATGACTGACAGTTTGACAAGTTGCTAGAAATTAAAAATAAGAATTCACTACAGGATGTCTGCAAATATGATTTTAAAACATATATTTTCTAGTTACATAATCCTAGAGCTTTTAAACTGCATGCACTCACAAACAGTTGGCCAAATGAAGAAATCAAATGAATTACAGTTTGTGAAGACGGTGAAAAGACAAAAAGAAAAAAATATATAATTTATTTGAAATGTTACAAACGTCTGAATGCAGTGAACAATACAAAGTCAGCATAAATGTTAATTTACAGATGGGTTGCCCTATCTTTTTATTTCATTCACTATTGCCTATACAAAATGACAATTTGTCAAATTACAACCTCCCTCACAATATACATTCCATTTGACAACCTGGTGTTACCTGTTTTTTACCATGCATACATTAAAGAAACAGAAGCAGGGCCAACTCTTTTTCTGCAAAAACACTCACATACACACTTTTCTCAGAGAAGAATTCATTCAGACAATAAGAACAGTCCTCAAAGTGCCAGAGTCATCAAACAATCAAGTCACTAAAACAGAAGACTGATCACAAACTGAAACGCATGAGAACACAAAACCATGCCCCTAAAAGAGAGATCATAATGTCACTTTCCCATTCTCAATCAGTCCAAATGAAACAAAACTTTACCTTTCTCTTTCTTTTTCCCTGCTCTTTGTCTCTTTTTCTTTTTCATCTACTACTTTAGGAGGACTTTTCCTCATCAGGAATCTGTTTTCTGGGACAGGCGGAATCTCTTCGGGACGGACAGTAGAAAGTGGTTGCTGCGATTCGGGATTTTCTGTTTCACTTTCACTAGCTGAGCTTCATTAACATAAGAAGAAAAGTTACTAATGTTTATTTTGCACACCTTGTGTTGTTCTGAAATATGTATACAGTGGTGCCTTGTATAGCAATCACTCCGTTTTATGATGAAATTGCTTTGCGATGGACTTTTTGCCATCGCAAGAGCGATTGCTTTGCGATGGCCCCTAAGGGGAAAATTCGCTTTGCGATGATCGCGGGGAAGCGCTTCCCCGCGATCATCCCAAAGACCCCGCTGATCAGCTATGCAAAAATGGGGCCTTTGTGATGATTGCGGGGGAGCGCATCCCCGCGATCATCTCAAAGGCCCCGCCGATCAGCTGTGCTGCGAGGGGTGGAGAGAGAGATGAAGCACAGCTGATCGGCGGGGCCTTTGGGATGATCGCGGGGAAGCCATCATCACAAACCCCGCCGATCAGCTGTGCTTCGGCTCTCTCCCATTGCAGCTTTCTCGGCCAGGGTGGCGGCGGCGGTGCCTCAGTCTCCCTGCCGAGGCTGGAGCTGCAAGGGGTGGAGAGCGAGCGAGCACCGAAGCACAGCTGATCGGCGGGGCCTTTGGGATGATCGTGGGAAAGCACTCCCCCGTGATCATCCCAAAGGCCCCATTTACGCACAGCTGATCGGCAGGGCCTTTGGGATGACCGTGGGGAAGCGCTCCCCCGCGATCATCCCAAAGGCCCCATTTTCGCACAGCTGATCGGCAGGGCCTTTGAGAGGTGCACAATATCCTACATGCCTCTGCAATGCCCTCCAAGGACTGATGTCTAACTACATCAAACCTTATTGTAAAGATGCATTCGCAGTCACCAAGGCTACACAGGCATCTTTTAGAATTATTCTGAGAAAAAGAATTTTAAAATTTCTCAAAAGGCAGTGATATGTTAGCTCTGGAAGATAGCGGGAGAATTAAAAAGAGCAATGGGTCATACATTCTTTGAGGCAAATCTGTAGTAAATATATAACTTTAGTATAGGTAGACATAATTTCTGATGTTATTTTCATAAAATTCTTCCTCCCCACTTTCCTTACATACCTCTTCTTGCTTTTTTTCTTCTTTTTCTTTTCTTTCTTGTGTTTCTTTGAATTTTTTTTGTGCTTCTTTTTCTTTTTCTTTGTTTTTTCTTCAGATGCGCTGTCAGAATCCGATGATGAATCGGAAGAAGACTTTGAACCGCTTGAACTTTCAGAATCACTGGATGAAGACAGTGACTTGCGCCTTTTCTTCTCTTCCTTCTTGGCTTTAAATTAAGACAAGAGATAAGCAATTAGCCACAGTAAAAAAGTCCGAAGAAGTCTTTCCATATTTTAAAGAAGTTTAACACCACTGGCAAGTTGAGCTAAATTACATTCAGAGAGGCACAGCTGTCCCAAAATTTCTGATCTATTCATAAGAAAAATACAATAAAATGTTACACTTCCAAAACACCTTACACACATGCACTGTTGCAAAACAAAAGCCCTCTGGAAGTCTTGCCAAAATGTTAGCTTGACTATTTGCTGAGGTATATAATATTTGAATGAACATTTCAATAATAGTTGTTGTGGGTTTTTCGGGCTCTTTAGCAGTGTTCTGAAGGTTGTTCTTCCTAACGTTTCAACAGTCTCTGTGGCCGACATCTTCAGGGGACAGCACCACCAGAGCACAGAGTGCTGTCCTCTGAAGATGCCGGCCACAGAGACTGGCGAAAAGTTAGGAAGAACCACCTTCAGAACACGGCCAAAAAGCCTGAAAAACCCACAACAACCATTAGATCCCGACCATGAAAGCCTTCGCGAATATATTTCAATAATAATTCATCTCAGCACATCATACATCTTTGAGTACAACAGGATGTATGCAATTTATCTTCACGGCTGCATCCGCAGTCTGAAGACAGGTACAGGCATTTTTCATTTTAGTACTATTATTAGCAGGATGCTTAGATGAATCAAAAGTGTAGCTCAATGTGTAGTTTTTACGCCATCAGTGACGTTTCTGAAGACTACCTCCATGGCATGAGGAAATATCTCTCTCAGCTACTATTTCAAAGCACCTTTCAGCATGCTGCTGAAATGGAACCTTAGCTTACCTTCCGATATGAACCTGGCTCAAACATTCAGAGCAGTATACTGAGACCAAGGAAACAAAAATTCCAGACCAAAGCAAACAGACAAACAAACAAACTACCACAGTCTTCATTAAATGCCAACATTCTACCATGGAAAGAGTGAAGCAGTATTCTTTAAAGGAACTCCACACTCTGGATGCCACAACCAAGACAGCTTTGTTCTGTGTACTTCTGATACACCTACTGGAGGTCTCAGTGGCCAGGCAGATTCATATTAAAAAAATCACTCCTTTAAATATCCTAACAGCAACCTATTTAAGTCTTTAAAGGGAAGAATCAGCACTTTTGACCTCAGCTCCCAAACCAAGACAAAGCAGAAAAATAAATGATAGAGTTTTCTGCTTGAAGCAAAGCTTCCAGGGACGTGGACAGCAATATTCTGCATCAGGCACAGCAAATTTTCAAATGCAGCCACACATGGAACACACTGTAATAATCTAAAAGGGGACCAAGGCAAATGCAACAGAGGCCAGGTGTGCCTCCCGCACAAAAAGGGTAACCTGGTGTAGCAGCCAAAGCACTCCTGACCATAGCCAATAATTGACCAAGCAGAGACAAAGCCAGATCCAAGAGCACTCCCAAGCTGCAAGCCTCGTTCTTCAAAGTGAGTATAACTGTATCCAAAATAAATCGTATACCTCATTGTAAATCAGTGTTCTAAGAGAACAAAGCAACAATTTTCTTGTCTGGATTAAATTTCAATGTGTTAGTGGACACTTAATCCATCAGTGATTCTAAATGCTGCTATAGAATCTCCATATCTCCCTCCAGTCTGAGGAAGAGAGAGAGAGTAATGTCAGCTTCACATTTCAGGCAAATCTCCCCCAGTTTCTGAGTAAATATTGAACAGTATGGGGGACTGTAAGAGATGCTACATGTTAATTAATAGCCAGGAGATCAACCAATAGTCCTCAACTATGACACCTAAAATGTGCCACAACATCCTCTCCAAGCAAGAAGCATGAGAAGACAAAACTCTGCCACCAGAACGAATATGGTCAGGTGGACCAGAAGAATACCATGGTAAATACTACAGATGGGTGAGAGAATTTTATTTCCTTTTTTAAAAAAGAATTGCTTTCCAAGACCTGCAAATTTCTCTGCCAATTTCAATGAAAGAATTTGAAATAAAGGAAACAAGAAATGTTGGAGAAAGTAAATATGACAGATTTATCTATCCATGTACAGAGCTTTCAGCGTTTAGCATTTATATTTCTGACTTGGGATGCCTCCTTGTTCATCTATGTTTCGTAGGGAAAACATAGTTACCAATTTTCTTCTACCAAACTCAACAAGCAGTGTGATCATCTGCATCTTCGGAATACAGTGGTGCCTCGCTTAATGACGTTAATTCGTTCCAGCGAAATCGCTGTAGAGCGAAAACGTCGTAAAGCGAAATAAAAAAGCCAATTGAAACGCACTGAAAACCGTTCAATGTGTTCCAATGGGCTGAAAACTCACTGTCCAGTGAGGATCCTCCATAGGGGCGGCCATTTTTGGTGCCTGCAGAGCGAGGAATCTGTCCAAAAACTCAGCGGGGAGCCATTTTGAGCACCCGGTGGCCATTCTGAAAACCCGATGATCAGCTGTTTTGATCGTTGTAATGCAAGGAATCGGTTCCCGAAGCAGGGAACCAATCTTCGCAAAGCAAAAAAAAAACCATTTAAAACATCGTTTTGCGATCGCAAAAACATCGCTGTGAAGCGGATTCGTTGTTATACAGGGTAATCGTTAAGCGGGGCACGACTGTATCTGCACTTACTGAAACTGGCCACTGCAAATGGTTGATAATTTTGTTCTATGTATGTATTTGTCTGGTTAAAAACAAAATCTACAAATTTCTTCATAAAATCAGCAGAAATATTGAGTGGGGGGAAGCATAATCCCTTGTCCCATCCTAGTAAATAGTATTAAGTGTTTTTAAAAAAGCAGCTTCATCAGAAACAATAGGTATATAATCACTCTGTCCAATTTATGCTGAAGGTCATCCAAGAGCACCATCAAATCAATTTCATTCCCACACTCAGATCAGAAATCAGACTGAGAAGGATCAAGATGATCAGTATAATCTAAGAGTTAATCTAGGATTCTGGTGTATCACAAGACAAGGAGAACTTTGGTAAGCCACCTCCACTGTCAGGAGAAGCAGATTGTTTAAAATATTTATATGACAACATTATGGTTAAAAACAACCAATACATTTAAATAAAATGTTAAGGAGAAATAAATCAACACTGGTTTGTCTTAAGTATTTGTTTTGCTATGAAGTACACAGCTCGCTGGGTGGGAATGAAGTGTTTCTTATATAATTATGTTGTAAACTGCCCAGAATGCTCTAGCACTATGGAGCAGTATACTACTACTACTACTACTACTACTACTACTACTACTACTACTACTACTACTACTACTACTACTACTACTACTACTACTACTACTGGTAGTGGTAGTGGTAGTAGTAGTAGTGGTAGTGGTAGTAGTAGTAGTAAAAACAACAACAACAACAACAACAACAGTGATGTAAGTAACTTGAGGTACCACTGTAATAGAACTTTAGATCTTCAATATCTACTTAGTAGTACATAATGTACCAATACAGTGGTGCCCCGCATAGCGAGGTTAATCCGTTCCGGATTAACCTTCGCTATGGGGAAACATCGTTAAGTGGGACGGGGAAACCCATTCCAAATGGGCCCAAAACTCACCAGTCTCTGATGTTTCCCCATGTTCCAGCGGCCATTTTGAGTGTCCCAGCGGCCATTTTGGGTGTCCCGGCGGCCATTTTTAGTGTCCCGGCGGCCATTTTGGGTGTCCGGCAGCCATTTTGGAATCGCCAAACAGCTGTTCCCCCATCGCAATGCGAGGATGCCCTCGCATTAGCGATGGGGAAATCCGCATCGGTATGCGGATTCTTCGTTAAACGGTGCACTCGTTATGCGAGGCACCACTGTATACGAAAACAAAAGCAATCTACAGAAAACTATGCCCTACACAGAAGCATTTATGCTTTCAACTATAATATTCACTCATAGCAACCTTAATTCCAGGTCGTTTATGTTAAATTTGTATTTCTTAGACCCATGGCATTTTTGACAAGCTTTTTAAAAGTTTACCTAGGAAGAGAATGAGAGGTGCCTGAGAAACCAATGGAGAAATCCAGGTTTCTTATTTAACCTAACTGAATTAGGGAAGAAGAAAGATGAAGCCAAGTGCAAGAGAGATGAAAAGCAAAAAGTAACAAGCTGAGAGGGAGAGAAAGTGGCAGGTAAGACTAATCAACAGAAAAGAACCCTCCCCTGAACAAAGCAGAACTACAGTCCACTGAGGAGGCACACTGTCCCCAGAGAGACAGAATTATTCGCTCAACCATGACCCAAAAGCCATGTCTATAACAGGATCTCTCTCTCTTTTCACACTGCACGCCACATTTTGTTCACTGCCAATTTTTTTCCTATAACAGGGAACTCAAGTGATTTAGAGCAGTGGTCCCCAACCTTGGGCCTCCAGATGTTCTTAGACTTCAACTCCCAGAAATCCTGACTAGCAGAGGTGGTGGTGAAGGCTTCTGGGAGTTGTAGTCCAAGAACACCTGGAAGTCGGAGGTTGGGGACCACTGATTTAGAGTGTATCAGTTTAGAAGCACCATGGGGCTCATCAAAGTTATGATTTCAACATATGTTAGAAGGGTTCCTATATGAGAAGAACCAGAAGTGTAATAGAAGAGCCCCATGCACATTGAAAATGTTTAATGGTATCTAAGAACCAAGGAATAACATTACAGTGGTGCCTTGCTTGACAAGGATAATCCGTTCCAGCAAAATCGCTGTAGAACGAAATCGTCGTCAAGCGAAAGTAAAAAACCAATTGAAATGCACTGAAAACCGGTTCAATGCGTTCCAATGGGCAAAATACCTCAGTGTCCAGTGTAGATCCTCCATAGGGTGGCCATTTTCCGGTGCGTGTATAGCAAGGAATTCGTCCTAAAACATAGCAGAAAGCCATTTTGCACAGCGGGCGGCCATTTTGAAAACCCGACGATCAGCTGTTTTGATCATCGTTAAGTGAAAAATTAGTTCCCGAAGCAGGGAACCAATCGTTGTTAAACGAAAAAACCGCATACAAACATCGTTTTGCGATCGCTATAGCAATTGCAAAATACTCATCATTAAGCGATTTCCTCGTCTAATGAGGTAATCATCAAGCGGGGCACCACTGTATATGAAAGAGAAAATGGTAGAAAGTAGGAATAATGTATTTGAGCTTTAACAACATATTTTATCTTGGAAGAAGGCATGGCTTGTTATCTGGAATGCTGATCAAGACCAGTACTCTGTGACAATTTGGCTCTTTTCATCCACCGGGTAAAAGTCTGTGTGACCAAAGCAGAAGTAGCTAGCTACTGCAGGCTAGGGACCTTAGCCTGTAGAACCTGGTCTTCAGGTCTGTTAACACTATGAGGATGGCAACACTCAACATCATTCTCTTGCAGACCTCAATAGATACCATATTTTTCCATGTATGAGTCAGTACTTTTTCCTAAAACCATTACACTAAAAATTGAGGGGGGTCTTTTACACGGAAGTAAGCTGAGATAGCTGAGGAGAGAACAAAACAGCACATACCTTGCCTCTATAAACAGGTTTCCTTCAGTCATGAGGCTTAGCTTCCTCCAATTATGAATCTTACGAAACTGATGTCAGCTGATGTGGAACAAACCAACTGGAACACACCTCGTTGGAGGTGGAGCCTGTAGGCTCAGATTCCACAGGGCCTCAAGATGTCTGATGTTCTGAGCCCAGAGGCTGAATCCTCAAAGCTCAGTTTTCTTAATTTTTGGATTAGAAAAGTGGGGGGCGTGTTATAAATGGGAGCATGTTATAAATTGAAAAATATGGTATTTATTTAATATTTTCTCCTTATTATTATAATTTCAATCATAACTTACTGAGATATTAGGTTATCAAGCCTCCCAGTTAGACCTTTTGCAGTTTTTTTAAAAAATAAAAAATACATTCAAAAATATTTGAGTAGTTATTTTAATCTTACCTTTGGATTTTGGAATTAGTTCTCCACAACTTATTATTCGTACTTCAGCATAAGGTTTACTAGATGCATCTGTTTTCTGATTTTCTATTTCTCTTATAACTTCTTGACCCGAGATTACTTGTCCAAACACAACATGAAGCCTAAAAGATTAAAGATTAATTTTAAAAGTTGACTTGTATCTCTATTAAACTGAAAATTTAAAATATCCAATTTATCCAATTAACATTTCCAGCTATAATAAATAGATAAATGAGTACTTACCCATCTAAATGAGGAGTAGGTTTGGTTGTTCTTGTTTCATGACATCAAGGGTAAGAATTTGACAAAAGAAAATAATATATTAGTCTCCTGGGAGGATGACAGACTTGATGTATTATGCCACATATGAGAATATATACACACAGTCAGAATTCATTATATGTTGGGACTGCATATTACATATCAATCCTTTAACAAGCTGCAAAAGATTTCAAATTAAAACATAACTGAAACAGCATTTAAAATTTCTGAAGGCTTTCCATAAATTGATACAGTGGCCAAAATAGTGTTGGTATTTGAGTAAGATCTGCATAACTTGGCACAATTAATTGACAGGACAGTGGTGCACATCTCACTTGCACCACTGAGTGTGTGACCAGGCACATGACTGAGGCACACAGCAGTGCCTTGTCAATTAGCCACAGCAAAAATAATGCAAGCCATAGATAAACAGCAATAGAATTCTGGCCAATGTTCACCTACCTCTCATTTAAATGTTACCTGCACATGGGCTGTCCTGGAGGCAGGCACTCAAATTACTGAATAGTTCTGTATGTAAAATAATTATTTGTATGTACAACATTAGATGCCACAAAGAAGGCTGAACCTTCTGGCTGAAAGCTGGTTTTCTACATGGAGGGAATGTTTCATGTTGAAGAATGTTCAGTAATGTGAGCCCCCACTTGCTTTGGGAAATGGTACACTGTATACACAGGTTTACCATCTCAGTGAGAACTAGGGCAAGGTCTCTTTCAGTAGAGGAAAAAAGGATAGGCTGCCCGCCTTCAGAAGTAGAAGCTTCCTGATGATGTTAGGATTAGACTTGTTAATATAGAAGTAGTCTTGCACTAGCATTCCTCAAATTTAATACAGAATCAAATGTATGTTTCCAGTGTGGTTTTATTTCAGCAAAAGGTAGTTTTATAGTCATAAAAGCTTTATAATCAATATTTATAAACAAAACTGACCTAATTGCAGAAGAACAACAGCAAGGAAAGAGTGGTCAAAACAAAAGAGAAACACAATGAACTGAAGGCAAACAGACAAGGTGAGGAAAAAACAGCATTTCCGAAATCACAACAATTCTAAATATATTACCCTAACCTACAGCTCCATCTAGTTGCAGCTGGTAAACTGCAGGTCGCTCTTAGCAGAGACTGGAGCTTTTTAAAGGAAACAGATTTAATCTTTTCATCACAGTAAAGGAAAACTTGTGTCTCCATTCAATTTTTGTTTGGCCAAATGCTATTTACTTCTTAGGATGAAACAGAGTTTAGATCTGTACACCTTCTTTCCTCATCACTTTGGACTACCATTAAGAAGTCACTCAGTAATATTTCCTACATTCACTTTTTACCTTCTAGCCACTCTGAGAAAGGCAAGGAGTAAACATACAAATTACATATCTGTTCCAAATTTCACAGTGGACAGACTTCTGGGGCCATGGTTTTGTTACCCTTGGGATATTCAGATGGTATCACTGTAAATGCTTATTGCTCAGACAGATTTAACAATAATTAGGCTGAATAAGCCATGCCTCTCATCATCTTATTTGCTATAGCCCAGAGGAGATTATACAGGGCACCAATTTGGCACGATTAGATCCACACCCATTTAGCTTCAGCCATGCTGCACTACCAGGTATGTATAGATTTCTCTTGGTTTGGGCAGGAATAGTAGCTACTCATGACCAGGAAAATAACCTTGAACATGAACAACCCCAGGTCACAGACGTCTTTAATACATGCATTTATTAGGAAGCAGTGCTTCCCAACCTTGGGTAACCCAATTGGTTGTTGGAATGCAACTCCTAGAAGCCTTCACCACTAACTGTGCTGCCTGGGGTTTATGGGAGCTGCAGTCCAAGAACACCTGGTTACTCAAGGTTTGGAACCATTGCCCTAATACATAACAGATCTTGAGTATAACAGACTGCATGATTAAAATGGTCAGATTGTAAGTTTCTAATCCTATTTATTTCCTCCAAATAAACTTTACAAACATAGCTGAATTCATATTTTGAAAATGGATTCATGCTTTGTAAACAGAAAAGGAGCTGGCCATTTCAACAATTCAAAGTTCTTACAATTTAGATTGTAAGGACTACCATTCAAATGCTGAAGAAACACAGTGGAGCTGGCATGATACTTACATAAAAAACTGTGAACCATTTGTATCTTTCCCTCTGTTGGCCATTGAAAGGAGAAATTCTTTGTTGTGCTTTACAGCAAAGCTTTCATCTAGAGAAAGCGCTTGAATTACTTCAAAAATCCAAGTATTACCTTGCACTGGCATTTCTTTAGCATTTTAAATTAGGACTGTCAAACTGCACAAAAGAATCAGCCCCAAACAGTATTCAGACAGGTAAAGCTAAAGACAGGGAAACATATATTGTAATTCTCACTTTAATGTGCAAAATATGAACATCATTATTGAGCAACCCTTTAAATCAAGATCAACATATAATAAATGAATGATGAAGTGGGACTTCTTTCTTCTTCCCAAGAAAATAAGTTTATGAGAACAAGCTCATTTTCCTGTCTTCTGTGTCATTTTATAAGTTTGCCAAAAGTGATAAAAATAAAAAGGAAAGTAGGCTTGTTAAAACAAAATCCAGAAAAAAAGAAAAAAGTAAAAAGCAAAAGAAACAAAACCACATCTATGTCCAGGATGAATAAATTAATTTTGATAATTAAACACATGGACAGAAATTTGAATTATTTTACAAATGTTATCAAATCATAAATGATCTGTATTTAACTTCAAATAAAAACTTTTTAATACCACCACACCGTTCAATTTTGGGGAAACCATATATTGAAACTATATATTGCAAATCCTAAAGGGAAAGAAGGAATAACAAAGTTCCCCACTTATTGGCCTGCTTGGTCCACTTAGCATTCACTATTCACTAGACTACCTGCCCATCTCATCTTCCTGGTGACTTACGTGATGTTACATTTTCTCTCTTAGAATAGTGGAATGTAAGGTACTTTGATAATACAGCTGCCTAGTTAGCCACCATTAATAATGTGGTGAAGGCTGTGTTTGGCAAAGGAGGGGAAAACAGATATTGAAGTACAAGACTCTCACGTTCCTCAATAAGGGTGAGCGGATGGGAATTACAATACCAAGAGAGGCAGAATGGTGCAAAAGTGAGTTGGTACATCACTAAATGTATTAGCCGCCTAGAGTGGTCCTATGTGATTCAGATAGGCGGGATATAAATTAAATAAATAAAATAAATAAATAAATACAGGATCTTAAGGAAGAAATCTTTTAAAATAATGATTTTATTGAAAAGCTTCTGACTGACACTTTGTCCCAAAGACTAGTGAGGCCATAATTTTCAACAAATAAGTAGATTGGCGACATAAGAAGTAATTATACAGTATATATAAAAAACTAATAGCTATGTTACAATGGTAAAATCATAAGAGATTATTCTTACCTTCAAAAAAGCCACCATAGATTGATTCTCCTCCTCTCCCATTTCCTTGCATTAAAATAAAAGCACATAACACATGAGACTAACAATCATATGTTTTGTAAATTCTAACATGTTAAAACCTCTGTATAAAATATTCTGTTAGTTTGGGAACTTAATCTCGAAGAAATACGGCATTTTAAGAAACAGAATTTCAAAATCTGGTATTCTACTATATTTCATTTTGACATTATTTTAGTAATATTCCTTAGAAAGAAATCTGGGTACAATAATATATAAAATGCATTCTTAAAATTGGCACAGATGCTACCTACCATTCAAACATTTTCTGCCCCAAACAGAGAGAGCATGACCATTCAGATGATTACTTCATACGCATTTACACTTGTAGACAATTAGCACCAACAGTGAATGTTGTACCTTCACTGAAGTCACCTCCTTGGATCATGAAATCTTTCACAACTCTATGAAACAGACAGCTTTTGTAATGCAATGGCTTCTGTGTTGATTTTCCTGTGCCTTTTTCACCTGGAGATGAGGAAAAAAATAATTCATATAACTCTTAATAGATAAATCTTTCAATACGCAACAAGAATAAAATTGAAAATTACTTTTTATTCACACTAAGGCTTTTCTAAAGTTTGGAGAAATAATGACGCCCTTTTAAAACACACTGGATATAAAAGGTGATCCAGTAGACTAGTTTTTGGTCTGATTCCATATTATCAAAGTCATGCTGTACCCAAAATCCAAAGTCTTCCTTGAAGGTTTTCATTCAGGATTCTCCTACACAGAAGTATCTACACAGAATATATTTGGGCTCTGCACATATACAACATTAAATGGGAATTCTGTCCTTCTATTGTTATGCAGCCAGCATTCGTGGTTCCATAACATAAAGATGACCTGGGCGGTTGACACGATTGCGCCTAAGCGCCCTCTCCCTGCTCGCCGAGCCCAGACGGCTCCTTGGTATACTCCTGAACTACGGGCGATGAAGCGAGAGGGGAGACGGCTGGAGCGCAGGTGGAGGAAGTCCCGCTGGGAGTCTGATCGAACACGACTTAGAGCCCATTATTGGGCCTATTTCGTGGCAATATGGCTGGCGAAACGGCAATATTTCTCCAGCCATATTGCTTCCTCAGAATGTCGTCCAGCAGAGCTGTTTAGGGTGGTCCGGGATCTTCTTCAACCAGGAAATCCAGTGGAGGTCCTAGACTGCTCATCAGCTCGCTGTGATGAGTTTGCTATTCATTTTGAGGAAAAAATCGCTCAGATTCGCACTGGGCTGGACTCCACTGTTACTGCAAAATTGGAAGATGTGTCCAGTGCGCCGTGCTTAGGTCAAACATTAATGGATGAGTTTCAATTGTTGAGACCCGAGGATGTGGACAGGATGCTTGGATCTGTCCATTCTACCACCAATCCGCTCGACCCCTGCCCATCTTGGCTAACTGGAAGATCTGCCAGAGGGGTTCACACTTGGGTTCAGGAGGCCGTGAACGCCTCTTTGAGAGAGGGAGTGGTCCCTACCGCCTTGAAAGAGGTGGTAATTTGACCACTCCTTAAAAAGCCTAACTTGGACCCAAGGCTGGTGGTTAACTACCGACCAGTGGCGAAACTCCCTTATTTGGGCAAAGTGTTGGAGCGGGTTGTGGCTGGGCAACTCCAGGCACTGCTGGATGAAACGGATTTTCTGGATCCATTTCAATCAGGTTTCAGGCCGGGTTTTGGTACAGAGACTGCCTTGGTCGCCCTGTACGATGACCTTTGCCGGAAGAGAGACAGGGGGAGTGTGACCCTGTTGATACTCCTGGACCTCTCAGCGGCTTTCGACACCATCGACCATGGTGTCCTTCTGGATAGGCTGGCTGGGTTGGGAGTTGGGGGCACTGTTTTACGGTGGTTCCGCTCCTTCCTGGCTGACCGTGTCCAGAGGGTGGTGCTGGGGGACAGTTGCTCTGCCCCATGGCATTCATGTCATGGGGTTCCTCAGGGCTCGATACTGTCCCCCATGCTGTTTAACATCTACATGAAACTGCTGGGAGAGGTCATCAGGAGGTTTGGGCTCCTCAGCTCTACCTCTCGTTTTCCACCAATCCAGGTGAGGCAGTTTCTGTGCTGAACTCGCGTCTGGACCTGATAATGGACTGGATGAGGGTTAATAAATTGAAACTCAATCCAGACAAGACGGAAGTGCTGTTAGTGGGTGTTACATACAGCACTGATGTTACCTGTCTGTCATGGGTTTGGAGGGAAAGTTCCATCCTATGGGGAGTGGAAGGCGGGACATCAGGAGGAGGGGCTGTACTGTATATAAATGTGAAACCTGTGTGGTGAGAGGGAGATGCTGAGAGACACTGGGTTGTGACGAAGCAGCAGCTGGGAAGAAGAAGCTGTTGTGGGAGTCTGTGTGTCAGACAGGGTACTACTGTGTGTCAGAGTACCAACCTGATAGGTTCAGGTGTCTGTTGGTTAGCCAGAACTGATAGGTTCAGGGTCTGTGCTTTAAGTTAAGGGTTCTGTGTGAACCAAACTGTATGCTTGTATGAGTGAGAATAAGCCACGTTACTTTATTTTATTCACCTGATTGTTTATTTTTCCCTGTGTGTATTTAAATAAACCTAATTCTTTTATTGTTTAAAAATCCATCCCTGGTCTGTGTGACTTCTTCAAGGGAATGGTTGGTGGCAGCTTAGTGAATGTGTGGCAGATCCCAGTAGGTCTGGGTTTGTCACATTGATTGGTGTCCAGCGTGTGGGATACGACTGGTCCAGTTGTCCAGTGGTCCAGCAAAGCCTTGGCAAGTGTGCCCAGAGCAAGGGGGGTCTAGTCAGGGACAGTCTGAGGCGCGTAGGTAATCTTCTAGGTGTACCTCACGGGGGGGTGCACTAGTGGAAGAACGTGCCAACTGGGGAGACTTAGATTAAGGTGCTCTGAGGCAGCCTAGTTTTGGCGGGAAAAAGCTGAGGCAAATCTGCGTAGTAACAGTGAGCTAGCTGGCCAGCTGAGAGGCCCAGCAGAGGGGGGTAGGCTCTGACTCGATACTGTTGCAAGTTAGTGCTGAAGAACAGCAGCAATCTCTAGGGAGAGCTGGTTCTGAGGCAAGAAGAAAAAAAGTGGTCGTTTTATTTTGAGGCTTGACTTTTAAAGCAGCCTGTTCTGAGGGGGGATTATGCCCTTGACTCGAAGCCAGATGGCTGAAATGAGTGAAGTGAAAGACCCCCAGATTGACCAAGGTTCTGAGGATGAATTTGGCTCAGTGCAGGGTGACAGCACAGGAGAGCAGAACCCAGAACTTAGAAAATTGCTCCTAGCCCAACAGCATGAACTGAGGATGAGGCAATTTGAAATGGAGGAAAGGGAAAGAGAAGAAAGGGAAAGAGAGAAACAACGGCAATTTGAATTAGAGAGAGAGAGAGAGAGAATGGAGAAGGAAGAAAGATTAGAGAGACAGAGAATTGAATTGGAATTGCAGAGAGAGAAAATGGCGTTTGAATTAAAAAAATTGGAACTGATGAATCAGAACAATAATAATAATAGGGATTCTGAGGGAGGCCAACTGTCTAAAGCTGACCTGAAGAAATTCCCTGTGTACCACAAGGGAGATTGTCCTGAGGTGTTCTTCTCCCTAGTGGAAAGAGCGTTTGTGGACTTCTCAGTGAGGGAAACTGAGAAGATGACCATCATGCGGTCTTTAATCAGTGGTAGCCTGGCTGAGGTTTATGCCGAGATGCCTGAGGAACTGATGAAAGATTTTGCAGAGTTTAAAAAACTGGTGTTTGCCAGACATGGGATAAATGCAGAGCAGCTGAGACAAAGATTCAGGTCCCTCACCAAGAAACCAGAACAGACTTTTACCCAAGTGGGGGCCCAATTGGTGAGGCTGCTTGGGAAATGGCTATCGCAGGAAGGAACAGAGACCTATGAGCAGCTTAAAGACTTGATAGCACTGGAACAGTTCTATTCAGTCCTGCATGGGGAATTGAAATTCCAGGTGAGGGAAAGGAAACTGAAGTCTGTGGCAGAAGCCGCGGAGGTCGCAGATTTTATTTCCCAAATAAGAAAGCCCTTGGGTGAGGGGAAATCTGTGGGTAAACCCAAAGAAACCTACAGCAAGTACTCTCAGGGACCAGGGAAAAGCCAGCAAGGGGGAGGGGCCCATGGTGAAGGGAAGCCCTCAGACATGAAACTAAGACCTCAGATTTTGGAGGGAAAACCAAAACAAGATGAGAGAGAATCAAAATACACCAGAAAATGCTATTTCTGTCAGGGAAAGGGTCATCTAATCTCAGAGTGTGAGAAATTAAAGCAGCTAAAAGGTATGGTGCCTAAGGATGCTAGTGGGACCAAGCCAAAAGCTGTGTTCTGTGTCCAGAAAGAGCAAGGCTCATTGTCACAGAGGGAGCCTGTTGCCATGGCTACTCAGTCTGGGACAGTTACATCTGCTGATCAGGCTGAGGAAAATGGTCCTCTTGTGGAGGTAAAGCGCTGCTTGCTGATAAAAACAGATTCTCAGTTGTTTGAGACAGCAGGGGTGGACGTAGGAATACTTGACCGTCAGTATAGGGGGCTGCGGGACACTTGTTCCCAGGTAACCCTGTGCCATCCAGATATCATCCCTAGGGAGTTTATAATCCCAAATGAGAGCATGAAGGTGGCAGGGATTGAGGGGCAGGTAATCTCTCTGCCAGTAGCAGAGGTACCTGTCAACTTTCAAGGCTGGAGGGGAGTGTGGCGGCTAGCGATTTCATCGACTCTGCCAGCAGCCGTGCTCGTGGGAAATGACCTGGCTGAACATGTGAAACGGGTGCTAGTGATTACACGCTCACAAGCCACCACAGGGACAGTTCAGGGGGGTAATGATGAGCCAGAGACGGAAGCAGAGGGGAGTTCAGAAGCTGTGGTGGAAACCTTAACCACAGACAGCAGATTTGGACAGGAGCAAAAGGCAGACGCCACTCTCCAAAAGTGTTTTGAACAGGTGACTGACGCCCAGCTAACACCTGAAACCCCAGTGAGATTTCTGGAGAAAAAGGGGATTTTATATAGAGAAACCCTGAGGAATATCTCAAAAGGGGGAGATGGGATCAGAAGTCAGCTGGTGGTACCTGAAAAGTATCGCCCCATGATCTTACAAAGGGGTCACTCTGACATGTCTGCTGCACACTTAGGGGTGAAAGGGCCCCTTGATTTGATCAAGCAAGATTGGGAGCAGATCACCCAGGATGACCCACAAGGCGTTGTGACATACATAGACACCTTGATGAATGACCTAAGGAGAAATCTAGAGCTGGCAGCAGAAAACCTGCAAGCTCAGAAGGTCAGACAGAAAACATGGTATGACCACAAAGCTAGAGAGAGGCACTTTGACCCAGGGGAGGAAGTGCTTTGGCTTAGGCCCTGCAGAGAGAATAAACTGCAGCTCAAATGGGCAGGACCATATAGGGTCATTTCCAAGATGTCAGACCTGAACTACCTAATAGAGCAGGAGGAGAACCAAGCAAGGAGGGTGGGTCATGTGAATGCCCTAAAACCCTACTACCGAGGGGAACAGAGAGTTTTATTCGCGATAAAAGCAGCTGAGAGTGAGGAAGCTGAATTACCCTTCTGGGAGGGTAGAGGGGAAGTAAAATACAACCCAGAGGAGGTAAAGATCAGTCCTGCACTCACCCAAGACCAGCAGCAAGAACTACAAATGCTGCTCAGTAAATATCAACAGGTGTTTTCCAACAAGCCGGGGATAGTGAAGGGAGTGATGCATCGGATCCACACAGGGGATGCACCCCCGCAGGCAGTATCCCCATACCGAGTAACGGGACCCTATAGGGACAAGGTGCGGAAGGAGCTGGACGAGATGCTGAGGGAGAACATAATCGTCCCCTCTTCTAGTCCTTGGTCCTCTCCGATAGTCCTTGTGGACAAGCCTGATGGGAGCATTAGGTTTTGTGTTGATTACAGGAAATTAAACCGTGTAACCACTCCTGATGCCTACCCAATGCCCAGGCTAGACAACCTGATTGAAACCATAGGGGGTTGTCGGTTCATCTCATCATTGGACCTGGTAAAGGGATATTGGCAATTAAGAATTGATCCCAGGGATCAAGAAAAGACTGCCTTTTGCAGCCCTTTTGGTCTCTATGAGTTTCGAGTCCTGAGCTTTGGTCTCAGAAATGCACCAGCCACATTCCAAAGGCTGATGGACCAGACCTTGGCAGGGCTCAGTGACTTTACAGTGGCCTACATTGACGACATAGGGATCTTCAGTAATACCTGGGAAGATCACCTGATACACCTGGAGTTAGTGCTGCAGAGGTTAAGTGCAGCAGGGCTAACAGTAAAGGCCAGCAAGTGTCAGCTGGGTAGCCCAGAAATAAAATACTTGGGTCACATGGTAGGGGGAGGAATGATAAAACCCCTGGAGGCCAAAATAGAAGCTGTTCGTGATTGGCCTAGACCCAACACCAAGAAAAAAGTCAAATCATTTCTTGGGTTGGTGGGCTACTACAGAAAGTTCATCCCGAGGTTTAGCGAGATTGCGGCTCCGCTGACCGATCTGACGAGGAAGACGGCTGATGACCGCATCCCGTGGACCAGCGACTGTGAGGAGGCGTTCCAGAGGTTGAAGGAGGCGTTAATCAACTATCCTGTCCTGCGTGCTCCAGACTTCGACCGGGAGTTCATCATCTACACCGATGCGTCTAACAGCGGGGTAGGAGCAGTTCTGTGCCAGGAGGATGAGAATGGTGACCAGCATCCAGTGTCCTACCTGAGTAGGAAACTTCAAAAAGGTGAGAGACATTTGGCAACCGTGGAGAAGGAGTGTTTGGCCATAGTCTACGCGATCCAGAAGGCCAAGCCTTACATCTGGGGAAGACATTTTATTCTGTGTACTGACCATTCACCATTGCAATGGTTAAAGACAATGAAAACCCACAATAGCAAACTTATGAGGTGGGCTTTAAACCTACAGGACTATGACTTTGAAGTGAAGGTGGTCAGAGGGTCAGTGAACTGTGTTGCTGACGCTTTATCAAGAAGACCTGAAGAATGAAGACGGCGAAAGAAACATGGACTATGTGTATATAATGATGACAAAAGGTTAAATGTACCTGTTTTTTTGAATTTGGTTTGTATGAATAAAGGTAAATTGATGTAATGTATATGGTAAATGTTTAAATGCCTATTTGCTATGGTTTAACTTAGAATGTAAGTATAAGTAAGTATAGTATGGTATGTATAACTGTTGTTGTGTATTTTACCCAGATTGTTTTTTGGTGAAAAGCACGTTAGCTTTCCCCCTACAAAACAACTTATAAAGAGGGGAGGTGTTACATACAGCACTGATGTTACCTGTCTGTCATGGGTTTGGAGGGAAAGTTCCATCCTATGGGGAGTGGAAGGCGGGACATCAGGAGGAGGGGCTGTACTGTATATAAATGTGAAACCTGTGTGGTGAGAGGGAGATGCTGAGAGACACTGGGTTGTGACGAAGCAGCAGCTGGGAAGAAGAAGCTGTTGTGGGAGTCTGTGTGTCAGACAGGGTACTACTGTGTGTCAGAGTACCAACCTGATAGGTTCAGGTGTCTGTTGGTTAGCCAGAACTGATAGGTTCAGGGTCTGTGCTTTAAGTTAAGGGTTCTGTGTGAACCAAACTGTATGCTTGTATGAGTGAGAATAAGCCACGTTACTTTATTTTATTCACCTGATTGTTTATTTTTCCCTGTGTGTATTTAAATAAACCTAATTCTTTTATTGTTTAAAAATCCATCCCTGGTCTGTGTGACTTCTTCAAGGGAATGGTTGGTGGCAGCTTAGTGAATGTGTGGCAGATCCCAGTAGGTCTGGGTTTGTCACAGTGGGTGCTTCGACGGACAGGTTGAAGGGCCATCTCCCTGCCCTGAATGCGGTTACACTCCCCCTAAGGGACAGGGACCGCAGCCTGGGGGTGCTCCTGGACTCCAGTCTAACTTTGGAAGCCCAGGTGGACTTGGTGGCCAGAGGCACCTTCCTTCAGCTGCGGAAATTATACCAGCTATGGCCCTACCTGGACGAGCGGAGTCTCATGACAGTTACACACGCAGTGGTAACATCTCATATAGATTATTGCAATGCACTCTACGTGGGGCTGCCTTTGAAGACGGTCCGGTGACTGCAACTGGTCCAGAATCGAGCTGCACGGCTGGTGAGTGGTGCAGCCACTAGAGATCACATCAAGCCGATTCTGTTTAACTTACATTGGTTACCAGTTGCTGCCCGGGCCCAATTCAAAGTGCTTGTTTTGACATATAAAGCCCTAAACGGCTTGGGCCCTGGATACTTGAAGGACCGCCTCCTTCCATATGAGCCTACCCGGCAGTTAAGATCTAGCCAGGGGGCCCTTTTGAAAGAGCTGTCCCTCAAGGAGGTAAGAGGGATGGTTTGTAGACAAAGGGCCTTCTCGGCAGCTGCCCCCAGACTATGGAACGGCCTCCCAACTGAAATTTGTCTGGCGCCGACGTTGATGACATTTCGGCGCCAGGTCAAAACCTTCCTGTTCCAGAAGGCTTTTAATTGAAATAACATCAACTGTGGGTCCTGATGATGACTATTTTAATTGCATTTTAATTGTATTTTAATCATTTTATTTTTATTGTATTGAATTTTAATTATTGAAAGCCGCCCAGAGACCTCTGGGTAGAGTGGGCGGCATATAACTAACTAACTAACTAACTAACTAACTAACTAACTAACTAACTAACTAACTAACTAACTAACTAACTAACTAACTAA
This sequence comes from Pogona vitticeps, assembly GCF_051106095.1. Taxonomy (NCBI): domain Eukaryota; kingdom Metazoa; phylum Chordata; class Lepidosauria; order Squamata; family Agamidae; genus Pogona; species Pogona vitticeps. Next base: position 204,176,648 of record NC_135783.1, read on the forward strand.
CTAACTAACTAACTAACTAACTAACTAACTATAGATAGATAGATAGATAGATAGATAGATAGATAGATAGATAGATAGATAGATAGATAGATATCTAACTAACTAACTAACTAACTAACTAACTAACTAACTAACTAACTATCTATCTATCTATCTATCTATCTATCTATCTATCTATCTATCTATCTATATCTATATCTATCTATATCTATATCTATCTATCTATCTATCTAAATAAAGTACTACCCTGCCAACCAGTTTTTCTCATCCTTGAACAAACTGTATCTGCCAGCTTCTAGAAAACTGCTAAAGAAATTCTGTCCTCTTTTGTACTTGCTAATTCGGTATCATCTCCTCTCTGTCCTCGTGGTGCAGTGGTTAAACCGCTGTACTGCAGCTAAAACTGTGCTCACGACCTGGGGTTCAAATCCCAGGTAGCCGGCCAAGGTTGACTCAGCCTTCTATCCTTCCAAGGTCGGTAAAATGAGTACCCAGCTCGCTGGGGGCCAATGTGTAGCCTGCATAATTAAATTGTAAACCGCCCAGAGAATGCTTGAAGCACTATGGGGCGGTATATAAGCAGCACGCTTTGCTTTTTTTGTCCTGTCATCTGTTTCTCACTTATAAAAAATGAACAAAAATGGCTTTGGTGGTGGTACAAGCATGATCCACCATAGGCTAGGGTACGATCTGCTATGAGTCCCAATCAAACAGCTGAAAAGCAACAACGCAAGAAATAGTTCTAATCATTATTCTTACTAACATACAATGCAGGCTTCACACATTATGCCTTCAGATTAGATTAGATTAGGCATCCTTCAGTCTCAAGAGACTATGGTAACATGCTCTGAATAGAGGACTTGGAACAGAATCTAGTGTGGCTCAAAAGGCCAATTCGCACTGAAGACAAATAAAATCTGTCCCCTGTCCAGCTCCCTGATTTTGCTAGTTTTGGGACTGCCTCTTTGCCTTGGCCTGCTGGGCAAGTGTCTTTCAAATTGGGAGAGGCCATGATGCACCGCCTGCCTCCAGGCTGAAAGCTCAGATGTCAAGGTTTCCCATCTGTTAAAGTCCATTCTAAGGCCTTCAGATCCCATTATTATGCCTTATGTTGCACTTAAGTCAGTGGTTGATAAGAGCCCACTAATGTGTGACCTCATTGTCTTCAGTGAGAAACACAAGATATGGTCCCCCACCCACCCATTTTGCCTTGTGTGGAACCACAGAGTGACTCAGGAAACAGAAATCCAGTACAGCAGAGGGACAAATCCTTGCCCTTCTTTTGCCCTGGGAGAAAGTACTGGGCTTTAGAAGCACAGAGAAAACTGAACAGTTTGAAATTCAGTGCAACACAGGGGAAGGGCAAAATAAGCAGTGATCACTATAAATACCCATGTAAGTTATTTCTTGAGTCTCCTTACGAGGAGAAAGGCAGCCCATAAATACAACAAATAAATAAATATTTGTATACATGAGCGTATGCTAAAACACTAAAAATACAACACTTCTTCATTTTTGTACTCAGAAAGATGAACAAAAAATCATATCTTGTTTTACTACACAGCTATTGGCCCAAATCCTGTTGCTTAGATTAGATTACATCAAATCATATTTTTGGTTTGTTTTTCCCTATGAAACAATCTGTCACCACCACAATTTTTGGGGTGGTGCGAGTGGCACGCACCCACTGGATTGGAGTGTGCACATATGCACCCTGAGAATCACAGTGGAGATGCTTTATTTATCAGGGAAGAATGGACACAAAGTTACAATTCGGCTTATGCTAAGCAACAGGATTTTCGCCTATGTTTTGTTATATTAGGCAAGGAATCCAAAAGGTAATTACATTTGGAATGCCTTAATATAGTAAATTATGTAAGGAAAGAAAAACTTCTACAAACCTGTACAAAGGCAGCGAAAGTTCTCACATGTCTTTGGGCAAACATCAGAAAATAACTCAAAGACAACTCTCCCAGCTAAAATAAGAACAAAATGCAAAAATGTGGCATTAATGGTATTGCATTTATATTCCTTTCACATTTATGCATGTGAGTCTTCTGTGGTTATTTATATACTTAGTGTTACTGAACATTTTATTATGACAAAATCCAATATAAAAGCTATTGACATCTCTTACCAGGTACATTGTTGATGGCTATGTCAAAAAAGCAACGGGGCCTTTGAGTTTTCACTCCCATGGCTTCAGAATTTTTAGACTGTAATAGAATTACAAATAATTCATTTTACAATTTCCAACTAGTGAATAAGTGAGTTCTGCTACATGTGAAAGCTTTTTAACAAGAACCCTTGATTATGGAATAGTAACAAATGACAAAGATAGGACATGAAATTGTATCAGTTTACTTGATTCGTAGAGGTAACAATGCACAAACAGAACTTGTGCTGAACAGTTTGTGATTTTCATGGGCTTTAGATGAGAAGAACACCAATTTTGGCAGACACGACCACAGGTGGGAAAAAATCTTCATGATATCCAACTCCCACATTTTAACAGATAAATTCTTTGGCTGCAACAGATTATTTACAAGTATGGGCAAGACAGAGAAAAAAATTAGGGATATGTTACAAACTGAACACTAGAGTCAATTAATCCCTCTCTGTCACTTAATTCAGGAACACAATACTTTCTACCCATCTAGAACTACTGTATTCAGTAGCATTACACAGAAGATATACTAGAAGATGACAGAGACAAGATACAAGCATAGAATGAAATAAAAGGCAAGAGCACCAAGTAGCTTTACAATTAAAAATTAAGTCAAAATGCTGTGATGAATATTTAATTTCCTAAATCGACTCTCATGTTTTAGCATATTATATGATAAAAAAGAACTGGAATATTAATTTTATATATTGTAGTTATATCTCACTTTTTCCAAGAGTAAAAAAAAATCAAATTCAAAATTGGAATCAGTAAAAATAAGGCATATTTTAAAGTCAATATAACCAGGAAAAACATACCAGCACCACCACTACTACTACCACTACCCCACTTTTCTCCTTGAAAAGGACCCAAATATTATATGAAACACAATATTTAATTGAAAACAATGAGTATATAACAGTTGTTAACATCTAATATTTTATTTAAAGCAAATTCAAAACTTCATTTAGAAACTATTGTTGTTGGAATACTTATAGAGATACTAAGTCAGAACAATTCAATAACATGCACCTATATATAAAAATACGTATACACGTACACTCTCAAAATAAGGACAGCTGGAAAAAATTAGGTAATTATAATGGGGGTATGCCCCGTTTAGTTGAATAGTATCCAATTGACCCAAATCCTGCTGCTTAGTATTATAAATCACACTAGAGTAGGCCCACTGAATCAATGGGGATTATGACTCATCTATTTTATGTTTCATTATAAGATCCATTCAAATGGGCCTACTCTAACTGTGGCTTATTATCATTTGAATCAATGGAATTTATGGAGAAGCTCTCACCAGACCTCTACTGATTTACTGATTAATAAAACAATGAATTTAGAAATGCAAATTACTGTATATAAAAATGTAATAGGTAGTGAAAAATTCTGCAACAGGTGTCTAGCCCCAGACAAGATCAGATGGAAAGCTCTTTAATTTCTTTAGATTGTGAGCGAAGACCAAAGTCCAGTTGAAGTGCATGCGGGATTTCCTCTTTGCCGATGATGCAGCGGTTGTTGCCCATTCTGCTGAAGACGTCCAACAACACATGAATTGTTTTAGCAAGGCCTGCCAAGACTTTGGATTAACAATCAGCCTGAAGAAAACACAAGCCATGGGCCAGGGCGTGGACTCACCTCCCTCTATTACCAGCTCCATACAAGAACTGGAGGTTGTTCATTACTTTGTGTACCTTGCCTCAACTACAGTGGTGCCTCGCGCAACGAGTGCCTCGCTCAACGATGAATTCGCATAACGATGGCCTTTGCTGGAAATTTTGCCGCCTCACCTAACGATGTTTCCTATGGGGGATTTTCGCATAACGAGGTTTGGGACCTTGCTTCACTTAATGATGACAGTTTTAGGTCCCCTATTTCGCTTAACTTTTTTTTTACAGCCCTGTTTTCGCTATTTTAAAAATATTCTAAAATGTTAAAAAAATGTTTAAAATGCTTGGAATCGTTAGTGCACCTAATAAAACCTTCGTTAAAGTAATTTGGCTTTGTTCTGTGTCTTTTTGAATTTTTGGTAATTTTTTTTTCACCATTGAAATGTATTGAATAGGCTCCTATTGGAACGGATTAACCGGTTTTCAATGCATTCCTATGGGAAATGGTGTTTCGCTTAACGATGTTTTCACATAACAATGTTTTTAATGGAACCAATTAACATCGTTATGCGAGGCACCACTGTATCTTTGACACTCTCTCCCTAGATGTCGAGCTGGATAAACACATTGGCAAAGCAGCTACCATGTTCTGCCCAGTTTAGCTGAATTGTATCCAATTACTGGATAAACACATTGGCAAAGCAGCTACCATGTTCCCTAGACTCATAGAGAGTATGGCTAATAAGAAGCTGACGGCACATATTTGGTATCATCTGGCAGGACAAAGTTCCAAATAGAGTAGTCCTAGAATGAGCTGGAATTTTTAGTATGTACAGTATACATTACTGAAACAGTGGTGTCTACATTGGCTTGGGCATGCTGTGAGAATGGCTGTTGGTCGGATTCCAAAAGATCTCCTGTATGGAGAATTAGTGCAGGGAACTTGCCCCAGAGGGAGACCACAGCTGTGATACAAAGATATCTGCAAGCAGGATCTGAAGGCCTTAGGAATGAACTGCAACAGATGGGAAACCTTGACATCTGAGCGTTCAGCCTGGAAGCAGGCGGTGCAGCATGGCCTCTCCCATTTTGAAGAGACACTTGTTCAGCAGGCTGAGGCAAAGAGGCAGTCCTGAAACCAGGAAAATAAGGGAGCTGGACAGGGGACAGATTGTACAGTGGTGCCTCGCTTAACGAGCGCACTGTTTAACAACGAATCCGTATATCAATGTGTTTTTTGCGATCGCTAATGCGATCGCATTGCGATGTTTTAGGTGGCAAAACATCGCATTGCGATGATCGGTAAGCGGAATGCATTGTGATGTTTAGAAAACAGCTGATCGGCGGTTCCAAAATGGCCGCCGGATCAACCAAATGGCCACCCGCAGCATTTTCACACCGATTCCTTGCTTACCGAGGCGGCGAAAATGGCGGCCCTATGGAGGATTCCCGCTTAGCAGTGAGTTTTTCCCCAATAGGAACGCATTAAACCTATGGGTCCCCCCCGCATAGTGACGAATCCGGATAGCGACGTTAATCCTGGAATGGATTAACATCGCTATGCGGGGCACCACTGTATTTGTCTTTAGCATGGGATTGTCACTCTTGAATTGGCCTTCTCAGCCACACTAGATGCTGTTCCAAGTCCTCTATTCAGAGCACGTTACCATAGTCACTTGAGACTGAAGGATGCATAATCTAATCTAAGTGAAAAATTCTCCACTCACATAATCACTGGTAACAACTACTTATTAGTATACCCTTTCATGACATACATAAAATGACCTGGAACACCGGTGCAATTTAAAGCCCATTCACACTTGTTCAAATTTGAATTTCCTGCGCTTTCTCCCTGCCTTCTTGCCTTCGGAGCTTTCGCCCCAACATCGGAAGAGGCCCTTTGAGAGCTCAGAAGGCAAGAAGGCAGGGAGAAAGGGCGGGAAATTCAAATTTCCAGCCTTTTCTCCCTGCTTGTTTGCTTTCCGAGCTCTCAAAGGGCTTTCCCCCCGACATTGGAGGAAGCCCTTTGAGAGCTCCGAAGGCTCCCAGCGGCGGCGGCAGGGTGGGGTCTCTGGATGCCTTCCATTGCTTCTCCTCCTGGAAGGCATCCGGAGGTCCCCCGCTGCAGCCGCCGCCGGGAGCCACTGCGCCTGGCTATCCCAGTCATGCTCGGACTCCCGGGGGTTGCCCGGCACTGCGCGGCTACCGGCGGCAGGGTGGGGGACCTCCGGATGCCTTCCAGGAGGAGAAGCAATGGAGAAGCCCCCCCACCGTGCCGCTGCTGCCACTTGGAGCCACATTGCGCTGGGCAATCCTGGAAGCCCAAGCATGGCTGGGATAGCCTGGCGCGGCGCGGCTGCCAGTGGTGGCGGGGGACCTCCGAAGGCCTTCCCCACCACCATGGGAAGCCTCTTGGATGTCCCCCCCCAGAGTCCTCCGGCAGCGTCGATGGCTACAGCGGGGGAGCTCCGAGAAGCCTCCGGCATCCGCGCCAAAGCCCTCGGAGTCCTTCAAAAGCAGCGATGGCGTCGGCGGGGGACCCCTTGAAGACTTCAAAAAGGTAAAATGATTTTTTAAAATTTTATTTTTAATTTTTTTTTCTGTTTGTGTGTGGGGGGTTTCTTGGGCTAGATACGAATTAAATGGTTTTCAATGCATTCCTATGGGGACTGCATTTTCGACCTACGGACTTTTCGACTTACGGATTCCGTTCCAATACGGATTAATTCCGTAGGTCGAGACCCCACTGTACTTCATGTGGGTGTGTCATTTGACTGCTTTTCCTTATTTTATTTTTTTTGCCAGTCTCCACCCTTCCTTGCATTGTAGACAAATAAAATATGAGCAGAAGAGAGGCGATTTTGAAATAGGTAAGGAGAGGGTAGATAGGGAAAAAAAGAGAAAGGACTATCTGTGTTGGGAATGAGAAATCTGGGAGCGATTCTGGAGGGGTGTTGACAGGCAGTATCAGGACAACATCATGTATCCTAGTACCTCCAGCTACAAACATTTTCCCTGTGTGTGAATGCAAACACTGGGGTGAGAAATCTGCAACAAAGTGACCCATAACAACCAGAAACACTGTGCAGACAAGTCTTTATACATGGTTTGCAAAGCAGCTATAGGGACTGTTTGATATTTTGGTCACTGCATAATCATTTTTTGGGGGGATCTCAGATTATCTGGTCTTCCACTTTTTTTTTTTTTTTTTTTTTTGGGTCTATATTTTCATCGACCAAGAGTGAAGCTGCAGGTGAGCTGGAGTAAGTATACATGTGCATTTTGCCAAGCCCTTCAGCTAGGCAAAAAGGCGGTGGAAGATGGGGAAAGTCTACTTGGGGGCAAGTATGCCTATTCATAAGCCAGCTCTGGTGTGGCATCCCCTGCCTAGCATAGCTAAAGGAGCTCTTCAAGGAGCAGGGGTTGTTCCCTATAAAGAAATACAAAAGAAGGTAGTGAGCATAAGGATGAGTCATCTGTAGAAAAAGACAGTTCAGAGCTTATGGATGAAATTCCAGTTACAGTCAACCCTCAACTTACTTTTTTTTTTTTTTTTGGCAGTCCCAGCGTGGGACTTGCTCTTTTTATTTTAGTATTATTATTTTTTTGAAATGCTGGAACAGATTAATTCCGTTCCCATGCATTTCAATGGGAAATGGTACTTTGACTTACAAACCTTTCAACGTACGAATGTCCTTCCAGAACGGATTAAGTTCGTAAATTAAGGGTTGACTGTATATCCCTACATAGTCTAATAAATTCATTTGTTCCAAAGCATCCTCTGTATCCAGTTATGGATCAAATCATGAAAGAAGGTAACATGGGAGGATGTGAGACAATTGGGGACAATTACACTGTGATAATACACTCTGTAAGCAATATTTTCTACAAGTTATCCTGACATATAGTTCTTTCTAACCACAATACAGTGGTACCTTGCTAGACGATGACCCCGCTGTACAATGAATCTGCAGGACAGTGACATTTTTGCGATCGCTCTAGTGATCGCAAAACGATGTTTCCTATGGGGGATTTTCATTTGCCGACGATTAGGTCCGTGCTTCACGAACCGTTTGTTCGCAAGACGACAATGTTTTCCGGCTCCGCAAAACGGCTGCCCTGTGTTTTCTGGACCCATGCTTCACAGGGCAACCATTTTAACAGCTGATCAGAGCTCAGAAAATGGCTTCCCCCTATGGGCGATATTCGCTGGACAACAAGGTAATTTTCCCATTGGAACGCATTAAATGGGTTTCAATGCATTCCAATTGGGAAACTGTTTTCGCTGGACAATGTTTTCGCTTAACAGCAATTTCAGGGAACGGATTATTGTTGTGGTGCGGGGCACCACTGTACCTATATTCTGTACACTCTGGCAGCATCATGTTACAGATGAAGAAAGAAAATGAAGGGCCAGGAATTGTTTAGAGTAGGGCTAGGGAACCATTTGCCCTTCAGGTGTCTTGGTCTACAGCAACCAGAAGAAAAATCAGTAAAACTGTTCAAGATAATCAGTGGTAAGAGGCAATGAGAATTGTAATCAAAAACATTTCAAAGGATGCTCGGGTCTAGAGAACCCTTCACCTTCCTTTCTCTGATCATTAAAGGCTTCATTAGACATTAGATGTTCTAACATTTTCTCATACTGAACAGGGCTACACTCTTGTCTTAATCAATTATCACAGAATAGCTGCCATTTATTATTTATAAACACTCACATAAACTATCTACATACATAGATCCAAGATTGTAAAGTAGCCAAACTGCATGGATTCTAGATTTTGTACTGAATGCTGTACCCATCAAATATGAATAGCTATGCCTGTTTAGTCTCAAAGAGAAAAAATAATGCAAAGATTCCTAGCAGATTTGTTGGTTGCAGACATACAGAATGTAGGCAAACTGATGGATGTTATTGCTGAAGTCTGCCTATTGCCTTAATGCAAATACAGAGGAACAGATGTTCCTCTCACAAGCAGAGCCTTATCTTTCAAACATTACAGCTCCCCAAGAAGATAAGGAAAAGTTTAGCACCATGGGGCATTTCTGTCTGTCTATGCATTGGTGCCTACCTTAATTGGTATGTTTTGCATCTAGTCTACTTACACAGTGCTGCAGATATATTTCAGTAAGCACTAAAGTGGCATTACTTAACAACCTGGACTTTACTTATGGCCCACTTAACAATAAGGTTGGAACAGGGAAAATAAATATGGGGAAGAATTCTCATTTAAATTCTGCAATATAGGCTTTATAAATTCTAGAACAAAAGTCAAGCTGCAAAACATTTTTCAGTTTCAAGAATTAATTTTTAGGTCTACTGCTTAACAGAACTGTAGACAACGTGGAACAGGGATGACCTGGATCACTAGTGTTGCACAGAGGAAAGTAACATTATACAGTAGATCTAATCATGTTATAGTTATGGCTAGTGAGGGCTTCTGTGTTATTTCCCCTATGTAAACCAATGGGACAGGCAGTGCTTTTTTGGCAACCTTTTTCAAAAATACAGTGGTGCCTTGCATAGCAATTGCATCGTATAACGATGAAATCGCTTTGCGATCGCTTTTGCGATCGCTTTCCGATGTTCCCTATGGGGGAATTTCGCTTTGCGATGATCGGTTCCCTGCTTGGGGAACCGATCATGGCAAAGCAATGCTTTTTAAACAGCTGATCGGCGCAGCAAGCAAGGCTTTTTAAACAGCTGATCGGCGCAGCAAGCAAGGCTTTTTAAACAGCTGATCGGCGCCGCACTACCCCCCCCAAGAGCTCCTGCATAAATAGGGGACAGTGGGAGGGGGGACGCTCTGGATTGGCGCCTTGGGAGGAGGGAGGGAAGGAGGGGTGAAGGGCCTGGCCCCGATCCCCACGTGCACCCCTGGGGCGCTGAGCCAAAGAGCAGTCGTGGCAGGAGGCGCTGCAAGGGAGGAGGCGCCCGCCGGGGACCAGGATCAGGGCGGCAGCGGCTGGACGGGGGGCGGTGCACCAGAGACCCCCTCCTCGCCCTGTCTGCGCCCTGCCAAGGAGACCGGGCGTCCGGGGTTGGCTGGCTGGTGGCGGGTGGTGTGCCTTCCCGCCCCGGGCGGCTGCCTCCAAGCCCTCGCTCGCTGGAGAAAGACCCTTCAGCCCGCCTGTCTGAGCCCCGGGACAGCTCCGCCAAGGAGGCCGGACGTAGTCTGGGGCTGGCTGGCTGTGCTTTTTAAACAGCTGATCAGCGGTTTCAAAATGGCCGCCCGCTGTTTTCTGGGACAGATTCCTTGCTTAACAGGCAGCGAAAATGGCCGCACTATGGAGGATCTTCGCTGAACGGTGAGTTTGAAGCCCATAGGAACGCATTAATCACGTTTTAATGCGTTTCTATGGGCTTTTTTGTTCTGCATAGCGACGAATCCGTATAGCGACGATTTTTCCGGAATGGATTATCGTCGCTATGGGGGGCACCACTGTACAATTATTGACTAATACTGTAGTTCTATTTCTTAATCCCACTGCTTTTTGAAAGCCTGACATCTCTACTTGTGCCTTATATCCATCTGGATAATTTAGAAAAGCTAAACTCCCCATGCGTTTCCTGGGGGAAAGGGGCGTAAGTAGCACAACTGTTCATGAGGAGGGCAGATCTGTGAGTAACACATTTTAAAATATGTACGTACCTGTTTTTAAGAAAGAGGCTTAAATGACAGCTCTTGTGAGGGTGTGTATGATTCCTATAGAGTCCCCAGCAGTGAGCAATTTTCAGCACGTTCATGCTGAAGGGGAGGGGAAACTGACCCCCCCTGCCCCTCCCCATGTGCCCCCTTCATCTTCCTACTTGGTCCTGCCTTCTTCTCCCTATTATTGTTCCGGCTGCAAATGGGCCATCTGGCACCACGTGGCGCTGGATTGCCCATTTGTTCCCCCACAGCCTCCTCGTCCCCTTCCCACTGCCCCCATTGCCTCCTTACCCAGTCCTTCCACCTTCTCCCACTCCCCCGTTGTTCTGGCTGCAAATGGGCGATCCAGCACCGCATGGCCCCAATCCAGAAACACAGCCATACAACGTACAGGGAACGTTAGTCCCAATTAATTTCACTGATCAACAAGGACCCCAGTACATGCACAGAGATAGCAGGCCCAGCTCCTAGAGGCCAGGCCACCATCTCTGTTCATGTCCACACCTATCAGCTGATAGGCAGGCACATGCACAGAGACAGCAGGCCCATCTCCCAGAAGACAGCTGGGAAGCTGACTCTGAAGATGATGGCAGGGGAGAAGGAGCAAAAGGAGGAGGTGGCAGCACAAGGTAGGGAGGCGACAGGGGCAGTGGGAATAGGATTTCCATGCTGGTAACGGAGGAGGGGAAGCCCCTACTACCAAAGCTAGCATGTAAATGTAAACTACAGTATTCACCACTCAACAAGCTAGCAAAGCTAGCTTTTAACAAACAGGCCTGCAGCAGAGCAATCCATGCCTATCTTCCTTATTCACCAGCATGAAATTTCTTCTTCTCTATGGTGACTGGGCAAGTTGCTAAACACAAGGTTATAGTCAAATGAATGAATGAATGAATAAATAAATAAATAATAAACTTTGTTAAAAGGCATATAAAAATTCACTAGTTTTAAGTATTTGAAATCATAAGTTTAAGCAGGAGATGGATCAGAAAAATGCATTTAGTATCTTTAAATTGTCTAGTTGGACAAAAACCTCCCCAGCCTTACATGGAAGTTGCTCACTTTTAAACACTTGCAAATGTCTGAAGTCATGACCCAAAAAATATAATTTTATAGCCTCCATCATTTCCCCCATTAGTTGCCTTTAAAAACAAAACAAACAACTTTAATTTAAATATTCTGAGCGCTTCAGCCCTTTCTTATTAAGAAAGTGTTCCAGCTCTGCTCATATTTGTTGCAAATCTATGTTTTCTGGAAGTAACTAACCAAAATAATATACAGTATTCAAAACACGGCTGCACTGTTATGTCATAAAAGAATCACTTCACCCTCACTGTAAATTTTACTTGGCATTTTGCTGCCCATATCAGTATACATTATCTGGAAAGTCTGCTTTGGATGTCATCTGCAACCTTAGCTATTCTCACTGAGTATCCTTAACTCTAGATAATTTACAAACAGGATGGAATAAGGTAATTTAATTGTGTGCTACCAGGTCAATTCTGACTTATGGTAACTATTTTCAGGGTTTTCCAGGTAGAGAATACTCAGAAGTGATTTACCATTCCCTTCTTCTCTGGGCACCCTGGGACTGTGCAGCTTGCCCAAGGCCACACAGGCTGTCTCTCATCTCCAGGAAGCACAGTGGGGAATCGAACTCCCAACCTCAGGCTCTGTAGCCAGAGACCTAATTCATTGAGCTACCAAACCTAATGCACTTATTTACGTCCACTGTGAAGACAAACCTTATAAAGAACAAACCCTTGGAAAATATTTGAAACAATTCAAAATGCACATCTTGATATAAACATATTAACTTTAACTATTGCACAAACATCTTTCAAGACTTCACAAATTCAACACAGGCAAGGAAGCAAACAATCTATTTCTTATACTGGACCAAACTGGAACTCAGAGGAGGTAACCTCTAGTATTAGGCACCAACTAAGCATGTGCCATCAACTGAGGCACATTCCGTATTGATAAACACAGATGAAATGCCCAGGTTTCAGGTGTTGAAAGTGCTTCCTCCGGGCATTAGTGTATCCGCCAGGATTCTTCCCAAGTCCATGATGTCTCCTAGCTTACGACTTATTGTCATTTTAACAGTCTTCTCCCTCTCTGCTTTGCTTTTATCCGCCTCCCACCCCCTTCCCTTCTCTCCAATGGCAAAGACATGAACTCCCGCCTTTATTGAACCCAAGTACTGTATTGCAAAGCGCTTCTTCACCCGCTAAAGAATGTCCCACAAATCAGTTTCTCAGGTTACCTCCTAAACTGGGCCGGGGTTTGGGTTAGGGTGTCTGTTATAAGTCTTCTTTACTGTGTAAACCGTGATCTGCGTGAAACGCTTCAATAAGCTTGAGGGGGGGGGGGGGACTCGGGTCTCCGTTTCTGAGGGACGTCGTGCCCGCCCCCCCCCGCCTCTTAAGTGCACGAAAGCCTCTGATATGAACCAGTTATCATCACAAGGACTGGCACCAGCACCGCCAGCCGCTTCCTCCTCTTCCCCCCGCCCACCGGGGTCCCTCGTTTGTTCCTTCCTCCCCTTCCTTCCAATTCAGGGCCCCATGTTTTCTCTCAGCTCCTCTCGGCGGGGAAAGGGGCCGTCCTCCTCCCGCTTGACTTGCTGAGGCCGTCCCGGCCCTTCATTCAGCGACTGAGGCCTTCCAGTCTGATTTTTTTTTGGGGGGGGAGGGATGAATGAAAGCACCTTCCCCCCCCCACTCGCTCGACACACATACACCCCTCCCCGCCACCCATTCCAGTATGAGGCCGACTCAAACCCCTTCCTATTCTTCCCCCACCCTCCATTACTGGACGATGCCGCTTTCCCTCACGCAACGCCTGAAATTCGCGGACGCCGCCGCCGCCACGGCGCGGCTCCTTTTTCCTCTTCCTCTCCCTCCCCCGCCCCGCAACACACACACAAACACAAGCGGCAGAGGCCCGCCACTCACCTCTCCTCCGCCGAGGGATCCCGACTTCTCGCTCCCTCCGTGGCGCCGCGCTCCTTTCACCATCTCGCGGCCGCCATGTTAGGATCTGGTGCAGCACGGACTGCGTCAGTGGAGGAGGGGAGGAAGCGGGAAACCCGGCGCCGCGAGTGGCTGAGGCGAGGCCGAACGCGGGGCCCGGCCCGGAGGCGGCCTACTTGTGCGTCTGCGCGCCTGTCGTGGTGGATTTGGGGTGGGGGGGGGGGAAAGAACCGGAGCCTGTCAGGCGCCCAGTAAATAAATAAATACAGTAAAGCGCAGCCCCGCTCTTTTGGGGCCCGAAGTAGGATGCTTCTGTGGGAAAGAGAGCTCCCGTCTGTTTCTACCGGGCTTCTCCCTCCCCCGCCCTTTTTTCTTGGGCGCGTAGACCCTCCCGAAGAGGCTCCCGCTTCTTGCTCCAGGCCCGAGGCGGCCTCTGAAATCCCGTGGCGGAGATTAAAAAGGGGCTGGAGATCTATTTTATCCCTTTGCTCTTGGAGGGGGAGGTCACCCCGTCTCAGGCCGTTTTGGGGCAACCCTGACAGAGCGTGTTCCAGTTCCGAGAGAGATTGAAGGGGTGGTTTTTTTAACCTGTTGCCGCTTCCATGGGCGGTTTTTTTTTTTTTTTTTTTGCATTGGCCAAGCTGGGATTCGAACTCAGGTCTCCGGAAGCCTCGTCATGTCCTTCTACGCACCCATATCACACTAGCGGTGGTGCGAGATTTCCACGGAGGAATGGGCTGGACGTTTCCAGTCTTTGGCCCGAATGGCACCAAACGTTTTTTTATGAGCAACCTGCTGTACCGCTGCCTTGGCGGGGCTGGATGTGAAGAAGAGGTTCGGCTGAATTTTCTGGATTTCTCCGTTTCTCCCTTGCCCATCTAATTTTTTTTATACCACCTAACCTGATGGGGCGTTTTGGAGAACCTGAACTTTTGCTTTTATTTGTTTGTTTGTTTATTTAAGACTTGTCTAAGATCCTGGGACGGAGTACCGTACAACAATACAAACCCATTTTAAAACCACCAGTCTGAAACTTATCGCAACCACTGGTCAGCAAGGCACAATACTAAGACGTTCCTTGGTTTTGGCCAGCGTTGGGTTGGATCCTTGGGAGAGGGACCACACTAAAAAGGGTGCGTAGCTGTCTTCTGGGCTGTAGCCGCCTAGAGTGGTCACAGTTGACTAGATAGGCGGGGTATAAATTAAATAAATAAAATAAAAATAGGAATGCACATCTTTTTCTAAAAGCTAATAGATGTCTAGATGCTCTTAGTAACTCTCATTGAAAACTATCCGAGTTAAACTAGTAATCACTAATTCGGGACCTATTGACTTGAAGGGATCTATCTGCCCGAGATGTAACTAAATATGGATCCAGCTCTAGCAGGGACATTATTATACTGTACATTATTTATTCAAACATCTGTATACTGGCACGTACACTTGGACAAGCGTGCAGAGCTGCAGCCTGAGGAATTCCTCTCTCTCTCATGCATGCACAGCCATTTCGGACTTCTCTCCGAGTGCTTTCCCACAGTTGAGGAAATCGCAACTGGCATTTTCTATGAATGAAGAAACTAAAAGGTGTGTTCGGCTTTAACTCTGTATTACTATATATGACAAGCCTCATCCATTAGCCTCGCCCATTCCATCAGAGAATGGGAGAAAAAGGCTTCCCATAGCGTTTCTACAGAATTGGCACTTTTACATCATTCTTCAGAGAGATTCCCCAGGTTTTCCATGGATCTTTGGGAGACACAACCGGCATCTGTTCCCATATGTCTGACGAAATGGACGTGCCAAGAAAGCTTACTATTAAAATATGATAGCCTTTAAGGTGCCTCCACGTTTTGGTCTTGTTTAATTTCGTTTCTTTGGATTTTGCCTGATCTACTTTAGCGGACTAACACGGCGACCTCTTCCAAAACTGATAAACCAAGTCATCCCAGGTCGACAGGATAAGCATCCAGACTGGAGAAATAGCATCTGTATACTTCCTATGCATTTCCACCCAAGAAAGGTAGCCTCAGAAAACAGGATTCGGCCAGACTCTAGCCTACAATGTAAATACTACAACTCCCGACAGGCAACGGGAGCGCGAGGGAGCAAGCGAAGTATGCTGGGAAATGTTGCCTCGGCTTCTTCACTCAAGGAAGGGTCTTGCATCGCGGAAGTTGTGGAGCGGGTCGTTTGGTAGGTTCCCTAGTCGTTTACGTGTAGTGAGCACCGCATGGGGACAGGATTTTTTCGGCACATCAAAACTTGTGTGCATCACTGTCTTCTTCATGGGATATGTGGGGGGGGGGGGGAGAGAGATGCGTGTCTACAGGAGTAGGTCGTTGCAGCCTCCCAGCACGTGGTTCCCTGGAGGAGCCCTGCAGCTTCGTTGGTGAGGGATGGCGTTTGCCTGTTCTGCTGATGGGCGGTGTGGTCTGACCCTTTTGCAGAATTCCTCCAGGTCTGATGCTGGGGCAGATGCTGCTCCAAGTCAGCCTCAGGGAAAGAAAAGGTTCAGGCTTTTTAATACGGTGGTGGTAGTTGCCGGTAGAAAACACCCGGGAAGATGAATGTGCTGAAAGGCAGGGAGGGCTCCCTTCACGTGCTCTGTGTCCCTAAGGAGCAAGGCGTGCTTCATTGCGTTTCCTTCTGTACGCAAAGGTGCGTGGTTTCTTTGGCTTCATTTCCAAGGACTGTGGGAAAAAAAGCCTCGGTTATTGCTCAGGGCTCCTGGCTCCAGAGTGACAAGCTGCCAGTTCAATTCTTCAGTGTACCTCCCGTTGGCAAAGCGAACCTGTGTAGCCTTGGGAAAGCGGCACAGTGCTGGGGGGTGCCCCAGAAGAAAGGACTGGCAAACCACTTCTGAGTATTCTCTACCTAGGAAACTCTGGCTAGGGTTCCATAAGCTGAAATTGATTTGATGACAAGTTACAAAAGAAACCTCCACATTCTCTTTACATAAAAGTACAGTACTGCAAATCCAACACATTCTTTTCAAGTGTGTGTTTTCGTAGTTTGCAGTCCACCATTTCAGACACATGGAGCATAGCTTCTCATGCATCTGAAGAGATGGGCTACAGTCCGCAGATGTTTATGCCAGGTAATCCTTTGCCATTTTTAACATACCACAAGATTAGTTTTGTAGCAACAGGATACCAACTAACACAGCTTCCCTCCTAGAAATATTAGTTTTGATTATATGTATATTCATCTCATGGCTATCTTAAAAATATGATGTTTTGAAGACACTGTTTATAGAAGTGTTTGGTTTTTTAAAAAGCAAGTCTCTGGTTTTCCAAATAAAGACATGCTGTGCTAGATGTTTCTCTTTTATAAAATATAAAGTTGGGAAAGATCAGTGCTATCTTGTTTGATGTAATTGCCTCTAAAGAGTGGGCTTAGTAAAAAATACGTTTCAAATGTTTTGAAATTTCACCAGATCTACACGGATCAGAATATCTGTAGGGATCACCCTGCTTTGGCTCAGGTAGAAGATTATTGGCATGTACTGTACCAATGAGAGCGGTTGGGAGGCGGAGCCAGAGACACTAGAAGGGAGGGGGTGAGTCAGAGTCTAGAGAGTTCAGTCAGAGACAGAGTTTGGAGAAAAAGTTTTTGGGGTTTGAGGCAGAGAGAGTGTTTAAGGAGTGATTAGTCAGAGTGTGACCTGTATTAAGATAGAAGAGGTTAAAGTAAACTACAGAAGCTTTGTGTAACTTTCAGAACATGCTTAAGAACTACAGTATTCCTAAAACTTGTAATCATTAACCTGTTTCTGTTTAAAAGTTCAGTACTGAATGGATCTCAGTCTTTCATAGGAAATATATGTTGATAAAGAGATCAGCTAGTGGCAGCGTGTTAAAGGGCATGTTGGGATCCTCCGGTGAGGTCTTTGGTGAAATAGGCAGGGGCCACGGGATAAATGCCACAATATCTTTTTAGTAAGATGAAAGATACTTGTATAACCACAGGACTTGCATTATGCTACAAAGGCCTATTTCAAATCAATGAGGTTGTTTAAAACAAGCAAAAATGGCAAAAAAAGTCTGAAATAGGACAGTCGGTTATTACTTGATTTGTCTGTTCAAGAAAGATCTACAGCCTTTGACTATGTGCTATTTATTTAATATACTGTATTATTATATAAGAACAGTGTATGTTATATTTTGGCAAAGAACAATGAGCAATATAATGTGCTTTACACTCGCTCTTTTATGGTGGAACAGCTAGCACATTTTTGCACAGCACATTAGATGCAATCCAAAAACAAGGTTGTACATTATACCTTTATTAGACCACTAAAAAGTTATGTGTGTACACACAAATTTTAACTTTTGACCTGTATAACTGTCCAGCAGGCTGGGTACTCCTGCATTGTGGATGGTGTAGAAGTAGCACATGAAAGGCCCCAGCATCACGGCAGATGTCTGTGCCGGGTCTGTTTCTTAAAGGTGAGTTTCACAGTGCAGGTGGCAAAAACAAAATGGGTTTGAAATGCCAACCCTGTGGCCATTGGTTGGATTATCCCTGTGTTCGGTGAGTGGGAAGAAATAATCCAACCAACGGCCACCAGGGTTAGCACTTCAAACCTAGACTTCCTGCTTGTTTTTGCCACCTGCATTGTGAAACTTACTTTTAAGGAGCAGACCTGGCACGGACATCTGTCATGAGTTTTGGGACTTTCACATATTTTTTTCTGCACCGTACAAAATGCAGAGATGCCCCACCCGATGAACACCTGTATAGGTGGAAAGCAAGCATCTCTGTGCACATTTTCAGTGTGCTTAAAAAAGTATCGCCTACCCTTGCCTTTGGACTGAGTAAGGTCTACATGGCTTTTTTCCCTTTTTTTTTCTCTGGACGTTAAATGCAGTGTTTTTATTAATGAAATGTCTGCATGTGTGGGTCACTAGGCCCTCCATGGAAAAGGAAACATCAAAGGGACCCATGGGGTTGATCATCAACCTGGAGAGCAGGTTGGATTTGATTTAAATTAAATTGATTTAAATCACGATTCAAATTTCAGATTTTTTTGATGACTTACGTAAATATATACAACCAATGCAGTTAACTAGAACTTTATTCTGGAACAGTGTACTGCAAATTCTTTGGCCTTGCCAGGATCTTTCTCCTGCAGACCCTTAAATTCCCATGGTCCTTTCTGTTAAGGCAGGGTGTTGATCTTTAACCTTTGTTATGCCAATCCAAAGTTTTCCAGGCGGTTCCCATTATCTCCATTCTCCCAGTGTCCTTTCCCTTTCTGTGGTTTCTCTTTGGCATTGAGGTCCAATTCAACCTCTTGCAGCCTCTTTGAACTTGAATCAACAAATTCATACTGCTGGCACTTTGTTAAAGTTGGGATCAATAGAGATGGAGTTAGGCTAGGTCCATTCTGCACCACCATAGTTTCATCTTTGGGCCAGTCTAACATTCCTCATGCCTAACCCTGGTGGACCTGCTGGGAAAGGACACTCTGGGTTGAGGACAGTATAGCCGTAATATAAGGTGACCTCTGGAGGCTACAGGTCCTCTACATCCATTCAAGACTGATTTTAGGCTTCGTTGTTACTGACTCATCTTTGGTGGGACCTTTACAGGGAAAAGAACAAAAGAAACATGTTGCTGTTGGTTCTACTACCGTAGATCTCTTGGTGGTTTTCAGTACTGTCAACCACTGTGCTCTCCTGGGTCTCCTCTTTGGAATGGGACTTGGGAGAGACACTCTTGAAATAAGCTGTCTCAGTTCTAGACAGGATGGATAAAAATCAATTCTTGTTATCACAATTTAAATTATGGTTTAAATTAAATAATTTAAATAAAATAATTTATTATTTAAATTAAATAAAATTACATTGTCAAAAAATCTGATTTTTAAAAACGTTTTAGGCCCTTGGAACTCTGCACATTTATCTAGAGCAGTGGTTCCCACTTTAGGTCTTCAGATGTTCTTAAACTACTTTTGATAATACATTTCTTGAATCTGTGCACCATTATTGAGGCAAAGATTTTGTAATCCACAGTATGACTGTGGTTGCAATGTGTCGTTACCTTATTTGTAGATTGATGTTATATATGCTTCCTGCCAAGATGGTGGGAGTTCTTTTGTTCCACCTGTTTGGTTCATTCCTTTTTGTAGGGGTGTTATAAGCTGCTTCTCAAGCCTTTTGTAATAGATTGCTGTCAATCCATCTGGTCCTGGTGCTTTGTCCATTTTCAGATTTCTTATTGCCTGAGATATCTCTTGGATTGTTATCTTTTGATGCAAAATGTCTCTTGTTTCCAGGTGAAAATTTTGGAATGCTTATATTCTTTATGTATTCCTCTATTCTTCTTTCTGACAAGTTTTCTTTGTTACATAACTGTAAAATAGGAAACAGTTTCTTCTTCAATTTCTTTCTCCATATATGTGATTTCCCCTTTGCTGTTCTCACACCTGTTATTGTTTTTTTCTCCACTTCCTTTCTTAAATGTCCTTCCAAAAATTGACCTGGTTTATTTGCATGTTCAGAATATTTCTGTTTGAGAAATAAGAGCTTGTTTTGCATTTCTTCAGTTTGTAAAATATCAAGGTGGGCTTTAAGCTTCTTGATTTCTCTTATCTGTTTGTTGCCACTTTTTTTGGTTGTCTCTCCAATAGGTAAAATCGACCTATTAGAAAGACAACACACAAAAATTGGGGTCCTCAGATGTTCTTGGGAGCCACTGCAGTAGGAGGTGGCTTTGGGCACTGGTGGAGGTAAGGCTACTGCAGCTGTTGTCTTGGTTCAGATACCATGGCCACCTGTGGTTAATTTAAACTGCTGTGAAAGCATGTAGGAGTGGTGTGTAAATCTGAGACTCACTACATCTTGTTTCAACAGCACTAAACCTTGCATTGGTATTGCAGTGTTCATCGGGAGAAACATGTTCTTAGTTGTGGTCTTTGTGGTTCACAAAAAATGTGTTTGCACCTGTGCCAAGCCATATTCTGGAACATTCTCTAGCTAAACCTTTGACAGTAGCCCCATTACTTGCCCACCTCGCACATGTATAGACAGGCCCGGAGCCTTTTTCTCCTCAGAGAACCCTTTGGATCACAGCTAAGCGCTACTTTCCCCCAATTTTTATACATTTTTTTCATCAATATTAGTCTCCGACTGAGGATAGTTATTGTCCTCTCATTCATCTTTCCACACACACGCATTGTCCCTTTATTGGACTTTTACACCACAAAAGCCTTGTTGAAATGTATTCGCTGCGGATGGAGCATTGTTCCAACTGACCAGCACTCCAAACCTGTTTATGTGAACCCACAGATGACCACTTAAAGAACAGCTACAGGTAAGCAACCAGACATTTGTTTGGACCATTGAACTGGAAAGTTGTGTCTAATTCAAGCATCTCTAGCCAGACAGACCACTCAAATTTGTGCTCTTTGGGAGCTTGGTGTACTTATTTTAAACTGATACCGTGAAGATACTTCAGCATCCCTTTCTGTTTTCCCCCACAGTAACTTCAAAACCAGGGAAAGGAGCTTTCTATATATCCCAGTGCCAAGCCTTCTTGCTGGTGTGTGATTATCAGAAATGAAGGAAGAAGATCGCATTCTGGATTCAGTCTAATTAATGAGACCTGCAGAAATGACAAAGATGCTTCACCTAAGACGTTTCTACCCATTTGCCCTGAGGTGTTGCCGGTGCCAAACTTGGAGTGGCAACGACTTCTTGTTGAACCAGCTACATGAGTGCACAGATGAAGATCAAGTTTTTGACCTTGTTGGGAAGAACAAAACAAACCTATCTGAAAAACATGTGGGCATGGCAATTGACATTCTGTATCAGTTTCAAAAGAAGAAACCTGTTGTCATGAGGAGAACTGAGTATATAAAAAATCACTCCCAGTTTCTTACTCTTTCCATTTTAGCCGAAAACAAGATTGCACAGATGGATGATCAAACATTAGTGGACATGCTCTATAATCTATTAAGGTAAGGTGTGTAAGACTCAAATGTAGTGGGGGCGTGCTTATTATTGGTTTTGCTTCATTTTAAATAAAATGGAACATTTGCATTTTTGCGCAGCCAGCTGGTAGGGCTCCTGTTCAGATTGTAAAGCTGGAAGGGACCTTAAGGATAATCAAGTCTGAATGCCTGGCAATGCAACAAATTCACACTTTGTATTCGTGAAGGCTTTCACGATCTAATGGTTGATGTGGGTTTTTCGGGCTCTTTGGTCGTGTTCTGAAGGTTGTTCTTCCTAACGTTTCTCCAGTCTCTGTGACCAGCATTTTCAAAGGACAGCACTCTGTGCTCTGGTATAGTTTGCTTGGGAGTGGAGTATTTATGACTGTGAGATAGTCTTTTGTCCTTTTCAGGAGATGGGTGATTAGTGTGTTTTGTTGTGGGTGTATTGTTGTGATAAGGAGGAGAGATTATCTGTCACTGTGCTTGATGGGTGTCATTAGCTGGTCTTTTGTGTGTAGTGATCTCTGGTCCTTGTGGCTGGGTAGAGTTTGTTGACCTTTTGCACGCTGTATTTTTCAGAGCTGGGAGCCAAGTTTTGTTGAGTTTCAAACTTTCCTCTTTTTTGTTGAAGTTCTGCTGGTGCTTGTGGATTTCAATGGCTTCCCTGTGCAGTCTGACGTAATGATTGCTGGTGTTGTCCAGTATTTCAGTATTTTGAAATAGAATTTCATGTCCAGTTTGTTTTAGGGCGTGATCAGCTACTGCAGATTTTTCTGGTTGTTTTAGTCTGCAGTGTCTCTCATGTTCTTTGATTCTGGTGTGGAGTTTACACTTTATCCCGTACACTTTACCCAACTCTCTGCTTAGAAAAATCTCCCATGGAGGAGAATCCACCACCCTCCGAGACAGTTGATTCCACTGTTGAATGGCTTTAACTGTTAGGATTTTCTTCCAAATGTTCCTTTCAGTCGGTTACTTCTGGTTCTATCATCCTGAACTGCTAAAAGACAAGCCTGTTCCATCTTCCATATGGCAGCTCTTTAAATCCATGAAGATAGCTGCCATACGGTCTTAGTTTTGTCATCTCCAGGCGAAACATGCCAGGTTCCCTCACAATACTCTAGGTGAGGTCAGACCAAAGCAAAATGGAGTGGTGCTATTATTTTCTTTGATCTGGATACTTCCTTTCTGTTGCTACTCCTTAGTAGATGTTTCACTTTTTTTTGCCGCCACAACGCACTGTTGGCTCATGTTTAGCTTGTGATTTACCAATTCCACACAAAGCATCCCTGTTTACTATCCCTGACCATGAGCTCATGGACTGAGTATGTATGTGTTCATGGAGTGAACTGCTGTACCTGTGATAGATCTCAAAAATATACTTGAGTTTTCTCTCAAATTATAGAAGCTGTTTCCAAATTAATAAAAGCCAAAACAGTGGCAGGAAGGGGAGTTGAGATTTCACAGCTGTAATCAAGCAAAAGCAAAGCTGCCTCAAGAAACGAGAAGGATTTTACCTACTGGCATGTTCTACTGTAGATTGGGCCAATGGGATGGTGGCGGGGGGGACAGATTTACATATTTGAAATGTTGAATGAGAGTGTGCTGGTCTGCAGTCTGCCATTTGCTACAGACAAACACCCTTCTAAGCATTCTATATTGCTCAATAAAGGGAAACATATGGGCTCACAACCTGGTATTTGTGGTAAGATTAACAGAATGGTTTAACTCATCTTTTGGCTTTTTGAAGGCTCAACGTTGAGGACCATGCTTCGCTGATAGAGCAGCTGGTCATGGAACTCTGGAGACGATTAGATGGGCAAGTATATCTTTCATTTTGATTTTGTTCTATAAATGGAATGGTTCGTAGCTCACTGTTATAGTATTTTTCACAAGGTTAGTTCTGGAAGGCATAGCCTTTTCTGGCATTGTGTACATCTCATCTTTCTTTTCAGAGCTAAAGTGTCCAGAGTCCTAAACTATGTGGCTTAATACTGGCTTCCATTGCAGGCCATTGTACCAACAGAGATTGTTACCTATTTTAGAATGTACCAAGTCATTTTATGGTTCCAAAAGGATTTTAAATTGTAGCTTTAGGCAGTATTTCCTTATTTGGAAATTTATTTGGAAATAAACTGAAATCAGACCAATTCTGAATCAAAAACCCTAAACAAACCATTTCCTATGTCCACAAATTAGAACAGAGCTTAAAGTATTATCTTAAAGTACAGTATTTTGAGCCAAAACAAAATTAGGTGTATATTTGAATTAGAATTCAGCTAAACAATAAAACAGCTGGTGTGATACATCCATTGCCTTCACCAAATCTAGAATAATTTATATTCCATGGGTTTTGCAGTACAGTTTTTTGTGCTCTCTTTTCAATAGCTGGTTGGTCCAGAGAAGCAAGAGGCAGAGATGATAGCCGAATCCTACTTCCTCTTTGTTAAAAGACTTTGTTTAACATACATGTTCCATCAGATTACATTAGACAATTCTGTATTTCTCTGTTTTTAATAACTCAATGAGAAATGCATAGCTTTGTAGCTAATTAGTCATAGTGGCAGTTCTGTGATTATTTATTAATTCCTCTTCTTTTAAAATTTATTTGCGTTTTCATCTCTTGTGTAAATCTTTGTACACTTAGAATTAAGCTGTATAGATCAAATTAGTATTTGTCAACTACATAATTTTTTTCTGTTTCGTTGATGCAGCATAATATTTATTTCTGATATTTAGTAACAGCCTTTGACTACCTTGCTCTATCACTCTGTGAATTATCATTGCAAACAATAAACCTTATATTTAAATCTTCTCAAGCAAACCACTTGGATATGTCATTGAATTGTTTACTGAACCTTTATTGACCTGAAGTGAAACACTTTTCATTGCAGCTCAAGTTGATGTAGAACTGAACTAAAAAATAATGTTCTGACTCTCTGGGAGTAAATGCCACTGAACTTATTTCAAAAAAGATATGTGTAAGATCACAGCACAAAAATTTCCAATTGACCCAGCTGGATTTATACCTAACAGGAAGCTGGGTGTCTCAGTCAGAGAGATGATTAACACACGACAGTTATTTGTTATATACATTGTTCTTGCTCTACACTCTGAAGTGACTTTCAATTTATGGTGACCCTATGAATTAGTGAATTCTGAAAGATCCAGTCACTAGCGGTTTCTCTGAGCTCTTACAAACTCAAGACCATGGCTTTCTTTTGGAAGTCAGTCAATCTCATACTTGGTTTTTCTCTTTTCCTGTTTATTTCATCTTTCTCAGCCTTACTTATACAGTGGTGCCCCGCATAGCGAGGTTAATCCGTTCCGGATTAACCCTCACTATGGGAAACATCGCTCAACGAGACGAAAAAAACCATTGAAACACATTAAACTTGGTTTAATCCGTTCCAATGGGCCCCGAAACTCACCGTTGAGCGATGCTTCCCTATGGCCGGCAGCCATTTTCGCGCCCTCCCCTCGCTTAGCGAGAGCGCGAAAACGCTGCGCGTGGCCATTTCGGGGCTTCCGGCGGCCATTTTGGAGCCACCGAACAGCTGATTCGCGGGTCTCAAAGCGAAGGTTGGTAAGCAAAACGCTTACCGTCCTTCGCTATGCAATTTTCGGCCATAGAGGCCATCGCTTTGCGATCGCATTAGCGATCGCAAAAACGTCCTCACTATGTGGATTCGTCGTTCTACGGTGCGCTCGCTAAGTGAGGCACCACTGTAATTATGTTTACATTCCCCATTCCTCCAATCAGATCAGATTATCCACCGGTCAGTGGTGCCCACTGATGCTGGGGGGGGCAGACACGGAATTACGGCACCACCAAAGGTGGAGCCAAGAGATCAGAGGTAGAACTAACTCAAGTGCAAAACAGAAGCCTTTTGTCTGCACTGCATCACTTGGCTCTTTATTCAAAGGAGTGAGATGAAACAAAGGCAACTTGCAAGCAGAAAAGCTTAGTGCTGGAAGTCATGGTTGCAACAGGTGTGCGTTTTGCCTAATCCCAGCAAAACTCATCTGCCTCGTAGAGCATCAGTGCACCATTTATAAAAGGGAAATCCAGGCAGGCAAGCCAAATTTACACCTACTACTGCAAAGCTGGGTGGGAGTGAGCTGCATGGTCTGTCTGACCAACAGACAGTTGGTATTTTTTTCAGTCTCATATTGTTCTGCCACGCCAGCAAGGCACTGTGCAGCACCCAAAAGCCACCTCTTCCCCTGAGCAGCCCTGCCACAACCGCTCTATTCCATTCCTACTCAGATGAAGAACAAATAGGCAGCGGCTCTTCACTCAAACTCTTTGTAGATCCCACAAATTACAAGAATATGGCTATGGTTGCTATTTTATGTGTCCCCAAACCTTCAAGTGCTGAGTTCTGGAAGCTTGTAGGTACAGATATTGGGATCTAAAGTCAAAGCAGGGGCATAGTCCTGCCTATCTGGGGAAGCAGAGAACATGTGTTTGTGTATTCGTTGTTAGTTGCCACCACTGCTTGACTGGGACCCTAGACATCTGTTGCATAGGTTGCAGTAGAAAGAACCATAGAATGAGAGATAGGGCTTAAAGCACGAGGAGTGCATTGTGGGTTTTTATAACAATGCAGTTTATAAGAATACAACTAAGTGTTACTTGTCTGAAGATGAAAGTGGAGAAGAGGAGGTGCTATATTCAGTTAGCTCTGGAAATAATTGGATACTGAAGCAAGTTGAGCAATGAATGTGGGATTAAAGTGCAGTCTCTCAGCTTTAATTTGAGGGTTTTCACATCCAGATTGGAGGAATGGTTTAGGAATGGCAGCCTCTTAATATGTAGCCCCTTCTTTTTCAGGGGACCAAAAGTAATTGGACTATTGACTCAAAAGCCATTTCATAGACAGGTGTGGGCTATTCCTTTGTTATTTCATCATCAATTAAGCAGGTAAAAGGCCTGGAGTTATTCCAGGTGTGGTATTTGCATTTGGAAGCTGTTGCTGTGAACCCACAACATGAGTTCAAAGGAGCTCTCAGTGCAAGTGAAACAGGCCATGCTTAAGCTGCAGAAGAAGAAGAAATCCATCAGAGAGCTAGGAGGATCATTAGGGGTGGTCAGATCAACAGTTTAGGACATTCTGAGAAAAAAAGAACGCCCTACTGAGCTCTGCAACACAAAAAGGCCTGGACATCCATGGAAGACAACAGTGGTGGATGATCGTCGGATCCCTTTCCATGGTAAAGAAAAACCCTTTCACAACATCCAGCCAAGTGAAGAACACTTTCTGGAAGGTAGGTATATCATTATCCAGATGTAGCATAAAGAGAAGACTTCACAAGAGCAAATACAGAGGGTTCACCACGAGATGCAAACCATTCATAAGCCTCAATAATACACTTTGCCCCCCCCCCCCCAAATCTTTAAAATCCAGCCCAGTTCTAGAACAGCATTTTTGGACAGATGAAACTAAGATCAACCTGTACTAGAATGATGGGAAGAAAAAAGTATGGCGAAGGCTTGGAATGGCTCATGATCTGAAGCATACCACATCATCTATAACACATGGTAGAGGCAGTGTGATGGCACGGGCATGCATGGTTTCCAATGGCACCGGGTCACTAATCTGTATTGATGATGTGACAGAAGACAGAAGCAGCCGGATGAATTTGGAAGAGTATGTTGTCTCCTCAGATTCAGCCAAATTCAGCAAAGTTGATTGGACAGTGCTTCACTTTACAGATGGAGGATGACCCAAAACATATTTCAAAAGCAACCTATAATCTTTTAAGGCAACAAAGTGGAATATTCTGCAGTGGCAGTGTAAGTCAGCTGATCAGAACCGGATCGAGCATCCATTTCACTTTCTGGAGACAAAACTTAAGGCAGAAACAACCGCAAACAAACAACAACTGAAGACAACTGCAGTCTACGCCTGGCAAAGCATCACAAAGGAGAAAACCCAGTGTTTGGGGATGCCCATGCGTTCCAGACTTCAAGCAGTCATTGCCTGCAAAAGGTTCTCGACAAAGTATATAAAATGAACATTTTATTTATGATCGTGTTGATTTGTCCAATTACATTTGAGCCTCTGAAATATGAAAATGGTTGCAATTCCTAAATGTTTCATACAATATTTTTGTTCAACCCCTTGAATTAAAGTTAAAAGTCTGCACTTTAATTGCATTATGTTGTTTCATTTCAAATC
This sequence comes from Pogona vitticeps, assembly GCF_051106095.1. NCBI lineage: Eukaryota > Metazoa > Chordata > Lepidosauria > Squamata > Agamidae > Pogona > Pogona vitticeps. The sequence continues at coordinate 204,204,189 of NC_135783.1, forward strand.
CATTATGATGATGGAGTACAGAGCCAGAATTATGAAAATTGTGTTGATGTCCAATTATTTCTGGACCTAACTGCATATTAAAATGTTATTTGTACAGTTTGCTTTAAATATCGAAACTAAATGTGTTGTGCCTTTTTACCCATATATAATCTGTGTCTTCTTAACAAACAGTGGAAGTAAGCAGTGAATTTCGACTCAGGAATATTTCTTGAAATTTGTCATATTTGCAAATGTAAAGTTTTAGGTGTAATAACAAGATTTTCTTTTCTATCCTCCCAGACTCAGCCTTCCTGCACTGTCTAAATTTGCACTCAGTCTAAATAAACAAGAATTACATAGAAGTTCTCTTGTAGGTCGTATAGCTGATATTGTAAATAGGAACTTGGATTCTATAGACGATATAAGGTAAGGAGTAGCTTAACATGAGATGTGATTGAGGTTTCTTGTATTTTATGTACTTATGCTTTTAAAAGATCTGTTTGAGTCACTTATGCTCTCAAGTAAGCTGAGCGCTGATCTAAATAAAAGAAGCTGGGTCTGACAAGAACTTCATTGTACATACTATTTTTGCAGTTTGTTTGAGTCTGATGATCAAAACCTTATTAGCTTAGTTGCCTGTTTACATCATTCTGTGTCCCCAGTTATCGGCAGTATGAGAATCTGAGAAAATGAGAGAATTCTTGGGCCCTGGGTTTCTTCTTATTTGGCCTTAGAAAAATTATTTCCAGGTATGATTTCTAGAATCCTGTATCCGAATCTTAAATATGTCTACTTGTCATAGTCCTGCTGAGATCACAAAGGTCACCTTCGTGTTTCAGTATGGGATTACTTATTTATTATTTACTTGCTGTTTACTTTAACTTGTATATTGCTTTGATTAGTGCTGAAGCACTGTTCTGGGCTGTTTACAATAAGAACTCATACAATGAAAATAAAATAATAAACTAGAGTAATATGAACAATCTAACCACATAAGTGATGGAAGGGGGCACCAGAGCAATGATGGCAATAAAAAAAGAATAAAAATAAAAATAGCCAGAGGGAGATGTGCGGTCAACTCAGCTAGGGTCCTAGCAGTAAGCCTCCCTGGAAAGCTCTGTCTTCAGTTGCCTCTTGAATATCAACAAGGAGGGTGCCAGGCGAAGGTCCTCCAGGAGCTGGTTCCACCAAGTTAGAGCCACTGCAAAGAAGGCCCTGCCTCTTGTAGATGATTTATGGACTTCTTTTGGGGCAGCCACCTGGAGGAGCTTCACCTGTGATGCTTTGGTGAGTTCAGCAGATGACATTGGGGAGAGGTACTCTACTCTGTTAAATAACGTGGGCCCAAGCTGTGAAGGGCTTTATACATAAGTATCAAGACTTTGACCCTGATCCGGGACACAAAGGGTAACCAGTGGAGGCAAGTCAGCACTGAAATTTGATCTCACCAACCACCAGTCTGGCCCATGCATTCTGGACCCACTGAAGTCTCCGGGTCAGCTTCAAGGGAATCCCCATGTAGGGAGCATTGCAGCAATCGACCTGAGAAATTACCAGATCGACAATGATCTGTTAATTTCTCCTGAGGGAGCCATTGTCCAAGTAGGGATGGTTGTAGGATGATCAGTCTAAGCTGAATAAAGGCTGATCTGGACACAGCTGCGATCTGGGAATCTCAGGAAAGAGCTGGGTCCAGGAGAATGCCCAGGTTCCGAACTAGGTCCTTAAATGGGAGGGCAGTGCTGTCCAGGCTAGGCCCCCTCCAGAAGCACAGCCTGTCATGTCTGGGTTCAGTTTGAGCCTCTAAGCCCTGGTCTATTCCGGTACCAAAGCTGGGCATCACTCAAGCATCCGGACAGCATCCACTGCAGAGATGGTAAAAGAGAGATAAGTATTGTTGTGTCATCAGCATACTGATGACACCTTTCTCCAAATCCCCTGATGACCTCCCACAGTGACTTCACACATAGATGTTAAATAGCATTGGGGAGAATGACGACCCCGAGGAACCCCGCAAGTGAAGGTCCAAGGAAATGACACATTATCCCCAAGCTGCACTCTCTGGTCCTCAAGGAAGGATCGGAACAGGCACAATACTAGGCCCCTGATCCCAGTCTCCAAGAGCCCGTGCAGGAGGATACTGTGGTCGACAGGATCAAAAGCCACTGAGAGCTCAAGGAGAACCAACAGGGTACAACCGCCCCTGTCAGCCTCTCTTGGAAGGTCATTCTGCAGCGTGACCAGTGCCATCTCAGTACCTCACCAAGGCCTGAATCCAGGCTGGAATGGGTCAAGGCAATCCTGCTCCTCCAGGCATGCCTGCAGCTGGTTGGCCACCACCCTCTCGATCACTGTAAAGATTTAACAGTGGCTTCCTGAGGATGAACAAGTAATTTGATGGGTAAGATTTAAACCGGAACACAGTGGTTTACAAATCAGATTCTTGGAGCATAATACTGAATGTGTTCACTTGAAATTAAGTCCCATTTTTGTCAACAAGATTTAGTTCTGTATGTGGGTGTAGGAGTGCAGTCTGAGCTACTATGGGCCTCTGACTTAAATATGAAAGAAAGTAATTCGGTTGCTTTGAAAAGTAATTTCTTTTAGTATTAAAAACAACTGAGTAGATTGTAATAAGTTCATTTAACTATTGTTAAAAGAAGAATTTTGTTTGATTTTTACCTGTTTCAAATTTCAAAGGAAGGCAGTTGGTCCCGTTCTGCCAAAATGCAGCTAATGCCGTCTTTATTTTTTAATTTGTTTCTCAGTGCAATGTTGATACATTTCTTCACAAAAAACCCACACAATTAATCTATTGTATATTTTCAGAATTTTCTCCATACTGATGGTCAACATATCCAGTGTTATTTCATGGAATCTCCGGGATCGGTTAATACAGAAGGCAATGTTTCTTTTGGAGATCCACGGAATCGTTCACTTGAACCATGCCAGGCGATTTGTACAATTCCTCTGCAATGTCAGACTATTACATCGGCCATTGCTGGATAAATGTAATAAAGTTTTTCTCCAGAATGCAGACAAGCTACATGTTAATGATATAGTTATCATCCTTCAACTTTACCAGAGTCTACAATTCACCAGTACTGAATTTAAATTAATTGTTAAACAGAAAATGATGGAGCAGATGAATGATTGCTATGATCCTGTGAGCTTCACAAAGCTATTTGAATCTTTTGCACCCATAGCAGGACCAGAGGTTAGAGAACAGTAAGTTTTTCTGTTGGCCTATTTGATGTATATGAGTATAGTTTTTTCCACATAAGAATTTGCCACAGTTAGTTAAACAATGGAGAAATTAATTGATTATGCTTGTATTGATGCATTATTCCACAGTCATTTCATCCTGCCGAACAATGAAAGGAGATTGCAGCTCTTGAGTTATCCTCTGAGTTAGTTTACACATAACGGCTCTTGCTCGGCCACATGCTATTGTCTTCCTTTACCACAATTCATTGTGTGTGTGTTGAGAGGGCTGTTCTGATGTGTTGTAGATGAAGGTCTGTGCTTATAGAACCATATCAAAGGCCTTGTTGAGCTTCTTTCTCAGGCTTAATGCAAGTTCCTGGAGATTCTGAGAGTCGGTCATAAGCTGTGACTAAAGTACACATGCAAGCTGCATTCTCTTGCCCCCAAAGCTCCTTGAGAAGCCTGAAGGTCATTCAAGAGCTGCATGGAGAAATAACAAGGCCCTGATGAAGATGTTCAAGAGCTCCCCATGGCTCTGGGGATCTAGACAGTAGCACAGAACCAAAATAGATGGTGCTGATGCCCTATTTCCTTTATCTGTTTGAACTGACTGAGCATCTTACAGTATTGTAAATTCAGTAGTATCTCAGCATACAGCTGTTGATAAAGGTAGTTGATCTAGGACTATGTTGTCAAATAATAATTTCTTGTTCCAAAAACATCTCTTGTACTAAATGATGTGGTTCATGTTGATGTCTTCCTGCGCTCACTGTGACATAGGGATCCCAATGCTGTTAGCTTTGTCTAAAACGTGAGAGGCAAACATAACTCTTGCCCATAGAAACAACTGGAATTATGCTTTCAAATGAAACCCCTTTTAATCACAGGAACATGTCCGGGATATGCTGTCTGCCCCTTTTGCCTCCCTTTTTGCCTAGTCTCACGCACAGCCCTAGTGGAATAGATAACTAAATAAAAATAATAAAATAATAATAAAATAGATAACTGTTAGATTACCAAGTAATAAATAACTAAATATTGTTAGACATATGAACAGATGGACAGACAGACAGATAGATAGAAAATATCTGGAGCTCCACATACTTAATCTTAATTAAGTCAAAAGCCAGGAAACCACACATAGTACAGTGTAATTATAAAGGCCAAGATTGTATTCTGTAGTAGAGTTCCATAAGATCTTAGTGAAAGGGAGGGGAAGAGTCATCTGGTGGAAGCTGGAAGCAGCTGGTGGAGAAGATGGACTTGTGCAGGGACTCTTGACTAGCACCTGATTTGCAGAGCATCCACTGCATTGTGCTTCCTGGCATTTGCTTTGCACAACCTCCTGACTGGTTCCCAGTCTTGTATGAAGTTTGAGATGCCTCTTTGTTCAAGCGTGGACAAGGGACAAGAGTTTGTGTGGTGGGAAATTGCACAAGTGCTCTAGGACAGAACAACTGTGGCCTTAAAATATAGTTATACCCTTCCTTTTCTGTTCCCATTGTTCCTAGCACACTTCCTTCTCTTGCCTCCCCTCCCTGAAATGAATGATATTCATAATTCTGCTCACTGTACAAATGACTTATTGTAGAAGTGCATTATTTATTTGTTTTTCTTTCAGGTTAATTGAAACTGCTATACTTGTAGCAGATGAGCTTGAACACTGGCAAATATTAAACATCATGGAAGCTATGCAAGCAATGGGATACAAAAATTCTCAGCTGATTAAAAAGTAAACCTTTAATATAAAACTATAACTTTATGCCCAGTTTTAAGTATCATTTACAGGGGTATATACAGTGGGGTCTTGACTTGAGAACTTAATCCGTATTGGAAGGTGGTTCTCAGGTCAAAATGTTCTCAGGTCAAATCTGCATTTCTCATAGGAATGCATTGAAAACCATTTGATCCGTATTTGCTCTTTTCCGTCCATAGAAACTAATGGGAAGCTGCTATTCCGCCTTCGACCACTAGAAGGGGATATTTTGTTTCTTTTTTTCTTAGGTCAAGAAAGGTTCAGGGAAGGCAGGGAAAATACAGTCCAGGCAGTACCAGGCAGTCTGAAGACTCCCAATCCACTCGCTAAACGCTGGGAGGAGTGAGGAAACAGACAGGCACCCTTTTCACTGGCCAACAGTTAACTGAAAGTTCAAATTTTGCACTTTCCCTGCCTCCCACGTGTTTTTTTTCAGTTCTTAACTCAAATCTAAGTATGTAAGTCAAGTCAATATTTTCCTATGAGAATGGTTCTTAAGTCAAAATGTTCTTAACTCAAGCCGTTCTTAAGTCAAGACCCCACTGTACATGGGTAATCCCCTTCACAGTTTGCTGCCTTGTCGTAGCAAAGGGGCTTGAGTAATTCAGAGAAGCTATGAGCTATGCTGTTCAGGGAGACCCAAGACGGACAGGTCATAGTCGAGACTTCTGACTAAATGCGATCCATCTGGAGCAGGAACTGGCAAGCCACTCCAGTATCTTTGCCAAGAAAACTTCATGGGCAGAAACAAAAGGCTAAAAGATATGATGCTGGAAGATGAGCCAGAAGGCGTCCAACATGCTACTGAGGAAGAGCGGAGGACAAGTATGAGTAGCTCCAGAGCAAATGAAGTGGTTGGGCCAAAGCCGGAAGGACACTCAGCTGCGGACGTGCCTGGAAGTGAAAGGAAAGTCCGATGCTGCAAAGAAAAATACTGCATAGGAACCTGGAATGTAAGATCTATGAACCTTGGTAAGCTGGATGTTGTCAAACAGGAGATGGCAAGAATAAACATTGACATCCTGGGCATTAGTGAACTAAAATGGACGGGAATGGGCGAATTCAATTCAGACGATTATCATCTCTACTATTGCGGCCAAGAATCCCATAGAAGAAATGGAGTAGCCCTCATAGTCAACAAAAAGAGAAGGGGACGACAGAATGAGATGGTTGGACAGTGTCATCGAAGCTACCAAAATGAATTTGGCCAAACTCCGAGAATGCAATGGAAGACAGGAGGACCTGGAGTGCTCTGGTCCATGGGATCACAAAGAGTCGGGGATGACTTAACGACTAAACAACAACAACATAGATATGTTCACTTGGTTCAGGATCATTGACATAACCATACATGTAACGTAGGCCCTGTGTGCCTGAAAGCACTTGTGGATCCCATGCAGCCTGACTTTTAAGATCTTGTGCTTAAAAGCCTGTTGCAAATGATTGAGCCATAATTCTTGTTAGCAATGCCAGCTAGAGCAGACCAGCTAGTCAAGTGCTGAATGTTGTCAGCATTTATATAAATCCCAGCAATCTGGTGGTTATCTTTTAATTAGAAGTAGTAATATGATTTAAGCCTTAAGGATCTGTCTTTTAAATTGTTGCATGTGCATTTTGGGATAAAAATCTAGGACGTTTTCTGAAGATATGACACTGAAAATTTAGATTGAAATTTACAGTGAAATTTACTGTGAACTCTTTTTGGTTCCAGGATTGCTTCCCTCCTTCACAAACATTTGGATTTGTATAAACCATCTGAACTGGCCAGAGTGACATATATTGTAACTACACTACATTTTCCCTATCGTGACCTGTACTCCAAATTACAACAGTTGCTAATTGGGTAAGAAAGAACATTTTATTGCAAATACATTCCATTAAGCATGTTTGTTTCTTTATTCAGTTTATAGCTCCGCTTTCTTCAGTCACTGAGTCAAAGGCTTTGCATATCCTTCCATCCCAGCACCAGCCATTTTCAAAGCTGTTTAACTTTGCCAAAATTGTGACACATTTCTTCAGGACACTTTGCCTTTTTGTTCAAAGAACGCTTGAAAAGGTGACATAACTATCACTCAGATATCTATTTGCTGCTGACCACTTACAATTTGTTAGAAACTAGGCAGGATCTAAGACTTCTACAGTAGATAAAAATAGAATGTATCTACATGTGGCGTGTGTTACTTTTGTAGAGTATGTGCCTGCTGTGCTTCCCAAAGCAGTAACTGTGGGCCCTCTGATAGTGACTTTCAGAACATGAAATATTATATGCAGAGGGCAAACCCACAAAAGAAAGTGTGAGGAATTATGTTGAGAAAAATGTAGGGATCAGACTCGAGGGAGATAGAGATTTAATGGAATAGCCTGTAAGAAAGGAAGAAATAGAAGTAATTAACAAGTTAAAATGGGGCAAAATACCAGGAGCTGATGGGTTAGGACCAGAGTATAATAAGACATTCAGAACGATGCTGTTACCCAAATTAGAAACTGTCTATAATAATATAATGAAGGGAGATGCGATTCCAGCATCATGGAAGCATTCATTAATTATATTAATAGCAAAAAAGAATAAAGACTTAACGGACCTAGAAGCATATAGACCTATCTCTCTGTTTAATCAAAATGCAAAGGCATTTACTGCAATACTGGCAACCAGGATGAATAAATATATTGATAAGTACTGTATATTAAAGAGGATCAATGTGGCTTTGTAGTAGGGAAACAAATGGCCAATTTGCTGAGGAGTTTTAAATATCATACACATAATAGGAGGTTGTTCATGACTTTGTGTACCTTGGCTCAACGATCTCTGATACTCTTCCCTGGATAAACGCATTGGCAAAGTAGCTACCATGTTCTCTAGACTCACAAAGAAAGTATGGCTTAACAAGAAGCTGACAGCATATACCAACATCCAGGTCTATAGAACCTGTGTCCTGAGTACACTCCTGTACTGCAGTGATTCCTGGACCCTTTGTGCATGGCAGGAGATGAAGCTGAACACATTCCATATGTGTTCTCTCCGACGCATTTTTGGTATCATCTGGCAGGACAAAGTTCCAAAGAGAGCAGTCCTAGAACGAGCTGGAATGTTTAGCGTGTACACATTACTAAAACAGCAATGTCTACGTTGGCTTGGGCATGTTGTGAGAATGGCTGATGGTTGGATTCCAAAAGATCTCCTGTATGAAGAATTAGTGCAGGGAAATTGCCCCAGAGGGAGACCATAGCTGCGATACAAGGACATCAGCAAGCAGGATCTGAAGGCCTTAGGAATAGACCTCAACAGATGGGAAAGTTTGACATCTGAGTGTTGAGCCTGGAGGCAGGCGGTGCAGCATGGCTTCTCCCAATTTGAAGAGACACTTGTCCAACAGGCCGAGGCAAAGAGGCAATCCCGAAAGCAGCAAAATCATGGAGCTGGACAGGGGACAGATTGTATTTGTCTTCAGTGTGGAAGGGGTGGTCGCTCTCTAATTGTCCTTCTCCGCCACACTAGACGCTGTGAGCACGTTTCCATAGTCTGTCGAGACTGAAGGATGCCTAAACAATAGGAAAACAAAAGTTGAAAACTGGTATAATTTCATTAGATATTTTCAAGGCCTTTGACTACGTGGAATGGCCAACATTGAAAATCATAATTTAAATATTAGGATTTGGGCAAAATTTTAGAGGTGTCATAGGGCAATTATATTCATCAAACACTGCTTCTTCTTCATGGTCTCTGTGAATGCAACACTAGTGGGTTTAATCTGTGCCTGCGCAGAGGTCTCTGGAATATTCAAGAGCTTTAGATACGTTCGCCAGGGGTCGCCCCCCTAGTACACGTGGTCTGAGGTTTCTCCTCTTGTCAAGCTCCGTTTGCCACTTGCTTCATTTCAGCTATAATCAGCAAGGAGAGAATTGTAAGAGAATTTGAACTTATTTCTCCCTAAACGGACCGCCCCCTTTCCCCCTTCCCTGCCATTTATGGCACCTCTTCCCCCATTTAAAAAGTGCACCTCGTGCTCCAATAAGATTCCTCTCACAGACGGCCACATTCTTTGCCTCTTCTGCCTGGAAGACTCATCAATCATCCACTTGCCAGTTTTGTAAAAAGTTCACTAAACAGGCTCTTAAACTCAGACAACAGCGTCTTAGATCATTTATCTGGAAACGTTCTCTTCAACCAACTCAAACTATGGAATCTTCTCAAATTTCCCAGCCTCCTAAAGATCTCCGGGATTACCAGCCGCTTCTCCAATTTCTAAGTCGATCCCAAGTCTAAACCTAAATCGACTTTGAAACCTAAGTCTTCGACTTCAGCAAAATCCACCCCACTACTGACTCCTCTCTCTCAACATCGGAGCGCCCTAAGCCTAAGACATCAAAGAAATCATCTTCCGACTCTCGGCACTCTAAACATACCTTGGTACTGGAGACGGTCCCTCTATCGGACCAGCCTACAGTTTGTCTTGACCCTCCACATGAGACCTTCTTACCACCTTCTGGTCAACCACTACTTGCACAATCTCCATCTTCGGCAATCACCTCGGCTGAGGTCACTGTCATTTCTCAGTCGGCACTTTCGAGCCCCAAATCTACAGGTTGCTCCATATCTGTTGGTGATTCTGAGTCGCTGTCTGCTGTACCCAGCATATCACCCCCGCATGAGCAGCTAAGGAAGACTCATCATATGCCTGATACTTGCCATTCTGATGCCTATCCAATGCACCCCTCGAGTCCAACGGGGCCTTTGGCATCTTGAGAGCCTCTCTCTCGATCCAGCTACTCGAAGCGGGTTATGCTCTACGAACCCAGACTGTATTATGAGCCTCCACTTAAGCGCTCTTGGCATCGAGCTTATTGGTACTATCAGCCTGATACCGAGTTCTGCATTGAACCCAGATTTCTCTTGACATTGATATTATTATCTGTCTGACATGTCTGGTTCTTCACCTCCTTGATACCGGTTTCATGATTATTATTATACCTCGTCTGACAATGATACCGTACCGCCTCCTCCAGTACTGAAGTCCCACAGACCTTGTAAGAGGACCCATCCCGAGCCTCTCCAAGAACATCTCACGGTACCAAAATGATCCCGTGCTCTTGTTAAAGCTTCTTTGCTTACTGTAGAACCCACTATGCTCTCTAGGAGATGCGCTTATGGCTGTTTGGACCACACACCTCATTTATCTCTTCCCACCCATCCCTCTTCTTCTCAGAACAATAGCCAAAATCCATCAAGATCGCTCCAACAGAATCCTCATTGTTCCCTGATGGCCCAGGCAACCGTGGTTCACCATGCTCAGAGCCATCTCCACAGATTAACTCTGACTGCCTCTCGTTCCTCACCGCCTCTCTCAGCATCAAGGCAGGACTCACCACCTTGATCTCAACACTCAACCTTGATAAATACCATCTTGGCTAATGCCTGAAAACCTGCTACGACACAACTTTATTCCTATAAATGGGCTGCTTTCATGAAATTTGCACTCCCACATCATCTTCCAACCTATCCAACTACTCTTGAGGCAGTCCTTGAGTTCCTGTCTCATCTTTTTCACAAACAACTCTCCGTCTCTACTCTCAAGGTTTATGTTTCGGCGATTATAGCGCATCAACCTCAAGATTCCACTGCAGCTTTGCTCTTCTGTCATCCTATGTTAAAACTCTTCCTTAAAGGTGTCTCCTATATGCGACCTTTCGCACCTCCCCCACCTCCACAATGGTTGTTACATACTGTTCTTCAATGTCTTACCCGTTCCCTGTTTGAACCGCTTGCTACTACATCAGAGCACTTCCTCTCCCTGAAGGCTCTCTTCCTAGTAGCCATTACCTCCGCTCGCAGAGCTTCTGAACCAGTTGCTCTTTGAGTAGACCCTCCATTCCTCCAATTCCACCCAGATATGGTTACCATTTTTCCTGATGTTTCCTTTCTTCCAAAGATTGTATCGGACTTTCACCTCACCCAACCTATCATTCTACCTACCTTTTTTCCATCACCTACGACTGACCTCGAGCGATCCTTGCACACGTTGGATGTCAGATGAGCCTTTGCATTTTATATCTCATGGGCTTCCTCCTACCACAAATCCAAGAGACTTTTTGTGACTTCACACCTCCCTTGTAGAGGTTCTCGTATCTCAGCTCAAACTGTCCCCTGCTGGATTGTTACGACCATAAAGTTGGCATACCAGCTCGCTAAAAAGCCTCTGCCTACAGGCATTAAGGCTCATTCTACCAGGGGTCTAGCTACTTCCACGGCTTTCCTTCGTGGAGTACCACTCCTGGACATTTGTAAAGCTGCTACTTGGGCAACACCATCCACATTTGCCACTCATTACTGCCTTGATGTCAGGGCCAAGTAAGATGCAGCGTTTGGTAGAGCTGTACTTTCTTCTGTTCTTCTGTGACGTCCCTCCTCTCCAGTCAGTCAACTTAATCACCTGTTCGTGTGCATTCACAGAGACCACGAAGAAGAAAGAGAGGTTGCTTACCTGTAACTCTAATTCTTCATGTGGTCATCTGAATTCACGCTTCCTGCCTGTCTTCCCCTCTGTCCGTAACGTCTATCTCACCTTTGATGCAGCAGCGGGCTGTTCTTCGGAACTGAGATAATTGCCACGATGGGTGGACCATGTGTACTAAGGAGGCAGTCCCTGGCGAACGTATCTAAAGTTCTAGAATATTCTGGAGACCTCTGCACAGGTGCAGATTAAACCCATTAGTGTGAATTCACAGATGGCCACTTGAAGAACCAGAGTTTGTGAATTTCATTGTATGTGTATATACTTACAATGACAATAAATTATTATTATTTACAGGTAAGTAACTTCCCTATTTGTTATTGTAAATGATGGTCAAACTAACAGAACAAATATCCCTTGGCTGGGGTACTAGACAAGTGTCCCCTTTCCCCAGTTTTGTTCTCAATAGTTATAGAAATGTTAATGAATGCTATTAGGAAAGATAATTCAATCTGTGGCATAGGGACCAGTGATAAGACTAAAATTAGTTTATTTGCAGATGATTCTTTTATCAATTGACAATCCCTTAAGAGTGATGGATGGGGTAAAATTACATTTAGCAGAGTTTGGAGAGATAACCAGGCTATAGGTAAATTGGCGGAAATAAGAGATAATGATGGTTAATTATAATAAGGAAGAAAAAGATCTATTCAGGGGAAAATTTAATATTAAGCTTGGGAATTTAAGTGTTTTAGGATTACATATACCAAAGAATCTACGTATCTGGATTAAGAGAAGAAAAATTCAAGAGATTGAAATGCGAAATGAAGAATAAATTGGAAGATTAAAGAAAAATCAAATTATCATGGTTTGGCAGGCTAGCCCTGGTTAAAATGATTTTACCCAAGATTAATGTTTTATTTAAGATGCTACCAATAGAATTACCTGAAGAAGATATTAAAGATTTGCAGTTTATGATTAATAAGTTTTGTAATGGAGATAAAAAGGCAAGAAGTACCAAGAGGAGATGGTATAAGGCTCAGAAGGTAGGAGGGATGGGGCTTCCTAATTTAAAGAATTATTATGTAGCCAATAAGTTAAGACACATCGGATATATCATTGCACATCCTAATAAAGTAATATGGTGGGGTTTGGAGTCAATTGAGCTACAGTGGTGCCTCGCATTACAACGTTAATTCGTTCCAGTGAAATTGCTGTAGAATGAAAACGTAATGCGAAAATAAAAAGCCCATTGAAACGCATTGAAACCCTTTCAGTGCGTTCCAATGGGCTGGAAACTCACTGTCCAGCGAAGATCCTCCATAGGGTGGCCATTTTCGGTGCCTGTGCGGCAAGGAATCTGTCCAAGAAAACAGCGGGGAGCCATTTTATTTAACCGGCGGCCATTTTGAAACCGCCGATCAGCTGTCCAGGGAACCGATCATCACAAAGCGAAAAACCCCTATTTAGACCATCGTTTTGCGATCGCAAAAAGATTGTCGTAATGTGGTTCCGTCGTAATGCGGGGCAATTGTAAAGCGAGGCACGACTGTATATCTAAATTTTGAGAATATTATTTTTGAAACATATAATAAAAATAGAGGTAAAATAAAAGGTAATCCTTTCCTGAAAAATATGGTATTAATTTGGCATAAGTACAAGAATATGTTCAGTCCACTAATACAGTGGTGCCTCGCTTAACGAGCACCCTGTTTAACGAATCCGCATAGCGATGCGGATTTTGAGATCAAAAAACCGATCGCATTGCTTCCCCACTATCATCCCAAAGGCCCCGCTGATCAGCTGTGTTGCGGGGTGGAGAGAGCGAGCCCTGAAACACAGCTGATGGGCGGGGGTTTCCAAAGATTGCGGGATGCCAGCTTAAAAAACCCCCACCGACCAGCTGTACTTCAGGGCGCTCTCTCTCTCTCTCTCCCCTTGCAGGTCCAGCCTGGGCAGGGAGACTGAGGCACCCCGCCGCCACCCTGGCCGTAGCGGCGCGGTGCCTCGGTCTCCCCGCCCAGGCTGGACCTGCAAGGGGAGAGAAAGAGAGCATGCGGCAGCGGGGGCTGGCTCTCGGAGGGAAGAGAGAGCCAGCCCGAAGCACAGCTGATGGGCAGAGTTTTGCAAAGATCTCAGGGAAGCCAGCTTTGCAAACCCCTGCTGACTTCAGTGCACGGGCGCTCTTTCTCTCTCTCTCTCTCTCTCTCTCTCCCCTTGCAGGTCCACCGCGCGGTCCCTCAGTCTCCCTGCCCAGGCTGGACCTGCAAGGGGAGAGAAAGAGAGAGCGGCGGCGGGGTTTGCGAAGCTGGCTTCCCCGCCATCTTTGCAAACACCCGCCCATCAGAGAGCCAGCCCGAAGCACAGCTGATGGGGGGGTTGCAAACATCGCGGGAAGCCAGCTTTACAAACCCCCACCGACTTCGGTGCACTCTCTCTCTCTCTCTCTCTCTCTCCCCTCGCAACTCCAGCCTGGGCAGGGAGACTCAGTCACCCTGGCCGTGGCGGCATGGTGCCTCGGTCTCCCTGCCCAGGCTGGACCTGCAAGGGGTGGAGAGAGAGAGAGCGGCCGAAGCACAGCTGATCGGCAGTTCCAAAATTGCCGCCCGCTGTGTTGCCTCGCTTTAGAGGCACCGGCCGGATGGCGGATTTTCACTTAAAGGTGAGTTTTCTCCCCATAGGAACGCATTAAACATGTTTTAATGCGTTTCTATGGGGTTTTTAGTCCCGAATAGCGACAAATCCATATAGCGACGATTTTTTCGGAACAGATTATCGTCGCTATGCGGGGCACCACTGTATCACCTTTATGTTCAGTGACTGAACTGGAAATCTTTCCTAGGAATCTGAAAAATCTGGAGTGTGTGTTAAGAAGACGGCAAGTATTCAGATTAAAGGATTGGATAGAAAGGATGGGGAGTAAAGAACAAATAAAAACATTTTAGAACGGGAGAAGTTGTCATGATTCAGTGTGTAGCAGTTAGAGAATTGGACAAAAGACTGGTTGAGGAAAAATTGTAAATATAAGGAAGTTACAAAGTTTGAGGAAATGTTATTACAAAAGGAAAATCTAGCAGAAAACAAAGCTTTGAAAGGTATAGTAAGTAAAATTTACAAAATATTAATTGAAGCAGAAGATCAACAGGATCCCCTGAGAGTTTTATGGGAACATGATATGAGGGAAGTAATAAACACTGAGAGATGGAATATGGAATGTAAGAACAGTGAAATCCATGTCTATAAGATTTAAAGAGAATTTTTATGATTGTTTGGCAATGGTATCTAACATCAGTGAAACTAAATCAAATAAATAAAATGGGGCGGAGCTTGTCACTGCACTGTTTGGCTGCACTCGGGTGAAGCTCCTGAGGAATGCCGAAAACCGACCAGCTTGGCACCCTTAAGGGACCAAAAGGGTGGAGGAAGAGCTAGGAGAAGTTCTTCTGGACCGAACGTGGGCATCGGAGGAAGAATTGAGGGGCGGCGGCCTGTCTTTTTTCCCTCTGAAGAGATCCACGAGGCACAAGCTGGAACGGAAGCGCCATCTTGGTGACAAAAAGCAGTGAGTACTCCGGAATGTCCGAGGAAAGAGGAGAGCTGATGATTGCAGTTAAAAATGGACAATAATAAATAAAACTTGGAGCCTTTTAAGCTAATGAACTGATAAAAGAGATAAGACCGAAAGAAAGCTTAGAAGCGGCAAATCTTTTGAAGCACGGTCCTATTTTAATGAACTAGCCTAAAAGCGAAACTAACTCTGGCTGGACCGTGCCAAGGTCAGAAAAATAAGACTGTGCCTGGGAATTGCTGATGAACTAAATAATTGTGGACTGATCCTGTTTGACTGTGGCAAAGTACTTGACAGAACTTTTAATAACAGATCGAGTACCGAAGCTTTGAGACGACATGTTATCTTTGTGGGGGGAAAATTTCCCCCCCGCCACATACTTTGTTAAGTGGATTTACAATGTACAATCGACTCTGCTAGATAGACTGTGTATGGGGAGCAGACGACACCTACTGGAGGAAAGCAGAATATCATTGCCAGGTTTATTTCTACGGAGAGAAAACTCCCCCCCCTCTTGCTTTGTCTGCTGAAAGGAGAAGCCGTTGTTAAGTGGATGCACAATGTATTGAACTGGATAGACTGTGCGTGAGGAGAGGAAGACACCTACTGGAGGAAAGCAGAATATTATTGGCAGATTTTATATATCTAATTGACTTTGGAGCTTTTTTCCCTTTTCTTCAGAGATTTTGCAACAAGAACGAAACTGAACTGTGGAAATATTGAGGTGGGAAAGGCAAGATCTCTTTTCTTCCTTTCTTTGTTTCTTCTTCTTATCCTTTTCTACTAATCTGGTTTTGGAAAAAACAGTAGAAGTTGGAAATACCGGAAGATTGCCTTTTATCTGGGTGAGGCTGCATATGGTTTGAATTCCCTGCTGTGTTAGCGCATCCAACTGTTTGGTTAAAAACCCCTGGGACACTAGAACTCTCCACGATATTAACTCTTGGGCTTTTGGGGTTCTACGGAGCCTGGATCCTCACAGAAGGACTTGGTGGACAATTCAAGAGATGTGGTATATGGAAGTTGAAATTTAAAGTGTTAATTTAAAAAAAAAAAACCTGTGATATATATATATATTACAATATTGGGCAAAGATTTGGGAAGGTTAAGGGAAGGTGGTTGATAGTAGGTTTTGAATTTGGGTTGATTTCATAATGGCTGCAAAGAGACCGAACCCCAACCCTAAATCCCAAACACCAGGAACCTCTCCAGCCCAAACATCAGCACTAGGGAAATTAACCTCTCAGGAATCAGAAAAGTCTGATAAAGAATGGCAGACCACTATGCAGAATCTGCTGTCCACAGGATTTGATCAAATTAATCGACGATTGACCGAAATGACAAACCAAATGACGTATATACAGGCAGAATTGACTGAGACAAAGGAGCAGGTAACACAAATTAAAACTAAAACACAAGATATAGAAGGGAAAATGAAAAATACAGACGCCAGACTAGATAAAGCTGAAGAAAGTGTACAGCAGATACAGAGAGACCAAAGGCAATGCCAGGACAGGCTAATAATGCTGGAAATGGAATGTGCTTTTAAGATGCTAAGAATCCAAAATGTACCAGAAAAGGGATCTGAGGACTTGGAGACAGTAATGAGTGAAGCCCTCGCACCAGCAATAGAGATGGATGTAGCGGAATTCCGCCAAGGTCTGGAAGCAGCCTTCAGAGTGAGTACAGCATATGTGAGAAAAAATAATTTACCTAAAGAAGTACATTTGAGATTCACGAAGAAGGCAATCAGGGATAAGGTTTTAAGGGCTTCACAAGAAAAACAATTGATAATAGAAGACAAGAAAATTAATGTCTTAAAGCAAATCCCATGGCAAGTGAGACAGAGAAGAAAGGAATATGCATCTTTGGCACAGCTACTCCAACAAAATGGAATCTCATATAGATGGCTAACACCAGAAGGGCTATTTTTTCGGATTGATACACAGAGATACAACATAACATCCCCGATGAAGGCACAAAACTTCATAGAAAAAAATGAGAAGAAGCTAAAAAAAACTGACAACAAGGAATCAGAAGAAAGATCTCGAGAGGAACAAAGCCAACTATCACAAGCAGAATCAGAAACAGAGACAGAAGAACAAGAAGCAATAGAGCCAAGATGTACTAGAAGCATGATGAAGAAAAAACAAAAGGATAGTAATTTAAATCAAGATGACTAGAAAACAACTGAAGATTTTATCAGTAAACGTAAACGGCCTAAACTCACCCCAAAAGCGAAAAAAGATCTTTCTACAACTGCAGAAACAGAAATCTGATGTTATATGCATCCAAGAAACGCATGTGAAAAGAAAGGATTTGAAATTATTAGAATGGCCAAGATTAGGAAAACTATTTGCGGCTTCAGACGTGAGCAAAAAGAAGAAAGGAGTAGGTATTTTTATTAAGAAGGAATGGGAGCCCTCCCTGATTTTTGCCTCAGAGGATGGAAGGATAGTAATGGTGGAAATCCAAAGAGAATCTAAGAAATTCCTAATAGTCAATATTTATGCACCAAATGGAAATCAAGAAAACTTTTATAAACAATTGCAGCGAGAATTGGCAAATAAAGAGTATGATCATTACTGCATAATTGGAGATTATAATGCTGTTTTCGACAGAGAACTAGACACAAAAACAGAAAAATCTAGTAGAAAGAAGAGAAGCACAATTCCAAGAAATTTCCTACAATTAGCAGAAGAATTAAATATGGTGGATGCATGGAGAACATGTAATCCAAAGACAAGGGATTACACTTTCTACTCTAACAGGCATAAATCGTGGTCAAGGATTGATACATGTTGGATATCAACAAACCTAATGAAAGAGTTGGAACAAATACATATCTTACCGAATACATTTGCAGACCATAACCCAATTTTGTTACAAATAGGAAGTAGAACAAGAGAATTCACTTGGAAGCTGAATATATTACATCTAAAAAATGAAAAATTTAAGAAACAAGTAAAAGAAGAAATGGACTTTTTCTTTAAACAGAATATGAGACCAGATATCTCAATGTTTATGATATGGGAGGCAAGTAAGGCCTTTTTTAGAGGAATAGCCATAAGATTTGCAGCTAAACAAAAAAGAGAAAGACAGAAAAAATATGAGACTCTGGAAAGTAGATTAGCCATAGAGGAGAGGCAGTTGAAACAAAACCCAACAAACAAAGAACTTATAGAGAAGATAAAACTTACACAACATCAGATAAATATATTGCTCACTGAAGAAACCGCAAAGAAGTTCAAATTTGCAAAGCAAATTTTTTTTGAGAATGCAAATAAACCAGGAAGATGGTTAGCATACAAATTAAGGAAAGAGAAGGAGAAGACAATAATCCAAACTTTGAAAGACGAAAAGGGAACAGAAAAATTCAAACAGGAAGAAATAAAGAAAATTGCTGAAGATTTTTATAGGAAGTTATATGAGAAAAAAGAAGTGGATGGAGAAGCCCAGGAAGAATATTTGTTGAAGCACAATAAAATGAAATTGACTAAAGAACAAATTCAGGCCTTAAATGAGCCTATAACGTATGCAGAAATTACAGAAGCCCTTAAAAAACAAAAAAATGGGAAAGCACCAGGCCCAGATGGACTACCAGCAGAATACTACAAAGAACTGGAAGAGGTGCTTCTCCAGCCATTTAAAAAGCTTCTAGAATGCATTGAAGAAGAAGGGAAAATACCAGCAACATGGACTGAAGCAACAATCTCTCTTATACATAAGGAAAACACGGAAGGTAAAGAAATACAAAATTATAGGCCAATTTCATTGTTGAATGTGGACTACAAAATATATGCGACTATCCTGGCAACTAGATTGAAAAGAATTTTAACCCACTTGATACATCAAGACCAGTCTGGGTTTCTCCCTAAAAGACAGATGAAGAATAATATAAGGATAGTTTTAAATGCCCTGGAATACTATGAAGTACACCCGGAGAAACAGATGGCTATGATATTCTTGGATGCGGAAAAAGCATTTGATAATCTTGACTGGAATTTTATGATGCACACATTGAAAACACTGCAGGTTGGAGAAAGATTTATGAAACTAATTAAAGCAATATATACGGAGCAAAAGGCAAAAGTAAAAATCAATGGCGAACTATCAAAAGAAATCCAAATACAGAAAGGTACTAGACAGGGGTGCCCACTCTCCCCACTCCTGTTTATTTTGACTCTGGAAATACTAAACGAACAAATTAGAAACAAAAAAGAATTGAAAGGATTAAAAGTGAAAGGTCAAGTCTACAAACTCCAGGCCTTTGCGGATGATTTAGTTATCATATTGGAAGAACCATTGGATTCAATAGAGGACCTGATGACAACGTTAAGAATTTTTGGTGACATGGCAGGAATGAGAATAAACCAAAAGAAGACTAAATTACTTACCAAAAACATGAGAGAACATGAAAGACAAGAGCTAATAGAGAAGACGAACTTTCATGAGGAGAAGAAAATTCGATATTTAGGAATACAAATTACAAAGAAGACAAGTACATTATTCAAAGATAACTACATGAAACTAATGAAGGAGATACAGAACAATTTGGAGAAATGGGACAAATTACAACTATCGTTGTTGGGAAGAATTGCAGCAATTAAAATGACTATTTTACCAAAAATCCTATTCTTATTTCAGTCAATCCCTATAATATTAAAACAGTCATTTTTCAAAGAATTTAATAAGATAATCATGAGATTTATATGGCAAGGTAAAAAACCAAGAATTAAAATTAAGGCAATGCAAGATGCTAAGCAGAGGGGTGGCTTTGGTCTTCCTGACTGGGTTCTGTATTATAGAGCTTGTATTCTAGATTGGATAAAAGAATGGATAACTCTAGAAAATGATAGATTACTTAGCTTGGAGGGACATGATTTGCAATTATGCTGGCATGCCTATTTATGGTATAAAAAGGACAAAGAACAAAAAATTTTTAATTCACATATGATAAGAAGAGCTTTACTGGGAATGTGGAGAAAAATTGTACAACAAATTTATTACAAAATACCTGTATGGGTGTCACCGTTAGAGGCCTTTATCCAACCCAGTCTTATGACAAAAACAAACTTTTTAAAATATCAAGATCTATTAAAAAAGGATGGTGAACTAAAGTCTAAAGAAGAGCTAGAGTCACAGAATATATATATAGAGTGGTGGCCTAGAGCACAGCTAGAATCTAGATATACAAAAGATAAAATAGAAGGCTTCTACTTAGAGCAAACGATTTTTGACAAACTTTTATTAGGTTCAAAAGAACAAACTGTTAAGAAAATGTATAATTATATGTTGGAAATTAAGATGCAAGATGAAATGGTTAAGGAATGTATGATTAAGTGGGCACAAAATATAGGGCATAACATTGATATTGATCAATGGCTGAAAAGATGGCAAAATAATATAAAGCTTACAAGATCGGTGAACTTTAAAGAGAATATATATAAGATGTTTTATAGATGGCACATGACCCCAGAAAAATTGTCAAAGATGTATACAGATGTATCAAATAAGTGTTGGAAATGTGAATCGCAAGTGGGAAGCTATTATCATATGTGGTGGTCATGTGGAGTAGCGAAACAATATTGGAAAAGAGTACATGTAATGTTGGAACAAATATTGCTCTGTAAAGTGCCATTAACCCCAGAACTGTTTTTATTGAGTATGATACCTGAAAATATAGATAAGTCAAAGAATTATATAGTTATATACATAGTTACGGCAGCTAGAATTTTATATGCTAAAAATTGGAAAAGATCAACGGTACCGAAACAAGAAGACCTTATTGAAAAGATACGGGAAATAGCCGAAATGGACATTTTATCAGAAGTTATGAAGGACTATCCCTTGCAAAAGGCAACAGAAAGATGGGATCTATTTAACAAGTGCACTGAATTAACAGGCAGCTTGTGAACAGTACATATTGAAAGGAGAACTGAATCTAGAAGGCAGAAAAGAGTAAATAGAATAATTTAAAATCTTGATATGGCAATAGGTACAGAATGGATGAAAGTATGTTATTGTCTCCCCTCTTCCTCATAAATTCCAATTCCCTTTTCCTTTTTGTTATCCCTTATAAAAACAAAAAAAACAAAAAAAATCAAATAAATAAAATTACAGTGGTGCCTCGCATAGCGAGCGCTTCGCTATGCGATGAAACCGCACAACGAGGGGTCCCGGGCCATCGCTGGAGCGTTCGCTCAGCGATGGCCCCTATGGGCTTTTTTTGCTATGCGATGATTGCGCGGACGCGATCAAAGCATAGCGAACAGCTGATCGGTGGTTCCAAAATGGCCGCCGCTAAAACAAAATGGCGACCGCTGTTTTGCCTCACTAACGAGGCATCCAAAATGGCTGCCGCAATGGAGGAAACTCGCAGAACGGTGAGTTTTAAGCCCATAGGAACGTATTAAATCAGTTTTAATACGTTCCTATGGGCTTTTTTATTTCACTTAGTGATGGATTCGCTGAGCGAGGGTTAATCCGGAACGGATTAACCTCGCTAAGCGAGGCACCACTGTACTCTATGTTGTGCTGGAGGGGATGCCAGAAAACTGGCACATATTTTCATATGTGGTGGGAATGCAACAGTGTGATGAAATTTTGGCAAATGGTATTTGGGGAAATAAGAAACATAACCAAACGAAATAATAATAATAGTTATAATAATTTATTGTCATTGTAAGTATATACACAGTATACCCATACAACAAAATTCACAATGTAGAAGTATGCCCTAAAATAGCACTTCTACCAATATTTGATAAAGTGGAATATAATTGGGCAATTATAGAATTAATTTCTAATTTAGTCACAGCTGCTAGATTAATTATAGCCAAGTACTGGAAAATAAAACCTATTTAAAAGAATTAAGAGAATGGTGTACAGAGGTATAGAATATAGCTATTAATGACTAACATGCAATATTAAAGTAGAGAAAGAAGTGCTTAAAAGGCATACTTTTGCAGACATTTGGGGAGATTTTATTGATTATGCATTAATAAAGGGGATGGGAAGAGCACCATTGCAAGAAACATTACAATTTTGGAAGGGGAAAGGGAATCCTTGAAAGAAAGGAAAAGGTCTTGTTCTCCATTGGTCCCAGTGGGGGAGCAGCACTTTGTTTCAATTTTGTTTGTGTACCATTATTGTATTTTATGTGTTTATTTGTTTGTTGTTCTGTTTGTTGTTCTTTTGTGCGTTTTTTTTACAATATGTTTTCATTTAATAAAATACAGATTTAGATTTTCTTATATGAAAAAAAGAGAGAGAGAGAGATAATGACTTTCGGAGTATGGCCTTGAAGACCTTCTGAGCTTCTGAGAGGGCCTGGCCTTCTGAATGTGATGTCCAGCCATCAGTATTAGGGACAGAAGGTAGATCAGTGGGAGTGTGAGGTGGGAAATAGGCGTCACCCCTTGAGTGGCACAGTGGGAAGCAAACAACTTTAATAAGGAACTTAGAGTAGACTATGTCTAGGTGGGCGGCATATAAATGCAATAAATAAATAAATAAATAAACGTTGAAAGCAGCGGGGGGATGATGACACCCGCCCCCCCCAAAAAAACCCAGAAACTTCAGAGAATCACAGGTGGAGCACCTTTGTAGTTCTGCCATGGCAGGGTGTTTTAAATTGCTTGTATAAAAGTAAGTGCTTTGAAATTTAGTTCTGGAGAGGAATTGTCCCAAAATAATGTGAAAGAAGTACCGTATTTTTCCGTGTATAAGACTGTACTTTTGTCTAAAATCTTTAGACTAAAAATTGAGGGTCGTCTTATACACGGAAGTAAGCTGAGGAAAGAACAAAAATAAGTGGAGGGGAAAGCAGGGATCAAAGTGATCCTGTAGGTGTATTTGCGAAGGCTTTCACGGCCGGGATCTAATGGTTGTTGTATGTTTTTCGGGCTCTTTGGCCGTGTTCTGAAGGTTGTTCTTCGTAACATTTTGCCAGTCTCTGTGGCCGGCATCTTCAGAGGACAGCATTCCTGCAGGGTTTTGATCCCTGCTTTCCCCTCCACTTGCTAAGCCCCACTTAGATTTCTTAATTTTGGGTTAGAAAAATGGGGGGCGTCTTATACATGGAAAATACGGTAGTTTTTCTTTGTACTTTTAAACCTTCTGAATGATAACCAACAGCTATTTCTCTGCTGATGGAAAACATCTGTCAGTGGAGTGGAGAAGGGGGGTTGGTGGGATTCACGAACATTTCTCGAACTGGTAGCTCCCCCTCACTCCCAGACCTGCTCAGGATGTTCCCCACCACCATCCCTTTGGAACAGGTTTTGGTGGAGGTAATGCAGTGGGCTGCATAGGGGAGTGGAAAGAGCCACAGCTTATGCCTCTTTCCCCCTGTCATGTTGAAAGATCCTGTACATCAGGAAAAAATTCTAGTTAGATAGGCCCTCTTCATTAGGGTTACAACATTTTGTCCCAGATTCTGTTCCTTGATGATCACTCTTTGTCCGAGTGCTTGTCAAAACTGCACTGTGATGGTCCTAAACAGGTATCATTCTTCACTTCTTGGACGATTCTCCATAAGACTTTTGTGCATCACCATCAAAGTTGGGAAAGGAGACTTATCCCTTCAGGAATCTTGTGTTCACCCACATGCAGATATCATTGATACGTTGAAAGAATACACCACTAGAATTCATATGCTTAGTTAAAACTGCACCCCTGTTTTTCAGCTTCAGGGATATAAGATGGTGGTTCTTGGCCACAGGCAAGTGATGTCATTTGGGCCTTCTTTCAAGTATATGATCTGTGTGTCAAATGCATCAATATTTGTGGTCAACCAAGTTTTTGCTACTGGTAACTAATGAATTTATTTATTCTTTCTTCCTTTACAGCTATTTGCAAGTTAGCGTCAGAGTGGCTGAGACTGCTCTGCTGATCCACGCTCTGGCCATGGTTCCTTCTTCTTCCATGGATGATGTTGTTGTCGCTCGGATCAGTGCCATCTTCCCTCAGTGCAACCTGCTTCGCTTGTGTTCCTTAACTGCAGCTGTCATGAAATGGGCTCAGCGTGATCGGTCAAACAAGCTAGTCTCTTCTGGGTCATATGGGAAACTGTTGCAAGAAATTAATAGTTATGCCTTGGAGAAACTTCAGAAAGCCAACAATCTGGATCTTCTTTTAGAAGACCTCAGATTTCCATCTGGAGAGTGGTTTAATGAAAATCTTTTTCCGGAAGTTGCAGTTGTTTTCGAGCGCTTGGTAGACCAGATTACATGGGAAAATGTGTTGCAACTTTCTCATCACTTGCTCAGATCTCAATACCTGTGTACTCAAGTACTTGATGGAATTGCTACTGTTACCATTAATCAACCAGATAAGGTAATAACAATAGATTATTGTTTGATCTACCTTGAAAGTAACAGCATTACATTGGCATGGGTTGTAACTCAGTTGTCGAACATGTACATTACATGGAAAAGGTCCCAAGACCAACATTCCCTCTAAGCTGGGGAGGTGCACGGCTGTGTAGTGCCCCTCTTGGTGCAGCGCAGCCATACGTACGTAGTATTGCTGCTCTTTGGGTTCTGGTCATGGCCGGAACTTGGCGGAGTTTCCACTCAGTGCTGGTGGAAAATTAGAGGGAACGTTGCAAGACCGTTCCAGCATCTCTAGGTCAGGCTGGAAGGTTCTTCTGTTTGCACTCTGGACATCTGCCACCAGGCAGTGTAGACACAACAGCTAGATAGGGTCTGTGGGTACAAGGACACCCAAGCCTCTCTCTTTTTTTGCTGTTCTCCAAAGGTCATCCAGAAGTATCAATTAATATTAACTGATATTACTGATTAAAAAAAATAGCTGTCATTCACTGTTGAAAATCACTTTCTTAGCTTTGTGGCAGCAATTTAGTGTTTAGTTTTTTTTTTAATTGTAACTTGTTTAGCCATCTAGTGTCATTAATCACTTTGTTTTTGTTTGAATTGCAACTCTGTACCTTGTCTTCATTGTGTAAGAAAGTCCTCAGGTTGATGTATTTTCTTCCTGGAATGTGGTTTCTTTACTAGTACCATGCTCATGGCGTGCAGTGCGCTATTTCCCAAGCCCTGTTAGTTTGTTGAATACTGTTTCCTGTTTCCTTTTATGTGTCTCGGTAGTGGGGACTGTGTAGGCACGAGAAAATGAGAGCTGTACCACTCTGTTGCTTAAACAGTCCTAAACATCAAAGCATTTAGAGGAAATGACAAATAATCTACAATGAACTGAAAACGAAGTCGTATCTCAGGAAGACTGCATGTTGATTGAGGACTTTCTTATGCAACTGAGATGATTAAGGTAGAGTTTAAGGCACAGAACCACCATTGGAAACAAAAAGCAAATTGACCACTAGGGATGTGGTGGCGCTGTGGGCTAAACCACAGAAGCCTTTGTATGTTGCAGGGTCAGAAGACCAGCAGTCGTAAGATCGAATCCACGTGACGGAGTGAGCGCCCGTCGCTTGTCCCAGCTCCCGCCAACCTAGCGGTTCGAAAGCATGCAAATGCAAGTAGATAAATAGGCACCACCTCGGTGGGAAGGTAACAGCGTTCTGTGTCTAAGTCGCACTGGCCATGTGACCACGGAAGATTGTCTTTGGACGAACACTGGCTCTATGGCTTGGAAACAGGGATGAGCACCGCCCCCTAGAGTCGAACACGACTGGACAAAAATTGTCAAGGGGAACCTTTACCTTTACCTTTACTACTTCTGCTACAACAATAACAATAATAATAATGCGCTGTCATGTCAATTCTGACTTATGGCAACCCTTTTCAGGGTTTTTTTTAGGTAGAGACAACTCAAAAGTGGTTAACATTCCCTTCTTCTTTGGGTGCCCTGGGTCACCCAGGCTGGCTGTTCTGGGGTACGCGATGGAGTACAGTTAGTTAGTTAGTTAGTTAGTTAGTTAGTTAGATAGTTAGTTAGTTAGTTAGTTAGTTAGTTAGTTAGTTAGTTAGGATGAGCATTTATCAAATAAAATTTAAAAAAATACTAATTAGTCCACCTGTCCCACATAGATGCCTCCCTCTCTGGAGGGTAGCCCCAGGCTGCCAGGCAGTCTGAAAACCGGTCCATAATCTGACATGTGGCCTTACATGTCAGGAAGCTTCTTATATTTTTACATGAACTGTTGCGTAGTTCAGTGATTTAGAGGTTAGGAGTTTGATTCCCCTTTATGCTTCCTTGAGAGGGGCTGAACTCAGTGATCCATAGGGTCCTTTTTAGCTGTGCAGTTCTAAGATGATGATGATGATGATGATGATGATGATGATGATTGCATGTTATACTGTATTGTCCATATCGGGGCATATTTTGCATAAACTTAATTCCAAGCCAAGTTTGGCCTAGTTTAGAATTTAGTTGAATTTTAAAATTTCCCCACTTCTACTTGAGAGGTATGGATATCTTTTGTCCACTGTATTAAAAATAATGAATATGTACTGTTAGGTCAGTTATAATTTATGACCACTTTTTACAAAGTTTTCTCGGTACAGAGTACTCAGAAGTAACTTAGCCTTCCCTTCTTTGGGCAGTGCCCTGGGACTGTGCATCTGTGCGCCCAAGGCTCCCCAGGCTGGTTTTTCCCCCTGAGAGATGCAGTGGGGAATCAAACTCCCAGCCTTAATCTCCTGTCCCAGATGTCTAACTCACGGACTGTTCAGCTGGCCACTATATGAGGGAAAGATAAAGGAAAAGAAAGCCCATGATCTGAAAACTGCAGAATATTTGTTTGATTGTTGCATTTATATGCCGCCTTTCCCCTGAATGCAGAACTTAAGGCAGCTCACAAATCATTAAAAGTACAGGAATTAAGAAGAACATATAAAGAGCATTTTAAAAATTATTGAACAAAGAATCATTAAAATCATGTAAAACAGACTTTAATATATAAAAATATTTTAAAACACATCAAAAGGATATATTGGCAGTGATAAAGCAATAACTATGTTAAAATCATACTAAACACCAAAAACTCCTGTGACTGGTATTTAACAGAAGATTGTGGCTACCTGTGCAGATATTAAAAGTTAATGATTAGGTATACTTTTACTGTATTCCTTGAAATTGGTCCTGAATATTTATTTGGCATTTTTATCGTGATTGTAGGAACATTCAGTTCCCATTGTGATTTGAGTAACTGTTGGGGTGTGTTGTCCCATCACGTTTGCCAAACTCACACAGTGCCTATATACCGTATTTTTCGCTCCATAAGACACACCTTTCCATAAGATGCACCAATTTTTTAGGAGAAGAAAACAGGAAAATATAATCTGTTTTCTTCGCTCCATAAGACACACAGACTTTCCACCCCCCTGTTTTGTGGGAAAAAAGTGTGTCTTATGGTGCGAAAAATACAGTAGATAAAGTAACAACCTCTGTATCGGTAGTGCAAAAAAAAAATGGTCAGTCTCTCCCCTCAGCCCTGAGCCAGCCCATGTGGGCTTTTGTCCCCTCCGGTCACAAGGAGAGAAGCATTGGTGGCACTTAATGCATTGGGGCAACTGCAATTGACACAAATACAAACAAGATGTCCAACGTCTTTCCTTCAACAGTTATCACAACAGTGCCCAGAATCTACTTTGCTTTCTCTCTCCCAGCCAAAATGTTTCTTCTTCACATGCTTTTGACAAATATTTGGGCTAGTGAAAATTTTTAAATTGCATCATGGTTACATACTAGATTTGATTTGCCAAAAGCAGAGCCTGGGTTTGTGAAGGCTTTTTGTCCCTGTTTCTTGTTGAAGCAGCAGCATGTGCTTGAAAGGTTCACAGGGCTACAACCTGTGAATGACAGTTCTGTGCATTTTACAGCACTTGCTGACCTCGGGTGCTCTTCATGCTGCTGACGCACAAAAGACGGTTCCTTCGTTTCTTTCTGTTGGCAGTTTTACACGGTGGCTCTTTTTGTGCCCTGTTCCTAGAGCTCAGTTACCTTTCTGGAATTGGCTGGCCTTGCCCGCCTCTTCTCTCCCTGCAGGGAACAGGGACCGGACAGGGATGCTAACCACGTCTTTTCATAGGGCAGTGTGGGAGAGGAATCTTGTTTCCTGGGTAAGTGCATTAGGTTTGACCTAGGCCTGTTACGGCATTGCTCAGCCACCTGGATTCTTTCCGGAATGAGCTTGGAAGCTGGCCGTAGGTCCTTACGCTTCCTCGACTATCTCTCTGCTGTGCCCCCCACTACTGAAGGAAGGTGTCAGGTGCACCAAGAAATTCTGCATTTACACATTACTTTTTTTCTCAATAGGGGAAAAGCTTGTGCAAAAAAAACCACATAGATCCACTCTCCACTCCATCCTAGATGGCATCCTGGCAGTCTAGAGATTTATCGGCTCCTTAATGGACTCCTTCTTTTTTTAACAGCAAAAGATAGATTGGAATAAAAAGTGAATGAGAAAGCAGCCAATAGTGTTGAGACTTATGAGATATTTTCTTATGAGCCTTTCGTTGCTCATTTCATGTCACTTGGCACAGTACTAAAATACCTGCAGCTCAGTGATAATGAATGATACAGAATGAGCCATTTTCATTTATTTGAAGATAGATGTACGCTTGGCACAGAAAGCTAAGCTGAGAGACAGGCAGTGATTCATATTTTTCTGTGTCCTTAAATTTCATTGCTTTTTAAGTGGTTTACAAGTTCAGTAAACCGATGAGATCAACACTTTCTTTATTTCCCCACCCCCACCCCATTTTCTTTCCTAGGTTTTTGCTTCAGGAGTTTACTCTATTCTCCATCCCTTTGCTATTCTAAATTACGATCCTCCCCAAAGCGAGGAGTTTTTTGAGGCTTGCATTGGACACATCAACCGTCATTTGGGTAAGTCCATCCTAGCGAAATGATAGATTTGTAGATATTTTCTGTAAAAGGCAAATTATCAGTATACCAAGACAACATAAAACCAAACTCTTCTTTTTTTATTTCTCTCTGTCTCTCTCTCTCTTTGTCCATCTTCTAAACAAAACTGATCTAAAGTTTGAAACCTTTTATTCGTCATTCCCCAGGGCACTCCATTCCAACTGTTGAAAACATCAGTAAATTTAACGTTAAATAGTAAGCAGTGAATTGAGTATTGCTCCTTTCTTTCAGAATAACTGGTGTGCAAAGCAGGGTTGTGTTTAAAGTAATGAAAGGAAAGGTACCCCTTGCTGAATTAAAAAGATAACATTCTTACTTATCCCTTGTACGGGTGCTTCTGAAGTTGCACGGTGTTCTAGAAAAGCTGCTACCGCCATTGAGGCATTGACACTGTGGGTAGACCCAATAGTCTCTCTGAGGCATTAGGGTTGTACTGGTTGATTTTCAATTTCTGGCCTTCCTGAAATTGACTGTCTTCACATTCAATTGTAAGAGACTTGGATTAATTCTTGTGGTCCCTGCTTACTCCTTAGCTGGCTTATGCTGACTAGAACTCAAGTTATGCTGATTTGTGGGTTTTGTGCTATAATTCCTAGAATTTCAAGAGTCGTAGTCCAAAAATTCAAACTTGTCCACCAGTAACTGAAGCCTGTTAGGTTCTAGTCCTGTTGCCGTGCTAGAGGACCAGCTTTATGTCTTGCCTGCACATTTCGTATAGCATCGTCTCATGTAAATCAGCTCAATTTCATCAGTGTATCAGCCATTTTAACACCAACAGCAAGCACTGATTAACTTCCTGCTGACAGTGCTAATATAAAGACACACATAAAGGAAGCAAACAGCAGCAGGAAATGTTCCAAAGTGTTGTGTCTTCAGAGTCCCAAAGAGCAGGTTTGCAGCTGGAGATCTTCTTTGATCCTGTCAGAGAGAATCAAGTAGTGTTTCTGAGAATCTAGTAGTGCTTCCAACGTGGAAGGATCTGCTGACAGGGTCTTGTTGTCCAGAGGATGCCCACATATGTTCAGAGTCCACACATTCTTCAGGGAGGCCCTTCTCCAGTCCCCTAGTTTTAGATAATATATGAGACTGTGCCTAGAGACAAGTGTGGGGGGAGAGAGGGAGGGGAACGTTCAGTAAAGCAAGGCGTCAACTTCACTGTTTTTCAGCCTAACCTATGCCCAAAATTGAACATCCTTTTCTCCTTCTGTTCCCTCCCCATAAAGGAAGCATAACCATGCTAGAATCTGGTTTGAGAAGCAGAATTATATCAGATAAGCAGACACATGCAAGTATGTTGCACTTGCATGTTTATTGTCCCCGAATTTGAGTTTCTTCAGGCAGGTCAGTTTTCCTATCAGTTTCACTGCCTATGGAAAAATAAGCTCACTAAATGTATGACTCTACGTATTTTTTTTTACAGATAGTTTTGAGCCACATATTATTGTATTGATGAGCCTGGATTTGGCGATTACTGGGCGTTTTCCAGAGACCCTAATAAAGACTATATTTAATGTTGAGTTCCTAGCCAGACTGGACAATCAGCTTGAAAGTAAGTGATAATTACTATTACTCTATGTATCTTTTAAAGTTTGGATATTCCTTTGGAATACTCTTGCATCACCTAAATATGTAGAAGTTGTCTTTTGCTTGGAATAGGGAAGGCCTTTTGTATTGTCAGGCTTCATCATTCTTCACTCACTGAAGAATAAAGTGTAGAAGATGAACTCACTGAATTAATCGAAGGCCTTTTGCTTTCCGACAGCGTATCTCTATTCTTAACTTCGAAAACTGGGCCATGTGGGTTCCTTCTTTGCCCCTAACTTGTCGTGTGCCAAATATGCAGAAGTAACACCCTGTTCACACATGAGTTCCTGAAAAGAGATTTCAATCTTGTAAGGAACTCAGTCTCTCTCATACAGTTGCTATCCTAACCTAAAACAGGAAGAAAGTAAAATGTTGTCCATATATTTTGGGCGAGTTCACTTCCTACCTCAGCCTAGCCTCGGAAATGTAAGCATTTTCAGGGGTAACATGCTGAAGGAGCACAAGGTAGTGCATTGCGTCCTGGAGTGAATAGTGGAGGGGGGCAGGCGGGAGATATGACTTACTCATTTAAAGCACACTTGAAATTAACATTTGGATTCTGATTGTTCTGTGACACTGCTTGGGCTCATCCAGACTTGCCACCCACTCATGGCTAATGGTAGTTCTCCAGCTATTAACGGAGAGGTGAGCAACTTCAGTGAGTTAGAGTCCAATTTGTTTTGCCCAGGATCTTCAGATGACCATGCAGGACACACAAATGACAAAATAACAAAAACTGAGGTGGTCAGAAATCCTCTTCCGGTTCTTAGAATTTGTTTATGTTCTATTTTCTTTCTTTCTTTCTTTTTTCCCCCATTTGAAACACAGTAGGGGCCCTTACTACCTAGAGAAAAGATCAAGGGAGCTGAATGCGCCCGGAGGCTTCCAGAAGTGGCCATTCTCTCCCCCCACTTCCCTCTCCTGGTAAAACATTTTGTTGTTTTTTGCAAAGGGGCTACAAACCCCATGCTAGTCTAACGCACATGCAGCCCCACAGGGCTGTACTTGGTCCACCATTCGGTTAACGTGTTTGCTTGGTAATGAGTCACACTTCTGCAGTGACCTCTACTTCCGGGAATTACAACTTTCCTCCCCTTTAGAAGATGTCCTGGCCTGCTATCCTCAGTAATTACAGCTGTCTTTGAGAGGAATCAATTTCCCCATCATGGAACGGTGGTTCTCCTCTGTAGACAAAAATGAATGTGACAGTAGGCACGCCTTGCACTTTTCCTGTCAAAGAAAAAGAATTCTCTTTCCCCAGTTAAGAAGTAAACTAGAACATTTCTTGCATGGTGTTGGGGGACGGGGTAGGGTTGCCCCAAGAGGATTGCTAGACACTCTTGCCACTTTTACAGTAAAAGAGCAATGCTTTCCCACTTTTTAAACTCTTCTTGCGTTTGGGGGTGCAGATGTAGCCCTTGGCCCCCAGAGCTTGCTCTGCTCTGCTCAAGAAATTGAGAACATATTGAAACAGCTTCGCTTAGGGACGAATCCCCTGAAAACTCAACAGGTGAAACTTCCTCTGAGGTCCCCAAAGAAACCTGGACTCTTCACAACACAGCTTTCTTCCCCTAACCTTTGAATCTCTTTCTAGATTTGTACTGAGCAATGTTATTTCTCTCCTTAAATGTTAGGAAGAATGCTATGCTAGTTAGAGCATGTATGGAATCCACAGAGGTTTGTTGTGAGGAAGAATGACAGTTCAAACAAGGCCTTCCTGTCACATGTATATAAAGCTTTTTCTTGTTTCAAGAGAATGTTATGCCTTTATATTTAAAAAAAGAAATCTCACAGTGTTTGTAACCTCTGGCAAATTTTATTTGGAAGATTTCTGGTTAGCTTAATGGAGAGAGGCCTCAATGGCTGCTCACTTCATGGTTCCCCAGTATGGTGTGTAATGGATAGTCAGATGGAGTAGAGCTCGAGAGACCTGGGTTTGAATCCCTGCTCAGCCATGAAAAGTCATTAGGGTTTATGTGTGGAACTGATCCACTCCTTAAATACTTCACTTACTTTGAAAGGCCCCTATCAGAGTTGCTATTAAATCATTTCTGATCTAATGGTATATAACAGGGGTCGTCAGCCCCTAGTCCACGGCCCAGTGCCGGTCCGTGGGCTTGCCGGAACTGGGCTGCGGATACGGATCTACAACCCTCCCACATGTGGTGGGTGTATCACGCTTGCTGCGGGGCGTGTTGCACTCTTGTCGGGGGTGTCATGCTTGCACGCATGTGCGCTCATGCGACATACCACCTGTGCAAGTGTGGCATATAAAGGAGCTGACTCACCAAATTGGCAGTGATTCATTGGGCTTACTCTAGTGAGATGTATTGTGCTAAGCAACAGCTTCTTCTTCGTGGTCTCTGTGAATGCACACTAATGGGTTAAGTCTGCAAATACGCAAAGGTCTCCGAAATATTCTAGATCTGAAAAATTCACTAGGTCCGCCCCCCTTGTACATGTGGTCTGCCCATCCTAGCGATTGCCTCAGTTCCTTTTTGCCGCTGCTGAGGTGTCATCTCTTGAGCTCCATTCGCGTAAATTGTTTCTTTTTGAAAAAGAACCAATCTTCTTTCAATAAATCATTTGTATCACTACTTGATTGATTTATACAGTGGTGCCCCGCATAGCGACGATAATCCATGCCAAAAAATCGTCGCTATCCGGATTTGTCGCTATGCGGGGGGGGGGGAACCCCATAGGAACGCATTAAAACACGTTTAATGCGTTCCTATGGGGGAAAAACTCACCGCTACGAGGAAATCCTCCATCCGGCCGCCATTTTCGCTGCCCAGTAAGCGAGGAAAGGGTGCAAAAACACTGCGGGCAGCCATTTTTCCGACAGCCATTTTGGAACCGCCGATCAGCTGTTTTTAAAACAGTCATTGCTGCCAGAATTTAAAACATCGCTATGCGAAAATCGGTAAGCGAAACGCTTACCGATCATCGCAAAGCAATTTTGGTGATCTAAAACATTGCAATGCAATCACTTTTGCGATAGCAAAAACCTCATTGCTATGCGGATTAATTGTTAAACGGGGCGCTCGTTAAGCGAGACACCACTTGTACCTCCCTTCCGCCCCCTCCCTTGTTTCCGTGTCTTCCCGCCGTTTATGGCCCCAATGGGCCCCTTCAAGAAGTGCATCTCCTTCACAAATAAGCTGCCGGTCTCTGATGGTCACAGCGCTTGTCTGTTCTGTCTCGGAGAATCACACCAACCATCCACTTGCTCCAACTGCAAAAACTTTACCAAACAGGCCATTAAATTCCGGCAGCAATGACTTAGATCCTTCCTGTGGGAGGAACCCCTCCAACCCCCGTCTAAAATGGACAATGCTCAGGCTTCCCAGTTACCACTTTCCTCAGTGATCAACTCACTGCTAAAATGTCCAAAAATCAAATCCAGACCTCCTAAATCTAAATCGTCTGGCTCTACAACTCATTCTACTCCGTCATCCAAACCTACACCAAAGTCCACCAGTACCAAACCAAAGAAGTCGAAGAAGCCATCGGTGGAACCACAACCTTTGGTACGGTCCTCGTAGGTACCGGGTCATCCAACCATCGACCTTGACACTAACAGGGAGTACATCCCACCGCCTTCGGGACAGCCACCTTCTCCTCTGCTTGCTCTGCCCCCATCCTGGGCAGATACCTCAGCTGAGATAAACGCCTTACAAGATTCGGCCTGTTCAAGCCACAAATCTTTGGCTAGCTGTATATCGGGGTGTGAGTCTGGATTGATGCCCATTCCCAATCCAGTTACTGTCAAGAAGAGGAAATCTAAACTCCACCAATCCGATCACACTGGGTGCTCCAATACCGTTACTTGCCAGCCTCCGAGTCATTCGGGACTGCCAGTATAGCCAGGCTCTAGGGCTCATTGTCATTGGCCCAAACATGTTACTGTCTATGAGCCACCGATGTACTTCGAACCACCACCTAAGCCATACTGCCACAGTCGTCGGTACTGACACCACGGTATGGAACAGTGTGCGCCCAGGAATTATCTTCCCACTGCACCTGCTACTCTTTGAGCAGTTTTGTCCTTCCTCTCCTATCTACAGTGGTGCCTCGCTTAACGGGCGCTCCATTTAGTGATGAAATCGCTTAGCGATGACTTTTTCAGAGGGTTTTTGTGCTTCGTTTAGCGATGGTTCCTATGGGCAATTTTCGCTTAGCAATGGTTGGGACCATGCTTCACATAGCAATTAAATTTTGGGTCCCCTGTTTCGCTTAACGATGGTTTAAATAGCCTCATGTTTGCTGTTTTTAAATGTTTTTCTGTTATTTATAAAGTTAAAGTTTACTGTTTAAAATGTTTGAAATTATAAAGTGCACTTAATAAAGCCTTTGTTATCCAAATTTGACTTTGTTCTGACTCTTTTTTAATTTGTTGTTGTATTTTTTCTCCCCATTGAGATGCATTGAATAGGTTTCAATGCATTTCAGTTGGGGAACCGCGTTTCACTTAGCGATGTTTCCTATGGCGATTTTCGCTTCAGGATGGCAATTCATTCCTATTGGAACAGATTATCCGGTTTTCAATGCATTTCAATGGGAAACTGCGTTTCGCTTAGTGATGAAATCACTTAGCAGCAATTTTTTCAGAACAAATTAACATTGCTAAGCGAGGCACCACTGTATTTGATTGTTACTTATCATTATCTACAATCAAGGTCTGTACCTCAGCTATTGTAGTGCACCAGCCGCAAGACTCAGATGCCACCTTGCTTTTCTGACATCCTACCCTAAAACAGTTCCTTCAAGGAATTGCTCACCTCAACCCTCCTAGACCTTCTCCTACACCCCAGTGGTCACTACACATTGTTCTCAGACATCTATCACTTCCACCCTTTGAACCTCTCACCACCCCGTCAGAATGTCTACTTTCATTCAAGGTCTTGTTTCTTGTGGCCATCACCTCTGCCCATAGAGCATCAGAGCTCACAGCGCTCCGCGTGGATTCCCCATCCCTACAGTCCCACCTGGATAAAGTCACCCTATATCCGGAAATCTCCTTCCTTCCCAAGGTCGCTACTGATTTCCATGTTCGCCAACCTATCATCCTGCCTACTTTTCCCTCCAAACCATCGACAGGTGTTGAAAAATCACTCCACCTCTTGGATGTACGGCACGCTCTTGCCTTCTATGTCAAAAGGGCTACTTCCTTTCGGAGGTCAAAGTACTTATTTATTTCTCCTCACCCACCTCACAAATATCCCCACAAACCATATCACAATGGATTGTGCAAACCATACACCTGACTTATCAGCTCGCCCAGAAGCCTCTTCTGGCCAATGTCAAGGGTCATTCCACCAGGACTCTGGCGACCTCCATGGCTTTCCTGCGAGGTGTTCCAAACCCAGATATCTGCAGGGCTGCCACTTGGTTAACTCCATCGACCTTCGCATCCCACTATCGTCTGGACATGCATGCGAAGGCAGATGTGGGTTTTGGACGTGCAGTTCTATCCTCAGTCTTGCTGTGATGTCCCTCCACCTTTGAGGTAAGCTTGTTAATCACCCATTAGTGTACATTCAGAGAGACCATGAAGAAGAAAGAGAGGTTACTTACCTGTAACTCTGATGTCATGAGTGCAGCCAAAGATCTGGAATCTGAAGGGTTAACTGTAGCTGAAGAGAATGCTGAGCAATCAGAAATACAAACACCTGAATCGCCTCCAGATTCTCCTCCCCCAGTAGACAGGCTGAGGGCCAGGCTTTGGGGAAGACTTATGATAAAAAGGTCAGAGGATCGCTTGAAGGCTGCCCGCAGAAACATCCGATCAACTAGTCCTGAGTTCTGACAGGATGAAAAGGCTTCCAGCAGCTCAAGGGCTGTTTTTACTATATAAACAGCTCTCAGACAGCTGGAAATCTGTGGAAGCAACAAGTCAAACCTCTGGCTTGCATCCACGCTCCTGACAACCTTGAACCTTGTTCTCTGGACTCTTGGCTTTGGACTCTGACCCTGGACTATGCTGTGCGTTTTGGCATTGGACTCTGACCATGGACTACGTTGTGTGAGTTGGCTTTGGTATTTGGATATCGGCTCTGCATTCCCTGGATTCCGGACTGGATTATCGGACTCTCCTGTTGTAACCCCCAGGAACGTGACATCTGATTCTTCAAGTGGTCATCTGTGAATTCACACTTCCTGCCCGTCCTCCCCTCTGTCCGTCACATCTGTCTCACTCTTAGAGCAGCAGTGGCTTTGGGGGAACTGAAGCAGTCACTAGGATGGGCGGACCACATGTACAAGGGGGGCGGTCCTAGCAAACTTTTCAGCTCTAGAATATTCCAGAGACCTCTGTGCAAGCACAGACTTAACCCGTTAGTGTGAATTCACAGATGACCACTCAAAGAACCAGAATTGCAGGTAAGTAACCTCTATTTTGGCCATTATCTGATTCTCAGTTAATATACTCAAAATCATATTTATGTCGTGTTGCATGTATTGAATTAAGCACAGTAATTTGATGCTCTCGTCTTTCACTAGGATGTTTCAGTGGTTTGAGTATCATATACCATGGCAAGCTGGGGTGTCATTGGCAGTACATACAGTACATGCATATCTGATATTCCATTATGGTCTTGCTTCAGAAGTTGCATCTTGTAACACAAGTTGAAATCCTGTTGTTTTACAGTGCCCACAGAAGGCTTGGTGTATGCTCAGGAATGCCAGTCAGGACCCCTTAACTACCTGCTGGAAGCAACAGTTCGCCTTCCACGTGCATAACAAAGCAACAGAATTTCAGCCACTGTTTCATTTGTTCAATTTTTTTGTTGTATGTCTTGGAGAAATCTTTGCTGTCATTAAAAACAAAGGAGTTTTGAGGCATCTGTCTTTTGTCTTCTGTACACAATGAAATTTTATAGAAAATTTTATGTTCTCTCCCCTCTTTATGTTTTGGCATAAGTGGTATCAGATTCCATAAACAAGAAGATGCGCTTTGACCTGATGGAGCTGAACAGAGCTGTCTGCCTGGAGTGCCCAGAGCTTCAAATCCCATGGTTTCATGAACACTACTGTCAACAGCTACAGAACAACAGTGAATAGTTTAACCTCTCAAATGCTAGATATATTTTAAATATTATTTTACAAACCTTTGTAAAATCTTGTTTATTTTTACCTGGAAAATTTCAGTAGATGAAAACTTGGCTTATCTGGAGAATTATAAGCTTTTTTTTAAAAAAAAAGTAACAACAATGGTCTAAACCTGGTAAATATGGGATGGAGATTGGTGAAACGAGTGGTGGCATTTTGTTCTGTCTTCCTTCTACTTTTTCTGGTTTTCTGTAATATCTTGTTTTGTTTTTCTTCGAGGTAGCGGTAGCTCTGGTGCCTTGCGACAGCAGATTAACAGGTTGCTGGTTGAAGCCTTGGGAGGAGCTAATTTTGCCAGGATGTCCGTAGTTACCCCTTACTACTATAGATTTGGTGGGTATTTATTTATTTATTTATTTATTTATTTATTTATTTATTTATTTATTTATTTATTTATTTAATTTATACCCCACCTATCTGGCCCACCGGACCACTCTAGGCGGCTTCCAAATATAAAATCAAATAATAAAACATAGACAAATACA
The DNA here is from genome assembly GCF_051106095.1 of Pogona vitticeps. Lineage (NCBI taxonomy): Eukaryota > Metazoa > Chordata > Lepidosauria > Squamata > Agamidae > Pogona > Pogona vitticeps. The sequence continues at coordinate 204,242,181 of NC_135783.1, forward strand.
TAATAATCAAACAAGAACAGCAGTAAAGATAAAAAGGAAAAGTAAGAAAAAAAATCAAGAGTTGGCTGGAGGGAAGGCCTGAATAAACAGCCATGTTTTTAATTGGGTTTTAAAGGTTTAATTCATTGGAAGTCATCTTTGGTTTAGCGCTTGGTGGGGAGCTTCTCCTAAACTTTAGCTTGAACCCAGTGTGATGCCTGTAGTTGTGTTTGCGGTTTTGCCCCTCCACAGCAGCTCTCTCTTCTCCTGATTGTATATCGTAGAGAGTTTTTCAGCTTCCAGGAGCACATTTTAGTATTGGGGGTGGTGGCTAAATCCAGGAAGGATTGGCATGCTGCCATTCCCTGGATTCTGTTATTGTGCAGACAGGCAGCTCTGTTAACGAAGGAACTTGTCATGTAATATTGTGACTCTTTCCCATTTCCTATTGGAAGGTCCACCGTCTCTCCTTGAAAGTAGCGGCACCACTTTTGTTGCAAAGATGCTAAGTATTCAGAAGTATCTAATTGTCGGGTAAAATCTAGTTAGGGCTTCTCCGCCAAGCAATTGAATAGGGAGGCACAGTTTTTACTTTTCCCCTTGTACCTTCCCATGCCTTTTGGGGAAGAAATCAGAAGTGTTCTATATCCGAAAAATCGCCATGGCCGATGATGTCACCCTCCTTGTGTGACAAAAGTTTAAGGTAATAGGATTTCAGCCTCCATTTCTATAGTATTGTAGATCTTAAGTTTTTATTTTTCACAAGTTTTTTTGAGTGGAGGTGTGCTCAGGTGATAGAGCGCATTGTCTCTCCGTTTTCAAAAAAAGATCATGACTTTTCACAGCAAAGCTGCATCCTGATGTTATTAATGTAAGCAACTGTCTGTAGGAAGCAAACAGGAACTCGCTTCCCAAGGAGTGAATTCTGCTAGGATAGTGCCTTGGCATCCTACGTATAAGCTTCTAACTGGAACTATATTTTACTGACACATCCTGCTTAGTTGCTGTGTTTTAGATCTCAGTGTAAAACTCACAAACAGGCTGGAGCCTCTAATATCAGTGGGATGACACTTATATGACGAGCACTGAATAAACAGCTCAACCATCAATAAACTATTGCTTATATGAACAACAGTTACGGTTCTTTAAATTGGCCATTCTTGACAAGGGGGCATATGGCCCCCTGCCCTCCCTTGCACATATGAAGGGAGCCACAGACTGAAAAATGTGAGACGTTTCTGAAAGATTATCTGTTAGGGTTGTATCCTTGTTTGACAGGGTGGCTTGGAACCTGAGAAGAGCCCCTAAAAGGGCCATGGCCTAAAAATGTTGAGAATGGCTGATATTAAAGTGTAAGGATTACTCTGACCTTAAATAGACCAGTGTCTTATCTAGCATTTTTGAAAGTTCAGTTTGGGTCATGCCTGATTAGTTTTTTGATGGATGAGCACCCTATCCTTCTAAATGGATGGTAGGCTATAAGTGAACGCTTGTGTCTATATGTAGAAATATAACTGCCTGAGTAACATAACAGTTTGCATCATTGCTGTGGTGCATGAGTTTTACCACCTTGCAAATGTTCTTTTTCTCTTCTGATGTTGTAATACCTAATTTCAGCATTAGAATAGCAAGTTCAAGTCTGAAAATCACACACTTTTCCATTTCTTAGGATTGACCATTTTTGTCTTTTCAGACTTTGAGTGTATTCTTGATAAAAACAAGAGGCCTCTTCCATATGTGCACCATGGTGGTGTCATGGCTAACTTAGAAAGAGTGCATTGGAGCCAGAATGGGCAAGTTTTGGAAAAGAAAGGGCTACCACCAGGAGCTCAGAGGTTAGTATAAATTTTCTGTATGGTTGACATTTAGTAGGACGACTAACAAAACAGAAAAATAAAATATGGCAAGATATTATGGCTTCTGTCTTCTTCAGATTAATAGAAGTGTGTCGTTTCCAGAGTGGTCATTATATAGAGCAAAGTGGATGAGTTATGCCAGATGGTGTCCTCTAGGTCCAGACCATGAAGCTCAATAAGTCACCAGGCCTAGCTCGCATCCACCCAAGGGTTATTAAGGAATTGAGGAAGGAAGTTGCTGATCTCTTAACTAAAATATGCAACTCATCCCTTAAAATGGCCACAGTGCTAGAGGACTGGAGGATAGCGCATGTCATGGCAATCTTTAAAAAGGGAAGGAGGGGGGACCCGGGAAACTATAGGCCGATTAGCCTAACATCTGTTTCAGGGAGGGTGGTGCTAAGCCTCATCCAAGATAAAATCTTAAAACACATAGAAGAACAAACCTTACTGAGGGAAAATCAGCATGGCTTCTGTAAGGGTGAGTCTTCTCTCACAAACCTTTTAGAATTCTTTGAAAAGGTCAATAGGTATGTGGATATTGTCTATCTGGATTTTCAGAAGGCGTTTGACGTGGTTCCCCACCAAAGGCTGCTGAGAAAACTCCACAGTCAGGGGATAAGAGGGCAGGTCCTCTTATAGATTGAGAATTGGTTGAGAACCAGGAAACAGAGAGTAGGTGTAAACAGGCAATTTTCACAATGGAGAGATGTTGAAAGCGTTGTGCCCCTGGAATCTATCCTGGGATCGGTGCTTTTCAACTTCATAAATGACCTGGAATAAAACGCAATAAGGTGGTTAAGTTTGCAGATGATACAAAATATTTTTTTGGGGGGGGGGTGAAGGCCAGAAGGGATTGTGAAGAGCTCCAGAAGGATCTCTCCAAACTGGGAGAATGGGCAGCTAAATAGCAAATGCATTTCAGTATAAGAAAATGTAAATTAATGCACGTTGGGGCAAAAAAAAAAAACTTCATTTATCATCTAAGCTGTCAGTGACGGATCAGGAAAGTGATCTTAGTGTGCTGATGGACAACTCGATGAAAGTGTCAACTCAGTGTGCGGCGGCAGTGAAGAAGGTCAATTCCATGCTACGTATCATTACAAAGAGGATTGAAGACAAAACAGGCAACATAATACAGTGGACCCTCGACTTACGGAATTAATCCGTATTGGAACGGTGGCTGCAGGTCGAAAATTCCATAGGTCGAGGTTCCATTTCCCATAGGAATGCATTGAAAACCATTTAATCTGTTCCATTCCAGCCAAAGAAAAAAAAAATCCCGGGCTTCCAAAGCTGCACCTGCTGCCCTCTGTCTCCCATCTCTGCAGGGACAGGAGGCAGAGGACACCGGGGACAGGAGACAAGAGGGCAGAGGGAGCTGCTTTGAATTTCCCGCCCTTTCCCCCTGCCTTTCATAGGTTGAAGCTAAGGTCTCAAGTCGAACTAAAACTCGAAATTTCCGTAAGTAGGGACTTTCGTAAGTCTCAAGGGTCCACTGTAATGCCATTGTACAAAGCTCTGGTAAGGCCGCACCTGGAGTACTGTGTACAGTTCTGGTTGCCGCACCTCAAAAAAGATATAGCGGAACTGGAAAGGTTGCAGAAGAGAGCGACTAAAATGATGACTGGGCTAGGGCACCTCTGTTATGAGAAAATGCTACAGCGTTTGGGGCTCTTTAGACAAAAGGCACTTGAGGGGGGAGATGATTGAGATGTATAAAATTATGCAGGGTATGGATAAAGTGGATAGAGGGAAGCTCTTTTCTCTCTTATGCAATACCAGAACCAGGGGACATCCACTCCAACTGAGTGTTGGGAGAGTGAGAACAGACAAAAGAAAATATTTCTTTACTCAGCGTGTTGTTAGTCTGTGGAACCCCTTGCCACAGGATGTGGTGATGGCATCTGCCCTAGATGCCTTTAAAGGGAGAATTGGACAGATTTCTGGAGGAAAAGTCCATCGCAGGTTACAAGCCGTGATGGGGATGTACAATCTCCAGGCTTAGAAGGAAGGTACCTCCAAATGCCAGATGCAGGGGAGGGATATCAGGAAACAAGTGTCTAGTTGTCTCGTGTGCTCCCAGAGGCATCTGGTGGGGCCACTGTGAGATACAGGAAGCTGGACTAGATGGGCCCTTGGCCTGATCCAGCCAGGCTCTTCTTATGTTCACTATGACTTAGGCATCTGGCTGTGCAGTGCAGTTCCCCACTGGGAGGGGCTGAACTCAATGATCCATAGGGTCCCTTCCAACTCTGCAGCTATAGGATTATATAACTCAAACTGATGTATCATCATATCTGTATCTAGCTATGTGACCTACACATCCATGTTTATATTACCTTGTTGCTTTATAAAGTGTGTGCAGTGGACCCTCGACTTACAGACGGCTCGACTTACGGACTTTTCGAGTGACAGACTTCTCTGGCTGCAAAATTTAGGTTCGACTTGCAGCCAGAGAATCGACCTACAGACCAGAAAAAAACCAAAATGGAACAAAAATGGTCGGTTATGGATTAATTGGTTTTCAATGCATTGTAGGTCAATGGAGACTCGACCTACAGACTTTTTGACCTGTAGCCATCATTCCAATATAGATTAATTCCGTAAGTAGAGGGTCCACTGTAATATCATAGACAAAGTGCTGCTTGAGAATCAGATTTTCCAATCTGAATGTACTGTATCCTGTGCTTCAGTTTGGCATTATATGTGTTTATTTTTATTGACATGAATCTCTTTATGTCGAGTATGTTTAAAGAAAATCTATCTTACAGTTTTAAAGAAAGTTCCTCTATCTGTGCAAGATTTTTTTTTAAAAAATGAACTGTTCATTTCCTTTAATTACTAATACAGTATTAATATTCCTATTTATCTTTTGCATGGCATATGGATTAAATTTTCATTACTCTTGATCTTAATATTTTTGAGACATGTGAATCAGCAGACACCCTCTTTAAAGCAGTGTTTGCTTACCACATCTATTTTTGCCTTGGGCTACAGGAAAATACATTATGTGAATTGCCAACATGCCAAAATTGCAGAGAAAACCCTCAAAACCAATCATTCAAATGACCCATCTCCACAAAGATCAATAAAAGCACAAAGCACTCCTTCATATTGAGCACTACCCAAACCACAGCATCAGATGTGGCTGCTGACTGGTTTAATGGCAAATGCCTAATAAGAGCATAACAATGTCTCCATTTATGACTCTTTTTGCAAACATAGCATACTTCCCGTTAAAGAGCTACAGTACTTTTTCAATTTTGGGGTGTGTGCAACTTGAGCTCTAAGAACTGAAGCTGTGTGGACCTGAAATTGAAAACATCTTTAGCTGGTAGCAATCTGCCACTGCCAGTAAGGTTGTTCCCACTGCACTGGCAAAGCTGTCCAAGTCTTCACTCCCACTGCACTGGCGGAGTTCCACAAGAGGATACTGGCCAGTGTATTGGGAAATCCTTTCAGTTGTTGTGTTATTAGCTGACACAGTTGGTCACCATGGGGTTATTGGTTTAGTGGATTTGAGGTAACATATAAAAATGTCCAGAAGTGGGATTTTGGATTTGTAAGGAGAAAAGTTATTTCACTGTTAAGTTCCTCATTTGTGACATTTTGCGTGGTTTTAATAATGTGATTGTTATGTTCTGTGGTTATATCTTTGGCCAAGTTTTGATTTATCCTTCAATCATCTTTGCCCATCTGGTATGTAGTCTGCAATGTTTAATTCTACATTAATTCTACAGTACAGTATTACAATGATATGCTCTTTGTCAACACTACAACAATATTGCAGTGTACCAGTATTTGTTCTCCTCTGAAGATTTTTCCGGGCCATGCTCTGCTCTTTCAAAATGGCTCCTGTCTCAGTTCTGTTGCCTATTCTGTTCTTGATCATGGCATCATTTTGACTCCCATTCCACTACTGTCAACAACTTGATACTGACTGCCATTACACTTCCCTTGGGTTCAACCTCAACTCGGCTCACCTTCGATGCTCTGTTCTCAGAAGAGTTGGATCAAATGGAAGTGGGAGAGACATCTCTCCCATAATTGATTGATTGATTTGATTTGATTTGTATCCGGCCCATCTGGTCTATGCGACCACTCTGAGCGGCTTCCAATATAATACAAACAATTAATAAAATCACATAGTTACATAAATCTACAAATGAAAATGTGGAAACCAAGAAAATAGAGTAAAAATAAATTAAAGTGAAATGAGAAGAGAGAATCAAATATTGACTGGAGGGAATGCCTGAATAAACATCCATGTTTTACTTGACTTTTAAAGGTACCCAGCGTAGGGGCCGCACGAATCTCCGGAGGAAGATTGTTCCAGAGGCAAGGAGCCACTGCCGAGAAGGCCCGATTTTGTGTCTTTTCCTTCCGGGCCTCTCTGGGCATCAGGCCCCTCAGCCTCACCTCCTGACTTGCACGGGTGATCCGGGTAGAGCTTGGTGGGAGTAGGTGTTCCGCCAAATATCGAGGTCCTAAACCGCTTAGGGCTTTATAAGTAAGCATTAAAACTTTGAAGTCGATGCGGGAACGGATGGGCAGCCAATGCAATGCGGCCAGAGTAAGGGTGATGATAAGGGTGATAATACTCGTGAGCACAGGGTGAGACGCTGCACTTGGTGAGGACCATAGCAAGGGACTGATTTATGAGGAAAAGTTTTGTGAAGGAGTTTACTTGCATATTTTGTCCTCAGAGAAGGTCTCAATGTAGAGAACGTTGTCAGCAGTCCCTCCGAATGACTGGCCTTCATTAGCTTCAGCAGCCAGAGCATCAAAAGTGAGCCAAGTTGAGGTTGAACCCGAGGGAAGTGTAATGGCAGTCAAGTTAAAAACTGTTTAGCAGTATTACTGTCGTACCACATTTGGTAGGATGGTGGTGGTATGTACAGTACAGTCAAGCCACTTCTGATTTATGTCAATCCTAATAGGGTTTTCAAATGTATGAGATTTTCAAGGAGAGTTTACTACCACCCGCAGTCAGTTTCCTTGGCCAAGTAGTGATTTGAACCCAGGTCTTTCACATCACAATCCAACATTCTATCTATTGCTTTACACTGCTTTTCATGGTAGAACATTTATAGCCTGCCCAGCTGTCTTACCGTATTTTTCCATTTATAATATGCCCCCATTTTTAAGACCCCCTCTTTTTCTAACCCAAAAATTAAGAAAACTTATCTTTGAGGATTCAGCTTCTGGGCTCAGAACGGTCAGACATATTGAGTCCCTGTTGAATCTGAGCCTACAGGCTCCACCTCCAACGAGGTGTGTTCCAGTTGCTTTGTTCAGGATCAGCTGCCGTCAGTTCCATAAGGCTCATGACTGAAGGAAGCCTGTTTACAGAGGCAAGCTACAGTATGTGCCGTTTTGTTCTCTCCTCAGCTATCTCAGCTTACTTCTGTGCAAAAGACGCCCTGCAATTTTTAGTATAATGATTTCAGGAAAAACTAGCATCTTATAAATGGGAAAATACAGTATATGTTTTAAAGGTGGTAAATGCTAACTCTGAACTAGTGTCAGTAAATATTCTTACCTCATTTTAAATAATCTTCCGTGTTCAGTTTTTCCATATGTCATGACACAGGATCACATATTATTTTTCCATAGTTAAACCTTCAGTTCAAAGCCAAATACTATATACTGTATGTTAGAAAACAGCTCCTTCAGTGTTGAAGAATGTTGAATCAAACAGTTCAAAATCAGTTAGATTGTGCAAGGCCTGGTGAATTACTGTAGTATTAGTGGAAAGGATCTAACTGGGGAAAATAAAATCTCAGAGCTAATTTTTTATGACAGCCCAGTGTCTTAATTACAAGATGGGCAAGATATTCTGGCTTCCATTAGGGGTTGTGAGTACAGAAATGGATATTCTATCAAAAAGTAGTACTATGCCATATTTTCACAAAACTAAGTTTTTACTTATGTGAGTTGCTGATTTGGAAGTAGAATATGGAAGTGTTTGTTGAGGGGGACAGATGATCTTACCTCCCTGAGTTTTTCATCTCCCCAAACCACTGATTTTTTTTTATCTTCCCATCTTATTCACTGCCAAGATCTCAGGCATTCAGAGATCACATAGTCATTATAACCGTGTCATGGTGCCACACTGCCACTCTGCTTCTCGAATATGTAATGTTCTCATTGAGGTCAAATACAATATATTTTATTTCCATTTGTTTCCTATGGGTTATTCAGAAAGGACTTCTTTCATTGGTGCTGTATGATTTTTAATGCAGAAAGTCCTAAAGTCTGTCTGTCTTTCTCTCTTTCTCTCCAGTAGCTTTTATCCTTGATTTCATCTTGCTTATGCAAGTGACCAATTACTTCCTTGTTGATTTTGTGGTTTAAAAAAAAGGCTGTTTTGGTATGTTTTTCATTTAAATTATTTTCTTTGAAAAAGCAGTTAGTTTTACATTTTCATTCATGTAGCACATTTATACACATGCATCAGTTTCCAGAGCTTCATACACAGATTCAGATAAAGCACATGGATTTTCTGTGCAGTTGATTGGATTTGGCAATGGAGATTATTGTTGTGTGAACAGGAATGAACATGGATTGGTTTTCTGCACTGAAAGGAAATCTGAAAGCAGTTCTTTGCTGGGAAGCTGCATGCATGCATCTGACAGAGTTCCCGTGATCAAAATACTTGAATTCATTTGTAGTGTGAACTTGTAATCCATCAAATTCTTGTGGTACTTTAAAATGAGCAGACTTATTTGTGGACCATCATCTACATCTTGAAATACATGACACAACATATTTTGCCAAATATGTTAATCTTTAACATATCGGTTGTTTTTCCTTAAATAGACTAACACAGCTTTCCCCTCACAGTTACTGATGTATATTTTTCAGATGACCTCTAGGTATGTTCCATTCTCCTCCCTGCAAAAGTTAGAAATACATGCTTTCAAGAGTTTCTTGTCCTTATCTTAACCAGGAATTGATAGCTCTTGTTACTGCTTGTAACATAATAGATAAGTATGTTTGGCTTTCTAGTGTATGAATGCATGTAAACCAATGATTTGCTCTGTGTTTTATTTAGAATTGCCATTGAATTTCTTGATTCAGAAAACTTTTGCAAAAATTCAACTCATCCAAGGGGAAAAACTGTTATGAGAAAGCGACATTTGGAGATTCTAGGTTACCACGTTGTACAGGTATGGTGGCTATGGCATTTTATTAAGTTACCTTTATTTCTGAGATTTTTTGTCACACATATTTTGCCTCACCAACCAACACTACAGCTACCACATTGCCTGCCTAATGTAGCGATTTTTGTAATAAGAAATATTAACAGTTCTAAATATGAAACAGTATCTAATTTTAGATGCCTTAATTTAATTTCAGATTCCTCATTTTGAATGGAATTCCATGGAACTGTCATCAAAGAATGCATGGATAGAATACCTAAAGGCGAAAATATTTTCATAGCTCTGATCTCTTCGAATGGGAAGGACGTACACTCTTGAAGCAATTTTATATGGACAATTAATTATCATGTATTATTAAATATTTTCAAACATATGGAAATTTAGTAATTTTCAAAGTTGTGGGTGGTAGGTTGGCGGTTCAAGGAGGAAAATAGGATGAGATGCTAGGTAAGAGTAACATGGGCTAAATTTTCCAGGCTAATGTTTAACCAAATTCAGTTTTATTCAGTATTACACAGAATTTACTTCAAATTCAAAATGTTAGTAAAAATGGGGGAGTGAACACCTACAGAAGTTAATTGAGACAGTTACATTAATAGTTCAAACAATCACATTAGCTGTCAAACTCTGTACAGGGTAGGTTTAAGCAACAAAAGTAGAGGCCATAGAAAATCTTGGGTCAGTCTTTTGATTTACAGCTTTGACAGCTTAAACAGATTCAGGCCAGCGGAAAGACAAGAGGCTCCAGAGGCATAGCGGATTTCTTTCAGCATACCACACCATTCTTTCTTCTCATCATCGTATCTGCAGAGATAAAAGATGGGTAACCATGGTAGATCTTCAAGAAAGACAGTGTTCTCCTGAGTTCCTTTCAGCCCTTTCTTCAGAAAAGGATATTTCATATTTAATAGTACATATACTCCAAGAAATTTGGAATTTCTGCTCCATTGTTCTGGTTTATGGTAGCAGAGATAAGTGGGAAGCAAATTACTGACATAAAGTGGAATTACATATCTCAGGTAGGCCACTTCCTGAAGAAGGAAGGGTTGAGCTCAAGATAGGGCTGCCCTTGTGGGGCAGTATCTTCTGTAATATGCTGCGATAGCCTAAGCATTTGTGTTTTGGAGATATCCTCAAACCTTTTCTGCTCTCCTAAAAGTAGCCACACCTGCTTGAAACACTCACAAAGTTTACAGTCACTGGGTTCATCCCAGTTTTCTTACAGCTTCCTTCCAAAAGATTCAAGTAAACAGACTGAAGAGCAGGGCCATTAAAAGCAAAGTGGGAGGCTATCTGATTAATTTACTGTATACAGTAGGACCCACTTATCCATAGGATTAGTATCAACTGATTCACTTATCCACGGTCTGAAAATATTAAAAGAAAACCAGAAAAAACTATTTTTACATATATTACCAGAACCAGCTGATAAAGGGAGCCAGAGACTGTACTATGAATACTTGTTAGTGAAGAATACATAGCATGGTCTTTGGTTTTTTTCCTTCCTTTTACCATGCTCTCTCTTCCATTACCACTCATCCTCTTGGTCAGGAAATTTCTTGAAACAGTTTTGAAACCATTGATTTGTATCATGACTCCCTTCTATATTGACCAATGCAGGATCCCTCATATAAAAAACAATTTATAGTACTAACTTTTATTCTCTACAGCATTTCATTGATTCAAAGCAAGAGTGAGTAATCTCCAGAGGTCTTGGGATCACACTTTTTTCTTTTGCAATCTTTTTTTTTCTTACAAAAGTATGTTTTTTTAACATGAAGCACCCCTTAAGCCCTCTAGTGGCCAAAAATATAGACACTGTAATTTAAAAATCTTTGCTAGTACATATGAGGGTTCCATGGATTGGAGGGGGGGCATTTAAACAAGATCAAATTATGCTACACTCATCCTGAGGGCACAAAGGAACCTTGTGACCTGCAGAATATTTTTTAAAAAATTAATTTTGGGCTTGCATGAGAGGGTCCTGAAAGGCTCCATGAGATCCATCTCGCATGATTTAATGACTCAGTTCACTAAGGTCTGCCTCTCAAAATGTTCAGTAGTTCCTGCCTCTAGTTCTTCCTCTAAACATGTTCTGTTCCTGAGACAGTTTCAACTACTACTACTACTGGCACAGTTCAAGTTATTTTCCCAACATATTACGTATTTCAAAGGGCAGTTCCCATTTCTGATATTAACCTGGCATAACCTTCTGTGCAAACATCATCAGTCTACGAGGTCCTGGCCAAGACCTGCCCCTGCAGTCCAGACCACTCCAGGTTGAGAATTCAATAGGAGAGCACATGTGGAGCAAAGGCCTTGGAACTCCAACGCAGGCAGTCATTCGGCCTACTTCTGAATGGTTATCCCTCATCTGAATCTATACATTTTGCTGCTTTTCATTAATCCAGTCACAATATGAGAATAATCCCAAAAGAAAACTATTCTAAAGGGGGCAAAATGTGGGTTGAGATAGTAATACGAAAATAGTTAATAAAAGTGGAATCTGTATTCAGTTAATGTACAAAAAAAAAGCTAGACATTTTATGTTGCAGGCAACCTCGTGTAGGATTAATATTAAAAAATTTTAGTCCCGTGTCAGCAAAAAGTGTAATGTGAAAACAACTTACTTCCAGATATCATTAACCTCATTTGGTGCAAATTCCTTTGATTCGAGTTGAACCATAGCAAAACCACCAATCGCGTACAATGAGCCAGACAGGGCCACTAAACTGATGGAGCTTCTCTCCTGTGGAAATTCTGGAAAAACTTCCCATCTGTAATTCACCAAACACCACTGTCAGGTTTTAAAATGTGGGTAAAATAATACATACTAAAATACAAGAGGTTGTACCTTGTTTTCGCTCCACAAAATATTACGTCTGTGAACATAAGTCAGGCTTGGAATGAGGTGAAAATGAATATCACATTGTGAGAGTTTTATGCTCAAGAGGCTGGTGTCAATTCCTCCGCCCCTCTGTAGCCCATCCACTCTTCCCCAAAATATGCTCCAAAGGGTTGAGAGATGTGCCAAAGCAAATCTGATGTCATGGGGGCTGAAGGAAGGGAGAACTCCTGCTCACTGAATTGTTTTCTTATCATAGCGTGGGAATTAGATACATAAGAACATATGATGAATGTCAGAGGGGGAAGGCAAATAGAAATATGTGGGGAATGTATATGGATTCCTGTTGAATCAGAATTAGAGATGAGGTTGTTCATATTTGTAAACAAATATTTATTTTATTTATTTTTTAATTTATTTTATTTATATCCCGCCTATCTGGTCGGTTAATATGAATTTCCCCATCCCAGCTGGACCTAATGAGGGTCCCGCCCCCAGGACCAGACCATCCACTCACACATCCTAGCGCCATGAAGGTCCCACACTTTCCATCAATGGCGCCAGGAGCAACTCCAGGCAGGGGGCAGGAGGACGTGTTCTTCCCACATGGCTGCTGAATGGCCAGCCAGGCAAGGAAACGGCGAAGCTCCTGGCACCATTGGCGGGAAGAGGGAGACCTTTGCGGTGCCAGGAATCTGAGTGGATGGTCCAGCTGGGATGGGGATATTCGTATTCATTGGTATCTCAGATGTTATTATGTTCATGATTCTGCACGTGGTTCCCAGTGTTGGAACTTGTGCACCCAATATTTGGTGCTGCACGCAGTTCCCAATAGCAATAGCTAACTGTTTAGTGAAAGAGTAAGGGAGGCTATATCCAGATGCTCCTTCAGCCCCAAGAGATTCAGACTCCTATTCTTCCATACAGGTGGTCAGTGCTAGTGTCAAGATTGATAGCAGCAAACATGTGCTTGTTGCAAGGTGTTGGAAGTTCTCTGGAGGACATCTTAAGATGGGCTGCTCCTCCCCATTCACTCTGAGAGGCAGACTGAAACAACCAATCAGGTGCCCCTGAGTGGACCTCTGATCATGGGAACCCTGGTGAATATATGGAGCTTTCTTTCTTCCAGCTTTCCCAGTTCTCTTCCATGGAGAGAGTCAGTCAATGCATATTTTTTTTGCACACAGACCAAAGATTACCCATCTCCACCAAAACAATCTGTTAACACCATAGAAGGATGTATGTCTCATCTGACTATCCTCCATCCACTACAGAGAAACAAATGTGTAACTGAGTACCAACATCCTTTTTAACATGCATCAATTACAAGTGAATCTTAAGCAGGTTATAAGGCAAACAACAACATGCTTTAAAATTATACAAAAGCTCTCTTTGAAATTCTATTACTTGAAAATGTGAAAGTGCCAAAAATTAAAGTTTAGGGGCCAATGAACCATGTTAGAAGAAATCCACAGTCAATAGGCATCAAGGAACTGATCCAGCCCAACTGAGTCCATCAACACTCTTTCAGTGAAATCAACATGACCTCAAAACCGTTTAACTATGAAGCAGCATTGAGGAAGGTCAGGTAGGTTATCATGCACTGTGCTATGTTCAGAAAAGAAAGAAAGAAAGTGGGGAGTACACTAACTTGTTAGTGGTCAGATCAAGTGCTTCAACAGAGGCTGAAAGGCCATCTTCTGTAACACCACCTGCAATCACAATTTTGCCTTTATGGACGGCCACTCCAAACATAGAGCGAGCCACTTTCATGGGGGGAAGATCACGCCAGTCTCCTCTCTTGGGATTGTATATGAACACTCGGTTAGTGCATTTTCTGTGGTGGCCAAAAGAGAAACAAAACGAATAGTTTTCAGAAACCACCAACCACAATTGCAACAAAGACATTTGAATATCTTGCAACATTTCAATCTAAATGACAAAATCTTTCAGAAACATGCCCCAAAGAATAATAATCTAGCCCTCATATATTATAGAAGCACGAGATAACCTCTGGATATATGGATGGAATGTTAATCCCATGTCCTTAACCTGGAGAACAATGGATGGATTTTGGACAATATCTTAATACTTCGAAGCTCTAATGTTCTGAGAACTTCCTGGGAATGTTACCAATTCTCAGCATACTCAGAGACCTTCCACTTTAGCTTCAAAGGCCTGGCTTGAAATAAAAACATGTTGCTAACAAACATGGAAACGATTATGCTTTGGATCCAGGAGCTGCGGTCAGTGGATGGAAGCAGCCATATTAATCAGAATAATAATGTTATGAGCCAAAATTGGGCTCTGATAAGTCATTGGGCTGAGATTTTCCACCTTTTCACCTTATATATTTGGCCCAGTACAGCTGCAACAGTACATCTAAGTCATGATCATGGGTCTCCCATTCCAGTTGCTTTCTTCACTGCCACAAAATTCTCTTACTAGCATTATCTTAATTTGCAATTTACCATGGCTCCAACCTTAACCAAACTATTACAGTGGTGCCTCGCTTAACGATTTTAATTGGTTCCAAAAAATTAGTTGTTAAGTGAAAACATCACTAAGCGAAACGCAGTTTCCCATTGAAATGCATTGAAAACTGGATAATCCGTTCCAATAGGAACGAATTGCCATCCTTAAGCGAAAATTGCCATAGGAAACATCGCTAAGCAAAACATAGTCCCCAATTGAAATGCATTGAAACCAATTCAATGCATCTCAGTGGGGGGAAAAATTCAACAACAAATTAACAAAGAGTGAGAACAAAGTCAAATTTGGTTAACAAAGGGTTTATTAAATGCACTTTATGATTTCAAACATTTTAAACAGTAAATTTTATAACATTTAAAAAACAGCAAACACGAGGCTGTTTAAACCATTGTTAAGCGAAACGGGACCCAAAAATTTAATCGTTATGCAAAGCATGGTCCCAACATCGCTAAGCGAAAATTGCCCATAGGGACCATCGTTAAACTGAGCGCAAAAACGCTCTGAAAAAGTCATCGCTAAGCGAATTCATCGTTAAATGAAGCACTCGTTAAGTGAGGCACCACTGTATTGTAATTAGCATTAAATTTCTAACTAGTGAGTTAAACTAGTAAAGAAATCCAAGCCTATTACCATGACTTCCCACCTCACTCCACCCCACCCTTGCACTCAGGTACTCACTTATCATCAGTCTTTCCTCCAAGACAGTATATAGCTCCATTATGTGAAGTTGTAGCGTGGCCATACACTTTAAGGGGGAGCTTTTTGACCTCATTCCATTTGACCAATCTGAAAGAAAAAAGGACATCCATCATCCATCTTGGTATATCAGGAAATACATGACAAGCCTCAATAACAGTGTTGAAGCCGCTTACGTGGGGTCATAACATAAGACCGAATCCAGAGACTCCTCAGTTTGGAGATCTTTGCCCGCAATGACGTAGATTTTGTTCTCCGATTCTCCCAGTCCAAACAAGCATCGGGCTGATGGCAATGGAGGGAGGCCAGCCCACTCGTAAGTGATGTTATCCAACTTTTCCAGAATTCAAAATAAGAAGTGTTAACAGCAAAAGATGCACATCCCCTCCCCTCAGAAGTTATATGCATCAGAAAAACAGCAGTTCTTAATCATTCAACTGTTTTTTAAACATGAGTTGCAACCTGGAAATTAACTTATTTGGTACCATCCCATTAACTCCCACAAACAACATTTTGGTGATAACCCCGTCTGCCTCAGCTGATGGATGACGCTTGTAACTGCTAATACATCTCTGGAAATGTACTATACCACACCCTGGTAATTATCCAAATTTGCCGCTTCTTAATTGTATGGAGTTTTTGAGCTTTGAGGCTCTTTCCTGTTCAAAACGTTCTTTCTTAGCTACTTCTAGTTTAATTTTCCTCTAAAGATTCCTCTGTTTAGGCCTTGTTCTCATGGAAGTCCCCAAATTCCACACAGTGGTAAAATTGTTTTTGGACACTAATGCTTCAGATTGATTTAAGCATGGCATCTCCGTTTTTGCAAAACAGTCTGCAGTCTGTGAAAATAATGTTCCTGTTCTGGCAATCTTCTTTGATCTTGTTGACCTTCTCTAAAACACTGACAGTCACCTTAAACAAAGGAAGCCATTTGCAGTACATTGCTCAAACATTATCTCCTCCCTCCTCAGGTGTTCAAGGAAGAGAGGAGAGACTGTGATTTTCAGAAGGCGCATGAGGATTTAGATTACTGAATGTTCCTCCAGTCATAACACTCTTTCTGCATGTAGTCCTCAAGGTCTGGTTCTACATGCAGGAAAGGGACATCTGTGAACAACATATCCTGTGTTTAATGTTTTAGTTAAAAGCAGCCAGTTGGTATAGATAGGGTCCAACCAAGGTTGGATTTAGAGATGGGCATGAATTGCCAAACCAGTGGTTCATGCTGGTTCACCCTTCAGCCAAACAGGTGTTTGGTGCTTCCTGCCCTGCCTCCTCTGGTGGGCACCCACTCAGAGGTAGCACTCGGAGGAGGCAGGGCAAGGAAGCTGGGGTGCTGCCTCTGAGTGGGCACCTGCTGGGGAAGGCGGGGCTGGGAAGTGCTGAACATTTGTTCAGCTGAAAGTTTGGCACTTCGTGCTCATCTCTAAATGTATCAGTTCTAGGTAGAAAGGGGTCTCTTCCTCTCTCCTATGCTTAAAAAATTACATCTCACTCTTAATGACTTGCCCCATGGTGATAATATACAATTGCCTCTGTTTTCCCCTCTGTGGGTCAAAAAGCAGGGTTCACTTCTTATTTGAATTAACAAGTTTCATGTTACAGTTGAACTATGCTTAGTTCAAACTGGTTTGTTCAAATAAGCCAGAATCAAATCCTGATTTACAATCTCAGCTTGTTAACAAATCACTGGTTATCTATTGTCTACTGACCGGAATTTCCCAGATCTAGATGTAATGTGGAATTCTAACTGGCCTGCAAATTGAAGCTTCTGATCTTATTATAGCAACACC
This sequence comes from Pogona vitticeps, assembly GCF_051106095.1. Lineage (NCBI taxonomy): Eukaryota > Metazoa > Chordata > Lepidosauria > Squamata > Agamidae > Pogona > Pogona vitticeps. The sequence continues at coordinate 204,259,012 of NC_135783.1, forward strand.
AAGGGAGAAAGAAGGGGAGTGTGTGTGATACCAAGACTCATTGTTACTTGTGTTTGCTGACCTAGGAGCCTACGTGTGTCCAGACTGAACACAGAGGAATTCTGTCTGCCAAGACCTAAGACTGTCCATGCGTATCTACTTCCTCTGCTGAAGTGAATGAATGAGGAAACCTTAGCAAGAGAACAAGCTGTGTGTATGTGTGTGTTTTGCAGAGACATTGACCTCATCAAAGATGGAATGTGATGTCAAACTGTACCAGGAAAAATATAACTGTGAAACAGAACATGAATGAAGATATAAAAGAATAAAGTGTTGCATTAAAAAAACCCTAAGAACTTAAGAGAAGCCATGCTACATCTAACCCCCTTTAAAGCTAAGTTGGCAAGTATCAACACACCCTGTGACAGCAAAATCCACCATTTAACTATGTACAATTTGAAACCTGTTCAGGTGTTCATTTGAACTACAAGTAGGCAAGCGGGGTTGTGATCATTAATTTTGCTTCCACTCCCTCCTCACTTTCAGTAGAAGGTCTGAAAGAATTGACCTAAGTAACTACAAACTGTATGCCAGTCAGCTTTTGGAGAGTAAATGTGCTTACTGGACAAGGCAATGGCCAGCTGCTATGTATGGGTTCTAAGACAAAGGTCTTAATTGCTTTTTATGCCAACATGTCACACAGTGCCACATTTTCTGTCACAAAACCAATACAAGGGAACTTCCATGAACTTGTACATTCCAAAGGCCAACACAATGTTCCTGGGAGCCATTTGGAAATGTACAAAAGCTTTGTTGGAGAAAAGGGAGGACATGATGGAAATTAGTTATGTTAGAACAATAGTATACAGTGTATATAATGGTGAAGTTATGGGATTCATGGTGAAATTATGGAAACAATTGTCTTTGGTTGTCTGAATACAAGGCTGAAAGAGGATAGTAAAGGACATATAATTACTGTACTGGAAACCTGAGGGGCCTGAACCAAACCTTTTACCTTCAAAACATCCACTAAGAAGTGGTACATCAGCAACTTATGGGCCCAAATCCTATTGGGATTTTACATGTGCACAAGAGGAATTGCTTAAGTTGCTGGAAAAACTGGTGAGACGCTGGATACATGCCAGGCACATGGCCTACACACACCTGAAATCTCATTGATTAGTGGTGGAATCCCAACAGGCCATTTAGTCTTATCCTTTTGCAGTAACAAAACAAGAAGAAGAAGAAGAAGAAGAAGTGAGATTTATACCTGGAAAAAGTATGACTGGAAAGGCTGTTCTTTGTTCTCCTCGTCAACATACAGTCCTCCCACTACATAGATCTGCTTTTGTTTATTGACTATGCTGGAATGATTTCTAGGAATCTGTTCTGACAATGCGACCAGATAGCATTCATTCTCCGTAGGATCATAAGCCACAGAAGCAGTATCATTGACTAGAAGAATGAAGTCTTTGACAAACATTCCATGTCTTGGAATATCATTTAGATAACCAGGAAGTAAATCTTCCTCCCCTACATCTCCATTGACCTCTCCTTTGGCTGACTTTCCTGCACTTTTGGTGGGTTCGGGCAACTTCCCAGCAAAGGCATCTTTAATAACCTTGATCTTTTTGGAAATATCTGGATTGCTTTTGAGGGTATCCTCTTTTTCCACATGCTCCTTGAAATACTTCTCATCCATCAGCCGGAAGCGGATACAGTCAAACACGTCTCCAAGAGTCTTTGTACGGTTTTCTTTATCTTTCTTGACCCATCTCATTACTGCCTCAAAAACCACTTCTTCCTTTTCGACGTTCAAGCTATCTGGTGAGATAACCGAGATGAGTTCATGGGGGGCAAGCTGCAAGAAGTCCTCTTCTTTGCAAATCTTCACAAAGTGGTCTGACACAAAATCGCGGGCAGACAGCGCTAGTCGAGGGCAGTCAAGGAGGATACCCAATCTAAGGATGGCCAAGGCGTTGCCGACCGCGAGCCTCTTCTGAAGATATGAAACACATACCGTGAAAACAGAAGGAATCTGAAAACGGCTTGCCAGGGCAAAAATATCTTGAACGTTAGAATCATTTAACTCAATGCTTGCAGAATATAGGTACTTAACAATCATATCAAGGATGACAGGATCAACGTTATCTAGGACTACTTCTTTCTTTTTCTCCTCACTCTCCTCAGATAAGAAGTACTCACGGAAATAAGGACTACAAGCTGACAAAATCAGTCTGTGACAGGGAAGAGTTTTATCCCCAGCTTTAAGGGAGCAATCGACAAACTTCTTCTCATCCAAAAGCTCCCGGAGGCCATCCTGAAGAAGAGTGGATTGATAAAGTCGAAGTTCTTCAGTAAGTTCTCTTTGGGAATTCATCGTGAAGACGACTCAGGTCAGTGGCTGAGGAAGAAAGTCCTCTTGTTAGTACCTTGTAAGTCCAGCTGAAAAAGGAAGATCAACGTGCTTCGCCTCACTTGAAGTCTCTGTAATTTAATCTTGCCTGCTAAATATAGATACAGACTTTCACAAGCTGGAATTTAGGATTGATGGTGTGGAAAGAAGAGTGGAGCTTGCAGCTGTCATGGGTTGAAAGAAGCAACTGTTTTAGTCACTAGGGAATCAGTTTTGCTCAGTTACGCACAGTGAATCATCGAGATTACTTGTAGAACATAGTTAGCACCCTGGGTTAGCAAGGAGACAGATTTAGGTCCAAAGGTAGTTGCTATGAAACAGGACATGTTACTTAATACCCTTTGGCATGATCTGAAAAGATGGAAGTCAGCAGGTGAAAGCATGATCGCCATTCACAAGAGTCACTGAAAGCCATTTAAAAGGTGACATATTGTTTCAGAGAAACCGGGCTGGTTTATACACCGACAAAAACAAATCCATATTTAATGTCTGCTTCATACACCTAAAAAGTTATTTTTGTCAGTTCCACAGTCACCCATTACACACAAGAAAAATATCCAGTGATCTAATATACAAATGTAAGGGTATATGTTCAATAGTAGGGAAGAGAAGAAAAGGGACTTTGTGTACACAACCATCAAAACAAACAAACAAATGAAGATTGATTCCAGAAATTTCAATATGGTTCACTGATTCACATGGGCAAAAGATGTAAGCTAAATATAAATACTCAGCCAGGCTGCATCTGTTTTGTTGCATCGAAGAACTGAAACTGAACAGGAATTGTAAAGAAGTTTTGTAGGGAGTAAAATAAAAATGCATTCCTTCTGCAAGCATATTAGGCGGTCCCTAAATTACAGTACATAGCCAATAACTAATTCTAATCTTCCTTTTCCACCTATACCTCAAAGATCAGCTGTTAAAGTAACAGCTGGGCAGGCAGGACATTTGACATTTTTCCATTTATAGAGCTGATACACAAGGTCTTTTCTCACTAGAAAACGTAGCAGCTGCCTCACTCAGACAGTACAAGACATTTAATTCTGTATGCAATACTGCTGGTCCACTGAATGCAATTAATGTGTTTTATAATACTTTTATTTCTATTCTTTCAGTAACCAATTTCCATAAAACCAAAGCTGAATTGGAAAGTGAACTGGATTAGTACTTCAAATGCTTCAGTGACAGCAGGTTAAGATCATAAATATTAAAACTACACATCTTTGTATTCTATATTCTGTCATCACAAAACGCTTAATGTAGCAGGTCTTGTCTAGCTGAATGCTTTACATGTCTCCAAAAGATTCATAGCAAGACTTAAAATGAATTTTAAGGAAAAAAAGGTTTAAAGGCAACAGTTTAGTGGTTTAGATATCTGGTTGCAGAGCCAGAGCCTGGGAGATTTATTCTGTTTTGCCTCTCAAGGGAAAACCCAGCCTTGGTCAACCTACACAGTCTCACAGAGAACCCAACAGAAGAAGGGGATGGTAAACCACTTTTGAGCAGTCTGTACCTAGAAAAGTCAGAATTGATTTAACAGCACATAGTTATGATTAAAAAGTATCACATTGAAGTTAACTGAAAATCTACTGAAAGTTAAAATTTATTTCAAATGCTAGGTTTTAGAATTCTCTAGCATAATGAGAAGAGAAAAGCCACGGGGTCCAAACATCTTGCAGCTTGTTCAAAACATGTAGTAGCTCAGAGTCAGATGCATCCTCTTTTGCAGGAGGGAATTCTAAACTTGCACATTCTTAACATCCGGTGCACACATGGTAACAGCAGATTGGTATTTCTGAGCAATTCTACAACCAGGTCATTTAGCACACCAGGTTGGAAAAAGAGTATACTGAAAACCAACTTATTTCCAAGTTAATATTGGTAGGATGGTGGTTTTGGAATGAAGAGACACAGAAGACAAGGCAGTTAAGGAATGGGAATGTGCATAAACATTAGTTAGCCACAGGGTCCCTTCCAGCTCTGCAGTTCTAAGATCTAAATTTCCTACCCTACTACTAAAGGTATATGAACTCTATTTTCTTAGATAGCTCAGTGGTTTAGGCCTCTGGCTACAGAATCAGAGGTTGGGAATTTGATTCCGAATGCGCTGGGCCTCCCTGACAATGGCTGGACTCAGTGATCCCTAGGGTCCCTTCCAGCTCTGCTGTTCTAAGATCACATTTACTGGACACAAGTTACAGTGGTTTGCTGCTACTGGCAAAGCGGAATCACTAGTTACAGAGCCTGTGAGCCTCAAATCCGTGGAAAGTAGTACTTAGGAAGTAAAAGGGATCAGAAAAATAAGTACTAGATATATAAAAAGGTATGAGACTGAGGTCAAAATTTATGAAACAGTAAAATTTATGAAGGCATAACTTTTCACATCTGAAAATCAGCAAGCAGGTGAATGTCATGTCCTAGTATGAATCATGAGTAAAGGAGTATACAGTATACCAGTGGAATAAGCTAAGAACAAGTAGTGCCTTGGCACTAGATAGGCCAGGTATAAATGAATGAGTGAATGAATGAAAAAGACTTAACGAGCAGTAGTAGAACAACCCTCACCTTTAGCTGCGACTTACTACACAAAGCAAAAGGATTTTAGCAGTAAGTCCTAGTTTAAAAATACTTTGGAAAACATCACAGGTGCCAAAATGATAGCAATTAACCAGAAAAAACACATCTTTTCTCATTTTATTTCTCAAATAACACTTTTATTTACAGTCATATGTTATCTATAGATACATTGTGAATAAGCAAATAATTTACGATGTGAGCACTGATGGCACTATATACAAATACAAAACATTACAGAACATAAATATATCTTTAAAATATAAAATCTTATCATAAGATGAAAACTATACACTTTACATTATCTCTTCCTTCATGAAATCTTCATACACAGGTAACTGTAGCATCTTGATTAAAAAGCATACAGGCATAATTTTTTTATATTAAACATTTTTATTTACCTATTAAATATTATTTAGACCAATGTCATCCCATAACTTCCCAGAGTCCTTGCAGTGTGAACCCATCTTTCAGTTTCTCTATTGCAAGTCCTAACTCTTCCGAAAAAACAGGTTCACGGTCTTGTTGCTTTTTCAGGAAATGGAAAAAGAGAGAAAATGTAAGCAAACAAAGGTTAACATGGTCAACTAGAAACCAATATCATATTAAACTATTTCAAAATAAACACACTCTTACCTTGTTTCCATCAGCAAAATAAGCCTGTAATACAAAAACAGAAATAACAGCCTAAGCATTTTCATAAATGATTATAAAAGACAGGTAGATTCAAACAGAGGTAGGATCTCAGTTTAAAAAGACAGTCATCTGTTCTGTTTTCAGCAGAAACTTACCACAAAAGCATCCGTCTGTTCATCTGCTTCTATTTCAACATCATCCTGTACTTGTTCCACTGTCAGGTCTTCTAGCTGCTTAGGCTGAAAATTAACCAATGAAAGAAAAGTACCTTAACAGCTGCTGATATCAGTTTAAATAGAAGACCCAATCCAGGGCTTTTAGCTCCCTATTTCTCCCTTTTAACCAATCCTTACCAAAGAAGAGCATTCATGCTGGCAAGATTTAATGTACTACCCTTGGCTATTTTATTTGACAAATACTGCAGAGTCCCTTATAATCTGAGACGATGCCCCTGCAGCCAATATGCCATTGAAACAGTTTCCCATGTTCTTTTGGATTGCCCCTTTTATAATAGCCTCCGAGCAAGATTTTTAGATCCACTGCTCTCCGGCTATCGAGGTCGCTCTGATAATGCCAAGGTCCGCTTTTTAGTCCAGGGGACAACTAATCACGTCATCACCTACGTTGCTTTTTTTTTTTTTCCAAACTGCGATTCAAATCAGAGAGGCTATCTCCCAGGTATAGCCCACGGTTGCTCCTCCTTTCCTAATTTTAAATTGGTCATGGTTTTATTATTCCTCACACTTTGTCCACTTGTCTAAAGCACTCTGTACTTTTAATGCCAATAAAAGTTTGTATGTATGTAGTAGTAGAAGACCGAATTTAATTTTCAGAAGCACGCTTTTGAACAAGACTACCTTTTCTTCCATTTCATAATCCACTCCAAATATAGGATTCACTGAAAACACTTTGTGCAAAGAATTTATTTCTTTCGCCGTTTCCTCTAATTTCTCAACTGGGTCAATCTTAAATCCAAGCACATAACCTCCAGTCTGCAAGAGAGCAATACACTAAAATTAAACATGTCCAATACTGTGAGGGAATTATGGCTTATGGAGTTAGCAACATCTACAAAGGGCCCAAAAGGTTAGCATCAAATTGATAAAATCTGTAAAATGCTCTTGCTGAGCAGCCTAGGCATTGGGGGAAGTGTAACAATGGTGCGCTATCCTGAGATAAGCAAGCTGGAGGGAATGTCCTGACCTTGGTATTGGTGGGGGAATGGCATTCTGTTGATGAGTGGCAGTTGCACCCGGAATGTGGTTAATTGGTCTTGGCTGGTATAATCTGAGGCCAATTAAAAGCTGCCTACTGATTGGTGGATCTTTACAACAGTGAACTGCAGGCTGATGGGATCTAAGGAGGATGGTTAGTTAGCTTATTTTCACCCTCCTTCTTGGGTCATCACCAGGACTCAGCAAGCTTCCTAGCTACTTGCTAGGAAGAAGTCTGCACATGCCTGTAAGTATAGCTTAGAAAGTCAGCTTTTCTTTATTTTCTGTGGGGACCGCTTCATCAGGCCTTGACTCTGTAAGATCTGCTTATGCTGCCAAATGATTTTTTTTTTTTTGTAATCACTCCTCAGCTAATGGACCTTTTTGTCTTATGCTTTGACATTTTTCCTTTTTTAATAAAACATAAATTTTTATTCATGCTGTGGTTTATTCAGACAGCTGTGAGGAGGGACTGAAGGTACCTTTTTCCAATGGTTGAAGGTGCTCGGAGATCTTGAAGTATTTTGGGCTACTTTAAGTTCTGTGCAGGGTTGGTTTGTCCTTAAGAGCAACAGCCAACCTTCATGTGTGTGTTTTTCTTTCCTTGAGCATCTGGGAGTGAGAGACCTAAGAGTGTGCTAAGGAAGGCATGGGCCTCAGGAACCATTAGTATGCAGATTCCTGGACATAACCCAGCCAAGCCGTAAAATTAAAAAAGGCAGCATGTCTTCAATGGTCAGAGGATCCCATCTGAGTAATCCGTGGGTAAACTAAGGTTTCCCCCCATAAACATTAACCAAACAGGGTAATTAGCATAACATTTATTTTAGCCGACCAGTATACCTTCTTCACAGACATAAAATGTTGCACCACTTCACCAACATGTCACAGATAGTGACAGTAGGAAGATAAACCAGTAGGAATTTAAAATTGCGCTTCTCTATGCAATCCGTACAGATATTGTGGAGCAAATCCCATTGGTTCCTGTGGCGTCCACCCAGAACATGAATATTCACATGCTATCTGCATACACCAATGGGAGTGCTGGAGGGGTGGAGTCATGAGATGTAACAGACTCAGCAGCAGAAGGAGTTGAGATAGGGAGCTTGAGAGAGTTGAAGAGTTTGGTGTGGTATTGGGAGTTCAGGCCGGAGAGTGGTGGTTGAGAGTGGATAAAGGAGGATGGTTGTTTGATAGTTAACAACATTGTTTGTCCTGTCAACAGCTGTAACAATAAACAATTTCTTTTTGGTTCTTTTGAAAATGACACATTGCCTGGACCTCTATTACTAATATTAAACAACGTTGATGTAATCAACTGGTGGCAGCGGAAAGACACATAACATGAGCTCTTAGTTTGGTGAAACAAGCAAGGGCCACGTGGAATCGTGACAGTTCCATTCAATGTAAGTAGGCAATTGCACAATCGAGGATACCTACACTGCTGGACAGTGGTTGTGCTCCTCAGCATCCTTTGGTCTGAGACACAGTTATGTACCTCCTCGTACAATGGATAGCAAGCAGTGAGGGATAAACTGCTGCACGACTGACCTTGCACATACTTTGACTGCTCAAGCATTTTTCAGAAATGCTGAAAAATGCTGTAGTCCTATATACCGTGTGCATGTTACATATTTTTGTGAATTACAATTTTTAAGACAGCTAGACAGCTAATGGAATAATCCCAAGCCCAAAGCTTGGTATTATGTACTCCTTCTTTTGCTATTTTAATTTATATGTTCTATTTAATTATGTAAACCACCCAAAGTAGTATCTCACTAAGTCGGGCAGTCTAAAAGCTCCATAAATAAATACTAGTTTCAAGTTCATGACATCTTAGTAAAAGTCATTATCAATGACACACAAATTTCCAAAGTAGTTTATTCACAAACAGTTCTACTCGAAGAACTGCTAAGGGGCAAATCATTTCATGACTGTAGCTTAAGCTTTCACAGCAACATCAGCCTCAAAAATAGCAAGTGACCAAGCTAACACGCTGGTGTCTCATTCACAGATTTTATTAATCACCTGGTGCTCATTTATCATGATCATTATTCTGTACACTCATAACCCAGCTGTCCTATCTGCAAACAGCATTCAATGGTGACATTCTAATTAACAGAGCTATGATCACAAAATGCAGGTGCTTGACTGAAGACAGTTAAGAAAAATGGATAGGGGCTTCAATGGCTTTCAATTCAATGAAAACTGAATGAAGTAAAGAATGCTGCAAGAGTTTCTTACCGCTTGAGAGCTTTCAATGACAAGGGCCAAGCCAAATTTTGAGTCTCTAATCTTCACAGAGCGCTGGTTGAAAAGTGAAAATAGAATTATTTCTTTTTAATGTTTTTTCTTGAAACACAATTTTTTAACGTCACTAACGAAACTTGTCAAAATGACTGGAACTAGTCCTTACGTACCCTGGTGTAAATGCAACAGGATTGATTGTAGGACTACTGCTTAAGGAGTCAGCAGTTGTGTTCCTCACTGAGAGCCACTTGTAGGAGTTGTCATGGAACAAGGAATACAAATGTTGACTTCTTAATCAGCAGCCATCCAGTGCTGCAGTTTACACTGCTGCACTTAGGCTGGCGTACATAAGTAACAGGATTCTGGCCACTGCATTATTTTATTTCCAGAAATTTATAATGAAGGAACTATTGCTTTTTTTAGTGGAAATGACTACCAGAAGCATCCAAAAGAATGTGGACAAGTTACATTTCACGAGCTTTGTTCAGAATTCACTGTCCATATGCCCATGATCAAAACCAACTATAATACCTTTGCTTAGTATAGTGGCAGAATAAGTGATAACCAGAGAAACCAAGAAAACTGGCCATACATTTAAGCCACTGGTATGACACGGTGATTAAGAATGCGATTTAGAGCCAAGGCCCCGAGATTCTTACCATTCAGATGCTACTTGGGGAATGGCCTTAGGTAAGTTGTTGCCACTTAATATCAAATCTCCAGTTGCAATATAGAGAAGAAACTACCCTCCTGCCTTACACACCTGTTACACTCATGCGCCTGTATGAAGATCTGAGGGCCTAATTGTACAGCCTTTAAAAATAAACAAATACAGAGCACAGAGTAGACTGCGCGTGATCACAAGTGCTACAACATCCCAGGAAGCCTAGCTTGTCCAACACAAGAATTAGCATTAGGGAAAAATAGCTTCCTATGCTGAAATCATGACTGGGAAGGAAAGGCTGAAATGAATACTTATTCTATGCTTCCAATGACCCTCCCCTCTCCCCAAAAGTCTAGCACTGAATTGTTTTTAAAATGATGCTCATATTGTCAATATCTTAAACAGCTAGCCCCTTTGAGGTAGGCCAGGCTGAGAATACATGCCTGGCCCAAGGTCATCGCATGAAAGCCACAGTCAGGTAGGGATTTCAACCCAAGTGTCTTGAGGCTCTAGTGATTACACCACCTTCCATAGCTTGTCTGTTAATACTACCAAGTTCACAAAATTATATACAAATGTTTTTACAGTTTTTTTTGGAAACTGTAAGTATGCTACTTACAATTTGTAGATATGGCATGCTGACGTTAAAGCTGTCGTTCATATTAGCATGCCAAACTACTCTAACATTTGTAACAAAAAAGGTACCGAGGTTTCCCTACAAAAGAAAGAAATTACAATTAATCGTGGTTCAGTATTAGTACATGGTGGCCCTAATTCATTCAATAAACAAAAGACCACATTTTATCTAGAAAAGGGAATATTCAAATAGCTATTAAAATAAGAAACTGAGAAAACCCTGTTGCTACATAAAGTGGGCTGAAGCTGTGTAGTGTATAGGAAACTCTCCAGGGCTCTCAAAATAATGCGGTATTCAAACATAATGGCATGCAAGTTAAATTTAGACCATCTCAGGCGTACAAACCAAAGAGAAAGCAGCAGTATATTTTTTTTATTTTCCTGCTCTGCAAAATTGCTTTTGTGTGTGTGTTTGCTTTAAGAAATAATATATTAATAAGTACTTCATTCTGTTTGATGTGAAAAATGGACAAAGGCTGGATCCTGAGAACCATAACAAAAGTAAATACTTAAAGAGGCTTTTCCCTCCCTCCCCACCCCACCCCCCACCCCAGCACCATGGCTCACTGAGTTGGAAGTACCTGGGATCAGCAATTTGAATCCCCACTGTGCCTTGTAGAAGAGCCAGCCTATGTAGCCTCAGGCAAGCTGCACAGTCTCAGATCCACCTGATGAAAGGACTTCTGCATAACTTACACGAGTACTTAGGAAACCCTGGAAAGGGTCATAAACAAGAACTGACTTGACAGCACATCATTATTACTTCCATTATACAAAGCCCACCAAATGTTGGCTGGATTTCGTTCCTTGAATACTGGACCATTTATAACAGCCTAGGATATTCATAGGTATTTCCTTAAAACATGTGCTGTTCCAAGTGAGACAGCCTTCTGAAGCTGGTGCGCCATGATCTTATTTGCATCTAGAATAGACAGGAGGTTTTCTAGGTTTTTTAAAAGCACCAGTTACAACTGGAACAATTGTATTTTTTCTTTTGCCATGATTGCACAGTCTCAATTTATAAGTCCATGTATTGGGCAAGCTTTTCAAATTCCTTCTCTTTGAGTCCAGCATCCCCAGCTATCACCACATTCACTTCCCACACCTGTTTCCTTTCAACAATTATCACATCAGGTATGTTGTGAGCCAGATGTTAATCAGTGTAAATCCAGACACCCCATAATAATTTGACTACTCCGTTTTCAACATCCCCCCCAGTTTTTTTTTTAAATCTATTAAAGACCACCTAAAACTGCTCATCAGGATTAAAGCTCCCTCTAGAATGGGTTGGCATGAAAGACAGAAGGCTGCTTAATATTAGGCTGTGGATCTGGTGCAAGTACAGCTTTTTTTGCATAAAACACCTCTGCCTACTTCTGCTTCACTCTCCCCTCCACCTGAATCTCATCCAATTCCATTCCTCTCCATGCCGCCTTGGAGGAGTGCCCCAGCCCCGCAGTGTAGCTTTTAGGGGAGCAGGGAGGTCCACCTTCACACACTTCTTACTGCTCACAGTTCTCAGGATCCAACCCTATGAAAGCAAACCAATACGACACAACTGCACTTGAACCTCCAAACCCTGCTTTTCTGCTGCTTACATGAATATGGGGATGAAAAGTTAAATGTTAAGTAATATGGTATTTAAGAATTAGCTGGATGAAAATGGAAAAATTACAGCTCCAAATGTCTGCCACTCTTACAATACAATCTGATTAATTGTGTAAGAGTTTTAAAATGCCTTCCGATACCTCGTCAGAGTGCCTTTACTTGATAATTTAATGGCACAACATGACACTATTAATGCAACTGTCTAAAAATAAACTTTGTGTAAAAACAGACTCCTCGATGAGTGTACAACTTATGAGCAGAACCTGAGCAATCAAAGTTCACAAGCTTAATGTGGCCCAGCAACAGGGCCATAATATTTCCACCTGACACTGCAAGTCATGCTTAGTGAAATAAAATTAGTGCACCACACACATCCACTCAAAGATGATAACACTTGACTGCTCTTTCTTCTTCAGAATAACACCCCCTGCCATTTTTTAGATTTCAAAAGAAAATGTAACAATTTAAGAAACATCTGTTGTACTGAGGAAAATCTCTCCTCTGTTCACAGATCTCACACACAGATACCATATCTGTGTTTACAATGTAAATTTGTACATAATAATACGTACTGGCCACAATCCTGTTAGGCAATTATGCAAAAGGTGTAACTTTTAATGGTGAAGAAATTTCCATAGGCATTATCTGTGGCACAGTGAGTTGCACAAATCAGTATGCAAGAGATAAAGGCTAGAGATCTTCTTAACTTGTGGCAATTTGCTAATAGTTACACTTTTTGTATAATTGCACAACAGGATTTCATCCACTGTCTCATAATTATATTGCTCTAATGGCCCTCCCACTATAGTTTTTTAAAAAGGATTTATGGTCTACAGCAAGTTATTTTAATCTTTCTTCTAACACTTCTAATGATCCCAGTGCAGAAACTGCTCCACATGGCCTTTTTAAAGACACATCTTTTGCTCCAACTATGCCTTCATACTGCATGTTTGTGAACAATATTGTTGTGTTCACTTATCTCACAGGCATTCACTGTTTTAAATGACCAGCATCTTTCTGCAGAGGTTCACCTGCACAGCAGAAATTATGCCAGTGGGAGTGGCAGATTGCCACGAAAAGTTCCTTTTCCCCATTTTGGGATACATGCAACGTGCAGAAGAAATGAAGTTACAAGCACCTCAAAAAAAGAAGTCTTTAATTAGTGGCAATCTGCCACTCTTGGCTATTGAGTATCCACTCGTAGACCTCATCAAGAGGATGCCAACCACCTTTTTTAACTGCTGACGCTAGTTTCATGTTTCAAATAATAAATAAAATAAAATACTGAGCTAAAGATATTTTACTGAACAAAATAATCAGCTTTTTAGATTACTGTAATATTTCTTTACCATGTCTGGTAAAAAAAAAGAGCAATTATAGTCTCAATATCATTTTATATAAGGATGTCCTTATGCTGCATTCTACCTGATCACTTGATAAATTCCAGACGCCATTTATTTTGTCATATACTTGTTCCTTTGGTAGCAGTCTCAGTTGCTTGTTCTGAATTAATGCACATCTCAATTTAAGCTCCCGGTACATTTTTGATGTTTCATAAGCTCTAGGAATAATCATACATACAGTGTTAATATTTTTCATTTTTATAACATTTTATTTGAAAATATTTAAGAAAAGTTCCATGTTTCCCTTTGAATAATACGAATAATGAAAACTAAGTTATTCTGAGAAAATGAAAAGTAACTAGCAGACTTGGGGAGTGCATATGAAAATTCTCAGAATAAATGTTGAAAAAGCATTGATCAAAATGGGTCACTACGAATGGCTTAATAGGCAGTGAACATGGCAAGAATTCTTTTTGCTAAACATTGGAAAGACCTAGAGGATCCATCTCGAGGAGTTAATATCAAAAATCCTGGATACGGCGGAAATGGATAAAACATCAGAATGGCTAGACTCAACAAGAAAGATAAAGTATGAAGATTGTTGGCATAAATTCTATGATTGGCTTAGAAACAGAATGTAAATTAATATTTGATATCTGAAAGCCTAAGATTAATTTAGAAATAGAATATGTATTATAAATTAGTTACACCGGAAACTTATGTATCTTTCAAATGTAATAGATAAGAATGAATACTGTAAAATGTTCATGTTGATTTATAACCCTTGTTCAATCCCGTCCCCTATTCCTACACCTAACTTATAAAAACTATTAAATAACAATAATAATAATAAAAGGCAGCGAACCCTGATGGTCAGCTGAAGAAAAAATGGGAAAGTGGGTGGGTGATCGGTGTGGGTTTAATGGAATGACCTGCTAGCAAATGGTATGACTGGCTGAAATTCCTACTGGGATATTTATTCCTAAGAGGAATCCCACTGCAGCACATTCTTCTATGAAATATACTGCAATATTCTGTTACACATCTGATTTCTTTCTGCTAACAGCAAATTCAGTCGCTTAACTGTTTGGAAGCAAAAACCTCAGTCGCCTGAAATAACAACACTGCTTCCTATCAGCAAAATCCTGCTGCTTCTCTAATAAATCACAGTACAGTGGTGCCTCGCATAACGTTTTTAATTGGTTCCCAAAAAAAAAACCTTATGCGAAAAAAACTTTATGCGAAACACCATTTCCCATAGAGATGCATTGGAAACAGGTTAATCCGTTCCAATAGGCACGGATTGCCGTCCTTAAGCGAAAAAACCCATAGGAAACATCGTTAAACGATACAATGTATCCTCCATTGGAATGTATTGTAGCTGACTCAATAGGTTTCAATGGCTTTGCGAAGTCAATTTTTGCAAAATTAAGTGTGTCATAAAAGGGTCAAAAATGGGTTTAAATGCTTGGATTAGCTTCTGCACCCTCTAAAACGGATGCAAAAGTTAATTTGGCTTTGATCTGACTTTTCGTTAATTAATGGTGAATTTTTTTCCCCCAACTTTTGACAGCTGTCAAAATCTGACAGCTCCATTAATTCCTATGGGGGAAGAAAAAATTCACAAAAAATTAATGAAGACTCAGCAACTGTTCTAAATTCTTGGGTTCGTTAGAGGACCCCCTAAGTTGTGTGCAAACCTGATTTGGCTTTGATCTGAACTTTCGTTAATTTTTTGTAAATTGTTTTCTCCCCCATAGGAAAGCATGGAGCTGTCAGATTTTGACAGGTCCATTGGTTCCTATGGGCCAAAAAACAAAAATTCACAAAAAATTAACGAAACGTCAGATCAAAGCCAAATCAGGTTTGCACATGACTTAAGGGGTCCTCTAACGAATCCAAGCATTTAGAACCGTTTTGGACCCTTCTAAGACACTTTTTAAATTGAAAACAAAAAAAACGTTAAGCGAAGCAGGGGACCTAAAACCAAAAACGTTAAGCGAAGCATGGTCCCAAAAACGCTATGCGAAAATCGCCCATAGGGAAAAACGTTATACGAAGCACAATCTGCCTCTGAAAAAATAAACGTTAAGCGAAAAAAACGTTAAACGAAGCAAACGTTAAGCGAGGCACCACTGTATGTCCATTGGATCAATGAGGACTTGGTGAATCAATTTCTCCATATATTCTACGCATTCACTTACTTCAGCATAATAAGTCACAGTTAGAGTAAGCCCATTTAGATTAATGGAATTTATGGAAGAGCTGACTCACCACTGATTCAATGGGCCTATTCTAGAATGATTTACTACGCTAAGCAATAGGATTTTGGCCGATGTACTCTAGGGCAGTGGCCCCCAACCCTGGACTTCCAGATGTTCTTGGATTACAGTTCCCAGAAGCCTTCACCACCACTTCTGCTGGCCACGATTTCTGAGAGTTGAAGTCCAAGAACATCTGGAGGTCCACGTGTGTCTGTAAATTAAAAAAACAAAACTAACAACAGCAAAAATTTAAAAAGACTTGTGAGCTTCCAGGATAGTTGAGGAAAACTGGATGGAGGATGGGGGTAAGAAGGCATGATCATGAGATGCTGGGCTGACTTGTGTATCTGCATATATCTGCATGCCAAGACCAAATTATATAAATTTTTAAGATGATCTTAAAGTTTTTATTCTGAAATTGTAAATCCATATGTGACTAAATTAACTTCCTTAATCTCACTTCCCATTTTTATGACATTAGCTTTCTTATTAGCTCAAGTACCTGTGTACAGCAATAACTGAGGCGAAAAGTCTGGGGCTTCCAGGAACCACGTTTGTAAATATGAATTCAAAACGAGTATTGTTAAATTTGGTTAATATGTAAAGTGCTTCCGTCTGACCTCTTAATTTCTGTAACAGAAAAATTAATTACATACATCTTTATGTTACAATTTAAAATAAATTATTCGTATTAGTAATGCAACCCCAATATTGCAATTGTAATATTAATAGTCTAATTTCCAGATCCCCTGAATAAATAGTTATAAATTCTCAGCATCATCATTATTATTATT
This sequence comes from Pogona vitticeps, assembly GCF_051106095.1. Lineage (NCBI taxonomy): Eukaryota > Metazoa > Chordata > Lepidosauria > Squamata > Agamidae > Pogona > Pogona vitticeps. The sequence goes on from NC_135783.1 coordinate 204,275,390, forward strand.
ATATCCCCCAAACCAGACTTATACATACCGGCTAAAATCCTGTTGCTTAGCGTAATACATTGCTACAGAGTAGGCCCACTGAATCAGTGGGGACAGTGAGTCACCTCCTCCATAACTTCCATTGATTCAAATGGTCTTACTCTGGTTGCTCCTTACTATACTAAAGTAAGTCGCAACTAGAGCTGGCCCATTTGAATCAATGAAAATTACAGAGGAGTTCATCCAATAAATCCCCATGGGTTCAATGGGCCTAATCTAGCAATTTACTTTGCTAAGCAACAGGATTTCAGCCAGTGTGTGTAACAATGTTACCATTTCGATGAGGTATACTAATCACGGCTGTTTAAATTCCTAATCAAACTTATCTGAAATAGGTAAAAATTAAACAGAAGCAGAAGAAAAACTAAATAAAAAGGCCTTTTATGTCCAAAAAATGGTCAAGCTATGGAATATAATTCCATAACATCCTTACTAAAAGAACGTGCCAATGAACTCAGTGGCTTTTACTGCTAAGTAAGTCACCTGGGGACAAATCTCTAAGGGAAAAAAGAGTTCCACATTTTGCGGGCAGCTGCCGAGGAAGTTACTAATTCTAAGCCAAACCCATTTCTTAAACTTACCGAGTTAGCAGTTCTTGTTGTTGTATTCACAAAACAATTGTAGCCAACAGCTTAATAAACAGTGAAAAAAAAAACAATATTGTTAAAGCCTTTGAGAATACAATACTGTTAAAGGTTTAATTTGAAACCTGTCAAAACTCAACACTGTAACAATAATATATTAATGTACTGAATCAGAATCGGTTTGATGAAATGATATTAAAAAATCAGAAACTATGTGAAGTGATATTATGAATGTGAAACACAGTTTCTTTAAGAACGAACAAGCAACAGTAACAAAGTAAGCAAGTTCCAAGATTTTTTATTTTTAAGAATTCCAGATAGACATAAAGTTAACTGTGTTCTTGTAACATCTGGATTTTGGAGAGTATTTATTAATGCATTATTTTGTATTGCTTGGGCAAATACATGTAAGATTGTATGAGCTATTTTGAAGCTGTGCTGTAGTAAAACCAGCATATTCTGTTGGCGTTCCTTATCATGCACAGATCTTGACATGTATAATTCTCCTTCTTTCCATATGCTCATGTACACAACATCCCCTACACTCACCTGCTCTTCTTCACATCCTGCTAACAGAGTTGGCAGCTGCCTCAGGCTTTAGCTACTTTGCCATTGGCATGAAACAAACTATCCAAAAACAGAATGTGCGTAAGAATGATGTGGCATAGAACAAGCCAGAGACAACACATGTACTAATACTAACAATAGAATTGTACCAGTGTTGGTATTTCTCTCCAGTAATCTCCTTCATCCACGTTCTACTTGTAGTGCAATGTTAGACAATACAGTGGTGCCTCGTTTAACGATTACCTCGTTAAACGACAAATCCGCTTTACAATTTTTTTTTGCGATCACTATTGCGATCGCAAAATGATCTTACTATGGGGAAAATTTGCTTCACGACGATCAGTTCCCTGCTTCGGGAACCGATTCTTTGCATTACTATGATTTCCAAACAGCTGATCAGCAGGTCGCAAAATGGCCGCCCACTGTGCAAAATGGCTCCCTGCTGTTTTTAGGGTGGATTCCTCGCTATATAGGCACCGGAAAATGGCCGCCCTATGGAGGATCTTCACTGCACAATGAGGTATTTAGCCCACTGGAATGCAAGAGCCTCGTGGCGCAGTGGTTAAACTGCTGTACTGCAGCCAAAACTGTGCTCACAACCTGGGGTTCAATCCCAGGTAGCAGCTCAAGGTTGACTCAGCCTTCTATCCTTTCGAGGTTGGTAAAATGAGTACCTAGCTCACTTGGGGGGAGCAATGTGTAGCCTGCATAATTAACTTGTAAACCGCCCAGAGAGTGCTTGAAGCTCTATGGGGCGGTATATAAGCAGCACGCTTTTGCTTTGCATTGAACGGTTTTCAATGCGTTCCAATGGTTTTTTTATTTTAACCTGACAACGATTTTGTTTAACAGCGATTTGAATGGAACGGATTATCGTCGTCAAGCGAGGCACCACTGTAGTGGTTAATTTTTAAAGCTTCCTGTATCCATTGCACAACAATTTTACACTTATACAAGCACAGTCTTCCTCTCCAATCCTGAAGTGATCTACTTTGAAAGAATACCAGCAGCTGCAATGAATGGAACTTCATTTTACACTAGTTTGCTTACTATTGGGATGTAAATCTCTTTCTGCAGGAGTAATCAGGGGTTATGTGCTAGTAAGAGAAGAAGAGCTTCCGGTCGGCCAAGCAGATTTTAAATAAATGTATAACTGTACTGTGTAACCAAAGAAAGAAACAAAATATGTGCCAACAAAGAAGGAATACTTACAAAGGTTGACCCTAGGTAGCACTACTGAGTGCCAAATAATTCTTAAGTTTGTTACCAACAGTCTGCCTGAAAATTAAGGGAAAAAACGCCCAACTTAAACCAGGTAATTTATACCAGAATAATTATAACCCAGCATTCCATTCTATGGCCATTGAACATGCTCTGTTCTCACTGGACTGTTCGGGGAGCCCACCCATATTCAGGGTTTCTTCCCCTTGTTTTTCATACTTCCCCAAGACTTGCATTTTCCCAAAAGTGCTGATACCATCCTCCTGTGCATGGACAGTGCCACATGTCTACATATAAAGCCATAACTGGAAAATGTATTCAATGTATTGGATTCCAAGGACAATAACCATACAGCAATGCAGCACAAGAAAAAAAAACATAAATGAACTGTAGTCTACTAGAAACACGTATGCAAAAACAGATTAAGTAGGAAACCACTCCTAGCAAAACAAAGTCTTTAAGGACCTTCATGTTGTCCACATATGACCAAAGAGCACTGGTGGCTCCTGCTAACTCTGGAGGCTCCCTCAGATAGGCAGATGATAGTATATGCTATGATTTAAAAAAAAAAACTGCATTTATACAAATATTTTTAAAAACTGGCCTGAGAAGAAACCTCAAAAATACAGAAGGGATAGGCAACAGGTGTCATTTCTGTAGCCCTCTCCCACACCTCCTCTTTAAAATTTTGAAAAACAAAATTACTCAAGCCCTATAGCAACCTTTAGGGGAAGCATTGGTGGGAAACCTTTATTGGCCAGCATTACCTCCCCTGACACCCATCCATGGGTCATATGATATGAGGAACTGGGTCACACCACTGACATCACAGATAGCACCACCTCTAAAGACATCACTCCATCTCTAGCTAAAGTACTGAAGAAATATACAGTGGTGCCCCGCTTAGCGATCGCTCCGTTGAGCAATGAAATCGCCTTGTGATGGACTTTTGGCCATCGCTGGAGCAATCGCTTAGCGATGTCCTCTGTGGCTAAAATTTGCTTTGCGATGATCGCGGGGGAGCGATCATGGCAAAGCAAACTTTTTTAAACAGCTGATCGGCGGTTCCAAAATGGCTGCTGCAAAAAAAATGGCTGCTGCTGTTTTACCTCACTGTAGAGGCACCCAAAATGGCCGCCGCTATGGAGGAAATTCGCTTTAAGGTATGTTTTTAGCCCATAGGAACGTATTAAACACGTTTTAAATCGTTTAGCTATGAGATTACTTAGCGATGTTTTTTCCGGAATGGATTAACATCGCTAAGTGAGGCACCACTGTATTAATCTGTGCCTTGGCTAGAGAATCAGCTTCATTCACCCCCTATCTTTTCCAGCTGGAAAGATATAGGGTGAGTCACGTAGTACATCCCTACTGGTATCTCCATCTTAAGATTTTATTCTACTGCAGGAATGGTACCATAAGTAATTAGACACTGCCTGATGTAAAAAAAAAGCTTGTGATTTTAAAAAAACTGCCTGCACTTCGGTGTCAACGGGTTGCCTTGCATTTTGCATAAGCTAATATCTGAAAATTTTCTTTTTTAAAAAATTTTCTGTCAGGTTAAATTTCAATTACACTGCTCCAATTTAATCTATAGCTGCATAACAAGCTCTGTTTTTAACTTTCATAAAAAATAAATGTGGTGGGCAAGACAGACAAAAGGTATGACCTAATTTACAGACATATCTAGAAATTCATACTTCCAGAGTTACCTTTCTCTCCATTGTTTCCTTTGGTATCTTCAATAGGATCCAAACAATCAATTAGAATTTCTCCTGGTCTCATTTTCATTTGCCTACAAGAACAGTATATTTTAAGATATTTTCTCAACAGTTGGTGAGCTTTCATTTATGTAGGCTGGTAACATTCCAATTGAACCTTCTGAAGCAATTACCGTAAGCTCTGCTATGCATACAAAAATCCTAGGATCTCTAATTATTTGGAAGCACCTATCCTCTACCTGGCCAACAAAAGGGTTTGTTTATAGCATGTTTGCCCTACTTCAGTCGAAACAAGCTCCTGGAAGATCTGACAAAGAATAATAAGACCATTCACATCCTCAAACTTACCAGAGGCATGATTGAAAGGGACTGGAAGGGAAGAGGGTGGGTGGAAAGCAAACTCGGGATGGCACTAGTTCTGCAATGTAAGGGTCCTTACTGGCATTATTTCTGCCTGGAAAGGGGACAGGAAGCTCCCAGCAGCTGTTCTTTCTCTGGCCATGTAGGGACCAGGTTTGTCTCTGCCTTGTTTAGGACATTCTTCTGGGATGTCACCCTACCCCCACCCCATGGCCACTGGTCATCTTAATCAACAGAAGAGCACAATATCTACTAGTCTACATCGCTGGGTTATAATGTTTCTGAATGAAACGCCTGCTAAAATGGTAAAGGTGCTGCACAATTGCAGTTTGAGTATGTTAACGACTTTAAATTCCAACCCCCCCCCATCACACCCAAAAGGCACAAATTAATGTAATAAGGCAGTTTGAGCATGCCAGGAAAGCTGAGAAGTACGGGCCCTTGGCAGACTTCTTTCCCAGTTGGAATGGTCAAGACGGAGACATCAGAAAATGCACTCCTTTACCTCAGGATAAAATGGCCACCTCAGCAGAGGTTCCAATGGTGATGCGAGCCGAGAAATTACTGAAGGGCAACCTCTGGGCACCAGTTTGGGCAGAAGACCTTTCACAGACAATGGCACTTTAGCTAGCTTCGTTAGTACTGACAGAAAACAACAGCAGTTAAGTATGGGATTTTCAGAGTTGTTGAACCATAGTCCCCAGATGTCTGTAGGAATCCCGCCCCCCACCAGACTTCTGAGGGCTTTAATTGAGTAGTCAAAGTCCAGATGGATGTTATGAAGTTTTTACAGATGCCCTGGAAGCCTTTTTCATCTTGTGGAAAAGATGGGGGAAGTGGGTGGGTGAGGCTAGGTTCTGTGGAAACCGAATGGGATCATGAGTCTGGTAGATTCTTTTAGAGGCACCCTATGCAGAACCTAACGAGCAGAGACTACCAGACTTTGGTATATTGATTCCCAGGGATATTTCACAAATGATCATATTAAATGTCAATACATTGATTTTGGAAATATCCCTGCCTTTCTCTTGGATGCAGATCCTCTTATATTCTTAGCAGATAGTTCCATAAAATTAATACAGTGGTGCCTCGCATAACGAGTGCACCATTTAACGACGAATTCGCATAGCGATCTATTTTTTTAGATCGCTAATGCGATAGCATTGCGATGTTCTGAATAGGTAAAACATCGCATTGCGATGATCGGTAAGCGTTTCGCTTACTGATCTTCACATTGCGATTTTTTAAACAGCTGATCAACAGTTCCAAAATGGCTGCCGGGTGCCCAAAATGGCCACCGCAAGTGTTTTCGCGCCCTGCCCTCGCTTACCGAGGGCGCAAAAATGGCGGCACTATGGAGGAACATCGCTGAACGTTGAGTTTTGGAGCCATAGGAACGCATTAAACCAAGTTTAATGCGTTCCTATGGCTTTTTCCGTTCCGTTTAGCAATGTTTCTGCATAGTGACGATTAATCCGGAACGGATTAACATCGCTATGCAGGGCACCACTGTACTCTGTTTTGGAAATATACGCAGGGTTCCACACTACTTCAAATTCTTCGAAGAAAAGGCAACTCACATATGGTGAATGTGGATGGAGTTTTCCTGATCTTAGCTTATATACTCAGACCTGCTTACAGACCAGTAGAAACTATTGGAATGGTGGTTCTCAGTTGAACTATCCATTTTGGTGTTGTTTAGAACAATGCTACTTATCTGGCCTCTTTTTCAAAATGGCTAGCTCTAGGGTCTATGCATGCCAAAACAAATACAGTGGTGCCTCGCAAAATAAATTTAAATTCGTTCCACGGTTAATGTTGTCTTGGGAAAAATTCATCTTGCGAAACACATTTTCCCATAGGAATGCACCGAAATCTAATTAATGCATTCCTATGGGCAAAAAAAGTCAGAACAAAGTCAAATTTGGTTTACAAAGGGTTTATTATTTATTTATTTATTTATTTATTTATTTAATTTATATGCCGCCCACACTACCCAAAGGTCTCTGGGCGGCTTACAGCATTTAAAATACAATAAAGTTATGTAGCAATTTTAAGTGCTCTTTAAAGCCATACATCTTGTGCAGATGATTTTTTAAAAATTCAATTAAAAACTTTAACTTTTTTAACATCATAGAAAAAATTTAAAAATCAGCAAACATGAGGCAGGAACAAAAAATGGAAAACATTCATCTTGCGAAGCTCGGCCATAGGAGCATTTGTCTTGCGCGTCATCAGCCCCATTGCCAAAACCATTTTGTCTTGCGAGTTTTTTGGCCTGCGAGGCATTTGTCTTGTGAGGCACCACTGTAATTTCAGCAATAAGAGAGGCATGGTGCATACTGCCATTATTGTTTCAATCTGCCCGTTTTCACATGCTAAATTCACACCATGGCTTACAGAAGGTCTGGCAAACAAAGCAACTTTTACCTTAGATCAACTAAATAGACATGAAGATGAATTGTTACCATCTTCCATTTTGAAGGCTCGATATGACCTGCCACTTTCAGCTGAATGACAATAATTACAACTGCAGCATCTGCTGTTCTCTATATCTGGTCCAGTAGTACTGAGTCTTTAAAGTCACCTATACTTTTGGAAATGCTTATGGAATTTACAAATATTTGCTGTCAGCTAAATATGACACACAAGCTCCTAGGGATGAATAGAATGGGGGAAATGGACCATTCTATACTAGAAGTTGACCAATCCCAGTCAAACAGACTGAATTGACCCAAACAACTTAACGGGTTTAGCTTCCAAGTAAAAACTTGAACAAAACAATAATATATACTATATTGCCTAATCAACCAAAGGTTATATTATTCTGCAAATAAAAATGTTTAGAATATACTGAACACATCAACGCCTTTTTAGGAAAACTTCAGCAATTAATCCAAGTGTTGGCATTGTGATTCTCCCACTGCAAGTCTCAGACATGCTATGGTCCTCTCCTCTTACAGGCTCATTTTGAAGTTCTCACCTGTAATGATTTTGCATCTCTGATTTTTGTAGATACTTGTGTACTCCTAAATTACTTGCCTGCTTCTGGAGAATAACCGCTGGAGATTGCAAACGGACTCTCCATGCTCTTAATGTTGCTAAAAGCTTTATAGTACAACACTAGAAAGACCAATACTCACGCCCAATAATTCAATGGATAGGGAACCTTTCAACTTTATCAACACATGAATATATGGCTTATAGATCACAGCTACGTATGGATATACTCTTAGAGATCTAGAAACCTTTTATAGAAGCTTATTTAATTATTTTTCTTTTGCTTCTTTCTCTTTCTTCCCTTCTTTTTTCCCCTTAGGTACATAATATTATGTATTGAACTTCACTATATCACATTCTCAGCAGTTATGTTTGTTTTCTTCTGTTTTTAAAATAATCATATTTTAAAATGAGCTGTTCCTAAAATGGAAATTTAGCTCAGATGAAGCAGTTTTGTGACTTTATAATAAAGGACTGAGAAAACGTGCTGCAGTAGTCCACATTGTATCACATCCTAAAGTAATGGTGACTGAAATACTAACTTGAGTTAGAAGTAGAATTCAAATGACAGGACAAACAATATAAAACCACAGAATAGAAGACTGACTTCTATTTATTCTATTATTCTTTCTAGACCAGTGGTTCCCAACCCTGGGTCCCCAGATGTTTTTGGACTACAGCTCCCAAAAATCCTGATCAGCATAGCCAGTAGCAAAGGGTTCTATGGATTTTAGTCCAAGAACATCTGGGGAGCAAAGGTGGGAACCATTATTCCAGAGAAATTAGGGTGGGAGTTGTGACAAACCCAGACCTACTGGGATATGCCACAGTTTCACTAAGCTGCCACCAACCATTCCCTATAAGGAGTCACACAGACCAGGAATGGATTTTAACAAATAAAAGAACAAGGTTTATTTACATAACACACAGGGAAAATAAAATGATCAAGTGAATAAGATACAGTAACGTGGCTTAGTCTCAATCATACATACACCAGTTTGGTTCACACAGAACACTTTTAACTTGAAGCACAGACCCTGAACCTATCAGTTCTGGCTACCCATACAGACACCTGAACCTATCAGGTTGGTACTGACTGACACACAGTAGTACCCTGTCTGACACACAGACTCCCACACCAGCTTCTTCTCTCAGCTTCTCCTAACTTCTCCACACAAGCTCCACATATATATACAGTACAGCCCCTCCTCCTGATGTCCCGCCTTCCACTCCCTATAGGATGGAACTTTCCCTCCAAACCCATGACAGACAGGTAACATCAGTGCTGTATGTAACAGGAGTTTGGAGAGACAGCAAGACACTGCCCTCTACCGACCAGCCATCTCAACTACAAGATTAGTTCTCTTTGAAAGAGAACAAAACAAAAATCTGAGTTACAATATTATCATCACTGTTATTAACTGCTCAGTTACGTTCTCAACATTATTACAACCAGTGGTCAATTCACTGTGTCAAAGGTCAGGTGAAATCATCTGCTCCCCCTGTGTAAGCAAAAACGAATTATTTGCTTGCATTTATTTATGTCAAAACTCTGTTCTTATCTTTAAAACAGATTTTTCTGCAAAACCATTTAAGGCAAAGAAACTTTATCCATTATTTATTGTAGATTTTTCAGCCTGTTTGGCCGTGTTCTGGAGGTTTGAAAACCCTCCAGAACACAGCCAAACAGCTTGAAAAACCTACAACAACCACTGGATGCCGGCTGTGAAAGCCTTTGAGAATACAAACTTTATCCAGCTCAGAGCATTGCTTTCATTCATTACATTTCCTCTTTCCTCCTTCCCTTCTTCCAAGGAGTTTACTGACTCCTCCATGGCCCTCCAATCACAGCAGCTCTTTTAAAATAACTCAGGCCAGGGCCGTCTGGCCCAAGATACCTCTTGAATGGGTATTGAAAAAAAAAAAGCTACCGTATTTTCTGTATATAAGACACCCCCATGTATAAGACACACCCCCTTTTCTAAACCAAAATTAAGAAATCTAAGTAGGGCTTAGCAAGTGGAGGGGAAAGCAGGGATCAAAGCCCTGCAGGATCACTTTGATCCCTGCTTTCCCCTCAACCTATTTCTGTTCTTTCCTCAGCTTTCTTCCATGTATAAGGCAACCCTCAATTTTTAGTCTAAATACTTTAGACAAAAGTATAGTCTTATATATGGAAAAATACGATAGTTCACATAGGGGACTGTGATACTTGTCGGCAGGTCTCTCCCAGAAATCACCCATCTGTCCCACCCGCTCTTCTCCATTCATGTTGTTAAAAGCTACGCCAGGGGAGGCCAAAAGGAGAATACGAGGAACGGTGGCTTTTTGACTGTGGCCCCTAATCTCTGGAACAAAATGCTGACAGGCACATGCCAAGCTCCCTCCCTCCTTACATCTAAGGACAATTCAGCTGACTGGGTAAGCGGAAAGGTTTGGTTACTTGGCTGTGGAGCCAAAGGATGGGAATTTGATTCCCCACTTTGCCTCCTGTGGGTAGAGCTAACCCCATGTGGTCTTGGGCAAGCTGTGCAGTCCCAGGGTGCCCCCCAAGAGGAAGGGAATGGTAAAACCACTTCTGAGTCTTCTCTACCTGAAAACTCCCGGAAAGGGTTGCCATTAGAGATGGGGACAAATAAAAAAATGGCAATTCATTTTGATCTGTTATTCGTCAAGGTTAACAGATCAACAAATACAAATATACGAATATTCTTCGACAAATTGATCAGTCAATTCATCTGCACTTTAAATGACTATAACACTGGCCTCCAACCACCTAGGGACACCAAATTTGCAGAGAAGCTTCCTCAGACGCTTTTCTACAACTCCTGCAAGTTTGATGAACATTGGATCACAGACCCCCATGTTATATAGTCACAAAGAGGACCCCCCCAGGAAAGCTCCCCTAGGTACTTAAGAGACTCCAGAATTGCAACGGAACTTCCTATTTCTTTCCCCAACACACCTGCCAACTTTGGTGAAAACTGGATATCAGACATCCAAATTATTCACCCACAAATTGGGTCCCCCCAGGAGTTTACCAGACAGCACGAAAGCCCATTCTACCTACCGGCTGCCGATCAACTGATCAGAAGCCAATAGGCAGCCCCCAGCCCCAGCCAGCCAACCCCCATACACCCTTCATTTTTCTACCTTAGCCCCCCCCCTCCACCAACACCCACTTACTTTAATAACTGCTGCCAAGTATCCACCAGGCCTTTGCAGCCATGACATGTAAAAAGGGAGACTGGCTGCCCTTTGCAAAGACGGTGGCTGTGGCTCCATTTAGGGTAGGGAAGCTGCAGCTGCCATCTTTGCAAGGGGCAGCCAGCCTCTGGCTGGCACCCCACCCCCTTCCTTTCCCATCTTTAAGGTAGGGAAATAAAGGGGGTGGGGGGGTAGGCTGTGGTATTGGGTGACTGTGTGGGGTGGTGGTTGCCTTTCTGCCACCGACCAGTTGATCGGCGGCTGGTAGGCAGAATTGTTTTTTTTTTTTAATACGAAGGACAAATAAAAACATTTAGATATTCATCCCTTCGTATTCTTGGGGGTCTCTGGAACCCACAAATATGGATCAATGAATATTTAACAAATCGGCTACATTCGTCAGAAAAAGCGATCTGTTTTTATATTCGTCACCATCTCTAGTTGCCATAAATCAGAACTGACTTGCTAGCACATGATTATTATTATTGAAGATGGAATTATTTAAAGCTGCTTGTAATAACTGAGTCCTCGGGATGCTGTCAATAGCAGATGCCACTGTTCTAGGTTTTATAGGGTTATAATTATTATCTGTTGTTTTTGAAACTATACAGTATTTGTTATTGTGGAGTATTGTAACTTTTGTTCTTGTGTAAACTACCCAGTGTGCCCAGCTTGCACTAATGAATGAACAGACCCACAGAGCTAAACCACACACCACCACCACAAGCCCTGATCTGTGGCTGTCTTATCTATATGTCTTTGTTCTCTGCAGACGCAAAGAAAAGCGAGCGAAGCGCCGTCCTCTGCAAAGGTGGGAGAGAAAGCAAACGCCCGCAAAGTCCCGATTTAGGACGCGCTTCAATCCCGCCGCGGCCACTTAGATGCCTTCCCTCGCCTTGGGGACTCGGGAGGAAAGGCCCGGCCGGGCGACGCCACTACTTCCAGCGACCTCAAGGGGGCGCAAGCAAGCCGAAGGAAAGCGGGAGGCCCCTCTCGGCTGCGAATCCGTTTCTTCGACTCCGGAAGCGTCACTGAAACGAAGGGCCGGAGGGGGCAGGAGAGGGCCTCGTGACGTGTACGTGTTTGTTTGTTGGGGGGGGAGAGACAGAGAACGCGCAGGACTCGCTGCCGCCCGGACACTCACTGCGAAGAGATGTCGAAGCGGACCTCCCGGTCTTCCCATAACGAGTCGGCCGCCGCCGCTGCAGCCGCCGCCATGGCGACCGTCGTCAACCTCCCCGGCAGCGTCCTCGCCCTCTTCCTTGACAACTCACGGACGGACAGCGGCGAGGGACAAACTCCCTCAGCCTCCGTATGACGTCCCTGCGCGCATGCGCTGGGCTAACACACCCTCCCCTCCCCGCACGAGGGCGTTCGAAGGGATGTTTTGCGCGCGGGAGGCGTTTGCTCTCTTGCCTCCTCCTTTGGCTCTGGCCGGGGGGGGGGGGGGCGGGGAGGGAAGGCTGGCTTCGCGCCGGGGAGCCGAGCGGGGGCCCCTTTGCGGTGGGGGGTGGGTGGGGGGGCGGGGGCCTGGGAAGCCCTGTTGCAAAATCATTTTAGCCACTCAGATTTTTAGCACTGCAGTACTTGCGGTTTCCAGTTTTGTGGTTTCCAATTCGGAGAGTGGCGTTGGTTGTTTTTTTAATTATTATTTTTGTCCTTACTGTTCTTAGCGTTAATAGTGCCTTTTAATTACATAACATGCCTCTTCGTACTACATTCGCCTTCGCTTTAAGTCTGGTCTTTTAATGAGGCGAACCACCCTTGCCTACTCGTTTGCTTTCAGCTTGAAACGTTGCCTTTCACGGTTGTAAGCCGCCTTTGGGCCCTTGTCAGGGAGAAAGGCGGAGTCAACATGTTTTAAAGAAGTCGAGAAACAGTGACGCTCTAGCCTCGGGTGTCTCTCTGTGTGAGTTTTTTTTTTTTAAAGAAATTTGGACGGTCGTTTTGAAAGCAGTAACAAGGCTGCTGCACCCTGGCCTTAAATCCGAGGGCTGGACCAAGGAAAGGTTGGCATGGGCTTGTTAGGTACCCTAAATCAGAGTGTGGTTTTTTTGTTCTTTTTTTCCAATAAGGATCTCAGATGTTTCTCTCTCACTATGATGATTCATTACTTTCTGAGCTTTTCAGAGCTGGGCGTATCTTTGGTCAAGGGGCTTCTTCTGCCTGTGAAATTGTGACCTCCCAAAAAGTCATCAACAGCCGGGCTCAGCTCTCGCCAACGCAAAGCCATGCCCCCCCCCCCCGGGAGTCGGTTATGTACCTTACTGGTTGTTAAGGTAGATAATAAAATGGAAACAGGAAATAATTCTGTTAGTTTAAATAGAAAAAGGTGAAAGTGCCTTAAAATACAAAGCCCCACATGCCAGTATCTGTATTGTTGATTACTGATCAGTTTTCTAAGATTTTTGCAATACAGTTGCATCAGTGCTTGTTTAGAAGCCCCAGTGTGAAGATTTAATTTCACGTTAAAATAGCAGGGGTGGGGTGGCTTGCTAACCTTGGGAACTTAGCGTGTGACTTTCAGCTACAGTACATACACTTTCCATTCTTCAAAAGGATTTTTTCCCTTAATGACAATTTCACCAAAAACCCTAAACTGAATTCTAGAAGTCATCCTTTTTTTGAAAACAATAGGCACTATCGCGCTTTTAATTAACATGGTGTGGAAAGATTTTAGTTTTAATTCCTTCCCCCTTAGATTTTTCTACTGTCACAGAGAAACAAAAGAGGCTATTTACACTGTTTTTAAAGTATACATTTAATTCACAAACATACGCTGCACATTTAATGTAGATAAACATAAGGCGGGAAAAATAAACAAAATTAGGTAAGCATAGAAGGGCATATGGTATGTTTCTCCAAATAAACAGCAATTAACATTTGTGTGGATGTGTTTGCCTGCAGTGCCAGATACCACTTTCAGTTTAACAGTTCTGTGGCACTATTATAGTGGCACTGAGGCTGATACACACATTTTAATCACTTAAATGCTGGAATCAGGAGATTTTAATGTAAATGTAATACTGTATTAAGAATCTTAGAACTGCAGAGTTGGAAGGGACCCTCTGGATCATCAAGTCCAACCCATGTCAAGAAGGCAGTGTGGAATCGAACTCCCAACCTCTAGCTCTGTAGCCAGATGCCTAAACCACTTGTATTAATACACTGTTTATTTCAGGAACCTTCAGGTAATTGCAAATAATTACTCTTTGCTATTGACTTTTCAATATTAATGTTCAGTGACAAAGTTGATTAAGTAAAGCCTTCTGCACATATATCAACACCCTGAAAGCAAGATATTTCATCTTATCAGATGCCAATGTCTGCACAGAAAGGAAAACCAACCCTGCGACTGTTTTTTTTAAACAAAACTACAAAGCTTCAATCTAGTTTTTAAAAATAAACTTTTTTTTCAGAATTCACCTAATTTCCAGCTGTGACCTAATGTTCTGTTCCTACCATGATATTTATAGTGGATTCCATTTGTATTGTACAGTGGACTCTTGACTTACAGACGGCTTGACTTACAGACTTTTTGAGTTACAGACTTCTCTGGCCGCAAAATTTAGGTTTGACTTGCAGACTGAGATTTGACTTACAGACCAGAAAAAAACCAAAATGGAACAAAAACGGCCTGTTACCCGGGATTAATCGGTTTTCAATGCACTGTAGGTCAATGGAGACTTGACTTACAGACTTTTTGACTTGAGAACCGCCTTCCAATACGGATTAAGTTCTCAAGTCAAGACCCCACTGTACTACAATTCTAATCCTTTGTTCAAAGGATATTATTAATCATGTCTATGAGAAATACATGGGAGACTAAATAAAATGTATGGGGTGGAAGCCCTAACTACTGTATTTATGTTCTGAATCACTCTTATTGTGGCATGACCCTCATAATCAATATATATTTTCTCCATCAGGTGTGAAAAAAATTATTTCTTATCTTATGGTTAGAATTCTATCACAGTTACATATCACTGAAAATTATGCTTACGATGCAGTTATGACATCTCTAACATGTAGTTTCTCCCATTTTACTGTCTTTGACAAAATGTCTATATTAGCTTCCTGTACCCATGTCTCATCCCATACTGCTTGCCAAATATTGAAAAGAAATTATGGTAAACCTATAGAAAAACAGTAATCCTTAGATAAGGAAAATATCTACTTCAGTAAAACAGGTGGCATAATTGCAGAAGTATGGAATCAAATACCAGCAAAAAGAAATTCTTTTTGCCCAAAGTTATGCAGTAATCAGTTTCCAAGGTAACAGGTGAGCCAAAAAGTGATTTGCTAGTGTCAAATATATGTTTTGGGTTAAATCATGCAGTCAGATTATATGCAAGACTTCATAATTAAGAAAGAACTTTCATTGTGTCCCCTGTGGCTTATTCCAGCTAAGTGTGCATAAGATTACAGCCTATGTGTCAACACTATCTCATTTCTATGGTCTAAAATATCTAATATCTATCCCTGAGTAACATTAGCTTGCAAATGCAGACACAGATGGCAGTCCTTGCTATATAACCTTCTTAATTCTCCCTAATCATCCAGAACCTAAATTTCTAGGAATAAGTTTTTGAAGTATTTTTTTATTTGAGATCCTACCTCCCCACTCTATTTTCATGTAGTTTTCTTCATTAGATATTTACTAGGTCCTATATTTAATAACTAACTCCCCATCTCCAGCTCTACCCCACACTGCTCTGGGAACACTGTACAGTGGTGCCTCGCTTAGCGATGTTAATTTGTGCAGAAAAAATCGCTGTTAAGCAATAACATCACTAAGCAAAAATAAAAAACCCATAGAAACGCATTAAAACGCAATTAATTCGTTCCTATGGGCTTAAAACTCATCTTTAAGTGAAGATCCTCCATAGCCGCCATTTTTGGTGCCTCTAAAGTGAGGCGTCTGTGCCTGAAAACAGCGGGCGGCCATTTTGTTTACCCGGTGGCCATTTTGAAACCGCATGATCAGCTTGGTGAAAATGGGGGCTTTGCAATGATTGCTTCCCTGCGATCATCGCAATGCGAAATTTCCCCATAGGGAACATCGCAAAGCGATCGTTTTTGCGATTGCAAAAACAGCGTCGCTGAGCGATTTCGTTGCTATACGGAGCGATCGCTATGTGAGGCACCACTGTAAATTGATTTTAACTAGGCATGTTTCAAAATTAACACATTCAATAAACAAGAGCTGCAGTATCACACAAAGTTTTGAAATGTTGTTTAACTCAGATACATAGCAGAAGTGCATCAATTTAGAGAGAATAGCTACAGTTTTTCACATAGTCCACCCCTCTCTCATTAACTGGCACTTACAGTCTCAACAACTTACTTTGAGACATTAGTAATATAAAGAATAAAAATTTCATTTACTGACAATTGTGACTATATCAACAAAAAACTAACAAACATGACTGCATTTAACAACTCTGTTTCAATAGACTTACAGAAAACTTTACTAACCAACATCAAAGGCATTAACACTCTTTGAGGAATAAGAACTCTTAGTACAGCAAAGCGGCTTTCTTTGAATTCTGAGACAGGAGAGAATGATTGGCTAGTGTTGGATAGATCAACAATCACCACAGGCTAGAAAGATCTCTCTCAAACAAACTGCAGGCAGCATGCAAAACTGCAAAAACTCCAACAGTATCTATCCAACAATATCTATTGGCCCACAAGAATGGTCAAAGGATCTTTCCTCTGCTGTGAAGGCTTATATGACCCATGCCTTCTGTTTTGATTTACAATGTAAAAAGCATGCCCTCTTAGTTTAGACCCCAACAAAGTATGTGAGACCCTCCCCCAGTACATCTCCTAACATTGCACACAATCTTTCAGTTTCAGCAAGGGGTTATAGATGATCCCGTTGACTTTAGTAGAGTTATACTAAAATAAGTGGTTTTAGGACAGCAAATTATTCTCTTGTTAACCAATTATGTCATACATACAAAGGCCACACATGCATAAAATTGCCCCTCTTTTGGCTAAACAATTATTTTCTGATGATTTCCAGTTGGTGGACATTTCTGTTAATATCCTTTAGATATCTGTAAAATAACACAAGATACATCATTTGAACTAGTAAATATGAATTCATCATGTTGAGCAAAATATATCTGAAATCAATATATCTGAAATCTACGTATCAGTTTCCAGTTATTATAAGTACTGTAACTGGTTTCCAGTATAATGCAAGAATCCACCACAACCCTATGTGAAATAATTACCATGTCCCATTTTTTATCAGAGGTGATAATTATAGTGGTGGATGATGTGGAGCTCAAATACTGCCTTTTCTGTAACTCCCAATGAGGAAAAAGTGGCCGTAGCTCTGCCTGTGTCTTGGAAATGGACACAGAAGATGTCTGAAGGTAGATTTAGGGTCACATGAGGCCCTGCAAGGGTGAAATGCCCTCAAGGATATTCTAGCTCAGCGGTCCCCAACCTTTTTGGGACCGTGGACCTGTTGGGGAGTGCAGGCTCCATACGCGGGTATGTGCAGTAAGTCCATCTACCTCTTTAGGGAAAAAATGGAGCCCTTCGCCACAAACAAGCCCCACAAAATGGCTGGCCTGCAAAGGATCAATTGCTAGTCAGGGCCTGTCACTGATCATGAAGCCCTTAAGAGTTTGAAATTGGGGGGGGGGGGTTCATGTACACAGACTGTTCTGGAAAATACAAGAGACATTCCAAAACCATTCTTACCTCCAGTGAAAAACACACAAGTCTTTTTACATTCTTCTTCAGTATTAAATCGATTATCATTTCCATCACAGCCGCCGTACCAAAACTGAGCACAAGAATTGGCTTGCTTATCATAATACCATTTTATTATATATACTCGGCACGGTCCTTGATCTAATCTTAATTTACACCTGGGAGGACTCAGGATGTTTTCTTTAAAAAAACAGAACATACAGGTTTTCAGTGTGATAATTTACAAAAATAATTATGGCAATAAAAGGGAAATTTAAAGAATCAAGCTTATGTTACCGCTTAAATCTAAAGAGCTGATGGCAGCTATGTAGTCTAAAAACTGTTTTCAAATTGTCAAGTTCTTGGTCATAAATTCCCCATAAGTACAAAAGTCATAGTTGGAAAAGCCCGAGTGGGTAGGTCTGGGCTTTGCATATATTTGCCTTTCAGGAAAGCCCAGCATTTGAAACTCTTCAGGACATCAAGAATGATTTCCAGTATGGCAAAATAGTAGTTTAAAGCAAAAAGGCAATTTTAGAAAGCCACAGTGGGTTGAAAGAGTTAGGGCCTGTAGATATGATATATGGATTGCTGATGGCATGATTTCAGGGAGAAAGAAATTGTCTGGAAGGTTTTCTACTTAGAATGAGCCATCCTTCCCCTTTAATAGCTGTCACACACCTTTCTGGGTCAGTGGGAGGGCATGCATTCTTTTTCGCATGATCGTTTTGTAGCCTGGAGATCGCCTCCTGCCATTGTAACTTCAGATTTGGAGGAAGAATCAGTGAGGGGAAGGGGGGAAGGAAGAAAACGGACAGAGGAGCAATATATAAAAATAATTTAACTTCCCCTAACCCTCAGCAGATGATCAGGGGAAGTGCTTAATTGATATGACTGGGCTACAAGGGTTTGTTTGCTATTTGGATGAAAGGAGCATGCTAAAGAGCACATTGCTCCTCCCCTAACCTCAACAGACACTTTGTAGCCCATTCCATCCCACACCTAAAACAGCTACTCTGGACAGGCCTTTAGTCATATGGGTTGCTGGATTAGGGTTGATAAACAGAAATGTTAATTATTATGCCTGGAGCGGGGCATGAGATGGAGAAGTGGGGGCATTAATCACACACAGTCCAACATTCTTTTGTTTAGTGTAGCAAATTGCACTAGAGTAGACCTGTTGAATCAATAGGGGATTGGTGCGTCTACTCCTCCATAAATTCTAGTATTCAAATGGGCATACTCTGACTTACTTTAGCATAGCTAAAGGTTACCCTTGACATTTAGTCCAGTCGTGTCTGATTCTAGGGCTCGGTGCTCATCCCCGTCTCCAAGCCTTAGAGCCAGCATTTGTTCATAGACAGTTTCCATGGTCATGTGGCCAGCATGACTAGACACGGGACACTGTTACCTTCCCACCATGGTGGTACCTATTTATCTACTCGCATTTGCATTCTTTCGAACTGTTAAGTTGGCAGGAGCTGGGAGAAGTGACGGGAGCTCACTCCATCATGTGGATTCGATCTTGCGACTGCAGGTCTTCCAACCTTCCAGCGCAGAGTCTTCTGCAGTTTAACCCACAGCGCCACCACATCCCTGACCTTACTTTAGAATAGCAAGTCACAGTTAGAAGCCCATTTGAATCAATGGAACTCACAGAGGAGTTGTCTCCTTAAATCTCCATCAATTCAATGTGAATACAGTACAGTACTTTAGAGTGATTTACTCTGCTAGTCAACAGAATTTTGGCCACTGTCATGACTGGATAAACATGAACACAACTTCTTTTGACGACAGTTCACAGTCTTGTTGTTTTGATGTGGCACAGGGCAAGGATTCCAACTACCAGTTAATCCCCAACCTGGGTGCTAGGGATGACCCGGGAAATGGCAAAAGTCATGGATGCACCATAGCATGGACTGCTAACAAAGTTACTTCCTGCAAGGTATGTGTGTAACAGGCCAATCTGATCTGAGCTTTGAAGCCTCACCTCAAGGATCCTTATGGAAGCTAGAGAGGCTACTGTTCTCATGGCATACCTTCTGTTTAAAAATTTGCTACAAGATGATGGCTTTTAGTTGTATTATAATTTTCTTTCAGCGTTGTAATTTTTGTCATTAGCACTTTTATCCATGAAGAACCGGAGAGAATTCTCTTTAGAAGTACCCTAATATCTTAAAAAGAGAGGCTCTCCGCTCTGTCTGTGAGCATTATAATTGTTTTACTACTGTATCCTGGGATGGAAATAACTTCCTAAAGTTATAATCTCCAACCAGAGATAAAAGATGTAAAGGGCTGCAATTAGAGACAGTTCATCACACAGCTCTGACAACAAAGCCCTCCTCATGCCCCTGCACGCTTTTGTTGTTTTATTCATGCGCTTTCCTATACCCGTAAATGAAACCCTAGATCAGCTCAACACAGAAGTTGCCACTTGCCATGGGCTGCTATCGTAAAGAGAGAGAGAGAGATGCTCTAAGCGGCACAGATATAATTCAGAATGTACTGCTCTTGGCTCCATACACACCGTCTATACCTCTGGGAAACAGAAAGAAACCTCCTGCTATGGCTGATTTCCCTATCTTCTTTTTTCTTTGTTATGATTTTTCCAGTTTCTGCAAACAGGCTAGCTGCCAATTGACAGGTAAGGACCTTTTCCTACTTCTGGGATTAAGGTGTTATGGGGCTTTACTTTCCTCTTTGTTAGTTGCGTTCCATGTTTGGTTACCTTTCTGACAGCCTCTTGATCATGGGTCCTAGAGGCCAAATCCATCCAGGGTAAAGCAGGATGACAGAGCCCTCACTCCCCAGAAAAAAGCTCTGCACAAACTCTGCATAAAGACTTTGTCCAACCTGGAAGCTGACCAGCTGATCCAATGTCTAGGTAGTAGAAGACACTTGCACGTGTGGCCCATGCCATGAGAGGCTCTAGATTCCTGGCCTGATATTAACCCAGCACATGAACCCAGGACAGAGAACTGATTGCATCCTTCCTCCATGCTATGCCCAGTCTGTGTAAGCTGTAGTCAGCAAAAGTGGTGGTCAGTTTCAGCTGAAGACCTCATAAGAGTATTTGTGGATGCTTTTTCTGTAAGTGGAACCCACCAGTTCACATGGAGCCACAGAAAACAAGCTGGCTCCTCCTTGCCCATAACAGCCCTTCAGATATTTGAAGATGCCTGACATATCACCTATCAATCTTTTATTCTGCAGGCTAAACAGAGCTAACTCCCTCAACCATTCCTCATAGCACTTGGCTTCCAGACCTTTAATTGTCTAGATTGGCATCCTCCAGAAGTATTCCAGGTTGTTAGGATTCTTTGTGGTGATCAGAACAGTGTTCAGATAAGATCTGACCAGGCAGGTATAGAGTAACACCTGGATACTATACTTCTCTAAATGTGTCCTAGAAATGCATTAAGTATTTTTTGGTTTGGTGTGGATTTTTGACTGTAGCATCACTGTATCATGTTTAGCCTGGGGTCTATTAATATCCCTAGATCCTTTTTGCATATACTACTGCCAAACCATGTAACCCATCCTACATTTGTGCATCTGATTTTTTTCCTCCTTAAATACAGAAGTTTATTTTTTTTTTCCTTCTTGATATTCATTTTGTGCATTTTGGCCCAGACCTCCAATCTATGGGCTAAACCACAGAAGCCTGTGCTGCAGGGTCAGAAGACCAGCAGTTGTAAGATCGAATCCACACGACGGAGTGAGCTCCCGTCGCTTTGTCCCAGCTCCTCACCAACCTAGCAGTTCGAAAGCATGCATATGTGAGTAGATAAATAGGTACCACCTCGGTGGGAAAGTAAAATGGCGTTCCCTAGTCACGCTGGCCACGTGGCAATGGAAACTGTCTTCAGACAAGCGCTGGCTCTATGGCTTGAAAATGGGATGAGCACCACCCCCTAGAGTCAGACACGACTGGACTAAAATGTCAAGGGGAACCTTTACCTTTACCTTTACTCACATCATAAAACTAAATAACACAAGAATTTGTTTAGAATTTGTTACTACAGCTGTGTATGCACATAAAGGCAGTATATTTAAAAACTATATGTGTAATGACCTGATTTTGGCATAGGTGGTGTTGAAGGAGCCGATGAATGAGATGGTGAAAGCATTTTTTCTGCTGTAAGAGATGGCAGTGGTGGTGGTGGTGGGGATGAAGATGAAGATGATGTAGGCAGAGATGGTAATGCTGATGGGATTGCTGCAGGACACAATGTTAAAAAGGAAACATGAAAAAAATAAGATTTTCTTTGACCTCTGACATGTCCACTAAAGAATGAAAACAATTAATTACCTTTGCTATTAGCCAGAGACAAGAATCGGAGATCATCCCCATCAGGTTCCACATTATAGTTCTCATGAAATATCTTGTGTGATTCTTTTTCCTGAAATACATTCAGTTTGGTAAAATTTTACATTTCAGTGGACTTTCCATCAATAAATCCAGTGTTAACATGGAAGCAAAACACATTCCACTGTATTTAAAGTTCACCCTTAAATCTGAGGCTGCAAGTTTCAAGCTCAAGAAGAGAATGTAGGTCCTAGAATATAAAAATAATATGTTTTGGCCTAGAGAACTACCAAGGACCAACCAGATGGTTTCAGACTTGAAATTACAATACATATTATTAAACTAACAATGTTGGAATTAACTTTTAATTTTCCATTATCATTGCCAAGGTGTGCGGCTATGTGAACACAGGCCCCCTCTGTGCAGCGTTCATCCTCTGCGCACCCACAGCAATAGTTTCCAGCCCCTTTGGTTCCAGTCACAACGGAACTCTGTGGGGGCGGAGTCATGCGCCTGAGGGGTGGAGCCCCACCCAGTGAGGCTGAAAAATAGAGAGAACACTGATCATTGCCCTACCCTGATACCTTACTGAAAAGATGTATTCAGATTTAAGATACTGGGATACGAAGCCAGCTCTCTAAAAGTGATTACCGGGATTAATGGTTGAGAAAGCTGGCCGAGGTTTACAGAGTTCTCCCTCACGGATGTCTCATATGCATTTGAAGAAACCGACTGTCCATGACTATTTGTGTGCAATATGTATTGTGAAGAACGAGAAGACACTGAGTGGATAGATGGTCCGTTTATGCTTCCTCCATTTCCGAGTCGGTTATATATTAAAGCACCATGTTCATCTTCACAGAACTGATTAACAAGTTTGGATTCCAAAGCTTTAAGAAAAGAACACAACATAATGCTTATTAAAAGTCTGTTTCTTAAAATATAGAAATGTCAGTCAAGGAATCAGGTTATTCGAGCAATTTTGACAATATTTCCATTAAAAAAAATTAAAGCGGCAATTGTTTCTTTGTTGCTGGGACTGCACTCATAATGTTACTGTAATTTGTACACCAAACCTTGCTCTAAGTGAAAATAAGCAACTGCCTCCTTTGCTTTCTAAGGGCTGGAAGACATGAACAGGTCCCCAGCCAAAAAACATGAGGTGGAGCCTTTCCACCCATCACTTCATCTGGGGACCTGGTTTCGGTCAATCTCCCCCATGGGGATGAAAACAAAGAGGAGCAAAAGGGTATCATTGTTCATTTACAGGTGCCAGATGAAACACGCCAATGTCCATGGCCTCCCTCTTCCTCAAAGAGCAGCAAAGTGTCCCGGAATTCTCACTGTTCTTTTCCATCGATCAGTCAGATTCCTCTCCTTTGCTACCCCCAGCCTAAAGAGGGAGAGACCTGGAGAAGGAGCATGCAGCCTCCATAAACCAGACTAGACAAACATGCTGATGATGCCCATATTCCCTTCTAAAGAAAATAAAGGTGAAATTAATTCATCATTAATTTTCAGTGTGGGAGAAGGGTAGCACATGTATATCAAAAAGATCTGACCACATTTTACCCTACCCAGAATGACGTTCATGATCATGAATCAAGACGCGGAGTAACTGGAGAAGAACAGCTCATTGGAAGGATTAGATCCACTCCTTCCTGAGTGCATCTGCAAGACTGGATCTCAGAACCTGGCCAAGAAATGCCTATGAGAGGATCTTGGACTGCACGGAATATAGGAAATAGCTGAAGAGTGCCGTCTGAAAAAGTCCCCTCAACTCCATACCCTAGAATGGCGCAGGCAACTGTCTAGCTCTCCAGATCACAGCTCCCACAGTCTATTGCTCTGGGTCATGCTAAGTGAGACTGATGGAAACTGCAGGCTAAAGTACCTGGGGGATCAAAGGTTCCCCAGTCTTGACCAAGAAGATGCCAAAGGTAGCACCAAAAGGCTTTGGATGTCGAAATGACAATGCTCTAATAGTTGCAGGAAACCAATCCTGAGATAAATCTGTGCCTTCCCTCTCAGTGGAGGACTGCTGGCTGTGGTTCTGAACTCTAGCTGCCAAATTCAGGAGGAGCACCCCCCGTCCTACCTTATCTTAGCACCAAGTCTGCTTCAGAAATCCAGGCCAACTCATCTACATTTCAGCTGGGACTGTCACCCATTATTGATAGAACTGGTGATGGCTCAGGGCAGCAAACGAGTCCTACATAAACAGCCCTTGTGTTTTAAAATTATTTTGCTGGGATGTGCTGTCTCCTGCATGGTGGACCAAAATTTGGATGATCCTGAGCTAAAAATGGATTGAATTGCAGCTTTAAAGTTAAAATCTCGGATCTGGGAGTGTTTCTGGTCAGACTCTTAATACAATCATTGTCGCAAAAGAAACTGACTTTTAAGGCACTTGGACAAAGGGGCATTCAGAACCACCTTGGGCAAGCTTACATCAGGTATTCGTAACAAGGATCTCCTCTTGCCTAACAGCCATGCTTGCACACAAATGTGATATGTTGTGTTACTGCACCGGTAGAGTGTCCTGGTCTGTCTTCTTCATACCCAGTTCTTTGCATAGAAGCAGCAAAAGCAATTCACTTTACATGCAGCTAGTGTCCTCCTGTTTACCCTCCAGTGATAGTTGTTGCCCAAGTCCTTTTTGAAACAGTCTTGATCAGCTCCATACTTGTTTTGTAATTGTTTATTTTTTTATACCCTGTCTTTCCTACAAGGAGCTCAAGGTGCTATACATAGTTCACTCTCCTCCATTTCGATCGTCACGACCACCTTATCAGGGGCAACGACAGGGAGCAACCTAAGGTTATACAGCTAGATTCATGGCTCACTGAGGATTTGGATCTGCTGACCCCAGTCACAGTGGCACTCTAACAACTTCACCACTAGAATGAATAGAATGAAATAGAATGAATAGAATGAAAAAAAAAAATACAGAAAAGCTGGCTGGTTGGCTCTTTGGATGTTATTTGTTCTATATAGAAAGCTTTGTATTCAACAGTGTTTTGTAGGGAATGTTTCATTTGAAGTATATATTTAGCCACAGGAGACATATAATACCATTGACTTAAATTGTTTTAACTGTTTATGATATGTTTTATTGTAAGCCGCCCTGAGTAGACATTGTCTAGAAGGGCGGGATATAAATCAAATAAATAAATAAATAAATAAAAACAGATGTGTTAAAGATATGAATCCAGTTGTGTGTGTATATGGGACTGTTCTGTTGCACATGTTTCCTATATTATGCCACCTGCCTCCACTGTGCCTGTTTCTAGACCACAGTCAGCAACATGGTGTCCTACAGATGTTCCAGTCTACAATGCCCATAAACCACAGCCAACATGGGCAACAATCAAAGATTATGGAAGTTAAACTCCATCCTATCATCTCCCTATCATCTACAGCATAGAGCAGAGGGGGTATATTCATTGAGTTGAGACACCAGGTCCGATAAACCTGTAGGTGACCTGTAGAATGGCAAATCATTTCAGAGACAGGCTTGCATGCTCACCTGGAAGAGTATTAAAATCGTCTATGAGGTACATGTGTTCTCTGTCAGGGTCTGATGCAATCAGATTCAGCTCACGTAAGAACTCAACCTGTGTTGGATCCGAAGTATTGACAATTCCAATGGCATACATTTCAATGTTGGCTGCGTGAGCCTCCCGGACTGCGATATCCAGTTTAACAGCTTCTCTCTTATCTGCTTGACCATCTGTTAGCACGATGGCAACTTTCCTCACGCCAGTCCGAGCCCCAAAAAACCCTTCCTGTGTCGCTTTGCGGATGGCAGTTCCCGTGTAGGTGCCTTCTCCCATATACAACATTTTCCTGATCGCTTGCTTCACATCCTGCTGGGCAGTGTATCTATTCAGTCCAAAC
Organism: Pogona vitticeps; assembly: GCF_051106095.1. Classification (NCBI taxonomy): domain Eukaryota; kingdom Metazoa; phylum Chordata; class Lepidosauria; order Squamata; family Agamidae; genus Pogona; species Pogona vitticeps. The sequence goes on from NC_135783.1 coordinate 204,301,012, forward strand.
TCGAGCCGAACCTCCAGACTGTAGAGGACGAGACCGATCCTGGTAGCGTTTCTCCCCACGGTGACTCGGTCTACTAAAGCAGTCACAAAGTCTTTGATTATTTCAAAGTTTTCAGGGCCAACGCTTTCTGAGCTGTCAATCACAAACACAAGCTCCATAGGTATCTCCTTGCACTTAATTCCACAGCCTGCAAAAAAAAAAAGAAAAAAAACAATGAAGGCAGCAAACCTTGAGTCTTTGAGATAGTATAAAAGCAACCCATAGCATCATTCTTACCTCTTAGGCATATGGCATATGAACCTTACCACATTGCTAAAACCCTTCATAGCAACTTGCTATGAAAACCTTACATTCTTTATAGATCACCTGAAAATAGGAGACAGGAGGAAACAGAACCCAGAAAAGTACTTCGACAGTTACAATATCAAAATGACAAGGTTCATTGCAAACTTACCACATATCTCTTTAATTAATTTAATGATATCTTCTCTCTGGGTTAAAAAGACAGTTAAAATTTACATATATACATTATCAGACAAATATTTTATTTCCATTGTTCTTTAACATATTTATTATTTATTTTATTTATTAAATTTATACCCCGCCCCTCTAGACCATGTCTACTCGGGGCGGCTTACAACATAAAAAACATAGTGGTTATTAGTTACTTATACCACGGGTGAATTGCCACTACTGTATTTTTCTGTGTATAAGACACCCCCATATATAAGACGCCCCCACTTTTCTAACCCAAAATTAAGAAATCTAAGTGGGGCTTAGCAATTGTAGAGAGAAAGGGATCAAAGTACTGCAGGATCGCTTTGCTCCCTGCTTTCCCCTCAACTTGTTTTTTTCTCTCCTCAGCTTACTTCCGTGTATAAGACAACCCTCAATTTTAGTCTAAAGATTTTAGACAAAAGTATAGTCTTATACATGGAAAAATATGGTATCTAACAAGTTACTGCTTGTATTCTTCACTGTGTCAGCACCAACTCACAAGCTGGGTGCCTTTTGAGAAAGATAGGTGATAACCTATTAAGCCAGCAATGGTGTGTGTGTTAATTAGCAGCAGTGGCAGGTAATGGCTCTCTCTCTCTCTCTCTCTCTCTCTCTCTCTCTCTCTCTCTCTCCCTCTCCCCCTCACACACACACACACACACACACACACAATATCCTGGTCCACAAGCTACCCATGACTAGCAGCAGTTTCCTGCTGCAATTCATGCCGTTGCCCTTGTGCCAGCTGGCATGGCTGGCATCTGCCAAGCATCTATGACAGTCAGTCATTTGTTATAGTTAGGGGTATTGCCAATAATTTTTACACAGTGGAAGTTACACACATGAAAAATTGATTCATTCAGTCAATAACTAAAGGCTCCATTGTACCCTCACAGCTCAGAAAGCCTTTGCAATACATGTAAAGTCCTCTTAGAAGTATCTGTAACAAATTTTGTGCAGGCAGAGGAATGTAACTCCAGAGAAATGCTTCCCTTGTTTTATTAAAAAATGCAATTTATTTCCCTAGTGAGGACATTTTAATGTGTGTGCGGAACCTCTCCACAAGATGCACTCCATTAAGGATTGCCCATCAGAGCCAATTACCTTTCCACTCACAAAGACTTTTCTTTCAGTTGAAATATACTTTGTTTGTTGTCCCACTGCACACATAGATTAGGTGAGGGGAATCTCTTTGAGCCCAAGGCTACATTTTCTTGTGGATCATCTTCCCGAAACCACATCCAAGAGGTAAATGGCTTCCTGGCCAAAAAAATAAGCGAGTCCAACAAAAAGTGGCCAGGTTGATTACTCTCTTTGTCTCCCTCCCTCCCTTTCCTGTCAGGCTAGAAACAGACTGATGAATGGAAAAGAGAAATTCTCAACTAATGAGAGCATATGAATATCACAGCAGCAATTTCTTAAACCCCCAGGATTATGCAAATCGCTTTGCTTTGTTATGTGATTAGTTGTCAGGATTTAAGGATTCCTTTAAAAACACGTACACTTCTCTTCATGCACTTATGTTCTCTTGCAATCATTAGCCCTATTCAGGTATAGTTTGATTATAGTAAACAGGATGAAAACTGAGGATGTGGGCATGTATGTGTATGTAAGCACTGTCCTTCAACATCACCAAGCACCTGAAAGTAAGTTAGACCTCTCTGCACACTGAGCATAAAGGTCTGAAGAGGGTTCTGCAACCCTGTTGGGTTGAAGGCAGTTGCAGGACTCTTCTGACTGGAAACGTACGACTTCTCGGGCACGGCTGGTCCCCCTTCCCCCCCCAAATGAAAGCACCCTGTTTTAGTTGCTTTATATGGCATGAAATGTTCTCTGTGCTCTTTCTTTTTATTTGCTACAAAGGAATCATCTTAACCACATTGAAGATTAAACATCAGTGTGCTTTGATGAATTTCCTATGCAAATACAGTATTCCGTCCCCCACCTGGCCCCTTTCACTTATGCCAAGCCACACAATCCTTTAATGCACGATTGAATTTTATTCTGAAAGATTATTTGCTTACTGTAAGGCCTTGCTCCCCCTTTGGTCCAGTTCTGCCCTGAAATATTAATCATTGAATTAGTTATTCCCAATCTGCATGTTTTGATGTATCAGCTGCTGGACTGAAAAATAATGTTATACATAAATATTGCAATAGATGTAGGTTACAAAAGGGTTGTGCCCACTGTAGTCTTCTCATGGATCAAAATGGGGAGGGTACATAATCCCAAAAGTTCAGGTGGTGAAGGGTGCCTATCCTTTTCTGACTACGTTTGAGGCTGGAAGCAGCTGGCTAGATTAAACAGGATCTTAACGTACCCTTAGTGGCAGGTATTTTAATCATTTACAATGGTCCTAACCTTTTAATTAAAAAAAAAAAAAAGAAAAGCGGGTTCTGAGTGGGGGAATTTTTAGAAGAGAACATTATTAACGTAATGCCCTTCCTGCCTGCAGCTTCTTTGCTCTAGGTTGCCCATCTCCCTGCAGTTTTTCTTTAAGAGTTTCAAAGATGTGCAGACTTATGTGCTCAAGTAAAAAAAAATCCAATTGAAAACATTGTGTGTGTGTGTGTGTGTTTTAATATACATTAGTTGCACAAGGTATTTGCCTCTTAGTGAGACTCTAATTATGGAGGGACAGAACTTCATTAAAAACATCATAGGCATCCTTCAGTCTCGAGAGACTATGGTAACGTGCTCTGTATGGAGCACTTGGAAGAGCGTCTAGTGTTTTGATGCTGTACGCAAAGCTGGAGTGTCCTCTCCAGGGTATGAAGCATGGGTAAAATAATATGGAGGATAGGCTGTTACCCAAGCAGCAAATCCCCCCTCTCCCCAAATAGTCCAATGGAAAGGCAAGAGCCAATACAACTGGTTCCAGTGACAGAATGACACGAACTGTCTCCAGGACTCCGGCTCCGGATTTTGCCTCAATGTTAGCTCCTGAAGTCTTTTCCATTGGTGGATATAGCCACAAGGCAGTGGAGGTTTGAGGTCAGAGTTTTCCTTCTCCTAGATGGGCTGCCTTCCAGGGCTGAATGAGTCCCAACTACCTGGCCTGCTCGCTCATGGCATGGAGGCCGATGGTGGTGCCTCAGTGGGGGTTTGAAGTCAGAGTTGTCCTTCTCCTAGATGGGCTGCCTTCCAGGGCTGAATGAGTCCCACCTACCCGGCCTGTTCCCTCATGGCATGGACGACGATGGCGGCGCCTCAGTGAGGGTTTGAAGTTGGAGTTTTGCTTTCCTAAGCACAAGCCGCTGACAGAGTGCTGGATGAAGCTGCCTTTCATCTTCCATTTCCGATGATGGTGTCATGCCTCCAATTTCATATCTTCTTCAGAGTCATTGTAACTTGTGGTCACTGGTGATCCTTCCCCACTGCCTATTTCAGTCCCCAAACTGTTAGAATACTTCACCTGATGTTTTGTTGGAGGAAAGCTCTTCTGCTTTTTGCACTTTTTGGTTTTCAGACATTACCACTTCATTGCAGAAGTTTTTGGTACTTCTGCAATGAAATCAGGCTGTTAAAGCAGCCCTTTAGGATCCAAAAAACCCCACAAAGGTATATTTTAGGATGCCCACCTCTATGTCGGGAGCATCCTGCTCAGTCCAGTGAAATAGATTTGACTTCCTCACCCCAATTGTTTTGTTGGAGGAAAGGTCTTTTGTCTTTTCCACTTTTTGGTTTTCAGGAGTTGTTGCCAAGCTGCTTTCCTCTGTTGAGGACATGATGACTCTACCTAAAGTCTCTGCTGGAGACTTTATAAAGTTGATGAAAAGTGACATCACAAAGTGTGGTCAAGATATTGTTGCCCGGTGTGGGGGTGCCATTCCCAAGGTTGCTAAGCCACATGGGTGTTGTAGAGTACCTGCGCAAACATCAGTCCCGTTCATGGGAGGCAATAGGGCTGCAGCTTTAATGAGAAACTGGGGAATATGGGTAGTTTGAAAATGAAATGTTAAAATATGGGTAGTTTTAAAATGATAATTGTATGTGTTATATACCATCAAGTTAGAAATGACTTATAGCAACCTTAATTGAATTTTTAAGATAAGCGAAATATTTAGGGAGCGGTTTTACCATTGCCATGCAAACCCAGTAAGTTTCCATGGCTGAGTAGAGATTTGAATCTAGGTATCACAAGCCCTAGTTCATCACTCTATCCATTAAACAACACTTGGTTCTAAACAATAGACATGTTCAAATGTAAAACCTCATGCTTGGATGTAAAACCTTGTACTGTACATTAAGAGGTCATGTTCACTGCCTTCCTATCTAACCAACAGGAGGTAAATCTGGTTCTTCTAACAGGATGGTTTGTAATCTCTTCTAAGTGATGATTTCTGAAGAAGGTAATGCCAGTCTTCTTTAGCAGGTATAATCACACGATTATAAAATGTCATATGTGTTTTTATGACAGAAAAAAACATGAAGGTTTTGGGAAGCAGTGACTGCCCACTATAATAAAACAAATCTAAAATGGAATTCTGGTTTTTCATTCCTGTTCTAAATCCTATTATTCTATCCAGCTCAGGAAGGCCACCAGAGTTTAGAAAAGTTACTTTTTTTGATAATAGCTTCCAGAATCTCCCAGCCAGCAGCATAGCCAGTAGTCTCACTGGCTGGCAGATTTTGTAAGTTTTAATTCAAAAAGGTAATATTTCCAATATAGGATCTCAACCTTTCGGAAAGGAGTGTTCCATTAACAGTTCCTGCACTCATATTACCTCTTCTCAAGATTAGCTTTGGGGATCTAAAGCAAAGCTTATGCCTATTTTTATTCTTTCAGTTTTTTTTTGCCTAAATGCAGGGAGATCTATCCTAAGTGGAAATACTTTATTTAATACGTTTCTAATACATTTCAAATTATTTGCTTAGAATGACTGCAGACAGTTAAGGTGAATCTGTAGATTATGTTTCAGCCTGGAGGGGACTTAGTGATTAAAATCAGCCTTTTCCCAACCTGGCACCCTCCAGAGTCACCCAGCCTGATGTGAGCCTTAGAGTCCAACCCATTCAATGGGAAATATGATGGGGAAGATCAAGCTACTTACAGGGTCTCCAGGAGAACCAGGATCACCCATGTTGCCTTTTTCACCTTTTCTTCCTCTTTCTCCTGCAGCTCCACGGTCACCCTGGCAGTTAATTACAGCACAGAACATATGTAAAGCACCTTAAGTGTGCTCAACTAGCTTTGTTTGAACAGTCATTTGCTAAGAGGAAAGACAGTGCAGTATTATTCCAAAGATCATTTCCCTTTACAATGAAATTGACTATCATATAAATCAATGGGTAGGGAACATTTTCCAAGTATAGCACCAGACTCATGCATTGATGGGCTTAGGCCACCTGTCTGTTTACTTGATCACTGACCATACCGAAACATGCTCAAACAACAACCTACCCTGTTTTCCCAAAAATAAGACCTAACCTGAAAATAAGCCCTAGTATGATTTTTCAGGATGCTCGTAATATAAGCCCTACCCCTAAAATAAGCCCCAGTGAAGTGAACCCCCACCCTCCACCATTGTGCAGCAACCAGAAGATGATGACATGACTGTATTTGAATAAATGTAGATTGCTGTACGTGAAAAAAAGCATCCCCTGAAAATAAGCCGTCATGTGTTTTTTTGGAGCAAAAATAAATATAAGACCCTGTCTTATTTTTGGGAAAACACGGTATTCACTATCGAAGCCTTTCCCCAACCATTCAAGAAACCTTTGGCTTTTAAAGCATGATGTCACAACCAGTAATAGTACAACACCTGTGATTCACGACTCATATGTTCACGGATATTGAGAATTAGGCAGCTTCTTGTAAGTAACAAAGGCACAGTTTTAATAGAGAATACATTCTCACAAGCTGGGGGGGGGAAAGTAAGAAGAGGTTCTAGGTTCCTGGAGATCTAAGGGATGGGATGCCCAGAAGTAGAAATTATCTTAGAAAAGAGGAGAGGTTTACGACTGGATAGAAAAACAGTGTTCGCAGGGAAGAATAAGTGAGGGTCAGAATAAAATAAGGGAACAGGAGGTAAGGAGGTGAAGAAAAAAGGTCTACTAGCCAAACAAACAAAAGAGACATCATAAAAACCCCGTAAGATTTTTAAAGATGAAAGACAGGGAGAATATTGGGGGGTTTGAAACGAGACTGTTAGGTAATGAATATGAAGTTTACCTATCTTGACACCAGGCCTCATGAATGCAATAGAGATGCTTCCCCACCCCCCAAAGTGTTTGAGGACCTATGTGGGTTTTTCTGAACAGCAAAGTAGCAAGAGCAATCCCCACATTCTCATTCATAGCTGGCACCTTCTGAGGCTGTGAGAATGGTTACCAAGCGCTAGTGGGGCTGTGTAACCTGCTTGCGCTTAAACAGAAGAACAGAAACGGGAGTTCGTTTTTGCACCATGAGCATTACTGGACACAAAATTAACTCCCGTTAATCAAAATCCTGTTGCACAACTTTACACCCACAAAACATTAACTATTGACTCAACTCTTTGCTTTAATGTTTTCCTTCTTTTTCTTGCACATTTCACAACACCTGAACTATCTCCTCATTTCAGGAGATCATTTAGTTGTGTGTGTGCATGTGTTACATACGTCAACTCCAGAGCAATTCCCAGCAGCCCTAATCAGGCTTCCAAACTAAGAGCCCGAAACTAAAAGCCCCCCCCAAAAACCCACAACAACTACTTCCAAAGTAACTTAGGTATTTGGAAAACAGTTTTACCAGTTCTTCTCCCTCAGACAGTTCCCCCAGCTAAACAACCATCTCAACACAGGCCTTTATAATGCTATACCACCTCTCCAACCACTCTACCACACTTAGCATCCCATGAAACCCTACTATACTAAGAGTTCCCACCAGCATGCATGTTAAAACACACCGGGTCACTATAAGTCAGTTCTGATTTGATGGCACAGAGCAGGAAACTGATGGTAAAAGGAAGCCACAGCCTTGCATTTCCAAGAGCTGAGCAGGGCTGCTGAGGGCAGGCCTTCCAGAGGTAACTCACTCCAAAGGTCAACCTTTGGAGGCAAATTAACAGCATGTAACAACAACATTGTTAGTAAAAAGAGAACAGATACTTTTTAAAAGATCTACCTATGTTTATTCTAAAATGTTTGTGTCGCATTATAGCCTGTGTTTGCTTTACAGAACTCCACAAATAGTTAAAACGGACCATAGGGGTAGTTTCCTTAAAGAAGTAGCAACATTAGTCTGTCTCAGCCGTATTGGGAAAATTAAATGGGGGCGGGGAGAAAGGGGGGGAAGCAAAATATTATGGCACAAGATTTTTACATTGAAATCAATTCATTTGTCTTTAAAGTTCCAATATGGATGCAGTCCTTTCTATACATTTTCCACAGGATACCTTGGGCCCAAGAAGCCCTTCTCCGGGAGCTCCACGGGGTCCTATCATTCCTTGAATTCCTTGCTCACCCTAAAAATTAAAAATAAAAATGGTATTTCAGCCTTCTTTTGCCATAGAAGCAGACACTGGAATCTGTTCCGCCCAGTGAATTCCTCCTATTTTCTTATATTTTTATTGAGTCGGAGGACTTGGGGCTTTGTATGACACACAGGCATAGAAATGAGCAGCACCTTTTATCCACCAAACTAAAATGCCTATAAAATGTTTAATGAAAAATGAAAGGTTCAGGGACCTCAGGGTAATCTTAATGATCTGTAAAGAATGGAGCAGAGGATGGGAAAGAGCTGCAGGCAGTGCCAAGAATCCTTTTGTAAGAGACCAGTTCTGGTTGGTTTTTGGAAAAGGGGTGGTGAGGCGTTCCATCCATCGGCTGTCTTGTTTTATATGGTCCCCTCCCTTTTCTTCCCCGGCCCAAAATTTTATGAGGTAAAAGTGATTCCAAGACCTACAGTACAAGCCCCTACAATATTAATTAGGCCACAGTACTAAGTATTATGGTTACCTGCAGTATATTGACTTGGATTACATGTCAATTACATGAGAATCAATAGTTCTTGGCACTGAATTGTTGGAGAAGAAACGGAGATTGTGATTTTCCTTATATTTATTTATTTATTGGGACAGTCCCAAAGTCCGCCTTCCCTGCTCCATTACGTGGGGACACTGAATGCTAGAAGTCTGGGTACCTTTGGCCCCTGGATGCCTTCGCCAGGAGGTCCCAACGCTCCAGGTGGTCCCTGCCGTCCAACGTTACCCTGAGTGAAGAAAGGGGATCACAACTTTAGGAAGAAATGCCTGTAAGAAATAAACACTACCGCATTTATGTTCTTTCTGTTTCAAAAAAGAATCTCTGCAAAAATGGAAGTTTCTTGACATCCTAGTGAACATCATGTACAGCTTGCTTCTAACCATGTCTATATTCAGAATGATCACTTCCTTTTATTGATACTGGTTTTCAAGTAAACATTTAAAAACAGTTCCCTTACAATCCTAGGTATATTTGTTTGGAAATAAATCTTATTGAGTTCAATGGGGCTTACTCCAATGTAAGCGTGTGTGAGGTTGCAGCCTCAGACCCTAGATCAAACTGCTATTTGAGCAGGCCCACTGAATCAGTTACAGACTGGTAAATGAGTACTGTACTTGTGAAAATCCCATTGACTTGACAGGTTTCACACTGAATAATCTTGTTAAGTCTTCTGTATTATTTACGTTATTCCTATTATTAAGGCAAACAATGACATATAATAAAGAGTCATATTTTTGAGAGATGACATTCCAACTGAAGATGTAATTCTTACTTACTTTTGGTCCTGGAAGGCCTTCCCCTGGTGGTCCTGGGAGCCCAGCTGGCCCTCTCGTACCTGGATCACCCTAAAAATTTACATTTGTAAGAATTTCACAATTTCATTTACTACTAACAGTTAGTTGAGGAGCATTAAAACCCTGAACCTGAGCGGAGAGTTGCAACATGAGGAAACAAGAATATCTTCTTCTAACTGGCCACCATATTAGATTCCTTAAATTTAAATGGATTTTGCAGTGCAAATTTGTTTCCAGGCTGCCCATGTAAGTGATACTGCCTAGTATCCTGTTGCATACTTCTGCCCGTACAAAATGAATAATGTCATCTTCAATGCCAGACGGCGACATTACTTCCTTTTTCCCCAGGGTGCTTGCAATATCATCTCACTGCATGCGAATTGTGTGCCTGTCAAAATTGGGATCATTCCACTAATGATGACATAATTCCTCCTGCATGGGCAGAACTATGCAACAGGATACTGGATATTGAGTCATCAAAATGTATGACAAAAACAAACCAAAGGCAAAAGTACCTTTAAGACCAACAGATCTGAGATTCTGTGGATAATAAATAAATTTATTCGTCTTAAAAGTGTGCCATTGCACAGCTACCTCTCTGAAAACAGAATTATCAGCAAATCTTTATGTGGAAGCTGCTTTTCTGCTTATATCTCACTTTTTGGATCAAAGTATCTGGACATAAATATTATTACTGCCATATAATTTGGCTTTTTGTGAGCTACTTGACAGCCAGTCTCGCTTTATAAGCACTAGATTTTAACTCACTGGCTTCTCGTGGACTGTCTCCATTCCTGGCTACCAGTATACATTACAGATCTTGTATGAGGGCATGAAGGATTTAAAACATGTGCTGAAAAGGACTTTTTTGAAGATAAAAGAAATAACCCTTAATGATACAGAACAAATATTTAGAGAAAAGCTCTAAATGGTACACCGTTGCTAACAATAATAGCTCATTTATGAGAAAGCAGTCTAGATAAATTCCTAGTAATAATAAGAGAATATGTGTCTGTCTCTTTTCACCTTAGCTCCAATACTATGATACCAAGACATGAGAAGCTTGGTGTGGATACAAAGGGGATCCTGGACCATGTATCATGTGGTAGTTTTGCTTTTAGAATGTATTCATGTTAGTCTATGTAAATTGGCCTGTAGCCTCCAACACCATTATCAGTCAACATGTGGCAGGCTAATCCCTTTAAATATCCCTACATCTTTCAAGTCATTAAATGCAGACTTCCCTAAGGGCAATGTAGCTGTAAATCGGGGACAACAGCTCCTCTTCAAAGGGGAAATGCTCTTAAGAAGCCAGCTTGTAAAAGAGCGATCAAAAGAAGAAGGTGCAGTGAGAGGAACCGATAACCCAGAGTTAGACCTGAGGAAGAGGAGCAGCAATGGCTGCATTTAGAACAGGTGGGACCCCAGAAGGGTAATTTGCATTGGGAAACGCTGCATCCAGAGCTGGAAGGACTTCAGAGCAACACCGTGTCAATTAGAAGCAAGCAAAGGAGCAATGGCTGGAACCCAAAATGAACTTCCCCAGTGGGAAAGAAAGCTGTCGTCTCCTGCAATCTTGCCTTGGGTGGCGGTTCTGATCTGTCAGTTATAACTGGCTGAATATCAGCCTCCTGTACCCAGTGCCACACCATCAAAAGGAAAAGAGAACCTCCTGGGGTGTGTTGTTCAGGTGGCAAAGTCCAAATGCCCTACAAGTGTTATAGCCCATTGTTTTGCCCACAGAGGACGGAGAAAACAGATCTTAACTCTGCCAGCTCCACAACATTGCTTGAAAGCTTTCGTATATTATAATGTATGGGATCTTCTACCACATATGGAGTTGGTAATTGTGCTATTTATAGCAGACAGTGTTTGAAGAGCAGCTTCTGATTCTAACAGCGTAGTCCCCCCAAATCACTTTTTTCCTAAGCTATGGGAAGCCTCCCAGCCATTTGACAGTGTACACAACAATCAGCTCAAAAACCCTGTGTGTGTGTGTGTTTAGTCGTTTAGTCGTGTCCGACTCTTCGTGACCCCATGGACCAGAGCACGCCAGGCCCTCCTGTCTTCTACTGCCTCCCGGAGTTGTGTCAGGTTCATGTTGGTTGCTTCGCAGACACTGTCCAGCCATCTCATCCTCGGTCGTCCCCTTCTCCTCTTGCCATCACACTTTCCCAACATCAGGGTCTTTTCCAGGGAGTCTTCTCTTCTCATGAGATGGCCAAAGTACTGGAGCCTCAGCTTCAGGATCTGTCCTTCCAGTGAGCACTCAGGGTTGATTTCCTTTAGAACTGATAGGTTTGTTCTCCTTGCAGTCCAGGGGACTCTCAAGAGTCTCCTCCAGCACCACAATTCAAAAGCATCAATTCTTCGGCGGTCAGCTTTCTTTATTGTCCAGCTCTCGCTTCCATACATCACGACAGGAAAAACCATAGCTTTGACTATTCGGACTTTTGTTGGCAAGGTGATGTCTCTGCTTTTCAAGATGCTGTCAAGATTTGTCATCGCTTTCCTCCCAAGAAGAAGGCGCCTTTTAATTTCAGGGCTGCTGTCTCCATCTGCAGTGATCATGGAGCCCAGGAAGATAAAATTTGACACTGCCTCCATATCTTCCCCTTCTATTTCCCAGGAGGTGATGGGACCAGTCGCCATGATCTTAGTTTTTTTGATGTTGAGTTTCAGACCATTTTTTGCACTCTCCTCTTTCACTCTCATTACAAGGTTCTTTAATTCCTCCTCACTTTCTGCCATCAGAGTGGTATCATCTGCATATCGGAGGTTGTTGATATTTCTTCCGGCAATCTTAATTCCGGCTTGGGTTTCTTCCAGTCCAGCCTTCCGCATGATGTATTCTGCATATAAGTTAAATAAGCTGGGGGACAATATACAGCCTTGCCGTACTCCTTTCCCAATTTTGAACCACTCAGTTGTTCCATGACCAGTTCTAACTGTTGCTTCCTGTCCCACATATAGGTTTCTCAGGAGACAGATAAAGTGGTCAGGCACTCCCATTTCTTTAAGAACTTGCCATAGTTTGCTGTGGTCCACACAGTCAAAGGCTTTCGCATAGTCAATGAAGCAGAAGTAGATATTTTTCTGGAACTCTCTGGCTTTCTCCATAATCCAGCGCAAGTTAGCAATTTGGTCTCGAGTTCCTCTGCCTCTTCGGAATCCAGCTTGTACTTCTGGGAGTTCTCGGTCCACATACTGCTGAAGCCTACCTTGTAGGATTTTGAGCATAACCTTGCTAGCGTGCGAAATGAGTGCAATTGTACGGTAGTTGGAGCATTCTTTGGCACTGCCTTTCTTTGGGATTGGGATGTAGACTGATCTTTTCCAATCCTCTGGCCACTGTTGAGTTTTCCAAACTTGCTGGCATATTGAATGTAGCACCTTAACAGCATCATCTTTCAAGATTTTAAATAGTTCAACTGGAATGCCATCACCTCCACTGGCCTTGTTGTTAGCCAGGCTTTCTAAGGCCCACTTGACTTCGCTCTCCAGGATGTCTGGCTCAAGGTCAGCAACTACATTGTCTGGGTTGTCCGGGATATCCACATCTTTCTGATATAATTCCTCTGTGTATTCTTGCCACCTCTTCTTGACGTCTTCTGCTTCTGTTAGGTCCCTCCCATTTTTGTCTTTTATCATGTTCATCTTTGCGCAAAATGTTCCTCTAATATGTCCAATTTTCCTGAACAGATCTCTGGTCTTTCCTTTTCTGTTATCTTCCTCTATTTCTTTGCATTGTTCATTTAAGAAGGCCCTCTTGTCTCTCCTTGCTATTCTTTGGAAGTCTGAATTCAAGTTTCTGTAACTTTCCCTATCTCCCTTGCATTTTGCTTCCCTTCTCCTCTCTGCTATTTCTAAGGCCTCGTTGGACAGCCACTTTGCTTTCTTGCATTTCCTTTTCTTTGGGATGGTTTTCATTGCTGCCTCCTGGACAATGTTACGAGCCTCTATCCAAAGTTCTTCAGGCACTCTGTCCACCAAATCTAGTTCCTTAAATCTGTTCTTTACTTCCACTGTGTATTCATAAGGGATTTGGTTTAGATTATACCTGAGTGGCCCAGTGGTTTTTCCTAATCTCTTCAGTCTAAGCTTGAATTTTGCTATGAGAAGCTGATGATCAGAACCGCAGTCAGCTCCAGGTCTTGTTTTTGCTGACTGTATAGAGCTTCTCCATCTTTGGCTGCAGAGAATATAATCAATCTGATTTCGATATTGCCCATCTGGTGATTTCCATGTATAGAGTCGCCTCTTGTGTTGTTGGAAAAGAGTGTTTGTGATGACCAGCTTATTCTCTTGACAAAACTCTATTAGCCTTTGTCCTGCTTCGTTCTGAACTCCAAGGCCAAACTTCCCTGTTGTTCCTTTTATCTCTTGGCTCCCTACTTTAGCATTCCAGTCCCCTAGAATGAGAAGAACATCTTTCTTTGGTGTCAGTTCTAGAAGATGTTGTAAATCTTCATAGAATTGTTCAATTTCAGTCTCCTCAGCAATGCTGGTTGGTGCATAAACTTGGATTATTGTGATGTTGAATGGTCTGCCTTGGATTCGTATTGACATCATTCTATCATTTTTGAGATTGTATCCCATTACAGCTTTTCCCACTCTTTTGTTGACTATGAGGGCTACTCCATTCCTTCTACGGGATTCTTGTCCACAATAGTAGATATGATAATCATCTGAGCTGAATTCGCCCATTCCTGTCCATTTTAGTTCACTGATGCCCAGGATGTCGATGTTTATTCTTGCCATCTCCTGTTTGACCACCTCCAGCTTCCCAATGTTCATAGATCTTACATTCCAGGTTCCTATGCAGTATTTTTCTTTGCAGCATTGGATTTTCCTTTCACTTCCAGGCACGTCCACAGCTGAGCGTCCTTTCGGCTTTGGCCCAACCACTTCATTAGCTCTGGAGCTACTTGTACTTGTCCTCCGCTCTTCCTCAGTAGCATGTTGGACGCCTTCCGACCTGAGGGGCCCATCTTCCAGCGTCATATCTTTTAGCCTTTTGTTTCTGATCATGGGGCGTTCTTGGCAAAGATACTGGAGTGGCTTGCCATTTCCTACTCCAGGTGGATTGCGTTTAGTCGGAACTCTCCACTATGTCCTGTCCGTCTTGGGTGTCCCTGCACGGCATAGCCCATAGTTTCTCTGAGTTACTCAAGCCCCTTCGCCACGACAAGGCAGCAATCCATGAAGAAGTCAAAAACCCTAACCTGATATTTTTATTTTAAACTTTGAGGTAATACCTTTGGCCCAGGTAGTCCAACGCCCTGAGGGCCTTGTTCTCCAGGAGCCCCTGGAAGACCTGGAGGACCCTAGAATTGCAAAGTACATTGATCAATTGCTAATCACTTTGATATAGCATGCATCCCAGGCTTCTTATTATAGTACAGTACTACTGTATGTTATTCGAAAGATTGTGTTTTGAAAATAATGCCACAAACATCTTGTCGAGACTAAGGTGATGAGAACTAACCTGGATTTGTAATACAGTACTACCCTGGGGTGGGGAAAAATCTGGTGTAAATGTTTTTTTTTTTAAACAACACACATGGAATATTTGAAAAAAAGAAATCTAACTCAGGACTAAGGAAGAGCAGATATTTCAGAGAATTGTGGAGTTACCTTCTATGCACGGGCAGAGTGAGAAAGGGGCAGAATGAAGACATACTGCATATGGCAATTAAGACCTCTTATGAGTGAAGATTTGGGGTAGTGTATCAATAACTCAGATTCAAACGAGGCAGTATGCTTGGCATCTATTCAGTCCTAATCCATAGTTTTTCCTCCCCACCAGAGACCCTTTTACTTTCAAAAATGTGAATTATAGTCATCTAAAAGGGCAGGCGAAAAACAGATGTGAATCCCTCTGTGTGCATACTTACGGTTGGGCCTGGATACCCATCTCCCTTTGGTCCAAATGGTCCAGGTGGTCCCGGATGTCCACGGTCACCCTTTTTTGCAAAAAGAAAACATGCCCATTCCATTTACGATTGCATATGAGAGGTATTTTTTGCCCACTTTGAATGAGTTTCCACTTATTACCTTGGCTCCTGGAATCCCTATTCCCTGTTCTCCGATTGGGCCAGGCGGTCCAGGCAATCCGACATCACCCTTCAGTTTAAAAATACAAGGCAGTTGTGAAACAAGAGCAAATATCGAGGAAGACGAAGCAAAGAGCTAAGTAGGGACGAACAGAGCTGCAACTTTATTAATTTATTACAACAAATGGGTAGCAAGACCTGAAGTCCCTTCAGGAACAGAAGCAGGCAACATATTACAGACAAGGCTGCTCCTCCCTGGCCTGGCACGAGCAAGGTAACTCCGGCTTGTGCGAGGCTGACTACCTCTTGTTTGAGGGAAGCTCTCCAGATTTGCACTCACCTGTAGTTTACCACACTTTAGAGCCTCAAGAGTTGTGCTTCAACTTGACCTCAGATCATAAGGGTGAATGCAGGGAGTTCCCTCTCATCCTATTGTTTATTCTTGAGCAATTGGTATTTGAAAATCAAAAAGTATTTGTTCATTTGTTTCAGTTATTTGCACACCACCTGAATTAGTGCAAAGCCAAAACATGTGTGGGTGCTTTATCACTTTGATTTTGCACTGCTGAAGGGTCTTAATTTTCCTGTGAATTTATCTTCATCTAAGGGTTGTAGCACATGTGCCAAAAATCCTGTGAGTTAGGAATTTCCAGCATCGTGACGTATGACAATCACCGAGACATGTCATGATGGTTAATTTTAATGTGTGGAGGTGGTGGTTTTCAGAGTACACATATGCATAAATTAGACACATGCATGATTTTGCATGATGATCAACTTGAATATTTCCTGCTTTAAAGGAAGAGATTCCATGCATGATTTTTGTCACCTCTGAAGTTTTAATGTATGTATCTCAGATTCGGGATTTTTAAAAATATTACATAATTCTCTAGATGAAGATGTAATTGCAACTGATCGTTAACCTCATCACAACATTAAGTGGCTAATTAGACACATGTGGTGAATACTGTGGAGTAAGAGAAAGACAGCTGTTACCTTTGGTCCCATAATGGCTCGTCCTGGAAGACCGGGCATTCCAAGGCGTCCGGGAGCACCCGGTTCACCCTGTCATAAGAAGCAAAACAGTGGTGGTTTCCTCCAGTAAATATAGCGAAATAAATTAGAAAGGTTCAAAAGGTGAAGCTTTTTCAGAGAGCATCTCTTGCGTTTCCTAAATACAAGAAAAGCTGGGTTTCCTCTGTGGCTAAAATTACATGTAATCAAAGTTTTACTAAGAAAACTCAAATTCTTTAGAAAGAAATGGTGCCCTTTGCAACTGTACACGTTCTGCAAAACTTTGGGCACAGTCAGCACCTCAACCTCCAGCCTGGGAGGGTTGGGTGCAATCCATGACAGCTTGTGCCTCGACAGGAGTGTGCCCGCATCCAAAAATGGGGGGGGGGGGAAGAGACATCCCTTGTGCTGTGTCACAAGCTGCCCACAGTCGTTACTCAAGTCTACACTCAGATCCTGTCATTCATCCTTGAAGCATTACGGTAAATCACATCCCCATTGAATTCAATTGGTTTTAGTGTACTCCTGTGTAGACTAGTTGGATGGAATAAAAACTACAGCTGGGGTGGGGTGGGGACAACACCTAGTGGTCAGAGAATCACATGTACTTGCCCTTGGAAGGCCACACCCACTGTAGGGACCCACCACCCAAAATATATGTAAAAATGTCCTTTTGTTAAAAAAACCCACACCCTTTCACATACTCTACTGATCAGGTTTTTTAAAATAGTTGCAAAAAACCCAAAAACCAAACCCACACTTGTGTGGGGGGGGATGTTGGGAGCCCCTCCACTGAAAAACTGGCAAAAATGCCTCCTATGAGCAAGAAGGGGCACAAGGGGACTTCTTGAGTAACTGTTGGGTTTTTTTGAAAAAAAAAAATTAAAATCCAGGGGTGGGGATTTGGGCTCCTGAGGGCCTTATGCTGCTTACGCCCGTTCTATCTAGGCCATCCAACACACAAGTAGTTTGCTAAGCTAAATAAGTCCAAGTACTTTGCTTAGCTTCTAATATTTTCTTGTAAAGAAGCATCCTGGTGTTTGCAGGGTAAAACAGTGGTGCAAGGGGAACATTTATGTGGATCATTTCCATTTAAAAAAATGTAGCTAATGTTGTATTTATAATTTTTTTCTGTGAGAGATGGCAAGAGAAGCTTGAGCCACCAGGTTCTTGCCGTTTTCACTGGACAATAACAGGAATGCTAACATTGAAAGAAGGGGTAGAAGAGCAGCACTGAGATTGTGAGAAAGAAAACACCACAAACAGCTTTCCTGCATGGCAATGACAGTCGCTGTTACAACCTAAGGTAAAGGAAAAGGTTCCCCTTGACATTTAGTCCAGTCGTGTCCGACTCTAGGGCGTGGTGCTCATCCCCGTTTCCAAGCCACAGAGCCAGCATTTGTCTGAAGACAGTTTCCGTGGTCACATGGCCAGCATGACTAGACACGGGATGCTGTTACCTTCCCACCAAGGTGGTGCCTATTTATCTACTCGCATTTGCATGCTTTCGAACTGCTAGGTTGGCAGGAGCTGGGACAAGCGACAGGAGCTCACTCCGTCACGTGGATTCGATCTTATGACTGCAAGTCTTCTGACCTTGCACCACAGAGGCTTCTGCAGTTTAACCTGCAGTGCCACCACATCCCTAAGAGACAAGCAAACTAGCCACTTACAACCTATGAGGCAAGCAAACCTTAACAGGATAACACAAGGAGTTCCTTTTTTAAAAAGCAATCTTATTTGCTGCAGGCTAACATTCCATACCTTACTATGTAGGTATTTCCCCCCTTCACTCCACATAATTAAAAGGG
This sequence comes from Pogona vitticeps, assembly GCF_051106095.1. NCBI lineage: Eukaryota > Metazoa > Chordata > Lepidosauria > Squamata > Agamidae > Pogona > Pogona vitticeps. The sequence goes on from NC_135783.1 coordinate 204,319,153, forward strand.
GAACAAAAGAAGCTCCATAGTCAACGCCAACCAGCTGATGACCATATTGGCTGTGGAGGGTGGAAGTTGTAGTGCACTGGGAGGGCAGCAGCTTGTAGAAGGATCCCCACATCCTTCGACTGAGATCCTTCTCTCCCTTCACTTTTACCCTGGCACTTTCCCTTCATTCCTCATTTGGCACTGCCTGCCACAGTCAAATGCAACACGTTGTCATCCTTTGCCCTTGCCCAACGAATGTCTTAAAAGTAAAGAGCTGGACTGTGGTGTGGGGAGGAGGAAGGTGGCTTCTGATGGCTATCACATTTTTCAGGGCAAGGGAAAAATGTATGACAAACCTCAGGCCTAGCTTGGCCGTACTCAGCCTGCCCGACTGCACCCATTTCTGACACCTGACATTGTAAAAATGAACAATAAAATAACAATACTTTAGCTCCAGCAGGTCCAGGTACTCCAGTTGGTCCCGATAATCCACGTATACCTCTTTGACCTTGGTCACCCTAGGGGTAAAAATGTGGATAAAAAAACCCAGTAAAACTATAGTTGGATGATTTATACAAAATGTATTTTAACTCTGTTGTAGAATTTCTACAAAGACATTGTACCACACAGCAGAAGGAATTCAGACCAGTAAATTTTAGTTTTAACAATTCGGTTGACACGAACTCTGCAGATGGAACTTCTATTTTGGTGATTTTTCTTTTTGGACAACCAGAACACAGGAAACATACTCCTTGCAAGTCAGGCCTACCATAGCTAATCAACTTTCATCTTTTTAAAGGAAAAAAAGCATTATGCACAGGAGGAGACAGACCTCCATTTTGGAAGGCTAAAACAAAAAGTTTCCATTTTAAGGGCTCTCTCTCTTGTCTATAGCAAGTGTCGTTATATCACGACAGGCAAAGGAGAAGTGCTTAGCTAAAGGTGTGGTCACAGTTGAGCCCACGGGCTTACTGGGAAGTACAGGCACAGAAATAGCTGTTTTTGTAAGCTTAGGGAATGACACATAGGTGAAAAACAAGTGATGAATACACTAGTCCAAAGGTGCTGCCTGGAAAATTAATGGTGCTAGGCAGACATGTCTTAAAAACTTACATAAAGCCTATGTAAACTGCTATATTTTGGAAGTGTATGCAAAATGCCTCTATTCCTCTCCCCCGACCATGTGTTCTTGACTCTTTAAACCACAGTTGGAGTAAGGTCTTTCCACGAAATAGTGCTAACGGGGGGCTTCATTCACAACTGTAGATGTGTATCTTTGTGAAACTTATAGCATATGAAGGGAATTGAAGCTGTGAGTAAGTGCCACCAGTTGATTTCCTCTCTCACCTTGGCCCTTGCCTTTCCGTGGCCATTTTATACCTAGCTCAACTTAATACCTGTCTCATAAACCACTTCAGGAAAAAGAGATTGAGGGCTCGGTTACATGGAAAAAAATTGATTTTGAATCAGGTTTAGCATGTTCAAAATCTATGTTAAAATTGTAAGTACACAATGCACAAGAAAGTGTGGGGGTTTTTTTGCCTGAGAAGTATGTTTTTTGGTTAGAGAGGTATTTTAAATCGCTTGTTAAATCAATTTATTTTGAATGATTCTGGCATATGTGAATGTCTGTGTCGGTGTAAATTTTGACTGTATGGTCTGTCAAGTAATGGATGCCAGGACCATGGATTTGGGGCTGCAGGAGAACTTTGCAGTCTGATCTGAAAAGAGAGCCAGCAGAGAAAGAACATTTGGGTGGGCAAAATCACTCCTTCCCTCACAAGTCTAGAAGCTGCTGATCTTGTCAATTTCTCTGGTCGGTTTCTCTTTGCCACAGTTCTAGAAGCCAAGGTAGCTCCTTTGACTTACATACAACAGAATTTAAAAATGGTTTGAAAGTTTTGCCAAGAGGATGCACTTACCAATCTGAAAACCACATGACTGCCACATGATTTTAACCTGACTTCCAAAACCACAACTGATCTCCTGATTCATTTTCATAATGTAACTGCACTGTGAGATAGCAGGTATGGGAATGTTCTTGCCCATGGTATCCCTGTTTGAAATCACACTCCGTTTGAATGACCCCCAGCGACACTTTGCAGATCTTTGGTGAAATCCAGTTTCTAAGATGTGACACAGTAATAGTATATAACAAGTCCCTGTTTTTTTCATAATAATTCCACAGTAAATTAACCAATAAATTCTTGCCTTTTCACCCTGTATTCCAATCCCAGGAGCGCCTTCTGGGCCTCGGAGACCAGGTAACCCGGGTTCACCCTGTAAAGATAGAGTGCTAGTAGAAAGACGTGTACAGAGTTTATGGGAAAGTCTACAAAAAGTGAAGATCACCAAATTGGTTATCTTTTATTAGAAAAAATAGTGTTATTCATCAATATAGATTTGTGTGCACTAAAGTGATTTAGATACAGAATAAAATCTCTCCTTCTAGTCTCCCTGTCCCCCAACCCACTAGATGCCCTTAAGGAAAGTTGGTTCAGCTTCATTTGCACTTTGGAATCATAAAGATGATCTTCCTTGCATGATAGCTGCAAAGATCACAGTAAGATCATGTTTCTGAAGTGGTGCGTAAACAGTCTGACATAGACTTACATCAGCTCTGATATCACGACGACGTGTTGGAATTTATGTAGATGTAAAGATATATGTCATCTCAGAACGGCAGAGCTGGAAGGGGCTCCGATGGATCATGGAGTCCAGCCCTTCTCAAGGCGGCACAGTGGGGGAATCGAATTCCCAACCTCTGGCTCCGCAGCCAGAAACCAAAACTACTGAGCAGTTTTGTTACACATGGATTTGTATCCCCATATCATGGAGACATATGATAAAAAGGGTAAAAGGTGGAAGATTAACCCCCATTTGACTCACCTTCAGCCATTAAACATTATTCAAAACAGAAAGGATCCAGAATGCCTGTTCTGTACAAGGATATTACATTGCTGACTGACTTCATTACTACCAGCCAATATAAGTGTTAAACAATGGACCTTTCTACAGTATATCCCAGCTTTGACCATGTGGGCTTATCACTGCTCTCTTAGTCAACGTGACATATGCCTGATTTTATACGCATATTAGGAGCCCAGCCCCAAACAGCACATGTTAAACATCTCTGACTATGGATGAAACTTGCTCAAATTTACCATTATAGGTAAAAGCAAAATAGAAGTAAAAAGTTAAAAAAAAGAAACAAAAACATGGTGGTACTTTAAAGAACAACTTTTATATTTTTTTAATGTGAGCTTTCATGGACATGTCCATTTCATCAGACATGAGACAAATTTACTAAGTGATCTACTGCCCCCAAAAGTCTCCCAGACGGCACTCTGAAGTCATGCTGCCAATTTAAACAACAGCGATTTAAACAACTCTCTGAGGAAGAGAAACCAACCTTTTGTCCAGGTGCTCCATCTTCTCCTGGAAGGCCAGGTAGGCCTGCTAATCCTGAAGAACCTGGTTCTCCCTAAAGTAAATGAAAAATGCTGACAATGGGAACGTACCTAGGTGTTAGCCATCATCCAGCAAGAGCGATCCGTACATCCCATACTGTAACTTGAAATATCAAGACAGTTCCCAGGGCTGGATTTCTCAGTCTAATACTTGTGGTTGGATTAAACCCAACCCTCAGAAATGTGGCTTCATGAGTTATGAATCGGAACGACCTTTCTTCAACCTAGTGACCTCCAGAGGCTTTAGATTTCAGTGTTCAGTACTGGTGGGAACTGGACTCTGAAGCATCTGGAGAGTAACAAGCAGTGGAAGGCTGCTCTGGACTGCTTAGTGTCTTAAACAGAAATGCATGTATTTGCTGACACCATCCATTGTGCCCCGAAATTATTTATAAAACTACAAAGCTGTTCTGTGGCCGGTGTTTTACAGAATGCCCTTCTGTTTTTATTCCCATCATCTCCTGATATAGATGACACGTTTAAGTATTTCAGCACCCATAAGAGTGTTGGTTATAAAATATGAACTGCTTACAGACATTCCTGACACTGGATAAAGGACCACATTGGTTACACTAGAGAAGAGGGCGCCCTTGTCAGCTCATCTCAAAGGGCTAATAGCAAGTTGGAGTGGGTAGATGAGAATTAATGCACCCATGCTCTCCCTTTTTTTCCCCAAAGGAGAAAAGTGAAGTGGGTGCTTGAATTCCAAGCACTGGAGCTGACTGCACCTTCTGTTGCACAGATGCTCACAACACTAGCTCACAAGAGTGGACAGATAATAGAGTAATAAGATAAAACCACAATGGGTTCCTACAGGTTATTCATGTTTAGTTTAGAAAATAGATAAAATGCGATTTTACACTAGGAAAAATTATAGTCTATTTAATATACAACGTTGGGAATATTTTCTTACTTTGGCACCAGATTCCCCAATACCCCTTTCTCCAGGGGCTCCAGTTTCTCCCGGTAAACCTTGATCACCCTGAAACAGCAAAACAATGAAAAGCATAAGCAGCACAACAACTGTGAATACATCCTTGTGTATTTTTTTAAAAAATACTTTCAACAGGGCTATAACACCACATCAATACATGAAGCCTCAATTTATTTATCATGCATCTAGCAAATGTCAGAAAAATCTAAAATTCTTTACTCAATGGCTGGGTTTGGACATAACAGTAAACTCTAATTTATCATTTATGGCATGACCTTTTGGAGGAAAACATATCACAGAGCAGGTCAAAAGTGATTTAAAGGCTCTTGAAAAGAAACCTCTGTGTATAAGAAAATTTTATCCCTTCGAGGCATCACCAATGCATACTGCTGCATTACATTTTACCATCACCCCCAAACAACCCTATGAGATAGGTTTGGCTGAGAGGTCCTCATTGGCACAAGGATACCAAGTAAACTTTGCGACAAAGCCATAACGTGAAGCTGGGTCTTCCTGTTGCGTATCCAGCACTCTAATCTTTGCATACCATATTGGCTCTCTCAGATCAGTTGCTACTATATAAATGATGTCAAGGCTAAAACAAGTTGGTAGAGAAGCAATTCGATAACTAATGTGCTTAATTTGCATAACTACAATGTCACATGTTATACTAATACAATGGCACTTAATTTGCATAATATGCAGAAACCTGGAGTTGGAAAAACTGGATTATGGCAACTCTGCATTTTCTATGCCCTTGAAATAAAACCAGCACATCTTTTGATGGTTATGATATTAAAATCAAGCAGTCACCGTTCTGTTTCGGTTGCGTTTGCTCACCTTAGGTCCAGGTAACCCCTGTCCAGGTGGTCCTCTTGGCCCTGGGGGTCCTTTGGGGCCTTCTACACCCTAGTAAATATATCAGAATACTAGCCTTGAAGAAAGAATGCCCTCAAAACAATATAAACAATTTTAAACATAAATAAATCTACACTCCTCCAGACTCACCTTCTCTCCTTGAATTCCAACACCAGGTAACCCAAGAGGCCCTGGCAAGCCAGGTGGGCCAATTTCACCCTGATAAAAGAAAACGTGGTTGCTTACCACTATATGCCAATATATGGCATCTCTTACAAACCACTGAATCCTAATTGGGTGCAGTTCAGTACAGCTCCTTTGAAGGAGCTTGTTTGATGTAGCCTCAGGACAGATGAGCTGACAAATGCATTTGATGTCTTCTAAGGATGTATTTCAATGGTAAGCTTTATACATGTTGACTCAGCTGCAATGAACATGTACAGTCCCTCGGTTTCTTCTTCTTTTCTTTCCCAAACTTAACTTTCCCACAGAATCAATCACTTCTTATTTCATCTCACACGTTACCATGTAAAGATGTTAAAAGAGGCTTTGGGATGTTTATTGGACATAAATCTGTCCCCAAACTACAGCATTGTTCTACATCCATTGAAAAAGCAAATTCTTTATTTTGCTTCATTACACCCTTTGGGACCAGTATCAGTCACAGGGCATTCAGGTTTGTCTGGACTTTGAAAGCCCCCCTGGCATATTTACTGCTCACCTTTTCACCCTTGATGCCAATGCCTGGTTGGCCCCGAGGTCCTTTTGGTCCTTCAAAGCCCCGATCTCCCTGCGTGGTAAGCCAAAATTACACGGGAGTTAAGCAAACGCGCTCTGTGCTTTAATCTTGGAGTCTCTTCAGTTCAATCATACTGACAGCTAAAACTTTGCGATAATTCAAAATGCGGCAGATCCAAAAGACAGTAGCTGAAGTGTTTTTCTTCATATCACAGCTTTTCTCTTTCTCCTGGTTACTGTCCAATGTCTTAGTCATCACAAAGAGATGTTAAAAAGATTTTACTATCTCCTGTTTCAGATCTGTTTGGTTCATTCCTAAATTCTCCACATTTTTGAGAAAGTGCAAGCCATGTCTCGTTAAATAGTAAATATAGCCTATCTATTACAAACACACCCAATTATTCACATGTATTGGTGTTGTACTCCTATAATCATATACTTGAAGCAAGCTTTATTGAACTCAGTGAGGCTTATCTCTGAGTACGCACATTTAGGAGTATATATGGGATTATTCCTCTTCATGGATTGCTGCCTTGTCATGGCAAAGGGCCTTGAGTAATCCAGAAAAGCTATGGGTTATCTTGTGCAGGGACACCCAAGATGGACAGGTCATAGTGGAGAGTTCTGACTAAACACGATCCACCTGGAGCAGGAACTGGCAAGCCACCCCAGTATCTTTGTCAAGAAAACTCTATGAACAGAAACAAAAGGCTAAAAGATATGACGCTGGAAGATGAGCCCCTCAGGTCGAAAGGCGTCCAGTATGCTACTGAGGAAGAGCGGAAGACAAGGAAAAGTAGTTCCAGATTTAATGAATTGGTTGGGCCAAAACCGAAAAGACACTCAGCAGCAGATGTGCCTGGAAATGAAATGAAATGAAAGTCCGATGCTGCCAAGAAAAATACTGCATAGGAACCTGGAATGTAAGATCTATGAACCTTGGTAAGCTGGAGGTGGTCAAACAGGAGATGGCAAGAATAAACATTGACATCCTAGGTGTCAGTGAACTAAAATGGGTGGGAATGGGCGAAGTCAATTCAGATGATTAGCATCTCTACTATTGTGGGCAAGAATCCTGTAGAAGAAATGGAGTAGCCATCATAGTCAACAACAGAGTGGGAAAAGCCGTACTGGGATGCAATCTCAAAAATGATAGAATGATTTCAATACGAATCCAAGGCAGAACTTTCAGCATCACAATAATCCAAGTTTATGCACCAACCACCGATGCTGAAGAGGCTGAAATTGACCAACTCTATGAAGACCTACAACACCTTCTAGAACTGACACCAAAGAAAGATGTTCTTGTCATTATAGGGGACTGGAATGCTAAAAGAGGGAGACAAGAGATAAAAGGAACAACAGGTAAGTGTGGCCTTGGAATTCAAAACGAAGCAGGGCAAAAGCTAATAGAATTTTGTCAAGAGAACAAGCTGGTCATCACAAACACTCTTTTCCAACAACTCAAGATGCAACTCTACACATGGACATCACCAGATGGGTAATACACTGTACTGAAATCAGATTGATTATGTTCTCTGCAGCCAAAGATGGAGAAGCTCTATACAGTCAGCAAAAACAAGACCTGGAGCTGACTGCGGCTCTGATCATCAGCTTCTCATAGCAAAATTCAAGGTTAGACTGAAGAGAGTAGGAAAAACCACTGGGCCACTCAGGTATAATCTAAACCAAATCCCTTATGAGTACACAGTGGAAGTAAAGAACAGATTTAAGGAACTAGATTTGGTGGACAGAGTGCCTGAAGAACTTTGGATAGAGGCTCATAACATTGTACAGGAGGCAGCAACAAAAACCATCCCAAAGAAAAGGAAATGCAAGAAAGCAAAGTGGCTGTCCAATGAGGCTTTAGAAATAGCAGAGAGGAGAAGGGAAGCTAAATGCAAGGGAGATAGGGAAAGTTACAGAAAATTGAATGCAGACTTCCAAAGAATAGCAAGGGTTCTACCCCAAGTAGAACACAAAGTCAGTCCTAATCAAAATGAATGACTTATATGCTGGCTGGATAGCTCAGAAGTTTAGGTCTCTGATTGCAGAGCCCAAGGTTGGGAGTTTGATTCCCCCACTGTGCCACCAGGGAGAAGAGCCACCCTTTGTGGCCTTGGGCAAGCTGCACAGTTCCAGGGTTCCCCCAGAAGGAAGGAATGGTAAATCACTTCTATTCTCTACCTTGAAAACTCTGAAAATTGGCTTGACAGCACGTCATCATCATTATCATTATTATTTTATGTTGAAAGTTTATTCAGAGACAGCTCATTGCAGAGGCACAACCAGGCAATAATGGGAAGGTTCATGCTATTGTATATTCCCAAGCATCTAATCCTACAGATTGATAGTGGTACTGCCAGATCTATCATGGCAAATCAGCTTTTGAGATTGGGAGAAGCCTGCTCTTAAGTCGGTGTCCTTATTATAGCAACTGACATGCTTTTATTAACTCCTGCTCTATTGGTTGAGGAATGCTCCTTACTACCTAGTACAAAACTTTTAAATTTCTAAACCTCTATGTACCTCTTTCAAGCTTTCTGTTTTAAATAATGGTTGTTGGCCTCTGATAGATCAGATATTTGATTTCTTTCTTTCTTTCTTTCTTCTTTGGAAGAAATGGAACTATTACACTATCACCTGTGCAGATAAGAAAAAGTACAGAGATATTTGGCAGGATAAAAGTAGAGGGGAAAGTCTACATAAATCTATTAAGCCTCAATTTCTCTTCTATTTTTGGTAAAATCAGGACTGAGTTCTATTAGCACTGCTGTTCTGGCTAAATTCCAGGTTAACTAATTGCATTGTTTCTGCCTGCTTAAATCTCCTTTGTAGTTTTCAGCTTGTTAATGCATCCTTAACTTCACTAAGCTGTTGTGAAGTGCTGTGGCATATTTTCCAGGACAGAACTACACCATGTCTTCCAGGGTACCAGTCTGTACAAACATTTTTCAGTTAGCATTTTATATTTATCTAGAAAACAGACAACAAAATATTATCCTTAACAGTATTACGGAGTAGCTTTCCATGTAGAGGCACAACACTCATGCATGGAGCGATTGCTATAAGCCTTACAGATGTCTGTGACTGTATGTCTCTACCTATGTGTCTTGCACATGTATGCACATTATCAGTCACCACACATGGCCTTCAGATCCCAAAACATTGGCCACCAGGGCCACAAAGCACAATCAAGTTTCCTCCACACTCCAGCCCTTGGTCCCTTCAGAAGCACTGAATCCTCCTTGGAGCATTTTACACCATGCTATTATGGGGAAGAAGCCCTCCAGTCACAGAAGGCTCTTCAGCTGTACAAGAGTTTCTGTGAATACAAGTCAAGCCAAGGAGGCCATTTTCATTGAGTTCCCATTCCCAACACAGATCCCTCCATTCTCAAATCCGCTTCAGAAGACTGGAAGCATGTTTTGAGCATTATGGGAGACAGTGCAAAGGGGCTGAAAGAGAAAACAATTTCCACCCACCAAAGTCCTGGTGGAGTAAAGACCCTCCCACAGCTCTAGGAAGCTGAGGAACACAACAGAACACAACCTGTTTCTTTATGTATTTTGATCATACAGAGTTTGGAATAACAGTGGTATGAATGAAACATTACATTACATTAAAATAAATGATATTAAGAACTATATGGCGTTTATGTACGCACCACGGTCCACATTATACTCAGCTTCCGCAGATGTGTAGTTTTGGACTACAGCTCCCAAAATTCCCCTGCTGCCGGGGGAATTTTTGGGGAGTTGTAATACAAAGTCAATTTGCGCAGCTGTACTTTGTACCTTAGGTCCTGGAAGGCCTTCTCCCGGAGGTCCCCTTTCTCCCTGAATTCCTTGTGGTCCTTGAGGTCCCTGTAAAAAATATTTGATAAAATTTGTAGAAGTCTAAGAAAAGTGTGGGAATCCATAGGAGAGCAATCCAAATGTGATCTTTGTCGGTCTCTGTGGTTTGGGGCCTAGTTCCAACCTGCCCCAAACTGCTACAGTAATTCATGATATATAAAATACCAGACAGGTATGAACTAGAGAAACAACAGGTTATACCAGATTATGCTAGCTGTCTCTCCCCCCTCCCCCCCGGCCCACAGCAGACTAAAATAGCCTTAAAATGTGAGGTTTCAAGATTTGTCCTGTAATAATCCAACAAAGCAGTCAAGCATAAGATTAACTTTAATAATAGATTCTTATGAGGTCACTTACAGGCTGAGAGTTCAGTAAGCCTTAAAATTATCTGCAGAGGACTTTAAAACAGACACAACAAGCCAGTGGTTTGCAACATGGCAGTGGTTCTGTTTTTCTGTGTCTCACATCTCCCCTATCTACCAAAGAATCTTAGTTCAATCACACAAATTCCTAGTTTTGTACACCTACACAACAGTGTGTATGCAAAGCTCACAGTGTAGGGTTTGCAGTTAAGTCTCTAGATCACCTGTCCATGCCACAGTTTTGTCCTACTTTTGTTCCACACAACCCAGGTTTTCCCCACTCACCCACCCCACCCGGTAGATGGGACGGAGTGGTGGAGAATATGGAAGGCAAGGTAATAGATCAACTGATAACCCTGGTCATGACAATATCAGCAGGAGTATCCGCATCATTTGGCAGCAACTTCAGCGGTTGTTAGAAGGAGTACAAAACAGGGTTTGTGAACAAAACAGTACAAAACTAGTGCAATAATAAATAATAGGCTTGGATATGAGATTGGGGTGGGGTGGGGTTTTACGGAACATAGCCCAAACGTTCCATTTCTAAGAACAGCCCCATCTCTTCCCTCATTCTCTGCATCTTTGCCAGGCACCTGAGTGATCTATCAAGGCTTTTGTCTTCACATGGCCACAGGCTTACGAGTGTACCTTTGTTTCTTTCTGATGTATATGTTGTATTTTGGATGAGGAGCCAGTCTGCTCTCTACTCATAATTCTGTGTCTAATTTGCAGTAGATTGGCGGGGATTTCTTAGGCCCAATTGTTCAACAAGAGCAGCAACAAAATATGCCATTCCCCATTATTCCAACCAAATGTGGTTTGGTTTCAGATGTAATTTTTTTTCATGTCATTCCACCACCATTTCCCACTGAATTTTATAGGCGCTTCCTGTTCCACTCATAACTCTCTTTTGATTCTCCACTGCTTCTTCCATATTTTTCCTTATCACAGGAAGTCCTCTGAGAAGGAAAAGATGGGACAGCTGTACAGTAGTTTCTAAATGGTAACAGAAGGAAACGTCTGTCTGGGAACACCCAAAGACCGCTGGCAGCAGGAAGTAATAACTCGGAGCGATTTTTGTGTGAAAGAATGGCAAATGTTGTTTGGTAGCATGCAACACTTGTGAGTCACCTTGCGTCCCCTCATCAACAGAAAGGCAGCCTACAAATATGAGAATTAATTAATTAATTAATTAATCAATCAATCCCTGGGCTCAGACTTCTCCAGTTCGATGTCTTTTGCACTAGGTTTCAGTTCGTGGATCTCAAGGTCCTATGGAAAAAACTAAAGTAGATCCTACTTACTACGCATCAACATGGCTGACTCTGAATTACAGTAAACATCAGAAATTCAGCAAACTGTGACATTTTTTCTAGTGGCCTTTAACCTTTCAGCTTGGCAACAGAAGCTATCCGAAATAACCATTGTATCTCAAGAACTACACATTCCTTTATGTTTATATTTGCTGTAGCAAATTATAAAATGTCCCAGCAAGGTGTTTTTGACTGTAATTTCTGACATATGCTAGAAAATCTCTAAAATTTCCACGCCATTATGGACTGATGTCAGATGAACTCAGAAATACGTTCTTGGTGCTGGTTGTTTGAACCCACATTTTCTACTGACAAAACCAATGCCTCAGAAGGTGAAAAATTAAAATCATGCTCCCGTGCCTTGTAACGTAAAATGTAGAGTTGTGGCCAAAGGCCGATATATTCTGTTCCCACAGGGAGCAAGCAGACAGATGACCCAACGGGAAGGAATCCTGCATACTGGATATGAGCACTTTTATTCATGACTGCCAGCAATTGATAGGAAAAGAACAATCACCTCCAGAACAATGTTGTGAATATGTAAGCACCATTACTCTTAGCCATTGGGCAAATGAAAGGCTTTTTGAACCGGTACGTACTGGTAAACCTGGTTCTCCAATTCCTGGTGGGCCAACAGGGCCCGGTCGCCCTGTGAAACCAACGTCACCCTAGGGAGAAGAAGAAAGGTTTGTTATTGTCTGAGATTGAAAAAAATGCAGACACTTCTTTGATATCATGTTTTTTGGAGCGCTAGAAAGAAGTGAAACAAATCTTTCCCCGGTACTTATGTCTACGGCCTAAATCCAATTGTTATTTCCAAAAAGAATTAGCCCATTGTATCAATGGAACTGAAATATGTTACCAAATCCTGTGGAGTCAATGGCCAAAATCCTGTTGCTTAGTGTAGGAAATTGCACAGAAGGAGGCCTATTGAATCAAAGGGGGTTTGGTGAATCAACTCTTCCATAAGTTCCGCAGATTCAAATGGGCCTCCTCCACTTGAGACTTGTCTCAGTGGAACTTAGTGTAGTAAGTTGCACTAGAGTAGGCCCATTAAGTCAGCAGGGATTTGGTGAGTTATCTCTGCAGGTTCCACTGCTTCAAATGGGACTATGCTAATTGCGGCTTACTACGCTAAGTCACCAAATCCCCCACAGATTCAATGGGCCTACTCTAGTGCAACACACTACACTAAGCAACGGGGTTTCTTCCAGTGGGTCTCCTCTTGTTTGGACCACACTCTCTCTCACCAAAATGCATTATCAATGAATTATCAAGAGTTACAAGCGGCCGTGTTTAAAAAGCTCTGAATTTATTTCAGTTGCATCAAAAGTATGAAAGTGTTTGAACTACATCCAGCAAACCTTTCAGGTATCACAAAGACATCATTTATTCTTGCTGAGCGTTCTATCCAGTCATATATTATGGCAGCAGCTGCTCTTCCGTGTTCTTTAGCACAGCAGGGCATGAGATTGATATTTTTACCTTCGGGCCTGGCAGTCCTACTCCAGTTTCTCCAGTCAACCCAGCAGGGCCCGGGAGGCCTCTTTCACCCTTGAAAAATGCCAAAAGAAAACAACAACTCATATAGTTTTTGACTGGATTTCAAAGAAAGCGGGTTTGTGCTTCTCCCACCTCCCCCCCCCGAACATATTTGTGGTAAAAAAAAAATCATAATGCTTTAATTCATTATAATCCTGTCAGACTGCCTGAGAGTGAAGGGGAAGTGTGAGTTTAACAAGAATGGGCAATGCATGTAAGCAAAGAAAAACAGAGTAAAAAGTTAAATGACAATGGGGATGAATGCATTTTCCCTCTGTGCTTGGGTTTTAAAATGCTCTTGGATTTTCTGCAGCCTGCATTTTTAAGTGCAGTAAACTCATTTTCGTATCTTTAATTAAAACATAGTTTATGTTCTGTGATATACACTGGTTAAAAAATACAAAAAATACCTATGTGTATTAAAATATGAATTGGGTGCCATCAAGTCAATTGATACTTATGGTGACCCTTTCCATATTAGGGTAAACATATACAAAACTAATGCAAATGTCAATTTGAAAAAAAGCCACGGAGCAGAAAGAAGATGGAACAGATTTATGGATGAATGCAGGTGAAATTGCTCTGTTCACACAGTGATTAGCATTTTTTAAAAAAAGGCTCTGCTTGGTGCCTCCAGTATTTTTCCCCCTTAAGCTAATTGCTGCAGGGAAAAGTGATGTAAATAGGTTCACCTGGAGATACTATTCAGGTGGGAGCTCCATCAACTACAAGGCAAAGGAACCCAATTTTTCATCCTAGAATACGAAAAGGAAGAAAAGCTACACCTGTGTGTAAGCCTGGTAGTAGAATATGAGGGTGGTGAAAATGGAGACAGAAGGAGCAAGCCTAGTGTTGTTTCCCTTGTTGTATGAGGTGTCTAATAACATCTGGATGGGGCTTATGATTTTAGCTGGGGATGAATGTATGGAAAATAAAATCAGGGTTTGCATTCAAGACAATCTACCCAGCCATTAGTGCCTAGCGGATTTTGAAATTAATCCCTTGCGTCCATCACTCTTAATCCAACATAATTTGTGAGGCTGAGGTAGACGAAGTGGCCCCGGAAGCCAAAGTTGCTGGTTTAATAGGAAGACTATATTTGATATGGATCTCAGCACAGGCTCCTAAGAAAAACCGTCACAAAAAGTAGAAGAAAGCAACGGTATGAATCTGCTTCATTACTAATCCATGCTCCCATCCCATGCCATTATCAGAAGAAATGGCCTGGAGTAGAATAGTTTTCTTCTGCCTCTGAGAAGAAATTCGAGTGTCATATAAAGTCTCAACAAGATGTTATTTACGAGGCATCTTTTAATGGCTCCCTGAGGCTTCAAGCCACACAAAACTTTTAATGGGATGAAGTGCCTTGAAGGGGATTTTTATGATGTGGAATGTTACGGAGACTCTGCATTGCTTGTTTGATATGGCTTCTCACTGTTAAATAACAACAAAAGAGCCAATTTTTAAAATTACCCCTTTGGTGATTTTGCAACAGTCTTGAACAGTCTGTGTCAGTATCAAGAGGATGGCTAGGATTTGTACTACAGACAATACTTGAACAGTAGCATCGTTATCTCATTATGTTTATTCCACCAGGTCTGAATGCGCTGTACCATATTTACATTTGTTATTGACAAATACAAAATAATAACTGAAAAACAATTAACTAATATAATTTTAAAAATTTTACTCTATCAACATTTTAAAAATCTAACAACACACAGAGACACTATATTGAATAATTTTGATTCTTAGATTAATAACATCTGAATAACTTGGATTCTTAGATGGAAAATATACTTCTTATAGTTGTGAAATACTGCATTGTGCATATGGATAGTAAATGCATAACTTCCTAGTGCCCTTTTCATGGCATACATTTTCTGTCATTTCTCGTTACACTGTCCACTGGCATATAGAAGATTAAACTCAACAATTATCTTCCACTGTTTTGAAGAACATCTGTTGCTTTCGACTACGACCAGGAACCCTTCATTCTGAACACTCTTGGATCAAAAAGTATGAGGGAAAGTAAAGTGTGGGAAAGTTACAAAAGCAGTTGCAGTGCCTCACAACATCTATAAGCAGAATTTATCTTATGACTCCTACCTTTGAACCTTGCACCCCCTCAGGCCCTTGATCTCCAGGCAGACCTTGGGGACCCTGTTAAGATATGAGGATGTAGTAAAAAAATCTTTTTGTGACTTTAAGATGTTTAGATAAAGAAGGATATGACTTATTTCATATAAGGAACACTATATTGGCTGGCTAGGCAATTATGTGATTTGGCTATATAACTACTACTGTGTGGTTACATTCTGAAGGAAGCATCACATTCAATCTAGTTAGTATGAGCTGCTGAAACAATATGTTCTGCTTTTGGCTCAATAAATAATTTGTGTTGCCCCGGGAGTATCTATTATTGAGCTACTGGAATATGCTAGGAAGGTTAGGAAGAAATGTTTTCCATACACGCAAAAATGTACAAACCACCTCTGGTGAAATGCGCATCTCAATGTGTATTTTGCTCCTTGTATCTGGATGGAGACCTTCCACTAGCTTCCTTCGCAAATACTTGGGGCAAAATAAGCTTTTATAGTGCCTCACCGATTGTAGCTCATAATTCTCTCGGCGTGGTCATTACTGATAAATGGTACGGTTTCAGGCAAACTGATGTACAGATAAGGGACAGTTGAGTAAAATCTAAGGGGTGATTTGGCTTGAGAGATAGGGTAAGCAACTGTGATCTGAGGTCAACTCATTTCCACCATCTGTTTGTTACCTGGAGACCTCGGACACCTCTTGGACCACCTGGCCCTTCAGGACCCTGAAAGACAAGAGTGGAAATAATACTGTACTTGAATGCCTGTACAGTACAAAAACAGAGCCAATCTAAGTCCATTCCCAGCCAGAAGATAACTGGAAAACGTTTGATAAAGGAAGAGCAACTGGGATTAGGAAAGCTCGTGTCAAATCAGATCTTTTAAAAGGGCTATTCCAGCCTCTCCCAGTAAGGCTCTTATTCCTAATTTTGTTTACAGAACAATCCCCAGGGGTGCAACAGTCCCAAGGCTACTTGCATGGTTAAAATATATGGATTTTGTTTAGCTCGGGCTGATGACATTATCCACCAACCTACTTAGGCTTCCTTGTTCCCTCTGAACCCAGTTGCAGTTTACACAACAGATGCATTGGGAGCGTGGATTCTTCCAGTCCCAATCTATTGCTCTGAGCAACCTTGTTGTAATGAATCCTATTCTAGTAGGTGGCTTGATCCCGAATAGATAGTTAAGTCCTGTTAGGGCATTTTGGTATGTTCTCCATTGTCTAGATCAGAGCTCCCCAACCTTTTCCAAACTGTGGACCGGTTAGGGGGACATGGGGCGTGTGCAGGTGAGTGGGGCAATCGTGCGTGCATACGTCGGTGGGCTGGGCACCTGCACGTACATGCGCAGGTGGGCGGAGCACCCATGATTGCGTGCATGGGTGTGGCACCCATGTGCAGGTGGATGAACACCCATGCGTGTGGGGAGGCGTGTGTGTGTGTGTGTGTGTGTGTGTGCGCGTGCGTGCATGGAGGGGGCATGCGGGGGTGGGAGATCTGTCTCTGTGGCCCGGTCCTGCCAAGGCCATGGCCCAGTACTGGGCTGTGGACCAGGGGTTGGGGACCCCAGGTCTAGATCAGGGGACTCCAAACTACAGCCTGTGGGCCACATCCCTTCACCCTGTGTGCAGGAGTGAGGGTGGGTGCATGGTGTGTGCGTGTGGAGGGCAGGTGCAGGGGTGTGTGTGTGTGTGTGCATGCATGCAGTAGTGTGTACACACGTTCCTGTTCCTTCGGCCCTCAAAAATGTTGAAAATATTTGTCCTAGCCTTCACAGTCAAAAGTCTGGAGATCCCTGGTCTAGATGGAGGAGTTGATCCAACATCATCTTTGTGTGTATGTTTGTGTGTGTGTGTGTGTGTGTGTGAGAGAGAGAGAGAGAGAGCGAGCGCTTCCAGGTTTCTTTGTTCCTCCGGTGACTTTGCTTATTTTGTTCTGGAGCAATATATATGATCTCTCTCTCTCTCTCTCTCTCTCTCTCTCACACACACACACACACACACACACACACACACTGCCCTGTAGGTTCTATAACTGCCACCTGGGAAATAGCAAATTTTTATGAGAGCAACTGAAAGTCAGAAACCAAGATATTTTGCTTAGATGTTTCTGGTTTTTTTTGTTACTCTTGTAAGTGTATAAATATTTCAGCAATTAATTGCATCCCTCAAACAGACCCAAAAAAACTTGAGTGAGGTGCTGTTTAGTTCTCATTATCTGAATGTGTCTCTCTGTGTGTATCCAGCAGTGGAACAGATTTCTAGGCATTTTTTTTGCCAAGGATTTTGAGCAGAAGTAGCTTTTAAAGTCATGGCTAAAAGCATTGCAATTTGGACCCATAATACTTTTCTCCCCTGCCATCATTCACAACCAACTAGAAGTGTGCAGGTTTTGTTTTTAGACTGCAATCCTCAGAATTCCCCAGATAACTGTGATATGTTTTTTCTGCAGTAAACAAACAAACAAAAAAATCATCCTGCTGACCTCTAGAACCAACGGGGCCAGAATTTTGCCCTGGCTGGATGAGCCCTAAGTTTCACAAAGAACCTGTGACTGATGGAGATGAAAGTTGGTGGAATGGGTTTGTTGATATGGATCTACACGGCTGTTTAAAACAGTGTGGTGGGGGGCTTTTCTTAGGTGCATGGCTATTGAAACTGCCCTGAAGAATGCCACTCCTAAAATTTATTATAACACCCCTGATAATCACCAGTTTTTCAAATTCAAAGAGAGCTCTGCCTCTCTGCTGAGTGCTCTATACCTGTCTTTCATTGGTTAGTGGTAGGTGTTCGCTGCTGTTGATCTGTTTGGTTGGTTGCTAGTATTATACCCAGTAACAAAAGCAACATACATAATTTTATAATTTCCAGCAATTGTAAGTAAAGAGATGTTTTTTATTCTTTTTCCTACAGATGTCTCAGGGTGAGACATTGAGCTTTTAAGTGCCAATTAATGAGAAAGGGGTGGAGTCTGGGAAACTTGTAAGTATTCTCCTCTGTGGTTCTCTGAATTTTTCCAGAAATTCTAAACTCTGTAACAAAATATAGTTACTTACTCTGTCACCTTTTATTCCTGGTGTTCCACATTCACCTCTTTCACCCTTAGATTTAAAAGAAGTGGAAAAAATCACTAACATTGCTGTTGTATTTTTAAATGTCTACCTGTTAAAATACCAGCACAGTTCCTCCTACTTTTTTTTGCCTCCCCACCCATTCACACATTGTGCTGCTGAGATGGATTTCAGGTGCTGAATATTTGCACCAGGAATCTGTTGGAATTGCAAAGCATAATGCAGCAATCACATAATTAGATCCTGACAGTTGTCTGTCATGCATTTGGACACTGCCAGGTTGGTGTGTCTGGCGTGTGACGCATAATCAGAAAAATAAAATTCAAGTTAAAAATTTAATTGAAAAAGCTCACATGATTGCCCCCTAGTCATGGTGCAATATAATGT
Source organism: Pogona vitticeps (assembly GCF_051106095.1). Lineage (NCBI taxonomy): Eukaryota > Metazoa > Chordata > Lepidosauria > Squamata > Agamidae > Pogona > Pogona vitticeps. Next base: position 204,337,767 of record NC_135783.1, read on the forward strand.
TGGTCTTTGTTCTTATACTCAGTAAATCAGTATGGCTCTATTGATAACTGATAGTTGTTCGAAGATTGTAAGATATCCATACCTTTTCTCCTTTGTATCCAGATTTTCCCTTATGAAGAAAAGCAGAAGTAAAATAGCTTATTGACTAACAATCATAGAAATCATAGAAAAGTGAAATTGGGAGGGGCTTACAAGGCCATCAAGTCCAACCCCCCCTGCTCAACGCAGGTATACAATCAAAGCATATCTGCCAGGTGATTACGTATCTAAGTTTTTCTTGAATGCCTCCAGTGATGGAGCACTCACCGACTCCCGAGGAAACTGGTTCCATTGTCATACTGCTCTAACAGTTAGGAAGAAATCTGAACTCAAAGAAAGATACATTGCAATGGGTGAGGAAGGAGCAAAGTCCCTTGTACCAGCATAAAGTATGAAGCATGTATACACCCCATAGTGCTTAAAGCACTCTTTGGGCAGTTTACAATTTAATTATGCAGACTATATAGTCCCCACTCTGTCATGACATGGGTACTCAGTTTACTGACCTCAGAAGTCTGGAAGGCTTCGTCAACCTTGACCTGGCTACCTGAGCCGGTCGGGATTGAACTCAGGTTGTGAGCAGAGTCTTCACAGCAGTACTGCAGTTTAACCATTGCATTAACTGGCCTTGTGCCCACACAAACCACTTAGGCCAGCTGATCTCAGATGTGCTGGCACAACTGCTGAGATCAGCCAGCAGAAGTGCCAGACAAAAGAGTGGAGAAGGGCTGGAACGGGGAGGAAACGATGTACTCCAGATCCAAACCCCTCTCAGATCAGATTCCCAGACACTAAGCTGGCACAGAGTTTGGGGCCAGGGTCAGGGCAGCCCTAAGGAATTTCCCAGCATTCCTACACTGGGAGAGGTTTGGATTCAACACAGCCTCAGCTGTCATGGTTCTCAGAGAGCTCTCGGCCATTTTAGCTAGCTGAGTTTGAGAAACTTAGGGCACTAAGATTTGTTTGTTAGTAGGATACATTTAATCTATCCATTCTGACACGACACAAATGCAGTGTTCCCTTGCTTGGTTCTATCAGAACCACCTGTGTTGCATTTCACAAGCAGAAATCCACTGACGTGGTAAAAAAAAACAGCCACGGATTGCTATTTCTGTTTCTCTAGCACCAAACCATGAATATTTACCTCATAGGTTCCAAAGATTTGTCGTTTTCCTGCTTCCAAACTTTAATTTGTGCACCAAATAAACTCTTGAACAACACTGGGCACGACATGGGACAGAGGGAGCACCATTTTAATTTCTGCTTCAAGTAAAACACTGTTTTAGGCTAGCACTGATCAGGTTACTGGCTGGAATCATTCATGTCAACATTGAATTTGTTTTCCATGGCGTATTCCTGTCCCTTCTTGGAGACTGGGAAGAACCTTATGAAGCCAGGAAGCTTATATGGTTTTAAAGTATGGCCATGACAGCTTCCTGCCTGAGTGACTGTCGCAGGCATGATTTGGAACCACATACGTGAACTGATTTAAATGTCCATATTAAGCAGAGGAAAACTTTGATTTTTTTAATGGGATCTAAAACTGTCTCTCCTGAACTGCAAGTGTGGGAAATGGCACAAACTATGTTGATCATGTGATGTGTTCATGTTTTTACAGAACTTAGATGTTTTCTTCAAAGCCCATGAATTTATAATAGAAAACAGCCTGTATTACCTCTACGCCATCTCTCCCTGGAATTCCATTAAGGCCAGGCTCCCCCTAGAAGTAACAGGGTGCTTTGTTATTTTTATTTTACAATACAATGCTGAAATAGATTAAGATCAATGAAAACGTCACCCATCATTTCCTTTATGTTCAAAATGAACTCCGTACTGTTAAAGATAAAAAGGCAGGATAGATCGATATTCCAGTCCAATCCAGTTCTCTCTTCAAATGAAAATATAATTCACACTCAGAATCTTGTAGGACAGTTTTGATTCAGGATATCTATACATTTTGATAAAACATTCTATTTCAAGAAGTTCCCTTTTAAAGGACTATTTTAACTAATGGGACCTCTAGTTGTATTTCGTCAAGTGACATGTTACCTTCACTCCCTTTGGTCCAGGACTTCCATCATCACCTGGGCGACCTTTTTTACCCTGACAGAAGAGAAAACAAAAGAGGGGAGTTAGTAGGACACTTTATGTTCCAACTTCTTTGGCTAATTACATACTTCTAATGGCTTTATGTCTCTGTTTTTAAGAAAACCATTAAATGAACTGAAGGAAAGTGACCCAACACTAAGCATTTTAGAATTTATTCAACATACAAGTCTTAAATCAGGTCCTCAGTTAAAGTATGTTGTGCAAATATAACCCTCATTCATCAGGAAGGGCACGTTTTGTGCCTAAAGTCATCATTTGTTGCAGATGTCATATCACACTAGACTTTACAAGGTAGATGGCTTAGGCCACTGGCATTTACAGGGCTGTAAACTGTGTTCCTAAGCTTCAGCCCCTTGCATTTTACAGCTTTGTTTTACACAGCTGGGACCAAAAGTTGCCCTAACAAAGCAGTTGTATTTTGCCATAGGGGTCCGTTGTCTCAGACAATACAACGTATTGAGACAAAAAGAGAAAGTCCCCTACCAACTCTGGCCCCATTTGAGGGGAGGGGGACAATGGAATTCTTGGTGGTTCCAGAAAATGAGAGATGTGTAGAATAAAACCTAAGTGGAAACCAATTGCTAATCCTCAGTACATGGGGATATTCATGAGGTCAGAAAATTTCCCAGAATTCACTGAAAGCAATTTTGTCCATTTGGTTTTTTTTTCAATGCTGGTGCATAAAAAAATTCAGCAGAATGGCCATGCACCTTAAACACTGGGGATGCCTTCCTAAAAGCATTCAAATAACTTGTTTCATATGGTTGTTGTGGGTTTTTCGGGCTCTTGTTTCATACACGCTTATTTTGAAAAACATGATTTTAGCATGGCTATATATTCTGAAATAAAATTTTAAAAAAAATCAGAAGAGGCTTATTTGACTATTTTGAGATATTTGCCCAAATCATCCTGAGGTTTCACACCGGCGTAATGCAATTCGTGTAAATCACGACGGTGAAATCACGACACAGGTCAAGAAGTTAGTCATGCTGAGTTGTGTGACATGGTGCACAAAGATAAACGCCCATGCCAACTCCTTAGCTTACAGGATGTTGCCACTGTGATTCACACCAGCTATGTTACACTGACAGGCATAGCTGTTTAGAATTCACTCGTGCTTGTTCCCATGTTAGTGGTATGGGTAGTGCATCTTTCATGATCTGAAAGGCACAGGGCTAAATCCAGTTGTTAGTTCCACCTACTGTAACTCTACCAAATAAACTTGATTAGTTCAACCAGCACTTATGTAAGTCTCATTGATCTAACAGGCCTACTCTAGTTGGATTTCGTCCATGGTGCTTTGTTTTCAATAATTATTTCTCATGTTCTTTGTTGCTACAGTAAGTAGGAATGGCAAAGATGGCTCAGTCTTGTGTATATAGATTCCAACTGAATTCTCTGGGAGTGGCAGTGTTATATCACATTTTGCCTCCTGGCTTGCGTGTATGGACTATAAAAATATATGCCAAGGCTCATAGGCACACAGCAGTTTGCAAAGAGGTGTCTCTTTGTGCCGTCAGGAACCCTGACAAATTGTCCTCAATGCCTGCCTGCCTCTTTCAGTGGAAGACGTAGCCATATTTGTGCCAGATTTCCTTTCAGAAAATGCAAGTTATTCATTAGTAAAATTGACCCAATATGATATCCTAGTTCACAAGGAAAACTAAACATGAGATGAAAGTATGTAATTGAAAGAGAATGGCTACTTACAGCAGGGCCGGGAAGACCCCTTTCTCCCTTTACACAGTTACATATAGGAGGCTGAGGACACTGAACAAAAAAACACCACAGACATTAGTTAGGACCTTAATCTAGAGAGAAAGGTTTACTTCTTTATTATTTGCTGATTATATGCTAAAAGGAGGAAAGGTGTGATATTCCAAAAGTATTTTATGTATTCCCGTGTGAAAAGAAAACTTTATTTTGTATTCAGCGCCTCTTGGGTTGAATTTAATGTTCTGTGCTTTCAAACGAAGGAGTCAAAATCTATATTTTTGCTTCCAATTGTTGAAGCCTCTTGTTCAAATTTCAGCTTTCTACCTGATGTAAAAATGTCATGTTTCCTCCCTCTTTCCAAATAAGGCATTTGCAAATGCCAAGACTTCAGTCTTTGTTTTAAGCAATCCAAAGTGTCTCGTAGGAATGATATTTGTGCCAGATTTCAAATGTTTATGTGGTGTAGCACAGCTCTAATAACTGTGATAAGGTTGTATTGAGATGCAATTTCCAAAGCTCTGCCGCTTCAGGCTAACTGGGGACTTTTCTTGGCGATGTCATGGAAGGATCCTTTGCTCCAGAGCCTCTTGTGACAGATTGCATGAAGGAGCAGAACACTAAATCTGGACCACTGGAAGAAAGGGTGGCAAAACAACCTCTTCCTCAAAAGATGGGAAGCCTAGTTCCCAGGCTGGAGGACAAGGCAAAGCTACCATCCGGCCTCACAGAGTGCTGTGGCCATAAACACCAGTGAGGCTGGTGTGATCTGAAGGAGTCCCCTTTTCAAGACTGTGTCGGAAAAAAGTGCATGCATTGGAGCCTTCATTTTGAACAAGCCAAGTTACTGGACACAAGGAAGTCTGGCTCAAGCCCCTGCTATCACTTTGTTTAAATTCTTGACTCCCGCTTTGTTGTAGCATCCTTCATGCTAGACTGTGGGTTGCCTTTTCTTTGACTTTGGATTTCCCTCACAGGATTTACCTCTTCTCTCATTGGACACTGCTGGCTTGGTGCTTGGGCTGTCTTTTGACCCTGCTTTTAGATTCTCCATATGAGACTTGCCTTCTCTTTGCCCGGACTGTGCCAACTAAGCTAGGTCTGATTAGATTTCAGCCTTCAAACCTGTGTGGCTGGAGGAGGACAGGTGAACTCAGGGGCTTGGGATCCAGCAGACCCACAGCCATTTCCACCTCATCCCTGGCTCTTCCTTGCAACACTGCATGGAGAGGCCTCCTGTGGTGAAAAGACTGCCGGAGATTTATTTACGCCCACATAAGTTTCTTTTTTTGGGGGGGAGGGGATAACTGGATCTCTGTGGCAGAAGGATGCTCTTTCCATGCCAACTGGGTTCCTCCCCTCTAGTGGAGGGGTATCTTCACCTCATCTGAATCTCTCTTAGATGGGTTTCTGAGAGAATCAGGATGGCCTAGTTCATCTTTTGCGAGCCTGTGCATAAATCAGAATATTGCCAAGTGCACCAATGACTAGGCAGATTCACATTTAGTTATTTATTAGAATATTTTGTACTGTTTGACATTTCATAAGATATTTTCTTCAATTTCTGTTCATTCTGTTGAAAGCTATTAGAATATTTATTGGGGATACCCAATGTGGTATAGTGGATAAAGTAATGGATGAGGACTCAAGGAGCCTGGGTTCAAATCCCAGCTTAGCTATGGAAACTCATTGGGGGTGCGGAAGTGGTAAAACCACTTCTTAAATATTTCACTTACCTTGAAAGGTCATTGTAAAGATCAAGTCAGTTCTGACTTGAAATCACATAACAATGAATTGGCATATTTTGGAAATATATTTAAGGTTCTTCTAATACAGTATCTCTATAATGGACAGGGAAACTGTTAAAATGCTGACAAAGCCACCTGGTAATCTATAGGTAACAACAATATTGCAATTGTGCCTCCACGTTCCTAGTAAAACCACATTTCAGCAATACTACTTCTAATGCCTAACCTACATATGATTCATGACACCTGTAGAAAAGCTGGGAATCATCTGATAAAACAACACTATAAAATGTAAATGTTCGTTTATTACTTTAAGTTACAATAATAGGCGCTTTAAATGCAATCCATTTCCCCCCATCCACGAATAACACTTACCCCTTCTTCTGCCAGATCTTTCTGGGGAAACAGAAACGCATAAACAAAATTAGAGGATTTTTAATAGGTATTAAAGTGTATGTGAGGAAAAACTGGAAAATAATACTTTGCCAGGAAGATGATTAATATGCAGCCAACAAAGGAAAACATTTTGTGATACCATGTTTCTACTTTGCCTAAAATGACAAAATGTTGATAGCTTTAAGGAAGGCATGATTGGGCTGACATTAAGAGGAGATGTTTTGCTCACTAGCAAATTAGCACCACCCTGGGAAAAACCTCAACTACTGCTTCTTACATCCAATTGGCCAAAGCATTTCCAAAAGTTGCATTTCCAAAGGATGTGCAATCCATTTGGGCCAGAGCTTGACATTTTTATTTTGAGCACAACTCCCAGAATCCATCAACTGAGCACAACAAGTGGCCATCTTGCCTGGGGGCTGCTGGGAGTTCGAGTTCTACATACATTTTCCAAGCTCTGTTTTAGCCCTACTCACAGCTTTTTGTGGCACCTTCTGTTCTGGCCCTTCATGTCAGAGGTGGGGGAGCCTCTGCGTACAGAGGTCTAAGGGCAAAAGGTCCCCTTCCTCAGATATCTACATATTAGCAAAAATAGAAGGGGAGGATCCAGGAAGAGCTGTGACATTGGAACCAGACCTGAAGAAACAACTGAGCACCCTTTTTTAACATGTTAAGTGGAATAAATGCATGAAGCAAGCTTCTGGTCTCTCCCAAAACTATGTAACTCAGTTCTAGGCATATACCGTATATCTGAATCTAGAAAAAGTGACTGAATGCTAACTTAAGCACTGAAATGTAAACACGCTGTCCTGGGATGTTAAAGGAGGCATGTAATTTGGATCTGCTGAAATCAAATCAATTTCAGAGGAGCAGGTTTGGTTTAAAATGTTTAGAAAGAGGCTGGTAATCACCACATCATCCCCCTCCAAAAGAATCACCAAAGTAGCCTTCTCGAATTTGACCCCTGAAATTGAGGTGGTGAACCGGGGGAGTACAGCTTTTTTGCGCACCCACATACATGTGATAAAGGAGATTCATAAAACAAGTGCAAGCTTCTCTTTGTTCTGAAGATTTGCCATAGGGGGAAAAATCACCACCCATGTCACACACGAAGGGGAAAGCCTACTAACAATGTGGATTGACTGTCAGGGAAGAACATCACATATGCCAAGTATTGAACTTTGACAGCCTGGAAAACAGGATATGCTGCCAACAGAAACATACCCTAGACAACAAGGAAGGCAACATATGAGTAAAAACAAATCAGGTGTGGGTTCTTTTTTGGGGGGGGACAGGTGTTTGTAGGCAAGGTGACTGCTGATGAAGTCCTATGCAGAGCTTTGAAAAGTTACTTTTGAATTACATTTCCCAGTAATGGGTGAGTGGTCTGCCCGGGGTTGACCTGACAGTGTGACGAGGAAGCACTAGAAGGATCCAACTCAATGTTAAGGGGTTGTGTATTCCCTGTGATTAGTTTCCCTTAAGACAACGGTGTTTCCTTAAATATACATCCCTCAGCAGTCAGGCTTCCAAATTAAGTCTGTGTTTACTTTCTGATAACGAAGAGCAAAAGAAAGCATGCTGGGATGCAAGTTATGAAGATTCTTTAAAAGCATGTCTGAGGACAAACAGCCATCTCTCTTGTTTTTTTTGGGAGCAGTGCTTCTAAATAGGAGCTACGTGTGTTTTCTGCTTTGACTCTGAGGGTGCCAGGAACAAAGATGTTGTAATTTCTCACAGTTCTCCAGGACATCTGACATGGCTTCGCTGCAAATGAAAATGGATCACAGTCGGTGGGCAAGGCAGAGGCTTTGACAACTAGTGTCTGCGATATTGCAAGTGTCCATTTACTGCATAAAAATATAAAGTGATAGGAGCAAGCAAGAGAATAGGCACAGCTGGCTTAGGTGTCAGGCATAAGATTGCGTCACACTGAGCTTGGATATGTACTACCTGTCTGAGTGTCAGAGTAAGTGGGAAATGTGTATATCGTTTTGAGACTTTTACTAGTGGTTACTCTGAAAATTAAGTAGAGTTCTTTTGGGGAGATAAATTCCTGATAAAAGTATGATTTTTTTTGTCCATTAAAGAGTCCCCAGATTTTGGATGGAAGTGGTCCCTTCTCGGGTCATGATTTGATATTAGTAGCATCCAGGTCAGAAGGTAAATTCCCCAGTTAGGACAGGATTACAAACTGCATAAGATATGGGAATAAAGAACTCTGACCTCTACAATGCATAGAAAGATTCAACCTTTAATCCTAGGGACATGAAAGAGAAAGGCCTAAACTGGAAAGTTGAGAGGCTTAGCTAGGCCTAGCTCTGTCCAAGCTTCCTGTTCCTGCCCCAGTGCTAGCTGGGAGCTTTCCTTCTGAACCGGAAGCTTAGGCAGAGCTAGGCCTAGCTAAGACCCAAAACCTTATAGTGGACGCCTTTTTTTACAGGTGACCCACGTTTAGGTTTCTGTAAAGTGTCCGTCTGTCAGGTAGACCTCTCAGAATAGAGAATTTTGGGATCTGTAGTCCAAGATGTCAAAAAATCCAACTCCATCCCCCCATCCCCATGATGATCCTCAATCTGTTAGAGCTAGCGCATCATATACATGTACCATATGCTTTAGAATATAGTTCTCACTGAAATCGTCATCCCTACCATTTCCTTGAGAATTCTCTCCACCACTCCTTTCTCCTGCAGATTGAAGACAAACCTGGATGCTGGAACACTGGCCAGAAGCCGGAGCTTGGCAGCGTTGGCCACCTCCTCAGCCACTCGGGTCATTCCCACTGTGAAGAACACGATACCTTGATGCTTAGCATCAGCAGTCGCTGAAAAAATGTCTGGGTTTCGTGGATGGTCCACTCCGTCCGTCAGCAGCACAGCTACCTTCACACTGCCGTGGGTCCCCTCAGTCATGTAGAGCTGGGTGAGGTTGGTGATGGCATATGTGGTGTAGGTGCCATGGCCGATATATGTGATGGGAGCAATACGAGACTTAAAAACATCGGGGCCCTTCCAGTCTTTAAAAGTTTGCTCTATCAGGACGGTGCTGCTATATTGAAGCAAAGCCATCCTCCAGCTAAGGCTACGACCAGAGGTGAGTTGCAGTCCCTTCATTCTGTCCACTGTCTCCAGGACAAATTTCTTCTGCTGCTCATGGTTGAAATTCTTAGCACTCTCTGAACTGTCCAAGAGGAAAGCCATTTCCAGAATGCAGTCTTCATCTAGAAATAATACATTCATAGGCAAAGAAATTGTGCAGAGTAAATAAATCAACAAACACAGAGAAGGCTGCTCCTACAATACCGTCCAGCCTTTCATAGATCCTTCAGTGAAGCCAGTCCGTACCTAATTTTAGTCCAAACTTCCCAGGAGCTATATCCAAGATTCTGAACCCTATCTCCAAAATAGTTTCATTACCTTAGGTGGTTCTTATAAAGTTCACAATAAAAACCAGGTAGGAAAAAACATATCCTACAGTGAGTCATCAGTGGTTTATATTTACATGGGAAATGCCATGCTGTGCACTCCATGGTGCATTATAGTACAATCCTTCACAAGTTTACTTAGGGGTAAGCCTTACTGTGCAATAGGCTTTTCCTCCTTTTAAGTGTGTAGGTATAGGACTGTTGCCTAAATAAATAAATAAATAAATAAATAAATGAATGAATGAATGAATGAATGAATGAATGAATGAATGAATGAATGAATAAATAAATAAAGAAAGAAAGAAAGAAAGAAAGAAAGAAAGAAAGAAAGAAAGAAAGAAAGAAAGAAAGAGTTTCTGCTTTGATTTCAGTTGAGTGTGATTTCATCTTGCTAGAAGCAAATCACGCACAAACCGAAACTAAAGCAGTAACTCTTGAAGTAGTGGCAATCTGCCACTTCTGGTGATATCACTCCTGCTGTGCTTACAGAACTACGGCATGAGTCAATGACAAATACTGTATAGGAACAAGGACGAAGGGTCATACCAGAAAATACACCCCTCGTAAATAGGGAAAATAAGAGCACAAATTAAGCAGGTGCTCATAGGGATAACCCAAGGCTTTGTTAGTGGATCACATTTTCTAGGAGAAATGCACACAGTTTTTTTCACAGTCCAGAATTCATTACCTCCAAGGAATTTTTTAAATGGAAGTTGGGAAAGATGGTAACTTTTTTTAAAAAGAGAGTTTGTTTTGATGTCACATGTAGAGTTGTTTTGGCAATGATCTGAAGAATATGTTCACGTGCTTTTACTTGTGTTCTGTGGATTCCCCATGGTGGTGGTGGTGGCTGCCAGGAGCCGTGTGCCTCTGCCAGAGACACTCTGCACTGCTGTATGACTCTATGGCACATGGGGTGTGGAGAAGGAAAATTCTCTCTCTGGTCTGCCTGATTCAATATATAACCGGGGAAAACACATTCCTCTGAAACAGAAAATGAGCACAGGGCCAGGTAGTTTCAGGGCCAGGAGGAGTCAGATATCCCACTGAGCATGGGGTAAGATAGTTCATCCAAAGCAGACTCTCTACCAGTGATGACCATTTTGTATAAAGATGTTCACATTGTGTGTGCGCGTGTGAATTTCCTGTGTTGGCTTGGGTGATATTGATCTGTGCCTGGACCAATTCACTGTATTTCTATTGTCTGTGGAGCCTCTCGAGGTATTGGGGGAAAGAATAAAGAAGGGCTCTCCCAGGAGGCTGATAGATCCCAGTGATATTCTGATAGCTCTTGGGGAGTTTCCAGTCACATTGGAATGTCACCCTTTCAAAGTACCGCTTGACTTCTAGAACTGGGGGATGAACTGGACACTGTTTGCTCATAAGCATCCCCACCCACAGATTGGAGCAAAAGTAACCATCTTGTTCTCTATGGAGCTGGTGGGGCTGAAGCAAGTGGAACCAGAACAATGTTGACAGAAAACCTGGAGTGCAGTGTTCCAGAGTGTGTCGGAACAGTTCATTCTAGTGTGCCAGCTGCACCTGTTCCATGAGAGGTTTTATCTAATGATCCATGGCATGGCAATGGTGCACTTGAACGGCCAACCACTTCTGAGTATTCTCTACCTGGAAAATCCTGAAAAGGGTTGCCATAAGTAAGAACTGACTTGACTTATCCCAAGGACACAGGCACAATGCTACCACCAAGTTAGGCTAAGGTGACTGTAGTCCTAAGTTAACTGCCTACATTCCTAGGCCAAGAAGGGAGTTGGATTCATCACAGCTTCTGCTGACACCCAACTTCAGCTCAGCTAGCCCGTTGCTATCTTGGCTAGGTAGAACTATGTTCTTAACGTCTTTTAAGTTATATCTTGTTTCCTCCACTTTCCACTCTTGTTTCCTCCACTTTCCTCCACTTAAGCCACTCTGGACTCTTTTATTGGAAGAACAGTGGACATGAAATGAAAAGAAATGAAATGAAACTCCTGGAAGAGAAAATAAAATGAATTTCAGAAGTGACAGATTTAAATGTATTAAAATTACAAATAGTCACCTTGGTCGTTTGAGCTGGGATACTTTTCGACTGCATTTGACAAGAAAGGTTTGGGCTTCTGTTTTCTTATTGCATTTCTTTTTTCTTCATTGATGTTCTGTGCCAAAAGCACATGGTAGTCCAGCAGAAGCAAAAGCCACCATAGACTGGAGAACATGCTTTGATTTCCAAAAAGACAGAAGAGGTAGCAGGATTGTTTGGAAAAATAATAATAATTCATTAAGGTCCTGGTTTTCCACTTGGCAAAGAAACAAACAAAAAAATACAAACCATATGTACTGTATTAGACTCCTAGCAGATATATGTACACATCTATTCTATAAAGCAGTGGTCCCCATCTTTGGGCCCTCAGATGTTCTTGGATTACAGCTCCCAAAAAGCTTGGCCAGCACAGCTAGTGGGAAAGGCTTCTGAGAGTTTTAGTCCAAGAACACCTGAGGACCCAAAGTTAGGAACCACTGCTTGTCAAGCAATAACTCAGCATTCCTACAGCATTGTGTGCAATCAATGAATCCAACATTTTTTCGACAGTTAGATTAAATCAGTGGTTCCCAACCTTGGGTCCCCAGATGGTCTTCGACTAAAACTTCCAGGAGCCTTTTCACTACTAGCTGAGCTGGCCAGGAACTTCTGGGGACCCACAGTTGGGAACTACTGGATCAAACAGTTATTACTTATATTGTACCAGGGGATACACTCATATTTTGTAGCATTTACTAAGAAATCTATCCATTTATAAATTTTCATATTTTATTTGCCAGAGTGTGTTCTTCCCCTCTTCTGAGCAGTTCAGAGCAACCTGAATGGGATATATTTCATTTCTCTCTCCCCAATCACTGCCATAGGTGGTCCAAGTAGAGATTTGTTCTCTTTAGCTCAGCAATTGTACAACATATCGTCTGGGCACTTTATGCGTAGTAATGATAATAGCAGAAGTAGTAGTAGCGGCAGCAGCAATGAGCTATGTGTTCTACATCCACTATTAAGCAAAACTGCTCATGTAACTGGATTTTCCCTTGCTCTCCTACTCCCATTTTACAATCCTAGGGGTTGCATAGGAAGTGCAGGGGGAGGGGATCTCTGAGCTGCCAGCCTTGTTCGTTCCACTGCTGGAAGGACAGGACTGGATATAACCCCCTAATCCGTACAGCAGTTTTTCAAACTCCCTGCAAGGTAGGCTTCTCGTTGACCACCTGGAATATTCATCAGTAATCAAGGATTTGAATGAGCACTCCAGAATTCTAAACCCTGTATCATGCTGTGCTCTTTCCATATTTCATATCCCATTCTAGTGCCAGAGAAGTGTGGTACAGACATGTAGAATGGGTGGGCAGAGGCTTGCAGCTGTCCTTGTAGAGAGTGTAACTGAAGCTGGTACAGTTGTATCTAAGGACACACAAGAGGTTGTCCAACCACACCTGCAAATTAATTTGTATCAATAGGTCAGATTTAAGAGGTGTGTTATTATGCATGAGTATCTGCAAAAAGGGGCCAACATTTGATGCCCAAATTAACAACAAGTACCCAATTCTGCCATAAACACCTGAATGCCACCATTGAAAATGGTAGATTTCACTCTGAGAACTGGTCAAAAACACATATCACGACCACAAAGGGATTACATGAACAGGAGCGCCCTTGCCTCTGAACCTTCAGTGACAGTTCTAGGGTGCTTTGGCATCTCCTTGTGGCCTGATGGTGCCAATCCACTTTTACAAAGAGTTTCTGGAAGGGTTGATCCGCTTCGTTGCCCAGGGCCATAGCCGACAAGCACAGTCCTTGCAAAAGGGTGATTTAAGTGCCAGTCACAGGACAGGTACTGGCAGCGAAAATAATCACTCGAAGTAGAGGTGGACCCTAGGTCTTTCATCTTGTAGTTTCAGTCGACCTTCTGACCCCAAAGTGAAAGGAATTACCCTTAAAAGCCTACAGAAACCCAATGCCCTGTTAAACACTGAAGACCATAAAAAGTGTCTTAATTCATGCTCAGCTTAGCATTCACACAGTATGACTGGGAGGGGAAGAGATTCTTACCTCTGTCTTGATGAAGGCAGTGGATAAAATGAAGGGAAGGGTGAGCTCTGCGTCTAGGAGAAGGGACCTCTGCCTGACGTTGCTGCCTTGGTTGTTACACATCTACTATCCTTCGCTCTGCCAATGAAAAGAGGTGGGACAGGGAGGGGGAAGCACTACAAGCAGCAGCAGCAGCAGCAGCAACAAGTGGAACAAAGAAAACAGACCACTCCCCACAGGCATCTCCATCCCCCCAGAACAGTTTGCCAGGTTCACTCCCCAGATACTTTTATTCGCACAACTTTCACTGATGCTGGGGATAAGGAAATAATGTCATAATGGTAACACAACATGAGTCCATATTTCCCCCTGCAGAAGTATTTCCGCACCGTGGTTCAATTTATTAGGGACAGTGTCTTGTTGATTTGTTTCTTTTGAATTCTTCAGCTGTAGAAAACATAGGAAAAAAATTGTAGGTGAAAGAAGTGGAAGTCTAATATGTGAACAAATACACCCATGCTGAACATGTTAAATAGCTAAGACTCCTTATATTCCGAAGGGGGAGAGTCCCTCCCCCCCCCCAATAATCCAGGCTAATATGAAAGGCAGCCTAAGTCAGTTTTCTTGACTCCTGGAGAGGAGCCTGACAGATAAAATCAGTGTTTAACATGGCCCTATGCAACTTCTACACAGCATGGTGAAGGGGGCTGCCAATCCATAATCTCTTTATTGGGGGGGGAGTATTACATTAAGATTTTTTTAATTTATCAAATCTACATGGAGCTAATAAAGAGGTTTTGTGCATAACACATGAGGTTTAGAAGCAATTTCAGCTAATTGCTGATGGAGTAAAGATTTTAAAAAATTCCCAATATCAGATCAAAACTAGACATTGCATTAACAGCTTTTGCCCTGGTTTGTGTGTTTCTTTTCATAAATACACGAGGGTAAGGAAAGAGTTGAAGCAAGACCATAACGTGGGAAGCAGCGTGGATTTAATCCTGTGTTTGTGGTAAGGTTCCAGTTTAGAGAGGAGTGGCTAGGTGTAGGGGAGGAGAAAACGCCTACTAGGATCGTTTTTAAATAATCATCATCATGTGCTGTTAAATCCATTCTGACTTATGGCAAACCTTTTCAAGGTTTTCTAGGTAGAGAATACAGTGGTGCCTCGCTTAACGAGCGCACCGTATAACAATGAAATTGCATAGTGATCCGTTTTATTGGATCGCTAATGCGATCGCTTACCGATGGGCCCTATGGCCGAAAATCGCTTTACGAAGATCGGTAAGCGTTTCGCTTACCGATCTTCGCAAAACGAAGCCCCGACGATCAGCTGTTCGGCGGACAAAATGGCCGCCGGAAGCTCCGTAATGGCCGCGCGCAGCATTTTTGCGCCCTCCCCTCGCTTAACGAGGGCGCGAAAATGGCTGCCGGCCATAGGAAACCTCGCTGATCGGTGAGTAAAGGAGCCTTTTGGAACGCATTAAATGATGTTTAATGCGTTCCAATGGCTTTCCCTGTCCCGTTCAGTGATGTTTCGCTATAGCGAAGGTTAATCCGGAATGGATTAACCTCGCTATGCGAGGCACCACTGTACTCAGAAGTGGTTTACTATTCCCTTCCTCGGGGGGGGGGCTATCTGGGACCACTGTGCAGCTTGCCCAACGCCACACAGACCAGCTCTGCTCACAGGAGACAAGGTGGGGAATCAAACTCCCAACTTACTTTTGGCTCCCTTACTCCCTGAGCTAGCCAGCCTGCTATTGCTACTAAACTAGTAGCGATTTGATTCCTACATTTTGGGGATGCTCTGAAGTCCCAGCGTAGCAGGATGTGGGAGCTCAGTTTCATTTTGAGGCCACACGACATGTTACACATTCTTGACTGGAAAGCTCCAGTGTAGGCCTCGTTTTCAAAAAGAACTCCTGGCATACCTATCGACCGTCTGGCCTCAACATTCAGTACCAACTGAAGTTTCCAAACAGTTTCTGTGGGGCAGCTTCATGTAAACAGACCAAGGTAAAGACTAATTTAAAAACCACACAATTTTAAAAGAGCAAAATAGTACGACATGTAATATGCAACTTGCACAGCACCCTTTCTCTAAAACATGACAGTGGAAAAAATGCCTGTTAAAGTGGAACTTTGATACATAACAAGCAAGAAATTGGACATTTTAACTTCATTGTATCTAACTCATGCTTTCAAATGGAGTTGGCAAATAATTATGTTTGTGTTTATTTAGGAGCAAATTCTTGGCTGCAGGGTAGTCCCATTATTAACCCCTGCCGTTTACCTTCTGGAGAAAATTTCCTTTTGCCCAGGTGTTTTCTTCTTGGACAGCTTAGCAGATATTTGGGAAGCTTTATAGCCAAGTGGAGATGACACATGACAACATTCTTACAAATCTTCCTGGTATGTGACTTGTTCTGCACTGTACTGGGCGCCTCTAGACTTGTAGCTGTCTGAAGTGATAATGTGTACACCACATTTGAAACACATTTGAAAGCTGAGTGTCAGAGTAAGTGGGAAATGTGTATATCATTTTGAGACTTTTACTAGTGGTCACTCTGAAAATTAAGTAGAATTCTTTAGGGGAGATAAATTCCCGATAAAAGTATGATCTTTTTTGGTCCACTAAAGTGTTTCCATGTTTGTTGATGTCCTCAAAAATATTTTTTTGTTTGTTTTAGTTCAGTGCACAGAATGAAATACATGTATCCAGGTAGTCTGGTGGAGACTAATCTCTGAGTCTGCCTCCGTTGAACATTTGACTGCCATGGAGTCATGGAACTATTGAGTCAGAAGGGGCCTCTAAGGCCATCGGGTCCAACCCCCTGCTCACTGGAGGAATCTAATTCAAAGCAGATTAGTGCCATACGTGGACTCTGGACATTGCTCTAGAGAAGAGCTTCGCTGGGACATCTGGCTGCTGAGACACGATGGCTGTTCTGCTCTAACAATGCTGCTTTTGCCAGTGTTGTAAGATTGGCACATCCTTGAAATAAAATGATAATGTAAATCTGGTATAAGATAACTTTGCCTGAATATTATCTTATTTTTAGTAGCAATGGGCTTGCTGGCAGTAACCTCTAGGCTTTTCCTGCTAGAGTCTCCCTGCTGTAGTACTGAAAATATTGTAGTATTGTAGGATGGAATTAGAATGCTAGTGTGGTGGATACAGTGTTAGAGTGGGACTCAAGAAACTGGGTTAGAATCTCTGCTTGACCCCGGAAAGGTGTGGGTGCGCACATATGTGTAAATGGTAAAACATACCTTAAATATATCACATACCACAGGAGTCTTACAAGGGTTGCCAAAAGTTGGAATGAACTGGATGGCATGTGACACCCAGGGTTGAATTTAAAAGGGGGACCAGACATGCTGGAGGACTATTGAAAAAAAGGGAGAGATGCCAAGTTATTCTGCTGTGATATAATCACACATATCAAGTTTCAAGATCAGGCTACACCAGAAGAGATCCATGTCATGTAAGAAGGAGTGGAAACTGTCCTTGTCATATTAGTACACACTTTCCCCCTCAGAATATATTAAAGACTGAGGGACCACAGGTTATTTGAACACTTGACAAAGAGCAGCTGTATTAAATTAAGGGGCTTTCAGAGAACAGAAGCAATTGAATTAGCTTGACAAACAATTGGTAAGAAGTACTAGGGTCCATCCACAAAGGATGGCTTGCATGTTAGAACTTGTCAGTCTGATGAGATGCAACACCACGCAAATAAAAATGTGAAGAATTTGACAAGCTGAAAGTGCTGGGGGCCATGCTTCCTCAAAACCAAGGGAATGAACAGCAGGTCAGCCTGATCCTAATGAGCTGCTCTAGTTATTTCTCCCATTATGTATTTTCAGACCTTGGAGACCAGCGTCCACAGTTCTTCTTTGTTTCTTTAGAATCGATGCACACATTGGCTTGCATTTCATAGGGATCAACCTTTTTATCCCCAAATACTGCAACTGTACATTATAAATAACACTATTTTGTGTCACATGTTCTTGTTTGAAACATTTTAAGGGTTTAGAGGGGTATGTTTGTATGCCATACTTTAAATTATCTGGATTTGCTTTGAGAGTTGATATTGTGCACTGGAGAGAGTATTAAGCATCAGCTAGAAAGAGAGTAGAGTTCATAGGTTGTACACTACAATTTATTGTGTAAGAAAGGTAGGATAAGAATGGAATGATCCCATCATGGATTAAAACTGTGACTGTAGAGACAAGTCACAAGTTCACTGTTTCCTAAAACTTTATGATATCTTTAGGGAGGGACCCCCTTTAGGGGTAGAGCAACTGCTGTAGATGCAGAAGACCCTGGGTTCAATCACAGCCATCTCCAGCTTAACAATAATAATGAAAGGATGACTGTCCTTGCCGTCATCATCCTAGAACTGCAGAGCTGGAAAGGACCCTATGGCTCATCTCAAGAAGCAGGTGATGCAAAAGATCTGAACCCCAAGAGCTTATGGCAATCTTCCACAACAAAAGGAGTGAGGCAGGGACAACGTCCTCTCTCCTGTGGAAGAGTGCTGCACCCCATAGAGGAACACAGTCAGCCACGATGCCAAGGGCACAGAGCTTAAACAATGTTCACGGCCGGTCTTGAAATGCTCCGACCACAGACAAGATCCTCATCTGATGGAAGATGCATTTGCTGGGGGCTGCTCAGTTCTATAGGTATTTTCGTAATCTCACAGAAACTGTTCTTCAACAAGACTTAAAACATTTGCAAAAGGCTGTGGCGGTGGGTCTACCTTCAAAGCCCTGAAGGTGTTCACATCTGCTCAGGCATTTATGTTGTTGAAACATAACATAAGAATGCCCGAAGCCTGGCTCTTCAATATGTTACTACACGCAATGTATATTTCAATTGTAAGAAGCCTAGGGCATGATTACAACTGAAGCTTCACAATTAATCCGAGACCAAGCACAAAAAAAAGGAAAAAACTCTTTTAAGTGGAATGTACACCATCCTCATTTATATATAAAGAAGGCAGGAAGGCTTGGCTTAGTAGCAAAAGAGATTCACGGGTAAGATCAGACCAGTCCTTCCATTACCTTACCCTTGCCTTCCTACAGCTACTTAATTAAAAAAAAACTATTGAAAACTGAATAGTGAGTCAACATTTATCTAAATCTTACTGATTCAGTGAGTCTACTCTAATTGGTGACTACTAGCAGGATTCTGGTTTCTGTTGTTCCACGTACGCACTAACGCAGGTACCTTTCTGTAAAAGATGTAGTCAAGAAAAGGAAGTAACATATAAATGGTAATTGGCTTTTATATAGTTCAAACAATCCTTCACACCACTTAAATGTATGTATTCTGTCAGTTCACCTGTTTTGTACAGCTTCCCCACCTTAAAAAAAAAGGGAAACAGAGGTTTTGCTGATGTTCACCCTAACTTATTAAAAAAAGTCTGTTGGCCACCTAAAGATCTGAAAAAAACATATGGAAAAACATGTCAAAGTATCCCAGGAGTAAGTGGATCCATGTTAATTTTTCTGCACAAATTATTTGCCCAGCCAAGGCCATTTTGTTTATCAAACTTCTGCCCTAGAAAAGTGTTTTTAAAACAAAAGTAATATTAGCATCATTTTTTACTTATTAAAAACCTAAGTTTTGACATGCATGCCCTCTCCCTGATAGTCTTCAATTGCATGTCCCTTATACTTGGGCAGTATAATTCTTAGTGTCTGCATTAACAAAATTATCCCACATGTTACATTCCAATTGCACCTACAAGAACAAAACTGAACAGTCTAATATAAATATAATTTTGAGAGGGAAGAATAATCTTTTTTTTTCTTTGAGGAGAGAGATCGTATTTCCCAATTTTAAATCTAATGTTCCAATTGTCTGATTTGAACACAAGGAACGGATGTCATCACAGCTTGTTTAGCGATCAGATTGAGAAGCTGCTATCACATGTGGGGCCACTGGATGTCAGCCTTGACTCAAATTTAGATGATCATAAAAACCGCAGCTGTGACTACAGTGTGAGAACTTTTGCCTAGTTATCTGTGTTCATCTATGTTACTGCACGTAACGTCCCATTCGGAGAATAAGATGAAGGCCTCCTCCTTCTAGGAATGTTCCCAAGAATTCTACCAGTGAGCTCTGAAAGGTCAGGCCCTAGGAATAGTAAGAAGCAGATTAGGAGAGTTGACTGCCTGGTGTATGCTCTTGGCTGTGAGGTCAAGGGGCTAAAACTCAATATTGGCAGGATTATGAGTTAATGCCCCCAAGCAAAAAAAATTCCATTCTTATACATAATACCAAATGACACGACACTTCAGCTGGACTGGAATAGCTGTACTGCGTAGCCTGGAGCAAAGGATCCTCCACCTCAGAAACAGAACAATAGCTCAATGGACCCTATCTCGTCCATTCTGTGCCCTGTAACTCAGTCCCCACATTCATCTCATGTTGATGTTATTATTCCTGAACTACCACGGTAACAGTAGAAACACCATAGCATGGGGGGGGAGGAGCCTGGGTTGTAATTTCTCTATGCCACAAGTTCAACTACTAGCTAATTCTAGTGTGGAGAGGAACACAGTCTAGGTTGGTTGTCCTCCTGTGCTTTTAATGTCATTCTCAAGAGGGAAGAAATGGCACTCTTGTGCATCCTGCAGGGACTCCCTGGGTGTATGTGGCAAGATTCCAAGAAAGCTAGTCAGTCAGAACCATGGACAGCTCATGATGGGGCTGGATGCAAGGGATCGGCTGAAAGTCACAGAACATACTGTAGTAGAACATTGCCCCAGTGCTGGGCAGCCGGGACATAATCTGGCAGAAGGATGCATCCAATCCCCCCTTTCCTTGAGAGAAATGTACACTGAAGTAAAGAGAGGAGGGTTGATGCCAAAGGCATGCGTTTCAGCAAGGCATGGGGGTGGATGTCTCTTTCTGCCCTTGGCATGGCATTACAGAGGGCCTCCTCCAAACTGCTGATGTTTTGAGTAACCTGAATCATAAGATGGGAGACGGCTTTCCTCATTCATGGGACTCTATGACTGCCTTCCTTCCTCCCTCCCTCCCAGATGTATGGAAAACGTGCTACAATTATACTGATATTTTTAAAAGGAAGATCCAATCCTGAGTGCTATCGGCCAATTAACCTCCTCTCTTCTTTAGACAAACTCTACACTCACGGCCTGCTAAACTGCCTGGAGAAATGGCTGGAGACCAAGAATATCATAGGCCAAGAACAAATTGGCTTTAGAACGAATTGCTCTACAGTTGACCATTGCCTTGTGTTGAAGCATTTAGCAGAAAAGTATACAACTATTCCAGGTGGGTAACCTTTTGACTTGAAAAGGGCCTTTGATCCATTTAATCAAACTCTGGCAAAAATTAGAGAACTCTACCATCAATAAATGTTTGTTAGAGCTTATTCAAATGCTATAGGTTGGTTGGACAGACTAAGCAGGCTGTGGTTTAAAGGGGGAAACAACAAGCCCATTCAATTTAAACAAAGGAGTACAACAAGAGCATTTACTGTCTTCTTTGTTGTTTAATTTCTTTCTAAACAATCTTGCCCTCTCCTTTGATGACTCTTGTCATCCACCAAAATGAGCCCAACTGAATATAGCAACTCTTCTTTTCACAGATGATGCAGCACTTTTGCCCTGGCCTAGAATTTGTCTCAAAAGATCCTTAAAGGCATTTTCTAAATATTGTAAACGTAATAACCTAGAGGTAAACTAACAACGAACAAAGATCTAAGCTTTCTCCAAGAGCCATCCGTTACATACATTTAGCTGGCTCTTACATAGTAGGGAGTTTGAACAGGTAAAACACTTCCCTACCTAGGAGTGATCTTTTCTTC
Organism: Pogona vitticeps; assembly: GCF_051106095.1. Taxonomy (NCBI): domain Eukaryota; kingdom Metazoa; phylum Chordata; class Lepidosauria; order Squamata; family Agamidae; genus Pogona; species Pogona vitticeps. The sequence continues at coordinate 204,359,115 of NC_135783.1, forward strand.
AAATTTATATTGGCAACATCAGCAAGATAATATTTTGTGCAAAGCAAAAATGTCAACACAAGCAATAGTTAAATTCTACAATATGAAAGGAGGTTATCATGTTCCAGGAGTTCTATTAGTATTTATTGCAAAAGTAATTTTGGTGATTTTATATGATATTACAGTATGGAGAGGATTTCAGAGAAAATGGACCACCCCCCTCTCTTTCTTCTTAAGGAGGCTGATGACCATCCCATGATGTGTGAGGAATGTTGTTCAACAGGCAAAGTTTGCCCAGCCTTCTATTGAGGGAGAATGGAAACAGGCCTTTGAATTAAGGCTGAAAGTCATATTTTCTGAGGGCTCATTTCTTGCCCCACTGTGGGAAGATTCTTTTAGGTTCTCCTAGCAGAAATTAATAGATAGCAAACTAGAAATCCTAGGTTTATCACAAGAATTACCTAGAAACATGAGTGAAAGAGAATCAAGATATTATATATAAGACAGCAGATTCACCAAATAGATCTAGCTAGTACTCAAATGAGAGCTCAACAAGTATGTTCTCCTTCCTTTTTTGTTATCTCTATTCCCAAGTCAATCCCATCATATTTTTTCCATCTACTGTAACTATTCCATGTTACTGCTGAGCCTTTTTATATGTGAGATTTAATATTATCCCTTCGAGGAAGATGCAAGAAAGATTGTCTAGAAAATCTTACTCCAAAAGAGTCTGTACATATGGGTACTTGGATACTGTTTCACACATTCTGTGTTCTTGCCCTTTTTATGCAACTGCAAGAGAGCATTTCATTAAATGTTTATTTGATATATTGGAAATACCATTGTATGAAGACCTTGTCCCTACACTGTTAGAAGATAAGAATCCTTATTTCTCTTTAGCAGTTGATACATTTATTGTTGCTATTCAGTCCTTCAAAATAATTGAACCACCTTATGTTATTTAAATTCAGTATTTTGTTTTTTGCTGCTCAAGAGTTTTTCATGAACTTCAAAGGAAAGGGAAAGGAACACTGAATTATGAAATGTACATAACTCTTGTCTTACCCGACTCATTCTGTATAATGTGGGGTTTCTGCTTTTGCAGTGGATCTGCTCTTGTTTGAACTAACATTTGGATTTAATGAGATATATGTAGTTGACGATGGAGGGAAGTATTCAAACATTCAGTCTATGAGTAGCATAAACATATGATGAAATATTGACTTAGAATGGGTCTTTGTCAGGTTCTGAGTCTATGAAGATACTGTTCTAATACAGTACATTTCTCTACATAAGGAAGACAGTGATCCTTATTGCTTGGCATTTCTGTGTTGCGTTCTAGAAGGAACCCTCTCTCCTTAATGGCTTACAATGGTTAAAAGATAACACATTGTTAAAAATTAAAATGTTACGGATAAAAAATAGCAATCATTGCCCAGAATCCTGTTTGTGATTTATGTGTGTGTAAGTTAAATTGTAACTGGCTCGATAGCTTAGGGCAGTGGTCCCCAACCTTGGGCCTCCAGATGTTCTTGGACTTCAACTCCCAGAAATCCTGGCCAGCAGAGGTGGTGGTAAAGGCTTCTGGGAGTTGTAGTCCAAGAACATCTGGAGGCCCAAGGTTGGGGACCACTGGCTTAGGGAACCAATGGTCAGGAGTTCAAGTCTGCCACTGTGCCCCCACTATGACTCCAAGGAGAAGAACCAGATTGTGTGTATACACACACAATGTTATACAGTCCCCCCCAGAAAAAGGGACTGGGAAATTATTCACCCATGCTTCATACCTAAAAAAATACTAGAAAAGGTCATGTAAGTCAGAATCGGCTTGATCTGTAACAGGCCTGCTAGACATGTTATGAGGCTCGTATCCAGTTATACAACGGATACTTACCTAGAAATGCAACTGGTCCCTCATTAGTTAGTGGCAATTTGTCATGGTGAGTTATGCCATTTGACTTACACATGAATGAATCAACAACAGATTCTAGTCATTAAAATCTGGTAGTGCAACGTTAAGTAAAAACAATAAAAGCCAGCCTGCATAACATTGGGAGATGGTACTCATAACAGGACAGTCTTAGTAGATTTCTGAGGGTGGAAGAACAAAGACATTTTGATTTTCTCAGGGAGAGATTTCCACAGAAGACCCCTGTATGGCTCTCTCTCTCTCCACGGTGAAGCCTCTGTTCAGCATATATTCCAGCCTCGTCTCAAACACTGATGGGTGTTTGAACAGAACATCCTGTGAAAATGTCTGTGACTGGGAAGGATGAATAAGCAGTCCTTTAAGACTTAGATCTTTGGGGCTTAAAAATGATGACCAAAACTTTGATGACCAAAACTTTGAACTGAGCTGGTAAACAGTAGAGAGAGCTTGTGCAGACTCGATAATACTATGCTCTGACTAGTGATCCTTCAACAATACTTTGGGAAGAATTCTGTGCAGCAAAACACTCTTCAAAGGTAGCCCCACACAGAACGCTGGGGGGGGGGGGAGAGGCCAATTTAAGCTGATATGGCCAAAGTTGGCATTTGGCCCGATTTTCCTTCTCCAGCCAAACCAAAGCAAACAAGCATTTTGATTTGGACTTTTGTTACTACTAAGCAAAGGCTATCTGAAGAATACTTAATGTGGCCATGAGAGTAAAAAGGCACCTTTTCCTTCAGCACAGGCCTACTGCCTCTTTAACTAGAAATAACTTCCAGAGATCAAAGTTGGATCTTTATCTATTTTTGCAGGCCTGCAGCTCCTCTTTCAAATACTGTCTGAAGCTAACCTTGCTAACTCAAACTGAGTGCAAAGACCAGCATCAGTCTGAATGTTTTAGATCAGAAGGAAAATTTTCTGCTCGGCCCTTTCTCTCTCTCTGTAGCTATACCGGCCTGCAAGTAGCAGTGTGCGAGGAGAGCATGTGTGTGTGGCTGCGCTCATATATACATGCGCCCATGAGATCATGTCTTTGTGTTCTCTGTTTCTCTCTTACACACAGCTCTAGGCTCGCTTTTGGGAGCTAGGTCTGCTTATAACATTGCAGAATATCAAATCTATAATAGTAGTCCAGTCCAATGTCTTCCTGGCTGTGATAATTAAATTACATTTCCTGACAAATACGTCTGAGTAGAATTGGTTCAGAGAGGGTATAAATTCATATCAGCTAGGCTATATGAGATGCGCCAGCTGATTTACCTGAAAATTACCTCAGCAAGTTATCCAGTCTCTGGAGCCTAATGATGAGCTTGCGGACCTATGATTTCTTTGGTCCCGTAATCCTTTAATTAAACTTTCAAACTGTTTCCATTGAGCTATGCTTCTCCATTATCCCAGTCTATTATTAGGTAACAACAAATACCTTTTGTGTAGAAGGAGATCATTTCTGTTGGAATTAAGCATCACAGGAAACTCCTGAAATGTCCCACTTTTGCAGGCTGGAGAGTGAAGGACAGATGTTATAAGCTGAGGATGAATGGAGAGAAGGCCATTTCTGAAGAATGGCACAGAACCTGGGATCATGACTGTTTGGCCTCTAGCCAAGGAGGTTCTGCTTGGAGGCAGGTATAGCTGCCTATACCTTGCATAAGCTCCTACACGCCATCCCATTCAATCTTCTAAAAGGATTGGAAGGGAGAAGGGCACTTGCCCTCCATGAATTTATGCAAATTTCTAACAAATCCTTTCTAACAAACCCAATGTCCATGAATGGGCAGGTTACAAAACTGTTCTAACATACATTTTAAACTCTAAAATCTTTATCTTTCCTTCAAAATGAAATAGCAAAACATTAATTCTGTTGCTCCCTCGGTAACATCATTATCATCAACATTTATTTATACAGTACACAATACATACCAAGCTGAGATGGGGAATTTGAGACCTGTGAGCTGCCTGTACCTCCAATAATCTCAAACGTGGCTTCCTGCTCCCCTACAGCACCCCAAATATTTGGGTGGGGGGTTAATTTAACAAAATTAGACAAACCTATTGTGCCTTGTAAGACATGAGGAAGAGAATTCTGCCATATTTGGAAGGGCAGCAGCTGTGCCCCTTCAATTATATTTAAAATTGGCCACAAAGGATAAAAACAGACTTTTCCAGTTTTAAAAAAAGTACAACCAATTTTTCGATGAATGTTTGGAGGAGATGTGGTCTTCCAATGTCTAGTGGTGAGTGTATTGTGGCTGTAGACCTCTGGAGATCAAACACTCTTGTCTTTGCTCTGAACTTAAGATTCAATCCTATACACATCTGTCAAGCTCCACTGAAAACAGTGAGACTATGTCAGAGTCTCCTGTACAGGACGGCATTGTCGTATTCAGAATAGACTCACTGCATTAAATTAGCTTGCCTTCACTCCCATTGATTTCAGTACGTTTATTCTAATTGTGACCAAATTCAGACACAACCTAATGTTCTGATAGTTGGAAATAAAATAAAGCAGATTTTAAAAGGTTGTTCTCCCTGCCTCACCCAATTGCCTGTAAGCTCTCTGTCCTAAAATGTGAGACAAATGGAGAAGAGATTTAGAACACTTCCTTTTATTGGAAGACAATAAAAGGAAAAGAGTTAAAAATTGCAATTATTGAAGTAGAAACAGGGAAAACAAAGTGTCAAGTAGCACATCCAGAGGAAAATGCAAGATAGAAAAGATAACATTTCAAACAAGGTTTTAAAGGCAGGCAAATAAGCTAGCCAATTATTTAAAGGAATTCCACAGGCAAAGGGCCGAAGGACAATGCATGGAGACAAGAAACAGCAGAAGGAAGTGGACATTCCGTAAGAAGCTTAGCCGTAGCTCGACAGGGGGACATAAGAGGAGAACAAGAAGAGAAAACAATGAAGAGAGGTAAGAAAGGGCAAGAGATTGTGAAGATTCCCTAAATGCTTAACTTACTACAAAATAGCAGAAGGAGCCTGTGAAAGCAAACATATACAGTGAGTGACATACAGTATACACATAACTACTAGGTAGTCCTCTGCCTTTTTTCTCGTTATAAGCTTTTGTTCATCCTTTCATTGTATCAGCAAAGAATTGTGTAGAGACACAGTAGGAAGGAGAAGAACTTGCAGGCTGAAAAGCCCTGAAGACTGATCTGTGTGCAACACAACATCACCATTTCAGATGGCTATATTGAAATGCAAAATAGCCATGGTGGCATGGCTAGGAGTGGATAAGCCACAACGACTTCCTTTCAGGCAGGTGACCATGCCCATGTGCAGTTTGGGTGTTGTGTGCTGGAAAGGGGCAAGGGATGGCGCTTATAGGCACAGAATTGCTTACAGGGGATGGATCTTAACAAGGACTAGAGCATTCCTTGTCTGCTTCATTTAAAACAGTGGTTCTTACCCTTTGTTACTCGGATGTTTTTAAGCTGCAACTCCCAGAAACCCCAGCCAGCACAGTTGGTGGTGAAGGCTTCTGGGAGTTGCAGTCCAAAACTCCTGAATAACCCAAGGTTAAGAACCAGTGATTAAAGCACCAAGATATTGTATTAGGAGCCTCATAGCGCAGTGGTTAAACCGCTGTACTGCAGCCAAAACTGTGCTCACGACCTGGGGTTCAATTCCAGGTAGCCGGCTCAAGGTTCACTCAGCCTTCTATCCTTCTGTGGTTGGTAAAATTAGTGCCCAGCTCACTGGGGGGCGGGGATGTGTAGCCTGCATAATTGACTTGTAAACCTCCCAGAGAGTGCTTTAAGCACAATGGGGCGGTATATAGCAGCACACATCATCCTGCAGCCCTCCAGATGCTCTTAGACTCAAAACTTTACCAGTCTCAGAAAGCATGGCCAATAGTCAGGGGAGATGTAGGTTGAGTCCAACAAGTTGTTGAGGGCCACAGGTTGCTGACTTCTCCATTAAAGCACACACACACACACACGCACGCACGCGCGCGCGCGCGCACACACACACACACACACACACACACACACACACACACACACACACACACACACACACCAGTTACCACCAGTTATTTCCATTAAAACCTTAGAAAAAATTGCAGAGTTGCTTTGCACCTCTATGGAGACGATGATGACTTGGGCTGCAAATCTACATATATTGGGAATAAGCTCTGGTCAAATTAACGGGACTTTCAAACTGTTTATCAAATGAACTAAGCTAGATAAGAGAGAAAAAGGAAATTCTGGAACATGAATTTTAGCTAGCACCACCACCACCACAGGTCTTCCTTTTCCCTCTGTTTCCTGTGAGAAATTGTGAGCAATCTGTCTGCTACCATGGTTAGTTCTCCCCCCTCCATAACCATTTTATCTGTTCAAACTGCTTTGTGTCTTGAAAACATTTTGACTCCTTTGGTCTGCCCTGTAGTCACTCTAGCATCACCCATATACTCCTGAATCAGTCTGTTTTTGCATATTTGTCTGAAGATGGTGCACATCCCTACACAGCAGTACACAGCAGCACATGCTCAGTTAATTTGGTATCCTACAAGGCAATGGACGTAACACACACAAACACACATACACACACTCACACGCATGTACGTACATACGTACGTATGTACACAAAAGCTGATTTATCTGCCATGGGTGACACTCAACTTCAGTAATTATATACAGAAATGTATTTATTGGTAGTACTTGGTTCCCAATGAAATTAATGAGGCTTAACCATTTCAGTGGGGCTTGTGAATACTCATCGAACTAGGTGGGCATTGATTCCTGCCCATTATTTTTATTTTAGTAGTGCTCATATATAAACTCTCTATCCATCAAAGCATGGTAAACGCAGTAAAAGAGAGGGAAACCTGACTCCTTGCTGACAGTGCAGCTTTTAAGATAAGAGATTTTCTATTTATCAGCAGGTCCCTGCCCACCCTAACATAAGAGTCTAAGAACCAGACTCTCCTCTCTGGAACGCCCTGAAGAGTAATCCATTAAGAAAAGCATAAACCCTACTTTTTTTTCCCCACAGTGAACAGAGTCACTTTTTCAGATATGGTGATAAAAGGAGCCTTGCCAGCAAATGTTTGCAAAAGCTGACTGTTTTGTACAAGAAAACAAGGAAAGGTTTCAGGTCATTATCTCCTCCATCTTATAACACTCAGGGCAGTTTCTGAAAGATCAAGAATCATTTGGACCAAGTTGCTGATGCAGGACACTGTGAGGCACATGGGTGGATGTGGCAAAGAGGAAGAAATGCAGATGAGGCAGGAAGTACCATACATGCTTCTCAGAGAAGGACACATATCAGAAGGATGTCTGGATTCAGCACAGAACACCATCAGGCAGAGAGGCTATAATTTCAGGGCAGACTGAAGAGTGAACATTTCGAGAACAGCCCTTAGAGCCCCTCGTGAACCCTTCAACACATTATAAACACCCTTCGGTGAGAAGATGAGAATTCCTTCCAGAAGAGCTTAGGCTGAAGGGGCCATTGTGGCCTGTAGCTTTCCTGCCTGAAACAATTACCCATTTGGATCTATTGATAGAAGCAAAGGTTAAGATGAAGAAAACAAATCTTGACACTACCTCTGCCACGTCATCTTTTCTGTCACTATTACAAGGTTTAATCTCATTCATTCTATTCCAGTCACCAAACACTTGTAAATGTCACTTGTACAAACAGTGTTTTTCATTGGTTTACACTGAACAGAAAGTATTGCTTTTCTAGAATGAGAATGAATGAATCCAAGCCAAACATCAAATACTGACCTATACAGAAACAGCCAGGGGACAGAATTTCCATATCTTGTGAAAGTCTTGTGACTTTTAAGTCACACAGATTTTTATATAGCGGTGTTCTACAACACATTCTATCCCAGATTCGACCATGCATCTCTGTCTGATATGTGGCAAAATGTGCATTTAACTACTAACGATATGAGAGTCAAACTAATCCAGAGTCATGTTCTGGGTAGGTTTTTTCCCCCAATTTTTTAATTTTTTTTTTAATATGAGGGGTGACAAAGGAAAAAGGGAGTTGGGATTTGTGAGGAAGAGGGGAGACAATGACATATTAATATCCAATCTATACTTATTGCCATGTCAAAATTTTAAGTTATTCTTTTTACTCTTTTCTGCCTTGTAGATAAAGTTCTCATTTTAATATATATTGTTCAGCTACTGCCTGTTGATTCAGTCCATTTGTTAAATACGTCCCATCTTTCTGTTGCCTTTTGCAGGGGTTGATCTTTCATGACTTCTGGGTAGGTTTGATTGTCTATACAGTATTTAGGGTGGGATGGGGTAAGCATATTGTTTAATCTAATAGTAAAAGTAAAATGTCAAAGGCCAGCTGCAACAAATTTTATCGCTATTTGTCCAGTTTTTAAACATGACTGTTGAACTACTAAATGGCAAACATTTTCTGTGTTTGTCTGCTGCAGCAAAATCAACAAACAGGGGTTAGACCTTTGTTTAAAATCTAATAAGCTGCACTGATGTGGGGAAATCCCCAGGGAACCCTGCTTGGAAGCCAGCCAAGCAGCAGTTGCATGAAAACCAGGGAGAGCTCTGATAAATGAAGACACTGCAGACTTTATCTTGTTAGTATTCAGGTACCGGTAGAGAAGAAGAAGAAGATGAATATGATGGCTACCTTCTTCCCCCCAGACGTTTTTATTAAGCACGCAAAACAAGCAAAATTAGCATAAGATAAGAATTTGGCCATAGAGGCGTCGTGTGGTTATCAGTCTTAAGGCATTCCACGCCTGCGCAGAGAGAGAATCATAGAACAATGCATCTTTATACTACAATAACTTGATTATGCTAAACACCAGTGATGTATCCCTTAATAGCCACAAGATGGAACTTTAGACTACAAAATCCCCACATTCCCTCCGTTTATATTTCATTTTGGATGAGCAAGTTGCTGTCAGTAAGACTCCTGATGGTTTCTGAGTCCATGGAAGCTCTTCATTGATGGAGGGCAACAGCCATGGCATCTCAACCTGTATATCGTGCATCAGCCTCACCATAAAAATCACCTACTCTAGAAAGGAACACATGATATTAGAATTGATACAATTGCGTAGCAGATAAAGACATTGATTGTACAGATGTTTGATATCACTTAGAGAAAACATTAATTAATGAAGGAATACATTCATTAAAACAAGCATAAGGCAAATACAAATTTTCAGTAAAATAATACCATGCATTAGTAGTATGCAAAGCCATCCCATAGGGAAGTGTTAATATTATTGGTAATAATGGTATCACTCAAATCAGCTAATATATGCTCAATTGAAAGCTGCAAATTATGGAAGCAAATAATACTTTGAGTATCTATTACAATAAAACATAGTATAAGTATGTGCAAGCAATTAGCAATGCTTTAATTGAAAGCTGCTTTAACTGGTCTATTTCACTCTGCAGAGCTACCATAATTCTTGTAGTGGCCAGTTCCCTGCATGAATACAACAGAAACACAAAGCTCAGATGTGGTGCGTAAATGGAACCTTTGAAATATTAGAAGTAGGAGGAACAGCATGGAAAAGAAGTTCAGATTGACCAGGTTCTGAAATACTTTGCAAAGAGGCAAGAATTAAGGTTGGATCATCAATAAGACCAGGCAGTGAGCTCATGATTCATATAAAAAAGAAACCTTCTGTCCATGAACATCAAATATATACTGAGCATGTTGCACCCAAGAATTGCCTTGATTGTCCAGAGCAGAAATACGTGGAACCAAGAACAGTTCAAGCAGTCCTAGGAGTTGGATGGCAGAGATCCACACCATCTTGCCAGGATCCAAACAGCGCCTTTGTCCAGTGCGACTGCAGCATCCTTGTCCCAGGTGATCAATAGAATTGATCCCTTACCACTCAGGTGGTCGAGGAAGTTGCTCTTCTGCCCTGAAATGAACTTTAACTTGGGTTGTGAACCCTGTTAATGAGGAAAAAGCAGAAAATTTAAAGTATACAGAATGTTTGCAACAACCATAGGAACAATCTGACCCAGAAACCCCTCTGCCTGAGGTTTGCTTCTGCAAAAGAAATTTAAGCGTTAAGCGTGCTCTTTCCACAATTGCTTGTCCTGTGGAATTAAAAGGAATCTCATGCTTCAGTGAGAGTCCCCATTGAACATAAGATTCTTGAAAGGCAGATGATATATAGACAGGTCCATTGTCCAGTCTTCAGGCCTAGGATGGCCCATTACAGCAATTGTTCCAAATGTAATGGTGAATAACTTGTCTTGCAGTCTCTCCATGAAGAGGAGATGCCAAATAAACTCAGAAAATGTATCCACAGTCAAATGTAATTTAGGCAAAAACCTGCACTTGTGTGACATCCACGTGCCAACTACAATGTCTCTTGCCTGAGTCATTGGGATAGAAAACATTCTGTGAAACATATTTACAGAGTAATGAAACATGTCATGAGAAGCAAATAGGATCAGAAGAAAGACTAAAGCACATGAATTCTGCTTGAAAGCTGAATCAGCAACAGCATTCCCTTCAGTAAAAAATCCCGGAAGTTGAGGATGGGAACATATATGGGCAATGGAACAGAATGCTGTTCTGCTTTAAAGTAACAAAGTCAGGAAAACAGTGAAAACAAATCCTTATCTATGGAAGGAGACAGATATTTAAAAAGCAAATGCCTAAAAAGCTTATAAACATGTGTCTACAACAAAGTTAAACTCATCATTAGAAAAAAGTTCAAACGCTGTCACGTGACAACACCTTGGAATAGCAAACCGTCTGAAAAAAGCGTCTGTGGAAAAACAAGTGGTTAATTGATAAAAAATACAGGAAAGCAGGCGCTTGTCTTTTGGAGAGTTCAACATCACCCTGCAGAAAAGAAAAATAGAGTTAATACGTCCCTGACAATTGTGGCAACATCTGGAACGATGCCTTGGCAAAACAAATCTGCAACTGCTTTAACACAGGAGTACAAGTTCAAGGGAGTGTGTGGCAAGTGCATCCATTCAACAATTGTGATCCTATCCTTGTCAAGGGTGTAGAGAACTGCAATTGACAGCCATGACGTAGCTAAGATTGGACTTGAAATAGGAATGCTCTCAGTAGGTAAGCGATCCACAGCTTGCAGATGAAGTTGTTGAGAGATCAGCTGTAAGAAGCCTTCATCGATGAAGTTACCAGCATAGTATGAACAACCAGGAAGTGCAGAGAACAACCGTGAGAGATCATTAGTAGACAATACCAAAACTGATGTGCCCAATTGATATCTCAAAGGTATAGATGCAAAAGTTTATGTCCAGTCTGTTGATTTTTCTGTGGGCTGCAAAAAAACCCTTCTGCAAGAAGACTGTAGGTTGCCAAATGATTCTCCATTTAGACTGTCCGAATACAATGGCCTTCTCTTGGCAGAACGCCCAGAATCGCTGATAAGAGGAGAGTACTAAGTCTGGGCATTGCGCCAGGTGTGGACCTTGAATTTGCTACTTCACAGAGACACAGAAAACAATACAGAGTTTATGTCCTAGCAGGCTGCACTGAATCCGTGGATGAGATTACAGGTCCCATCACGCTGAGATATTCAGGAAACTGCTAAGCAATGCAAGGTGTGATAGAATTTGTAGTTCTAGGAAGAACATGGAACATAGTGTCCAGGATGTTGCAAGTGGCTTGAGAGTAACAATGCTTTCTCCAGATTGGAAGGTGATGGGGGAAGCGCTTTAAGGAGTTGGCTCACCTCCTCCCACCCCATATGCATTTTTCTCTCTTACTGGCCAGGTGGGGGGGCAATCTTTCTCAGCTCTGACTGTCCAGCTGAGTAGGATTTTTCACCCAAACCTGAATGTTTGCCATGCGAGTTATCAGTCCTGGCACAACATTCAAGCTGAGACAAACAAAAGCAGCGCATGTAAAAACCAGAACAGTGTAGCCTTGAGGAATAGCGGCACATTTAGCTTTAGAAACATAGACCCATTGTGGCAGTTCAAAACAGGCCTCCTGTTGGGCTGCCCCCCTTACATTTTCTTCCTCCTCCCCTTCTGATTTCTCACAAGACACATGGCATGCTTGTAAAGCTTCTTTTGTATTCCAGCCGGTGACATCACATGAATCCTGCAGATCCCCTATTATTCTCTCTTGGCCTGGGGGCGGCCCTGAGTCCCATTTCCCTGGGTCCCATTTCCCATGTGACCTTGGCTGACTGAGAACTGCGTCCATGAAATGGACTTGAATAGCAGCAGTGAATATACCTTCTCCCATAATAATTGGCTGACGTACAGAACCAACAGCATTAATTTCTGCTTGCTTAGTTGCTAAATCTCGCCATCCTTGAAGGCAAATGAGTCCTTCTGCTGGTGGAAGGAGACCCCTACTCCAGTCACTAGGGGCCGGCCATTGGGCGGATGAGGATTCCGGGAGAGTCTGTGTCTGTTTGTCCTTGAGACTGAGTTGCAGTTCGCGGACGCCTTGATATGGGAGCAGTTCAGAACTATGAGAAACTGCCGCGGCATCTCCCTGTGCCTGTGCTTGTGTTCCCTGAACACCAGGATAAGCAGTTTCTAAAGCAGCACCCACTGTATCCATTAAAGGACAGTTAGAAATTTTGTTCTCAGTTGCCTGATGAACAGCAGGACTGGGAGACAATGCTGAGGTGTTCCCAGGCTGAGGCTCGGTTGGCTGGGCAGAATGAGACAAAGAGTCCAGCAGTGGAACCGAGGGGGCTGGTGTGAGAGGAAGGGGAGGCAAAATTTGAGGGAGTTGTTTGAACAGATTATTTTCAAAATCTTGATCGAAAAGAATGTTCCGTGGTGGTGCCAATGGATGTCCCTGTAAACAGCTGCCTATTTTAGACCATTCCTTGAGGTCCAGTGTCCCTTCTTCGGGGATCCAGGGACATACATCCCGAATAGTATGAACTAAATCTTCCACTTCTGTGCGTGTGGTCGTGTGACCATTCCTTTTTAATAAGAAGTGGAGGTCCTGTACTTCCTGAAGATTAGATACAAAGCTCCCCATGTTGCCAGGAGGCTAGGTGTCTAACTTGACAAATTCAACACTCACCCGGGATCCTTGCGGATGTGTGACGTCTGAAACCCTTGCCGGGCGAGGGCAGTGTGAATTGTCGCGCTGTTGCGTTGCTCAGCTTGTCCCGTGCTTCTCGCCTCACACGGGCTGCACCAAAATGTGGGGAAATCCCCAGGGAACCCTGCTTGGAAGCCAGCCAAGCAGCAGTTGCATGAAAACCAGGGAGAGCTCTGATAAATGAAGACACTGCAGACTTTATCTTGTTAGTATTCAGGTACCGGTAGAGAAGAAGAAGAAGATGAATATGATGGCTACCTTCTTCCCCCCAGACGTTTTTATTAAGCACGCAAAACAAGCAAAATTAGCATAAGATAAGAATTTGGCCATAGAGGCGTCGTGTGGTTATCAGTCTTAAGGCATTCCACGCCTGCGCAGAGAGAGAATCATAGAACAATGCATCTTTATACTACAATAACTTGATTATGCTAAACACCAGTGATGTATCCCTTAATAGCCACAAGATGGAACTTTAGACTACAAAATCCCCACACACTGGTATATGTTTCGTGACCTGGATGCCTGGAATGTTACCTGAGAAGCGCAATGCTTCTGTGGGTGGAGGATGGAGGGGAAAAGAAGGAATGCTATTCATTGTTTTAACAGAGACAATTTAAACAAGGGTCGTTGGGAGGTGACAAGCCCTGTCCATGCAAGGAGGCTGTGGATTAAGCTTTCATCATTAGGGAACTCATGGATGGAAGCAGAACGGGCTTTTCCTTGCAAAGGATGGTCCTGCTGGATGGGAGAAGGAAGGAAGTGCTCCACCCCTGCTGATCCTCTGAGATCCTTTCTTTAAGGTCCGAGGCTACTGAACCTAATGCAGTTTCTCAGAATGAAGCTGCTTGGGGGGATAGGCTGAAAAAACGTTGTGCTGACAATTTCCAGACATGTGCAATGCCATTCACAAGCTATGTAGATCATTACTAGTTCACTCTTTGGTGTACAGTAGTTTGTCATCGTTTTTAAAAAGTCACCTTCAAGATTTTCAGACACTCCAAGCAAGCCTTTCAACGAAATGTGAGCTTTTTCTACCATAGGGACATACATCAGAAATACAGTACAGTAATTCCTTTATGGTTAATTGGTGGGGCTGGTTCCCTCCCTCCCCGTTTACCTCATTCATATATTTCAGGTTTGTAGGCATGAAAATTAAAATGCTAGTATCAATCTCCTTTTCTAGAGAGATACTATTTCCTGCCACTTACCAAGGCTTGCATTCCTGCGGTTCAGAGACATGAGTTAGAGGCTGATGTAATAAATTGTGCTAAACAGGTTTCCCTATCTGACAAATGTGGTTTTCCCCCCTTCATACTGGCTCAATGCTTCCTAATAATTTTTCTAAAAGGATCATAATTTCTGTACATGTTGACAGTGGTAGATTAAAATTACCATGTTGCGGTAAAGTGCTGTGATAACCGACCAGTCTTATCATAAATCTAACTGAGGAGTTGTAAAAATATTAGCAGATATGTTCTTACTTAACAATCTCAGCATAGGATGGAGAACATCTTTATGGGACCCTCACAGGTCCTTTGAATGTCTCCTTACCTAATTTGGTTCCTTCCTCTGAATTCTTGGCAACAAATAACAAGTCCTACAATAATCCTTCACTGATTTGACAAGAACCCCCTTAAATTTCTGTGTCAGAATTAGGTCTCATTTGAATAATTTGCCTGAAAGGATGCTCTGGAGCAACTTCAGTTCATCCTTGAGAGCAGCTATTTTTTGCTGAATGTATCTATGACAAAAAAAAAAACACCAAATAAAAACTTTATTGTAGGAATGGAAGTGTGTGTAAGAAAAGAAGCTACACATTTGACCTGAGAGTCAGGTAGACTTGGACAAAACAAAGCCAAAGCAAAAAGTGTGCTGCTTATATACCGCCCCATAGTGCTTCAAGCACTCTCTGGGTGGTTCACAAGTTAATTATGCAAGCTACACATTGCCCCCCCCCCAGCAAGCTGGGTACTTATTTTACCGACCTTGGAAGGATAGAAGGCTGAGTGAACCTTGAGCCGGGTACCTGGAATTGAACCCCAGGTCGTGAGCACAGTTTTGGCTGCAGGACAGCAGTTTAACCACTGCGCCACAAGGCTCTTCAGTCCATTTCCATCTTACATCAGTCATCAATAGGTTCATTCTTAAGTCTCTTTTGGCTCTTTCTGTATCAACATGTGCTTTAAAATGAAATAATGACGATCACTACTATTGCCACCAATAACAATAAGCATGGTGACGAGCTCTCAATAATAATGTAAACTATGCAAATAATTTGGTCTTAAGGACAGTAAGGGACATGCGTATTAAAGTGAACATCTGAAACAAGATAAAGTTATAAGAAGATAGAATGACCTCAATGGAGATGAAACCTGGTCCTCTTATGTAGCACAAACCCAACATGGATTAATCCCCACAGACTATTTTAGAAGTTTTGTACTCTTGTACTCAATATTATCCTAGCTTTGTTTAATTCTGGGAAGGATGGGATAGTACACTACTTATTTGTCTGTTAAAGCTACTGTTATCTTCCAGTGGGCAAGTGCTTTCAGAACTACAATAGGGCTAAAAAGGACTTATATTTTAAGGGTGGACAAACAAACACTCAGTATCCGCTGTTTTGTGGACTGAGGAATGGACCTCCCTAGCAATGCTTCATCATGTTATCTTGGACAGATGTCAACTTTGTTAAGATATTTAGAGAGATATATGGTCACCATATATTAATGACTATAATTAACCAACATCTTATAGTTTGGGACCCTATTACCTGCCTGAGTGTCACTCCCAGAGGCCATCTTCCCATGCCTCCAGATCCTCCCAAGCATCGTTCCTCCAGGTCACTGTGCCGAAGGAGGCCAGAAAATCTCAAACAAGATGTCAGGCCTTCTCAGTGGTTGCACCATCTCTCTGGATTCACCTTCTGGTGGAGTTATACCTGGACGTCTCTCTCCCCAACTTTAAGAGGCTACTTTAAATGCATCTCTTTCAAGAGGCATTCAAAGGCAGCCTCATTTTAAGTTATTTGCCCCTACACAGGTATTTTGACTTTGTGGCACCATTAGATTTTAATCTCGGTTATTTTTCTATTGCATTTGTTCTTTTATTTTGCTTGCATTGTGTCATTTGGCTGTTTTATATGTTCACTACCCATAATAGTACTGTGCATTAAAGGTGCAGTATACAAACAAACAAAGTTTTTCTTTCTCTTCTCTTTCTCCCTAGGAAATTTAATAAAATAAAAAAAATTCTTTAAAAAAAAAATACAGTTGCCAGAATCCTGTTTGATATTTGCATGCATATGGAGTTCCAGCTGTGAAAGCTGACAAGGTGGCAGTTATGCATGACCAGGCACTTAATTACCATGTCTCCCTGAAAGTAAAACAGAGCCTTATATTAATTTTTGCTCAAAAAAACACATGAGGGCTTATTTTCAGGGGATGTTTTATTTTTTCATGTACAACAATCTATGTTTATTCAAATACAGTCATGTCATCCTATTCTGGTGGCTGCATAGTGGTGGAGGGTGGGGGTTTCTCTTAACTAGGGCCTATTTTTGGGGTAGGACTTATATTACGAGCATCCTGAAAAATCATACTAGGGCTTATTTTCAGGTTAGGTCTTATTTTGGGGGAAACAGAATAATGCTTTGTCAGATCATCATAAAAGCTTCTGGTTAGAGTTATGTACATGTAAATACTGACTATGATGCTGGCCACAGGAACCAAAAGGATGAGAAGAATCCTTTTTCTATAGTTGCTCTAGGAATATATAGCTCTTACAACACATTTGGTAAAACTTGGGAGAATACATGCAGTGTTCTCTCTATCTTCCTTTTAAGAGAGGTGCACAACCATCAATATCCAAATGACTAAACAGGAAAAGAAAACTGCCTTTTAATCCTAGTTGTGTCATTGTCTGGATATTTAAGTTCTCCAGCTCCAGATTTCATATCCTTATTTTAAACATTTTTGAATACAATAATTATAAATAATAGGGTAATATGAAACCTTAGCCCCATGAACTTTGGACTAATAAAACAGATCGTCTACTGTACCTAGTCATTAGCAAAGGATTATGGAGAACCGGGCATTTAGTGTCTCTTACAAACTTTGTGCTACACTGGGGGATTGTTAAAATTTCACTGGAAGTTAGCCACACAAAATTAAAGTTATTATTATTTTTTAATGCAGTGGAGTGAGATGAGATGTTTGTCACCCGCTGTTTCCTTTGGCTCATGTATTTTGTCTTTCGTTTGGATGTTTGCATTTCTGCTTGAACAAAATTCTCTGCATCACCAGTACCGGCCTCCATGTGTTTGTATTTCCTTCCTCTTGAGAATTTAAAATCTTAAAAGCAGCTTTAGAAGTGGAAATGCTCCACTTCCCCATAAGCATGGCAATTGCAGAGAAGAGGAGAATGTGACAGAGTATAGATGGTTTGCATGGTAAAAGCCCAGCCTCAATCTCCGGCAGACCCAGTTAAATGAATCAGGTAGCAACCACTGGCAATTCACAGTAAACGACAATGGGATGAGACTGCTTTGTAGTCTGAGAGAGTATAAAGGTGGAAGAAAATGTTGTGAGATACACAAAAGATTGTTAATTCTATG
Source organism: Pogona vitticeps (assembly GCF_051106095.1). Taxonomy (NCBI): domain Eukaryota; kingdom Metazoa; phylum Chordata; class Lepidosauria; order Squamata; family Agamidae; genus Pogona; species Pogona vitticeps. The sequence continues at coordinate 204,376,673 of NC_135783.1, forward strand.
TTGGCCTTGTAGCCCTAAAATAGGGGACAAATGGTAGCAGAGGGTGTTTCATATTCCTTTACCCATTCATTTTTATTTGCAGTGTTGGCCCCTGATGATATCTTGCCCTTCAAAAACACAGGACAACACACTCCTCCAAACCTTCTTCTAGATACCTCGGGTCCCCACTACTACAACTCCCAGGAATCCTGGCCAGCACAGCCAGTGGTGAAGGCTTCTGGGACTTTTAGTCCAAGAACATCTGGGGACCCAAAGTTCGGAACCACTGCTCTCAAGGAAGGGTGTGCAGCCTATGAACTATGGCTGTACCGTCCCTCTAAACCCCGCAAGCTAACCCTCAGTAACACATCTCCCCCCTGTTTAAAATGCCTTTTGGTAAAAACAACAACAGCATCCCTGTGCCTTCTAAGAGGCTTGAGGTAAATTTTGCCATGCTTTGATTGTCCCCAACATCTCTCCTCCCACATTTACCCTATATACTTGAGTATAAGTCTTTTAAATGTTTTTGAAGATACTGCCCTTCTGAGCTGCGATACACACTTCACTGCCTGAGGAGGGAGGACTCATACTGGATGCTGAGCTCATCTACTGCTGTACTGCTGCATAACAAGATGGAGGGAGACGGAGGATGGAGGAGGAAGGTGGGTACATAGAATATGCAGAAGGAGGAGGATGGGAGTGTCCTGGAAACAGAAATGAAGTGTACTTATCCCGGGTCATTGGACCACCCACAGAAGCTGCAGGCGCCTGTAGATGAGCAGGGGAGTCCGGAGAACACCCGCACTGCAGGGGAGAACATGCGGTTTTGACACTGACTCGAGTATAAGCCGAGGGGTGCTTTTTCAGCAAAAAAATTATGCTGAAAAATTAGGCTTATACTTGAATATATACAGTAATTAAAACCAACAACACTTTTTTGGACTTTAGAGGACTCAGACATGGTTTTTCAATAAACAACTACATGTTTTTGTAGTCCTAACCCTAACTCTAACCGTAGAAGTTATCTTTCCTAAGCTAGACATACTGGCACGATACTTCTGCCCCCTCTCAGGCCTAGGGCCTTGGTGGGGACAGAGGTGGGTTGGGAATCACAAGAGCAGTGCTCCAAGGTCCAGGAGTGACTGTGTACAGTCTCTGGACCTCTGGAGATTATCCCGCCTTGCCCTATAAATTGAAACGGGAGAGGGAAGTGCCTGCAGTCACACTACATTTGTGAGACTCATCTGCCTCCAGTGTAACAATTTCACCCTGTCCTCACCCAGGTTCGATGCTTGAGAGAGGCCATAAGTAATGTGCCAATATTTGTCAGAAGCAAAGCTCAGAAAAGAGTGTGTGTTTTGGGGATGGGGTGGGGTGAGGTAGGTTCCCCACTCTCTAGAATCCTCTTAGCCATCCAAGTTGTGTCTGGGAGCAGCAATTAAAAAAAGTAACTTTTCCAAGCTCTGGTCAGATGCCTGGGGTAGTGGGGAATTGTTACCTCACCACTTCTCCACTCCAGTTATCTGGGGGATGACTTTAGTTCAGCATGCCAACTAAAAGGTGACTCTCAGCCCTGCAAGTCTGGTGTTAAATTAACAAGTGTCCTCCTCAAACCCATGTAAAAACCTGAGTACATTCTGAGAAACCATGCACAAAAAAGGATCTTTGACCTTTGGCAGTTGTGTGTCTTAGTGAATTTCTCTCAATCATTGACACAAATGCAGGACTTTTTCTCAGGAGAACTGTGTTCAGACAGAGTAATAAAACCAATACACAGTGATCACTGTTGCAAAACAGTAATTTAGCAAGCATGGCTATATAAATTCAAATAGGGTACAAATTACTGTATAATTACCCTCACATGCAATGGACAATCCTATGCATAAGACACATACCAGACACAAAATTCAAAGAACATAGTAAAATTCCACTTCTATATGAGGAGATTAGCTTTATTAGTGCACAGTTTAAAGTCAGGGCTGGAGAAACTAGGCCACCAGGATATATGGTAAGAACGGACTGGAATAGGGTAAGTTCCAGGGAGTGGCCGCAAAGGTTGAGGCTGCACAAATCAGGGTTCAGAAAGGGGCAAGAAGAGGAAGGAGAGATGGGGAGGGAAAGCAGAGGGATTTTGCAGTGGCTTGTTGGGGCTCAAGGGAAACACCCTGGCTGCCTCCTGAGCAAGGTCACAGGAAGAAAAAGAGAAGGAGAGGAGAATTCATGTGCTTTTCAATCCCTGTTGCAATGTTTAGTTGTCTTTCCTTCCTTCCAGCTCTGTCTCTTTATCCTAGACCATTTTACCTCACCAACGTCCTCTGCAAGATTTTGTAGAGTGGAAAGTAACTATGAAGGTGGATGACAAGATGGACCTGAAGAGGAAACACTGTCTCCTCCAGAGATGGAGGAACAACCAACTATGAAAAGCCAGTCTTGGCTGCAATTCCTTTTGCTGGGTAATGGAAGAAAAAGGTGGCCAGGTTTTGTCATGAATTTGCACAGAGGCCATACAATTGCCTTCACGTCATTCAAATTTTAGTACATATGATGCTGAGCATATCATAATGAGATACAGTGGTTCCTCGCTAGACTATGATAATCCGTTCCACTGAAATCGCTGTTCAGCAAAATCATTGTCTAGCGAAAAGCATTTCCCCATTGGAATGTGTTGAAACATGTTTCACGCGTTCCAATGGGGAAGAATTGTCATCTAGCGAAGATCGGCCATAGGAAAGCCGCTTTGTGAACCGCCGATCAGCTGTTTAAATAGCTGTCTTGCGAAGCTTAGGTCCTGAAAACACCGTTTTGCGAGCGCGGAGGGAGCTGTCAAAATCGTTGTCTAGCGAAAATCGGTTTGCGAAGAAGGGACCAAACATTGTCCAGCGAAATTCCCCCATAGGAATCACTGTTTTGCGAATTGCTATAGCAATTGCAAAACATCAATGTCTAGTGAAAATACTGTCATGCGGGGTAACTGTCTAGCGAGGCACCACTGTACGTTCAAGAATTAAGAGGGATTTGCCACATTTGGGTGCAGCACGAAACTATGGTTTGGGGCAAACTGGAAGCAGAAGCTTCTAATCTCTCCTAGTGCATGAAGGTAGAGAAGAAAGCCTGAGGCCTAGGGCTTGCTTCTGCTTTTCAAAAGGACAACCCAGACTTTTGTCATTATGTCTGATCTGAGATATTCCAAGTGCTTCAAGTAAAATGTTAAGGTAGCAATTCAGCATCATGTAGGTTTCAAGGAAGGATGGCTTTGTTAGGCTGTCACAGCAAAAACACCACCACTGAAGACAAACAGGTTTTATTTGGCATAAGCATTCCTGGACGGTAGCTTTTTTTCATCAGATACACAAAGCGCTGCTTCAGTTTGCAGAGCAATACACATGCTTGGATGAGGCATGTTGGAGAACTGGAATGCACAAGGTACAAACACTGATCATTATCATAACAGCGATCATTTTGCACAGAAGATGAATGCATATACTGTGAGGAAAAGTGTACATCCTATCTAAGTTATCAAAGGTAGAGTTTGACCTCTGTGTGAGTGTTATGTGGACTACTTCTGATGGGAGAATAACTCATGAGAGCCAGTGTCATGAGTAGCGCACAGTGCTGGACTGGAAATATGAGTTCAAATCTCCACTGGACTATGGACATTCATTATGTAGTGGTGATAGTAACTAGAGATGGGGATATTTGTATTTGTAAATGAATATTAATATTCCTATCCCAGATGAACCTAATGAGGGTCCAGCCCCCAGGGACTGAAGCATCCACTCATGCATCCCAGTGACGTGAAGGTCCTGCTCTTCCCGCCAATGGCACCCAGAATGCCGCTGTCTTCCTGCTTGGCTGGCCACTCCAGGCAGAGGTCGGGAGGTCAAGTCTCCCCACATGGCTGCTGAGCAGCCAGCTGGGAGAGGGATTAGGTTCAGCTGGGACCTAATCTCTAGTAGTAACCCATGCTCACATACCTCAAAAACCTTACTAGTGCCACTATTAAGTTAGAAGCCACTTGACAGTGCATGACAAAGTGACCTAGCCCTGGAGTACTATGGTGCCTTGTTAGCTTCCTGAATTCTGCTAATGGCTGGGTAGGTAGCTCAACACCCTCCCTATCAAACTCTGTCAAACTCCCTCTTTGTAATTTAAGTCCTTTCAAGAGGGGAAAAAAATAATGGTTTGTTAGCATGCTAAGACTTCTCATCAGAAGACACTTGAGTTTTGTGAAGACCTGGCTGCTGAAAGAATTGCTAAAATAAAGTGATAATCAGATCCTCCCAGGCTGTGCTCCTCTGGGTGGCCTTTTGGAGGGGGGTCAGGGAGAGAAGAAAATCATCAATGAGAAGTCAGGTCTTCTTGGCGGTGGAGTCAGCCTTCTAGAATCAGCTCCCAATTGAGCTGCATCTGGTCCCCTCCCTCCCCATTTTTAAGAGGCTGTGAAAACCCTGCTCTCTCATGAGGCCTTCAAATGCAGGCTCACCTGGAGTTTTGGCCTCATGCTCTGTTGCCTTATTTGGAAATGCTGCTCTGTTGTGACTTAATGCTGATTTAATTTGATTGTCCTGTCTATTCTTTATTAGCGTATTATTTCATGTGTTCTCTTTTGTTCTGTCGGACTTTACATTATTTATTGTTCAGAATCATTTTGTATGTAAGTGAAATAAATAACTTGCAAATATCAGCTTGGATTGTGTTTGCTATGTCTCTCTCTCTCTCTCATTATTCGTTTATTCTGAGTGCTGATACAATTCAACCTGGGTGATTCAATACAAAGTGAACCCTGGTCCAAATTCCCATTTTTTAACCTTAGTGCTCAGGTCCCCATCTGATTTACCAGCAACTTGTGCAAGGGATTGCTTTGAACAGGAAACCTCTAACAGCTTTTCTGATTAGTCTTGTGGAGTATAAACAAACAGTTCCCAATCTAGGCAAACAAGTTGGAATTCTTGCATATCTTCTTATATTATCAGGAGTATCGTTTCCTCTTTCTTTACCATATGTGATAATCCTTCCAGAGGTCAGGTTCTTAGCAAAGGTACTGACCACAGATACAAACAAAAAACAAGAGTCGATACATTACTAGACCAATTAATGTTTAAAATGCCATTAAAGGACAACATGTGGTATTAGTGAAACCTTCGGCCATCTCAAAGCATATTGTTTAAAAAACGACTCCATAAGGCACCGAGTGGTGTTAAGGTAATAATGTTCTTTAAAACAAAGAACTGAAAAGATTTAAAATAATTATATGATTGATACTTACATATCAATGATATCATTATCTTGATCATCCCAGAGTGCAGGACATGCAACAATGGGTTCAAGTTACAGGAAGCCAGATTTCGATTGAATATCAGGAAAAACATCCTAACAGTGCAGTAAGACAGTGGAACCAATGACCTCGAGAGGTGGTGGGTGCTCCAACACTGGAGGCATTCAAGAGAAACTTAAGACAACCACCTGGCAGCTATCCTTTGATTTGTATTCCTGCACTGAGCATGGGGTTGGACCTGATGGCCTTATAAACCTCTTCCAACTTAACTATTCTATGATTCATATTCAGTATGGTCTTAACAGGTCTATGGAGTGATGGGGTGTATAAATATCATGTAAGGGTATATATACCCTCAAGGGGGGATGCCAAGCATTAAACACCATTCCCGCCCACTTCCAAAAACCACTAATTTCCCGAAGACTATTTCAAGACACCCGCGTGTCAGGATAAAATAACTGCAAGGCTAACATCCTTGGAGTCTTGATTGTGCAACCATGCCAGTGAAAAGTTGTCTTCAATTGCGACATATGGCAGAAGGAGAAGAGAGAGGTTTGCTAGATTAAATAAAGCATTAATAGTCTAATCTCTCTAAAAGCGCAAAATCAAAATGCAAGAGTAAGGGGATGCATCAAAGGCTTTTAATTGAAATAACATTAACTGTGGGTCTTAATGATGGCAATTTTAATTGTATTTTAATTGTATTTTAATCATTTTATTTTATTGCATTGAATTTTAATTGTTGTAAGCTGCCCAGAGACCTTTGGGTAGAGTGGGCGGCATATAAATTAAATAAATAAATAAATAAATAAAAAATAAATAAATGTACACAATGACTGGGTCTAGATTTTGTAGAAAAATCATATAGTGCTTTTCAAGTTCTCTTGGGCTGAAGAAGGAAGGGGACTGGCCTCCTCCAAAAGAGATTTAAACCCCTTTTCCTTCGTTCAGGCCTCGCAGGGTGAACCACCCATATGGCCCTGTCGCGACGTCTCCCTCCCAGGTTCCAGGCTCGTCGGATTCCCTGGAAGGACAGGCCTCGCTCTCTCCACGCCTTGCCTCAGGGAGCGAGCTACCTTCCCAAGGCCCGGCCGCTTGCCTGCGGGTCCCACCAGCCTTAGAAGGGGGCGCCTTCGGGCGTCCATCTTTTCCCGCCTTGGCGCCTTATCTCCCTCTCTGAGAGAAAGAGGAGCGGGAGCGGTCGAGGAAGTTCTTCCCTGCCGGTCCTCAGCTCATGGGCGGCGAGGCGTCTCCGCTCCAGGCACCCTTGGGCTGAGGCCCCGCGTGCCACCCGGGGCAAGAATTGCCCGCCCTTGGTAGCCCACGTGGGGGACTGACTCGGCGCCTCTTCTTCACTGAGCAAGGCGGAATGAGCCGTCCGAGGGAGGCCCCCCGCCTCTCCTCCTCCTTTGCTGTGGGATTAAAAAGCAGCGAAGGACCCCCATCTCTCTCTTTCTCTCTCTCCCCTCCCCAATCTCCTTCCTCCTTCCCAGATCAGCGGCTTGCTTCGGGCCCGGCCCGCTGGCCTTGGGCCTCGCTGTGTGAAACCACGACAAGAATTCCTCTGGCAACCCCAGCCGCACAAAGCAGGAGCAAACAACAATAGGGGGGAAAAGCCCTTCCGTGCAGAAAGGAATGCCTCCGGCGCTACCGGGAAAGGAGACGGGCGGGCCAAGAGCCGGCCAGCCACCCCCGCCTGCCTGCCCGCCCGCCCGCCCGCTCGCCTCCCATCTCGGCAGCGCCGGATCTTGTGATGGAGCGATCTGATCCCTTCTTTGTGCTTCGGAGGTGCCAGGAAGCTCATTGAATATTCTGATCTGCCCCCAGTGTTTCTTGTGGCTTGACCCTGGTGCTGTGTCGTACCACTACCCCAAGCAGGCCCTGAACCTGCATAAATCACAACGCTTCAGAAACCTGCCATACACTTGCGCTTCCCCCCCCCCCTCTTCTTTTTTCCTCTGGCCCTAATAGAAACATTTCAGAGATTAGACTCCTTGAGTGATCAGGGCAGAAAGAAAGAGGGGAGGGGGCTCCTTTCTGGGTAAACAACCAACTAGCCCGGTTCACTTTTCAGCCGGTGTAATTCTGGCTCCTTTGGCCCTAAGAGGCTCTTGATACCCAACAGGGCAATTGCCCCAAATTCCAGCTTTTGAGATGAAACTTTAGCACATAAATGCAAAAGTTTTGTATTTCTTTACTTGGTCACATATTAGAGGAAGAGATCTCATAGTGGAGCCACAAATTTGAGCAATCAATGCCATTGGGAATGCTGTGTTCTCCAGGTGAATGAGTCCAATCATACCATCCGTATTTGGAGAAGTTTGTTTTGTCTTGTCTGTTATCCTGAAGGCAAACATCAACCAGTCAGTGCTCTGCAAGGGTCTCCTTTTGAAAATATAGTATGTATAATATTTTCTGTGCACTGAACTGGATGGTAGAAATGAGGTGAAGTGGTGAGCGTAATTGTTCTGCAGGGTTTTAGTTGAAAATGTTTAATTACAAAAGAAGCTTTTATATATTTTGGGAATCATGTTCAAGTTGTGTGTTTTTAGTCATGCATGGGAGAGAAGGGGGTATGCATTACTGACGTCTCTTTTAGCGGTGGGTTGGTTCATAACATGCATTTCAAGCATTTTGATCACTGTGATACGACACTGTCTGTGAGTCATCATCACACATATGCATGGGCACATCATATAGATCTTCCAGATTTTCTTTGCATATAATTCACCTCAAAGCATAATGCTGTACTGTACAAAGGATTCAACTGCTTGTCTCCCAGTGTGCAGCAATGAAATGCAGAGTCATCAGGGTGAATGGATGTGTACAATATTAGGCCATCTTGTTCATATGAGTTGTAGACAGCAATCTCTCCATCTGAGGGGGAAAAATTAAAGTAATATGAAGAAACAACAAACTGCAGAAGACAGTTATGGATTAGATTTTACAGCTGCCCTGTGTATTTTATTACCTGGAAACCGCTCACACCTAAAAGGTAGGCCTTAAAGAAAAGCAGTCCAGAGTCAGATATAAGGCATGTCAATTCTATAATTTCCCATATTGCCCAATCATGTAAACCTATGAAAAGTCCAGAGTGGGACATGAGTGCAATACCACTTTCCTACTCATGATTACCAGTTTTGGGTGTTGAGAAGCATAGAGCCCCCCTTCAGTTTCATTGGATGACTCTTGGCCCTAGTATTGTAAAATAGAAAGACAGAGACCCTCTTCTCACTGATACCTATTCGTCTAGGGCAGGAGTGGACAATTTCCAGAGGTATGGATGTTACACATGGCCACTCTTGGACTTGGAGAGCTGCACCAAAGTACTGTATGTCCCCACCCTAAAATAGTTTTAAGAAAAGGTTTTTAAAATTAAAATACTCCCTTGCTCCCTCTAGTGGTCAGAATTTTTAAAAAAGCATAAAAATGGTGGGAAGACAAGGCTGGTGGGAACCTTGGCAAAATGTGGCCAAATTGCCCCTGCCTTCTAGAGAGTGCACAAAGATGTTCGGAGAAGGGAAAGAAAGCGAGCAACAAAAACAACAAAAAACTTTTAAGGATGTAGCACATACTTTTTAAAAATGCAGTTGTTTAGTAGTGAATTACCTGAAGTATTTGCTATACTGTGTAAGAGAATATCTTCAATGCACCTGCATTGACTACAGTCTGGTACTATTACCAGATTATTACATAAAATGAGGAATAACACTGGTTTCACTTCTAACCCAATCAGTGTAGATATGCAATCTGAATTCACACAGTTATAAGCCAGCCAAATAGCCAGCTGCATGGCAAGGCGAATTGCGATGCCAAAATCATCACCCTCCTGGGGTCCCAGTCTGATCCACTGGAGTTTCCCACATGGTCATGTCCCTCCCTCTACTTTCTCAAAAAATTTGAAATGTCTCAAGGTTTCTTTGTTGGTAGGAAGAAACTTAAGGCTTAATATATGCCTTAAAATATTTTTTATCCTATCCTTTTGCCCCCGACCTTGCACACAAACTGGAAAGCAGGCCCTGAAGATGTTTGTGAAATTGAATTTGGCCCCTCAGACTGAAAGAGGAGCCCCACCCTTGGCATAAACTCTTCTATTGCAGCTCTATTCAGTTGGTTCTACATTATCCGCACACTGTTTATCCAAACTGCATAGCTGTACTGTACTGATGTTCTTTTGCTTAGTTTTAGCCTGATTTAATTATTCCTAGTATGTCAAGGTGTAACCTATACTATCTGTAAATTTCATGAGGCAGAGAGGGAGAATACATTGGTCAATTCTAGATAGCCTGTGAATACAGTTTTAAAAATTTACAGCTGGGTAAGAGGGCATAATTGAAACAAACCCATTAGTTTGAATTGGTCCCTACACAATTAATTTGTGCAAGACATTAAAAAATTAGGGGGAAATGTGATTTCAGCCAGGGTACACATCTGGTGAGACATTAACATTAATTATGTCAAGCATTTCTGCTAAGGTTTTGAGTCCTTGTAAGGCTTCTCGCTGGCTGGATTGCTCAGTGGTTTAGTTCTCTGACTGCGGAGCCAGAGGATGGGGGTTCAATTCCCCTCCTGGGAGAAGAATGAGCCTGTGTGGTAGCTTTGGGCCAGTTGCACCGTCCCAGGATGCCCCAGAAGAAGGGAGTGATTAACCACTTCTGAGTACTCCCTACTTAGAAAACCTTTTATCTAGAACATCCTGGTTGCTGTAAGTCATGGCACACGGTTATTTATTAAGGCTTCTCACACATTATATTGGCACATGGCTATTTACTAAGGCTTCTTACATATTATATTGGTTTACCTCAGAGCCTTGTAAGGTAGGCCTATATTATCCTTATACTGTATTGTAGATGGCAGAGGGGCTGTTGAAAGTGGGAACTATGACCGGCCTGCTGCCTCTTGGAGCCAGTTTATAAAGTACTGTCCACCCACCTCACCTGTCCTGTTGTGTCCCTCTTTAAAGCAACCTCCACTTGTTCTCTTGTCACAGTTTTGCTGCTTCACTTTCGCAGCCCACAGCACTCAAAGTTCCTAGGCAACAAGAAGCCCCAGTTCCAAATGATCTGCACCCATTGTTTTCAACTATTAATTGTACTACCTTGTTAAATTGGCACATGTTATAATAGCAATATAACTTTAAAACTCCAAAGCTGGAAGGGACCCTATGGATCATCAAGTCCAGCCTCTGTCAGGGAGGCATAGAGGGGGAATTGAACCCCGAGTCTCTGGCTGAGAGACTGAGTGCCAGGCGACTGGAGTTTTCTTCTTCTTCTTCACAAGCCTCCCCGGGTTGCAAAGGGCAGAAGGAGGGGCCACTCTCGCCCGGGCTCCACAGGCTTGTTGCAATGCCTCATGCTCGTTCCGGGGCCGTCGGGTATAAAGCGCTTTATGCAATGTCTGGAGGGTGGGAGTGTGGAGAAGACGCGATGTTTCGGCGGACGAGCGCGCCTTTCTTCGGCAACTAGCGGAGTAAGAGAAGAGGAGGGAAAAAGGAGAGAGAGAACACACACATACACACACAGAGTTGTGCTGAAGTGCGCCGTCGGGACAGAGCCCCGCCACCTTTCCCACGGCTGGGCGGCTGCAGCATCCCAGCTCAGATGGGACCTCAGCAGAGACCGGAGGGAACCCCCGCCGTCGCGGGCAAAGTGCTTCTCTTGCTCGCTGCATGCATCTTGCAAGCGAGTTGCCAAGGTAAGCCGCCCCCCTCTCCCCGGTCTCCGTCTCAGTTTCGGGGGTCGCCTCCGTAGCGCAGACCTCTTCCCTTCATCCGAAAAGAGAGGAGGCCGGGCGTGCGGGGAAATGCTTGCCCCCCTTCCCTCTTTGGGCAGGGTCTGCTCGAAAGCGAGTCTTGGGGAGGGCGTCCCCCCGGGGCAGCGCCTCCCGGGGCGCCGCCTGATCCCGGGTCCCTGTCTCTTCTCCCCCCCCCCCCGGCCATGAACCGACTTGACAGTCGGGAGGCGAGAGGCTGGGGAGGGGGTCTTAAAGCGGGCCCACCCGACTGGCTAGGAATTCAGAACGACGACGCCCTCGGAGGGGGAACTGGTGGTGGGAAAACACCTGTCGTTGCCACACACGCGACGACGGTTCTCTACGAGCGCCAACGTGCGTTCCCGCCCCTGAATGGGCTGATTGTTTCTAGAGACGCTTTGGGGAGGCAGCCCGCACCTCTCCGTGCATGTGAATGGCCGTGGCTTGGCTTGGCTCGCTTTATTTATTTATTTATTTATTTGGCAAGACCGATTGTGATGGGGCGTCTCTGGGAGAAGAGGGGCTCTGCGGTTGTGCCGTCGGGTGCAGCCCTCCCTGCACGGTTGTCCTGGGGCAACCGATGGTTTCGAAAGCCTGGAAGCTTGCGCCGGGCAAACCCGCGCGCGCAATAGCTAGGGGCGTTCACACGAGACGGGGAAAAAAAACGAGAGAGAGGCGACCTCGGTCCCCCATGCAAACCGAGTGCAGACCGTTTCCCGAGTGGCTTGTTTTCAAGCCGGGAAACAGATGCTTGGTCCGGGGAGATAAGAAGCTTCCCTCAGCTCGTCGTCTCTCAGACAGATTTTTGAAGTTGGAAGCGAGAACTTTTTCCCGGAGCTTTGCTGTTGCTAGGCAACGGCCGGGGAGCGCACGTGACGGAAGGAGCCCGGGCGGTCTGTGGCGCTGCAGGGCCGCTTCGCCAGCGCCGCCAACTCTTTTCTCCCGCCTCGACTTCTCCCCTCCTCGGAGTGGTTCAGGGCGTCGGAGCTCGTTCTCCTCCTCTTTCCCCTCCGCGCCACTTTGTCCCTGCAGGCTCTTCCCTCTGGCTTCCCCCTCTGTCCCCTCACCCCAGCACACCACCATTGCCCTAAAGTGAATGGGGATGACCTGGGGCAGGACGGGAAGACCACGTTTCCTGAGGCGCAGCTTGTGTGTTTTTGGGTGTGCGCGCGCTCACACACACACACGGGTCTGTGGGGGAGGCCGAAGGCCTGTCTGGATGTGAATTGTGTGGATGTGTTCAAATGGTTAATCTGCTTTCTTTGCTCAACTCTTAGCGTAAGCGCCTTAGAAGGAATCAAGTAAGTAATTATACAGCAACTGCTGCTAACAACACCCTCTTTCTGAGCGGCGAGGCAGATACCTGTTGTACACCGGGATCCTTGCAAAAGCGCCAGCTGAGAAGGTCAAAGTGGCCAGGAAGCTAAATCCTTTGTAGTTGTTATTTTCATTAATATCTGAAGCAAAGCATTGGCAAGAATTTCAAGTGTTCAAGTCATGCTCCGGCCTCCCATGGACATTTTCTGTATCAGACTGATGTTACAGGAACCTCTGAGCTCGAAGCTTTTTATCATTTCCAGGGAGACACATTGTAACTATGTAACTTCAATTCCTGGACAATTTTTTTGCACCATCCATGAAGGGAGTGTGCCTAAAGCCTGAGGAAGTGGATTTCATCCACGAAAGCCTGCTACATATTTGTTTAACATTTTAGAGGTCTAGTAAAAGGTATCACCTACTCGTGCATCTGTAAGGACCACCTTTTCCTTGTTCTCATTGCAGAGAAGTAGTTAGTGGTTGCAGTGAATGTAATTGCTAACTACTTGTGGCATCTTAAAGAATAAGCTTCCGTGGTCTTAGCCCAGAGATGTGCAGTGTTGTCCTTAGTTGGGGTCTACTCATACAATGTATGGTGTGCTGTACTGGATAGAGTAATGAACTAGAGAACTCAGGAGCAGAATGTCCTCTAAAATGCATGACTGCGCAAGCGTGCAGGACTCTGCCCACCTCCCTGCAGCTTTCCTCCTGTGTGCACCTGCAGTGAGCCTTTCCAGCCCCTTTGGTTCCAGTTGCAACAGAACCCTGTGTATGGGGGGGGACATAGTCATGCGAGAGAGAGGAAGAGCCCTGCTCAGCAGGGCTAGAAATTAGAGGGAATGTTGCTCAGGAGACCTGGGTTCAAATCCCCACTGTGCCATGTAAACTCACTAGGTGTGGAAATGGTAGAGCCACTCTTTAAATCTTGCATATCTTGAATGCCCTAGTTGGGTCACTATAAGTGAGTTCTGTCTTGAAGACACCCAACAACAAACATACATACAGTATGCGTATGTATATATACATGCATACATACCTAACTGATGTGTAATAAAAACAGTTTTACTTCAAAGCTATGAAAATTGTTAAGTGCAATGACCAGGAGTAGAAATTTCTGCTTTTTCTGATAGGATGTCAGAATCACACCAACGAGATCTGGATTAGTATCTTTGCTAAAAGAAAACATTTACGAAGTCTTCCCTTTATGAAGTCTTCCCCTCCCTCCCTCCATCCCAGGATATAATGGGATGAGGACCATATATGCTACCTGGAACTATTTGGAGGAAAAAAGCCTAAAAATGTAATGATATTCATGTACCTTATGGTGGGGATGATTGCTGTAGAGAATTTGTCATATGGAGAAGTGTAAATGTAATTTAAGACAAAAAGAAAAATCTAAACTTTCTAAAAATATCTGTGAGGTCTGATATGTACAGAATATGAAGGTGTCAGTTGAAAAAGAAAGGAAGGAAATTGGAAGTGATGGAAAGAAATGGGGATTTACTACAATGATGATTTAACTAGTCAAGTCCTTAATGACATACGGTGGTGTAGAGGAGAGATTAGAATTCGGAAGCTGCAGAAGGAAAAAAATAAAAAAGATTATTTTGTGTTGTTCATTCCTTAGGAATGAATAATGAATCGCACATTGGCCAAAATCCTGTTGTTTTATGTAATAAGTTGCACTAGGTTTACTACAATGGAGATTTAATGAATCAACTCCTTTACAAGCTCCACTGATTCAAATGGGCCTACTCTAATTAGCTTACTAGAGAAGCTCTGGTGAACAATGTACAGGTAAATTCCAAGTGTATGCAAGATAAAAATCAAAATGATGTTATTAGTTCCTACTGTAATGAAAAAGCTGTTGTTTAACTAATTTCAGCTCTGGTGTGCTAGTACAATAACCAGAATAATAAGCAGGGACCTAGCATTCTATAATTCCATCATGGAATATAAACGTTTTTGACATATTCTAGCACAGCAGTTTTGTGCTGGAGCTTTTCCTTTAAATCTTTTTGCTAAATTATAGTGACTTTTAGGTCAGCAGTCATGTGTTCTGCCTGGAAGACTTGAGTTTCTTAGTGCAACTGTTTCTGATGTGAGATTTATTGCCCATTTATTCTGTTACATAGAACCAACACTGTTTGAAGACGGCTGAAGACCATTGTAGCCAGTGATGGAATGTGCCTGGTTGTGAGGAGAAGCATTGGAGTAACCTGGTGTATAGCTGATATTAGGTCCTATAACACTGATAAGGAGACAACATTCACATCTTTGTTCCAGGGGCTAGTTTCTGAGTTTGCTTCTTTGTTAGAGTGTACATTGTTTTAAACGTATAGCTCTGTTAAATTAGACATCTGTCTAATGACATAGATCTTCCAGGCAAGGAATGCAAAAGAGAAATATTATCCCAGATGTTATGGTGGGTGGTGTATAAATTGAACAAACAAGCAAACAAATATGGAGATCATTAGTGATATCTTGTAGTCTTGGCTGGAACCTCTACAAGACAAACAGTGGTTTGTTTGTTTGTGTTTGGGGCTTACACATAGTCAGTTTCTCCTGAGTTCTAAGGTCTATTCAAATATTATTTATTAATGTATACTACTGCTATAATGATTATGCACTATCAAGTCAATTCGATCTTGTGATGACCCTTCCCAGGGTTTTCTAGGTATAGAGTATTCTAAAGAGGTTCACCATTCTCTTTCTCTAGGAGTACACTTGAGACCAAGTTGCTTGCCCGAGGCCAAAAAAGACTGGCTCTTCTCCTAAAAGGCGCATAGCAAGGAAACAGATGCTCCTCACCTCTAGCGAAGTGCTCCAGCTCACTGAGCTATCCAGCCAGAGTTCATGTACAGTATATTAGAGGTGTGCAAATATGTGTTTTTGGACTACAGTTCTCCAGCCAGCATGGCCAGGGACTATGGTACTCTAGGTGATCATTCTAGTCCTGCCTCTTGTATCAGATTTCATCATCATCTTTCACTTGGAGGGCAGTGAATCTAAAGAAGGAGAGCTCTGCTATTTTTGGAAGCTCTCCACATAGCGAGAATGACCTCCCAGGACAGTGGGGCTTGGGTAAAGCCTCATTAGACCTCTTATCTGACTTGATCTGTTTCTTCACTTCATTGCATGTGGGTCCTGCAGTTCTGAGGATGCATGTTGTAAATCTTAAGGGTGTGAGTCTCTATCTGAGGAACTTTAACAGATACAGTTGTATTGTGGGGCTTATCTGTAGTAGATGGATTGTGTAATAGGCTCTAGGCAGTAGCTGTAAAAATATTATTTATTTGATATAGGCATGTAGAGTTCAGTGTGTTTCTGGGAAAAGGTAATGTATGTGTGTCTGACTCTTAACTGTACCACAATCTCCAGAAAACAAGCACAGCTCAATAGATTGTATAGTATGTTTATTTTCTGGATACCATGGTGCAGCTGTAGCAATGGGGACATGGAGGTGAGGGAGAAAGAGGCAAGAGAGGAGTAACTATAAAATCTCTGAGAAAGGTTTTGAAAGACGACCAAGGGATAGTGTTGGCTCAAGAACTTTGGTTAGCAGTTTCCCAGTACTCTTGCTTAACCACCATCATTGGGCCCAGTGCAGCAATTCA
This sequence comes from Pogona vitticeps, assembly GCF_051106095.1. Taxonomy (NCBI): domain Eukaryota; kingdom Metazoa; phylum Chordata; class Lepidosauria; order Squamata; family Agamidae; genus Pogona; species Pogona vitticeps. The sequence goes on from NC_135783.1 coordinate 204,392,612, forward strand.
TACAGGTTGTAGCATCATATGGGGGACCAAAATGGAAGTAGGGAGTTGGCAGTTTGCTCTGCCTGGTGTCTAGCTTTATGATTCAGAGGGCACTTTAGCAAAGGGGTAAAGCTTTGTTTCTGGGTTTGCAAGAAAGACAAAACATATCTGGGTAATTAAGGCAACAACGTGTTTGAAGAAAATCACAGATGACTCCAAACCAGGAAATGTAGGATGGTTACCATTGTGAAATGGGGATGCTGCTAAGAAAGGAGCAAATCTCTGGTTAATCTTGGAGCTGAGTTAAAACCCGCAAAGGTGCTGCATACCCAAGCAAAAAGCAAGAACAGCTGGTGGCCGAACTCAAGGGCGGTTAACAGGCTTCAGAACAAAGAGTACAAAGAATGTGGTGGCTGCCACTGTATACCTAGGATGTGGTGGAAAGAAAAAAAAAATTAATTTGTCTCTGGAGAAGGGAACATAACGTCAAAGAAGTTTCTTTCAGCTTGATTGAGTTAGAGTTAACTGACTGTACCCTGCAAAACCTGTATAGCAGAAAAGAATTAGCTGGAAGTTAAAAGGGTGCACAGGTGGTATCAAAACTGCTCACGTCTGATGGGTTGGAATCTAGGTTTGGTCCGTGTTTCTGTCAAGACTCTAGACTTACTGCTTGGCAGGTGCTTAATGGATTGGCTGACTAGTAACTCGGCATTCATTTGGCATTTGTACTTTTCATCATTTTTTGTGGGAATGTCCCTTTAATCTGTCAGTGGCGGAAGCAATGTGCCATTTCTCTACCCAAGCTGCAGCCACCCAAGGCATTGTTCTTGTTCCTGGCAACTTCCCATGCTTGCACCTCCACTGTTACTTCCAGGACAAAATGAATTCTGGAACAGAGGTGTCAACAAAATGTTAAGAAAAACAAAAGTACAAGTACACAGCTTTGGACAGCCAGCATTTTGGTACTCCTGTGTATCACATGGGTACTTTGGGAAACGCTGTTTGCTTGAAGACGCAATCTGTTTCCTACTCTGAAATAGTAGTGGT